>NC_068945.1:50533779-51158779 GCF_026419915.1 Harpia harpyja
GTTTTACTGTTGTGGTGATTCTTGAAATAGATGAGGTTCCCCTAACCAAATCAGGTCTTGTTATTTTAAAAGATGTTAAGAATCAGGACTGCTTCCCCTCATGATATTTAGTGCTTAATTTAGAGCACAGTGAGGTGTCTCTGCACCATGCTTTACTGCAAAGTAAAAACATCTCTCTGTTCCCCAGGCTTTTTCTAAGATTTCCATTTGACTTTTTCACGAAAGGGAAAAAGGGGGGAAAAAAAGAAAGAAAATGAAAACCTGAGAGGTGAAAGTAAATTGAGCTGATATGGTCTAGTTAACGTACACAGAGAAATTTTACATGCAGCCATCTCATATAAGAAATTCATGCACTAAACTTAATTGATTTTTCAACCAGTTAACTTAATTTTAATCTAGCAAGAATTCTCATATGAATTGCACCTATAGTATCAAATTTTCATTATTATTCAGCCAAGTAAGTATAATCTAAAAAGAAGTATTTAATATATATATATTCAAATATACATACAGACACAACACAGGTGTGCACAGTCATATATACAGCCTCAAAATAATACTTAATGCTGTCTTTCAGCAAATCTAGACATCTATTGGTCTGTATTTCTTCTTTATCTCAAGCTTGTGAAAGTTGCCAAATCCCTGTAAAAAATGGGACTAGTTTACCTTTTTTTATTCAATTGCCTAGTTTAGCCAATTATTTAATCAATTCATGTATTATACTCATGAATGAAGGAATAATACTACAGTAACTGCAGCACTGTCACGGAGACACACGCAATCAAATCAAATGGGTTAAAACCAGATGTTATTCTTCAATAAAAAAGGTTGGTTAGAACTCCAATAACATTAGTGAACCACAGGCTCAATGATGTAAGGGGAAATTAGTACTACACAGCTGACTTAAGAATTCTTAAGGTTTAGAAATGATGACTCAAAATACGCACATCACTAACCTAAAAGATGAGGGCTCTCAACCTCGAGGAGTTACCGAGGGTGACGTCCTGACCCAAGGGGAAAGTCCCCGACTGCAGACCCACTGCTTTGAGGAGGACTGGCTCCAAATGCCCTCCGGTGGGGCCCCATTTATACCCCTGTCGAATCTGACCCATGGTCATATATGGTCATTTTAGTCCCCATTGGCCAAGGGTCAACAATTCCATATTCCTGATGCACGTACCTGCTGACTGTTACTTGACACCACTGTGCGGACTGGTCAGTTCAACTTCCAACCTGTGGCCTCTAGGTTTTTTCCTCTCTTCTATAGCCAGAGAATTTTTGCTTTCTATCGGGGTGGGTGTACCTGCCACAAGCGCATTGCCAAAATAACCAATGCTGGCTTCCTCCGTGAGAATCTAAACAGGTCTGTGCATAAGTTAATGGTGTCTGAGGAACATGGGGGAAGGTTCTTCAGAAGGTAGAATGCATGCCACATGTACACCATCCACAGTTCCTACAGGCTTTGGCGTAATTGGGTCTGAGCCAAGGAGCTGACACATTCACCAATCCATCAGAGTATAATTTCTGATCAATGCTTTTTTGTAAGATCTCTTCAGGACTCCACTGGAAGTAAAATCTGATATGAATAATAGCTTGGGCACAAGAAATATTCAGGTACATATAGAAAATAAACCCATGTTTTCTCTACTTAAATGCTAGCATATTTGCAAATTAAACAGTATAAAATTGCAGTTCAAAAGAGCCACTTCAGTGGCAGTTCCTCATGTGGTACACTAGTGCACCAGCTTCCAGATATTGAAGATTTTCTCAAGAAAATAACTTTCCTCAAGAAAGTGTGATATCCCAGACTTACAAAAATATAACCACAACAGAAAGACCACTGGGCATATTCTGAGAAGCACAGAGAGCTAAAAATACACTCTGAGGATTTGCATTGTGTAATGAATAAGTCACTTATCTTTCACATGTGGGATGGTAGAGGAAGGAAATTCATGTCTCAAGATGAATTAATTTTGGGTAGCTGACTCACTGGTGAATTTGTTCACTTGCAAAATAGACATAATCAGCAAGCATCCAGATTTTGGTTAACAGAGATAAAATTAATTAATGTATTTTGGAAGTAAATTAAGTAAAGCAAATAAAATATATAGAGTGCAACATGACAGTAGGAAAAAAACTGAAAAGACAAATCTGAGACAAGTCTGCATTATTCATGCTAATAGCACCCATACTGGAAGTTTCCTAAAGGCTGTCTTTTAACATAATGTTTTTAAGTTTATTACTTCTAATTGCTCAATCTAAATTTTCACATCATTAAGTCAGTTTTAGAAAAAAATGTTTTGCCATTTGTCAGAATTAAATTAGATTCTACAATATATTTTTAGCTCCATTAAATATTTTTTAATACATTTGTTTTGTTAATTGGTTTGGTGACTTTGGGAACATTTTTTATTAGGAAGGTGTGGAGGAACAAAAGCATGAGCATTTGGCTAAGTGATAAAAACTTAGAAAAATCTGATTTTGTACAACACATGATTATTCAAGCCTTGCTAAATTTTGACAGCGAAATGATCTGCAGATTCCATCTGTCTCCTGCTGCCATTCCAGGTAGGAAGGTCCGAGCAAGATTTCCTGTGGAAGAGATGGTCCATCTGCTGTGGATCTCTACTGTACAACCCACTTATCTGTCTAACAGCAGAGGAGAATATCCCACCACTTCTCACATTTGTCTCATACATAAGAGCGTAACATTGGCGAGATATTGTTTTTTTTAAATGTATGATTAATCATTGGTAATAAAAATAGTATTTCATGCCTAGGAGACAGGAACCCATAGTACAAATGGAATATGATAGATGAACAGCAAGAGAAAAGACAAAGATGCACATAACAGTGTGTGCAAAATAGCAAAGTGATGGCTTGTGACTCTCACCAATGCTCAGTTTTGCTTGTAGTGATCAAGGTTGGGGGGTTCTTTTTAATTCTAGAGATACACTGGGGAGAAGAAAGGGATTGCACAAAACAGGCATTTGGGATCCTGTACAGATAAATAAGGTAGGCTTACCTTTACTTCCACAACTAAACTAGACTAAGTATTACAGGTAGACTTTACGCAACACTTAAAATCTCTTGTTTAGAGGGTCTTGGCACTCTGCACACTTGAACATGCAGCATAAGAACTCCCAGATTATGAGAGTGCAGCATTTTGAAGGAAACAGTACTAGAAAAATTGGTCAGGACCAGGGAAAGAAAGAGAAAGAGAATATCAAGTACTAGTTACATTGCCTTTTCAAATTCTGGTGCAGTCTCCAGACTCTTGTCTTCCACTTCTTACAATTTCCCCTTCTTTTTTTAATCCTATATGCTTATGAGGCAATTCAACTCTGCTCTTATAAAATGCTTTAATAGGAAAATGGTTCATATGACATTCTGCCAACCTAGAGAAGCAAAAAAAAAAGAATCACTGAATTAGACGTTAGGAATCATTAACATAGTTCACTGTCACAAGTCTGAAGTTGTTTTAAATATACAAGTTATTTTCAGGAACAATACAAGAAGACCCTTAAACCTATTGCAAAATTAATGATGTTACCCAGAACAGCAACAGGAATTATGTCCAGTGGCTCAGCATGATTACAGTTCCCCAGTGCCTTCACAGCTTTATAAAAGTTATTTAGCGACACTTAGCAGTGGAGAACATATAGCAGCACATCTTAAAGGCCGTTTAACAATAATTAGCAATATTAATTCACATGTAGGTTCTGAAAACTAGCTTTACTATATCTTGCAAAAGACTAAAAACTAGCTAATCTTGGGTTTTTTTCCGAGCTTCAGAATATTCTTTTCAGCATAGCTCTGAAGAAGAAGAGATTTATGCATTTTTGATACCCATATACCTCCTAAAAGCTAAGGGAGTGTATTTAGGAGTAGACTTACACAGTGTAGCATTAGGTAGTAGTAGACCTTAGTGGTGGGCACTGAGACTCAGAAATTAAATTTATTTTATGCCTTTCTTGTTAGGCTATAAAATGCAAGTAGATCTGATAGCACTGTGGAGTTCCATTAATCAGTACCGATGTGACTCCCATTTATAAGAAGGATCGGAGGGAGGATCCAGGGAACTACAGGCCTGTCAGCCTGACCTCGGTACCAGGGAAGATTATGGAACGGTTTGTCTTGAAAGCACTCACATGGCAACTCCAGGATAAGAGGGGGATCAGGCCCAGTCAGCATGGGTTTACGAAAGGCAGGTCCTGCTTGACCAACCCGATCTCCTTCTATGACCAGGTGACCCGCCTAGTGGATGAGGGAAAGGCTGTTGATGTTATTTTCCTAGACTTCAGCAAGGCCTTTGACACTGTCTCTCATGGCATACTGCTTGAGAAGCTGGCGTCTCGTGGCCTGGATAAGTGCACTATTCACTGGGTGAAAAACTGGCTGGATGGCCGAGCCCAGAGGGTTGTGGTGAATGGGGTGAAATCCAGTTGGCGGCGGGTCATGAGTGGTGTTCCCCAGGGCTCGGTGTTGGGCCCTGTTCTGTTTAATATCTTTATTGATGATTTGGATGAGGGGATCGAGTGCACCCTCAGCAAGTTTGCAGACGACACCAAGCTGGGAGGCAGGGTCGATCTGCTTGAGGGTAGGGAGGGTCTACAAAGAGATCTGGACAGGCTGGATCGATGGGCTGAGGCCAATTGTATGAAGTTTAACAAGGCCAAGTGCCGGGTCCTGCACTTCGGTCACGGCAACCCCATGCAGCGCTACAGGCTTGGGGAAGAGTGGCTGGAAAGCTGCCCGGCAGAGAAAGACCTGGGGGTGCTGGTTGACAGCCGGCTGAATATGAGCCAGCAGTGTGCCCAGGTGGCCAAGAAGGCCAACGGCATCCTAGCCTGTATCAGAAATAGTGTGGCCAGCAGGAACAGGGAGGTGGTTGTTCCCCTGTACTCGGCACTGGTGAGGCCGCACCTCGAGTACTGTGTTCAGTTTTGGGCCCCTCACTACAGGAAAGACACTGAGCTGCTTGAGCGTGTCCAGAGGAGAGCAACCAAGTTGGTGAGGAGCCTTGAGCACAAGTCTTATGAGGAGCGGCTGAGGGATCTGGGGCTGTTCAGTCTAGAAAAGAGGAGGCTGAGGGGAGACCTTATCGCTCTCTACAACTACCTGAAAGGGGGTTGTAGTGAGGTGGGTGCTGGTCTCTTCTGTCAGGTGTCTGGAGATAGGACAAGAGGAAATGGCCTCAAGTGGAGGCAAGGGAGATTTAGGTTAGATATTAGGAAAAACTTTTTTACTGAGAGGGTTGTCAAACACTGGAATGGGCTGCCCAGGGAAGTGGTTGATTCACCATCCCTGGAGGTATTCAAAAAGCGAGTGGACAGAGTACTCCAGGGCATGGTTTAGGGGGCATGGTTAATGGTTGGACTTCATGATCTTGAAGGTCTTTTCCAACTGAAATGATTCTATGATTCTATGATTCCTTGAATTGCCTTCCAAAATAATTTGCCTGCTAACATCCCCCTTGGGAGCACAGGTACCAAATAGCTTTAATTTTCAGTCCTCATGATCCTGCACTGTCAGTGTAGCACCATTGTTTCACCTTTGTCTCCATGGTTGCAACTCTACTCCAAGAAGTCTTTTCTGTAAGACTTCTCATCCAGGATAAATATTCATCTCAAACAGTCTTTAAATACTGTCTAAATATCTTAGGCCCAAAGAGATGACAGGAAAAAGACTCAGGCCTTTGTGGCAGCGTGCCTCAAGCTGTCCTGGACTGAGGGGATATTTGCAAGAATTTAGCCTGGTCTGGTGGTAATCGTTCAAAACCCCAGGCAGCTCCACTCAGAGAAAACAAAACAGAACAGAATAAAACAAAACAAAATGCAAGTAATCTAAAAGCTGACTATGTTAAAGAATACGAGAAGAACCAGCACAGAATGAGGGTGTTAGGCACCATGACAGTGGGATAAGTACTAAATCGGGTGATGTGACCACTGTTACGCATCAGTCAGTCTAAATTTGAGCAGCGAGACTTTAAGCCTCTCTGTGTGAGCTGGCTCAAGAAATGTCTATCTTTCCCCCAACCGGACCAAAAGGCAAAATACTTTTTCCTTTTTTAACATAATAAAGTTAGACTCAGAGCAATCACTAACATAATGAAGTTAGACTCAGAGCAATCAGTCCTAGCCTGAAGGTGGCTGCTTCCATTTCAAGGTTTGTGTACCCAAAAGATTGTCTATTTTCTTTCTCTCCTCCAACAATACAGCTGGCTTTAAAAAGCTACACTGTTACAGCTTTACCTAAAACTAGTTTTGTATTTTATCCAGTGTTTTGCTTAATGCAAAATTCATAAACAGCTCTAGGAGCAGAACCCATGATTCCTTTCTTGCAGGTCAAAACCTGCGTCAGTGTGTTAGAGCATAGCAGTATGTGCTTGCTTGTTTTTCCTTTCCAGCTTCATTAATTTCACACTTCTATCTGTGCAGGAGAAATAGTTAATGTGTGTAGTCAGATTAGACTGTGGTTTTATGGTTAGAGTATTATCCCAGAAAGGAGAAGAATAGGTTTGATTTCTTTCAGGTTGAAAAGGACATAAAACGTTTTTACCCCCCCACAACTATGTAAGAACTGAACATTTAACCCTCTCCTGTGTAGCTGAATAAAAACAACTATTGCCTGTGTATTGCATGTCTGAAACTTAATTCTTTAATGTGCCTGACCAATCAAATCAACGATGCATTTGAGGGCAGAGTTTCAACAGAGACCCTGGTTTAGGCAGCTTTTGCCCACAGTTCCTTTTCACTCCTGAACATCCCCATCAAAAGTAAAAGTTCATTCTTCTGGGGCCATATGATGACCCAGACAGAACAATCTGCCTGGATTAAAAATTGGGGGGAGGGCAGTGTTTGCTTGTGTTTTTTCTTTCTTAAGACAGAGCAAATCCCAGTCTAGGTCATCACGTACAGAGAATGTGGCAGTACTGTACTGAAGGCACATCGCAAATTTAGGAATGGATGGTCAGGGAAGGTAGCGCCGCAAGCACTCCTGCAGAAAAATAACTAACCAAGCACGCCCTCAGCCCCAGTTTAGATGGTATTTAGATAGTTCCAGCCTTCACTACACTTCTTATGTTTCAAAATGGGGAAAAGCTGTTGTATATTATCTATAAGTTGTACCTGATGTAACTCAAAATTAAATATAGCTCTTTGCCAAAAGAAAAATATGGTGTGCTTTATTAATATATATGTTGATCGGAATGTGAAATAAATGGACTAATTCACAGCCAACAAGGATGAGTTCCTAAAGGAAATCAATAGTTTTCAATTTGAAAGAGTAAACAAACATGTTCCTGTACTTCTGGGTGTAAACCTGAGGGGACACTATAAATTAATTTACTGTGGAGTTTATTATATTAACAAATTAAAACTATGCATTTCTTTCACTGCACTAAGTTGTTTGACTCAGGTTCCAAAAGCTATCATGACAGCTTTGAAGCTTAGCTTTTTTTGTTGTTTTCTTTCACTGTGTTACTTACCTTTAAAGTAAAATTATTTCAGCTCTCTACAGACAGTTTTTTTAGCCTTAGGAAAAGATATTCTAAGGCAAAGCACCATTGTGAACATTGGTCCTCAGTGAGATTTGGATCCACATTCACATAATCTAAGCACATCAATTACTTCATTCTGCAATTCCATTCATGTTGCTATTTAATATTAGAAACCAATGAAACACTTCCATGGATGCAAAAATTAGCAACTTCAGAAAATGCTTGGAGGTTAGTGTTTAGAGGCTGCAGAGCGGCAGAACCAGTGCAATGCTTCATTTCTGAGGGCAATTGAAAACTTTTTTGTTTGTTTTTTTAATTTATAACTCTTGAAACAGTTCCCTGTGGGCTACAGTATTGCACTGTCCTGGTTTTGGCTGGGGTGGAGTTAATTGTCTTTCTGGTAGCTGGTATAGTGTTATGATTTGGATTTAGTATGAGAAGAATGTTGATAACACACTGATGTTTTCAGTTGTTGCTAAGTAGTGTTTAGTCTAAAGTCAAGGATTTTTCAGCTTCTCATGCCCAGCCAGCAAGAAGGCTGGGGGGGGCACAAGAAGTTGGGAGGGGACACAGCCAGGGCAGCTGACCCAAACTGGCCAGAGGGGTATTCCATACCATGTGACATCATGCCCAGTATATAAACTCGGGGGAGCTGGCCTGGGGGGGGGCAGATCGCTGCTCAGGAACTAACTGGGCATCAGTCAACAAGTGGTGAGCAATTGCATTGTGCATCACTTGTTTTGCATATTCCAATTCTTTTATTATTATTATTGTCATTTTATTATTGTTATTATTATCATTATTATTTTCTTCCTTTCTGTCCTATTAAACTGTTCTTATCTCAACCCACAAGTTTCACTTCTTTCTTTTCCCAATTCTCTCTCCCATCCCCCTGGCTGGGGGGGAGTGAGTGAGCGAGTGAGTGGCTGCGTGGTGCTTAGTTGCTGGCTGGAGTTAAACCACGACATGCATTCAGAACAGTAGTAGCTTATGGTTGTAAGTAGGCAGATGTAGCAACACACATACATTTCCTAATAAAAATATAGGGAAAACAAAACACATCTCATGACACTTTCAGAAGACAGATCATGATAAGAATTAAGAGTTGTTAAATAGTTCTGATGGAAAAAAAAAGAAATTATCCCAGTTTTCCATTTTACATCTCATCTATTTTTGGCATGACTAGAAGTACTTTCCTGTTTTCCTTCTGTACTTTTTCTAAGGCTCTCTAGTCCCCCTAGTTTGGAATGCACTTAGAAGTAAAAGTGAAGCTATAACAAGGAACATTATCTTAATCTGTGCTCATTTTCACTTCAAAACAATTCATTTATTATATGTATAGGTGTAAAGCAGCGTTTTCATATTTTAGGATTCTGAACTTGATGCAATATGCCATTTATTAATTAAAATGGGCAGAAAACTTCATGTATAAGCCATTCAAAGGTGCTCAGTCAAAGCCTGTTCATAGCTTTTTTTGAAACCAGGTAACTATTTAATTTGTCATTATATATTCATGAAGTAATAGACTTTGTTCTGCCAAAGTAATTTCTTCAATCAGACAAGAGCAATTCACAAGAAAGGCATATTATAGGTAGCTTAACAACTGCTGCTCCATGTATACTATTCCTTAGAGACTTTCCAGTGACATATAGGAATGTTATTTTATTTTGTTAAAGTTACCAAACTGTTTTGCTAACAACAAAATAAAGCAAGCATTATACAGTTTCCTTTTCCATTTGCTGACTGCATGAAAGAGAAATGTATTATAGCGAAACCACCTTATGTGCATGTGCATACAGTTTTAGCATCTGCTCTTGATTTACTGTGTATCTCTCACAAACACACAGGTGAACAGACATTCAAGTAAGGATCTATTTTTACTGGGGTTCAGATCCTAGAGAATTTTTAAAAGTGGCTCTGTTTGTTCAGATTTACACTTCTTAAAAAGTAATGCCTTCAAAATTATACAGACACTAATATTTCTATGAACAAAACAACAAAAGCCAATCTTTCCATACAAATGGAAAACCATACAAATAAAACATGTGGAGAGAAATGTGACTCTACATTTTAAGTAGAAAGACTTACAACTTTATAATGACCACAGTTCTTTTAACATTTACATGCCAAATTTATATATAAAAAGACCCCAAAGATAAAGCACCCTAAAATGTATCATTACATTGTTTTCTGTACATATTTCTCAAGTACAAGCATTTTGATTTACATTGTTCTCATGGATTTTCTCTGAAAGCTCTCAGACTTTTGATCATCTTTCCTAAATTGCAAATCTGACCTGAACATAGTTTTCCATACTCACCTCAGTTAAAAGGGTAAACCATCCTTTCGATAATTCCATTTTTTTTCATTGAAAGATCACGTGAACTCCTAGAAAACAATATTACAGGGAAAGCTTGCTTTTGAAGCTACACTGCAGTTATCAAACCATTATGTCCTTCCTTACGATATTTCCCAGGATCCCAGTAAGATTCCAGTCCTACAGAAATTAATGCCATTTCAGACCCATCCCTTGATGTATAATTTTCAGTTTGCTTGTATTGAATATGCATTGTTTTGTGCAGTTCATGAAATGATTCACTGCTTATATAGCATTATTTTTCAGTCTATTTTTATATAATTTTTAAATTCCATAACTGTCAGGGTTTTGTTTTGTTTTCAGAACTTTTTTTCAAAAGCACAGGGCGGGGGGGGGAGGGAGGGGGGAGAAGGAGAAAACTCAGCAAGACTTCACAAGTAACACGAGGTAAGTGTTCCTCATTCTGAGACCTCTTGGAGATCAAACTTTAATCTATTTAAGTTGAATTGTGTTTAGTATGGATCCTTCCAGTTAGTCAAAGCACTGTACAATAACGAGTGAAAGCATGCACATATACAAAGCTCATATAAATTTGTTTGATCAAGTACCTGGCATAGAGTGAGAGAGGATACTACAAAATTACCCATGCATAAAAATATAAGTCATTAGAACCTGAACTACATGCATAGAGAAAACGCATGTGCATGCGCACACAGAGGACTGAGTTTCATCTCCTGGCTTGTGGGTTTTGGCAGTTGTTTTTTGGTTTTGGGTTTTTTTTTTTTTTTGTAATTGCAATGAAATGCCTTAAATAGTTGGAATTACTCAGCCACTGTCCTGAAATTCATAGTTGTGAATATCTATAGAAGTTTACTTTTAGTGCAGATATCCTCAAAGAAAATGTGCAACAGGAAAAAATGAACATTGCTATATAGTTTGTATTATTTAAATCTTTTCTTTTTCATTTATTCCACAAAATTTTACATTATAGTAAGTAACATATTCAGGTTTTCAAAATTATCCCATAGTAGCTGTGGGTACAGAGACATGTTACACAATTAACATTCCAAGAAATCAAAAGAACAACAGAACTCTTCAAACCATACAAAGTAACAATTCAAAATTCTATCAGTTTTCCTTCCAATTAGTTTCAACTATTTCAGACAAGTGGATTTACCTGAAAATACCCTTAAAGTAATGTTACTAGATAAAACATATCTTATGCCTATTTTACCATGACGTGGTGTATACGGAGGGGTTAAAAGATGGAATTCTGGTCCGTGGATGAACACTGGGGGAGAAGTAGATAGCCGAGATAAGCACAGTCAACAGAGAAAACAGATGGTTTGTTGCCCGTCGCTTGGAACGCTGACCATGGAGATAAGAAAGCTGAGCAATACTGAGGGAGGACGTGCAGCGGGCTGTTGCACAGTACAGCTGTGAGCATGGTCGGTGCGTGACTGCTGGATTATGACCATATGTCGCGTGTACAAAGCCCATGAACCAATAGACAGGATGGCTATGGCTCATGCAGCACGCCTGGCCAGCGAGCGCATGCATCATAGGCTCCCTATGTTACAACCGAGGCGTGTTCTGGCACCCGCTGGCCACGTGTGCCGAAACCCGTTCCTCTGCAAATGTATAAATACAGGGATTTCCCAAAGAGCATCGGACTGGTGTACGGCAAGGCCACCGTTGCATCTGTGGGGATGCCCACGTAAAGCTGGCACCTACCAATTGCTGGGCTGAGCTTGCGGCGCAAGACGGCACAAGAATGTACAGATGGTCCATCTTTCTCATGGTGCTCGGGTCAGTCTGTTAATGTGCTTTACAAGATACCCTTAGCATAACGCATGTCTGTAGTTAATAAATGCTTGCTTTTTTCCCTTATAGTCAGTGTGTGTGTGTTCGCCTTCTCAGGAATCCTCAAAACCACCCTAAAACACATGGCAGTGTGGGAAAAGATTTCATTTTGTTACATAAAGTTTCACTTTATTTTTTATTATTACCTTTACTAGCTAAAGCACCTTACAATAACATATTTTTTCTTTCAACATCATTCATACATACATCAACAGGACCAAAAGTGGTTGTGAATGGGTTCTGATTTCCCTCTATTGCTTTTCATAGGATACTCTTCCTCTGTAACAAAAATCATATGCAGTTATCTCTTACTCTCTTATATGTCCAAACAAGGCTGAGCACAGTAGATTCTACTTCTAGTGTACATCTGTAAGTCCAACAGACTTACTAGAAATATTTACAAGTTCAGTTAAACTATCAATCAAATCCAAAGTCTCCAAACACTACAAAATAGACCCTAGTTACCTCAGGTTGCAGCATTCTGTTTTAAACTAACCAATCAGAGACTCTTTGCTTATTTTATTGTTGTTCTTGGCAAATTCTCTTGCCCAATTGTTTACCAAGTACGTAATTTCATTTACATTAATTCAATTTGCTGATATTTATAACTAAAGTATTGTATTTGAGTTCCTTTAAAAGAGGAAAAATATTAGATTTATATTAAATGCATGTAAATAAAACTATAAATATTGCAAATAATAAAATTATCTGACTTGTCCATTCATTTTTTAACATTTTGATGCTAGAAATAACTATTGTTCTTCATTCTTATTTTTGCATAAATTGTTACATGAATAACACAGTTTTGAAAGAACAGAATGTAAAAAATCTCTTATAAATGAAGAATCCAGGATATATTGCTATACTTTATACAACACGATAAATGACAATTTAACAGAAAAAGATTTTCAGAAGAAATTATTTTTTTGAAAATGCATAGTTTATATATTATCAGAGTATGTAATTTTTTTGAAATAAATTAGCCATGAGGGATATGCTTTTGTTTGCACATTTATTTTGTTTTAAAAAGAAATTGACCTTGCTGGAATTTTTAATTTGTATTTTTTACATATGCAATGAACCTGATCTCAGGTATATTATTATAAAATAATTCTATTAGCTTCAAGATATATACTCTTTTTGCTTAAGTGAGAATAACATTAAGATCCTATACAACTGGCACCTGCGAGCTTTATGTGAACTTTTGTCAAGACATATAAATTGTGTAAATTTATTTATTTTTTTTTCCTTTCGAGAATAGTAAACTTACATGAATACATTATGTTGGAACATTAAGTTCTAAAAGATTAAAGAAAAAAGTACCCTAAATAAGACAGTGAATATATTAGGAGTTCCTACCCAAAATCTAGATGTATGAAGTTGCCAGATATGAATGGTCTCAGCTGCTGTTCCAAGACACATTAAATCTGATAAGTTTAGGAGTAGCCCGATTTGGTTACAGGTAGACACTTGGCAAAAAGAGAAGGAGGTCAGGTTTACAAAATCGTAAGATGGTGAATAAGACAAATGAGTAATGTACTAACTAAATGTCACAACACTAAAACTTGTAGGGGACTTCTTGAAACTATTAGGAGGTAAGAAAAAGATAAAATAACTTGTTATATAAAAGGCCATTAATTTCTATGATTTATTGCCACTGGAGTTTGTGAAGGCAGATAGAATTCCCTGGTTCAACAAATGATTGGGTAAATTCATGGATAACAGGTCCTTAAACACACTCTAAAGGGATTAGGCAGGGATGTTCTTGTGTGTCTGTTGAGAATGCAGTAAAAATCCTGGAGGAATGGACTGCAGAAAGTGGCCAGCCTTGTTTGTCTTTCCTATTATACCTTTGTCATTGTGTGAGGCAAACAATGGCTCAAACCAGTAGAGCAATTTTATGTCCTTACGAGCAAAAAGTTAAGGAAAGAAAAAAACAAAAATGGCCCAGTGGGGTGTGAGTGCTTCTATACTACAGACTGGTTGCAAAGTCAGCACACAGCTGGACCCCCGTTTCTAATCACAATGTTCTGGCCAACCAGTCCTGCCCAAAACAGTTGTGATAGGCAGTGGTAAATCAGTATTTTCCAGAACAGAACATGGGAGCTATCAGCATATTATTATGAATGGAAAACATGTAGTATATTTTTTTAAACTACCAGGATTTGGAGAGATTTATTATATGCAGATTATTTTTTTCAAGGCACTGATTACATGAATATGCTATAATCAATTTGTTTACCTTGTCAGTATTTACCACTAAAAAGGTTATTTGTAATTTGCTAAATGTATTTAACTATTGCTTGATTGCTACTTAAAGGAATTTGATTTCCAGGTGTTTTTTTTAAACTGTTAAACTCAGCTTGCCACCAAATCTCAAATAAAAGGCAATAATATGTTACCACCAAATTACATAAATACAATAAATAATATACAGGTTCAAATGAAGGAGGCTGCAAAATGTCACAATATGCTTGCTCCCTTATAAAAAAAAAATTACAGTTTAAGAAGAGGAACAGAACAAATAACAGATCATCCATGCAATTTTCACTGTGGCCCAGTTTTTGAAACATGGCCACCTAAAGTTAGTGGCAATTAGCCGCTCTCCTATACCAAACACTCAAGCAAACAAAATAGTCACTCTTCATAGGTGCCAGATAGTCTCAACTTCTTTTTAGTTCATAACAACTGCAAAAGTTTAACACTATGAATATTTGGTCCACAGCTATATAAGTAGTTTCCTTTCTTTAGAAATCTTATTTTACTAAGTGTGAAATGGAGAACACAGTTCTGCCTACAGTGCTGGAACTAAGCCTACAATACTAAGATCACCCTCATAAGAGATAAAAATAAACCTGGATATTGAAGAACTTAATACTTGTTGTTGCTTGTTTATTTTTTTCTTTTCAAAATAACTTTCAGTAGACTCAATCTCCAAAGAATTAATCAAAGTGTGTTTCAAATTTCAAATGCATTTGAAATCTGCTTAGCCTTATAAAAAGTCAGTGTTTTATTGGATGCATTTACATTAAGACATCAGATGGGAGTTCATAATTTTCCTAAGATCTTTGAAATTACAGTCTCTCATTCTGTGTACATATCATTCAGCTAGGATATTTTCTTCAAGAAAATTCCTTTAGAATGCTATTTATCATTTTTTACACATAGGCATATTGTCACCTATCAGCATGTCTTTCTTCATCAAAAAGTGCTAATCAAATCCCTCATGATGTCTAACTTAGTCTTATGATGCAGAGTATGTGTATCAACCTCATCTACCAAACATTTTAAAATATTCTTACCATGAATTGCTTGGCAAAAAAGTAGCGCTCTCTTCATGTTACGTTTCTGTTCATGTGTCTTTTCAATTTTTTTTTTTTTTTTGCTTGTGGGGAAAAACAGCCTTTGCAGAAAAAAAAAAAAAAAATAAAGCTGCTAGAAATAACCTTTTAATTTTTGGCAGAGCAAAACATAATTACATGAATATTTAAACTTTATTCTTTAAAGAATCTTTGAGCTACCAAAGTAATCCCATTGCAAACATATATACGTATTATTCCTCTTAACTCTGTTTTTATTTAAAAGGTTCCAAAGCTACTGTTGATTTAGAACTTATGCACATAAATAAGAAAACTAAAATGCTTTAGACTGATTAAAGTATTTTAATATCAACAGACACTTGACATCAGCTGTTTATGGAACTGCCTGTGCCATAACATACACATAAATACAACTGAAGCAGACCAGACAAGGTAGGCTTTTTCCACAGGGTTCATATTCTGAGTCCCTGTTGTTTAACAATTCCTTCCTCCTTCTTCCTCATGCTGAAGCAGTTCAGTCCCATGACATCTCATATTAAAACCAAAACCAACCATCTAAGGGCTTGTTATTTGCAGCTCTGTAACCTTTCCCTGAAGCTGCTGAGGCAGCGTGTTCCAGAGACTCTCTGGCAGTATTTTCCCTTGCTGTTGTTCTGCTGTTGTGATCATGCTGTCGTTCTTACGGCCTAGTAGCTGAAAACCCCTGACAGTGATGTTTTGGTGTGTTTTCATGGGGGGCTGCTACCAGTGGCAGGAGAATTATACATCTTCCCCACCTCTCTTTAGCTCTTACTTTGTAGTTTTTAGTTTATATTAGAGAAAACCAACACAAGAAAGTAACAGTCATGTAAATACTTGACAAATATTGTTCAAACATTTATGTGCAGAGATGCTTACCGACCAACTTGCAACATTTGCCCGTTTGCATACTCCATTTAGCACCAATAACATCAGAAACAAAAACAACCAAGGGCAGGGGAGAGAGTGGGGGCAGTCCTGATGAAAAGCACAGAGTACTAGCAGAAAGCATGATGACAAACCATCATGACTGGTTGCACTAGAGAGCACCCTCACTGTTCGTTCCAGATGACCACAGGGCAGTTTTCCCTTTCCTTTTTCTCTTTCTCTCTTTCCCTTTTTCCATATTTTTCCCCCAAAGGAACTCGCACGGTTGAAGTCTATATAGGCTATAAGATAACGACCCCAACAATAAATCTTTGTGCACTTAAACCTGCCTCAGCAACCTTCATGAAACTCTAGCATTCAGAAACTCCCTCATAAGAGATTGGCTTATCATGTTTAGAGATGATGCCAGCAAGCACTATTCATCTTCTTGACACCGAGCTGGGACACTGGAATAACCTGTCTTGAAGAAGCAGTCATATTTATTATGTATCCTCATCACAACATAAAGGAAGACGCCAAGATAAGAGACATGACTGCATACCCACAAGCCAAAAAAAAAAAAAAAAAGTTGTCAGATATTCAAGAATATATGGCAAAAATGAAGCTAGTAGTTCTAAATCTGGCGAAATCTTAGTTCACTATGTATTATAACGTGCTATTGCATAATGTGGTAACAATCTTGAAAATGCTTTAAACTTCACTACTGCCACCAACTTCAAAAGAACATAATAATGAAGGAAAAGGATAGAAATATAAATTCAAAGAAAACCAGAAGTAGCAGAGACAAATTCAGTCACTGGGTGTGAGCAAGTAGAGGGTAAAAAGGAAGAGGATACTCAGCTACAAAGTTCATAAAAGATAAAAAAACCACTGCAACTATCACAAACATACTTCATACAAATTCTAAGTCTGAATTTCTTTAAGAAAAAGAACCAGGGAGGAAAGTAAGAAAAAAGGCAGAGGAAAGAGGAGGAGGAGCTGTCCCACACAAAGAGAGAGGATGTGTTATGAAAACCTTCAGAGTAAGCCAGAAGGGAAGTGGAAAGAATGGGAGCTTTCGGAGAGAGATGAAAAGACAGAAACAGCTAAAGACTGTTCAACACGTAAGTCCTTTCCTGGAACTGAGTTTTAGATTTTTCTTTTGTAACTGTATTTCTGAATTTGTAATCGAGACCTTATCCTTTAATTTTATTCACATTAAACTGTTTTTATTTTAAGCTTGCCCAGTGTTTAACAGGAATTTCTCAGTCAGGCAGGCATAAGTCATCTTCAGTGAAAGAAATGACTCAATTTAAATTAGTTCAATAAAGAGGGATACTGGGGTACAATCCAAGAGAAATATAAGAATCCCAGAGGCTGGCAAACATTAAACACTCACCTACAGAAAGGCCAGAAAAGTCAACAAAACATTTTTCACCAATACTGAGGTAGCAGTATAAGAGGCTTGAGCCTTTGCCTTTTCCAAAAAATGAAGGGAAAAAAAGGTTTCTAGGCAACAGATAGAGACCATCTGCAACAGCCCAATGTCAAACACTGGCCTAATTGTCCGAATGGCAAGAAATTTGAATTTCTTGACTTAGACCTCTGTGTCTTATTTCATATTTCTGACTGCACACAGTAGTACTAATAATATTGAATGACAATGTTCAGGAGGGCTGTGCAACCACAACATGTAAGCACCATTCAAATCAAAATCCAATTCTGAATATAAACTAGAACAGCAGACATAGACGTGTAGTATTCATGTAAATCAGATCCTGGCTTAAGAGTGAGAAAATTATGGATTTTCATTCCAGTGTCTTACTGATGGAATTGTATATCTCAATTACCAATGACCAGCACAAAGTGAAGTGCAAGGCAAGGGACAGGGCAGTCTATGTTACATGTTGACAGGTAGATAAAAGAGAAGGAGTTACCTGTTGAATCAAGACGTGCAACTTGACTTCTGGAAAACAGCACGAGAGCCCAGTTTCCTGGAGCCAGTTCAGGAAATTAGCACTATTTTATCAGATAATTCTGCCCAACTAGACTGAATTCCCCTCAGCAGAGACATCTGTGCGAGAAGAGGAAGAGCCTTCTGCTTGGGGACAAACTACAAACAGGAAGCTGCTGCAATACATCCAGCAAGAGTTCATATAATACACTAGATCTTTTGCAAGTGGTGGTCTGTGCATTTCTAATGCAGTTGATAGGACTATAGCAATTTACATCAGTTGGATTTCTGACTCATTGCCCATAACTGCCTCAAATTCAGTCAGGAAACGGTAACCTTTTACTGTTACTGCTTTATCTATGCTCACGTATGTGTTGCCTCTCTCAGTTTAATCTGGTATTTCTTGAAAAGCTTTTTTTTTTTTTTTAAAGTCTTGTCTAGTGCTGAGCACAATTGGCTAAGATTAAATAGCTAACATTAGTTACTGTCCAAGAATGAAAAATTACAAAATTGTAGCCATGATGTATTTGTAAATTAACACGATAAAAATTTTTACATCACCGTGAAACCGGAATGCCACATTAGTGGAAGAAATCTTGACATGTACTGGCCTACATCTGCCTGTTCACACACTCAGCAGCAAGAATATTTTCAAAAACCAGCATTGTGTCAGTAGAGATTAGAATGCTTTCATGACTCTGGTAAAGATCACTGCAGGGATAGCTTTGGTGTAGCAAGCTGGAGAGAGGTTGCTGTGATAAAGTATCATAGCTTGAATTAAAGAGGGCCATCACAAAAAAAAAGTTAATATGAATACTATAGGAAACTCTTTAAGCAGACAGAAAAGAACAGGAGGAGTGCACACAGTGCTATCATGTCAAGGACTTCATTACCTCACTATTCAGAAACTTCTCCTCCAAAGTGCTGTGCCTTGCAGCAAAAGGAAGTATTAAAATATCCAGGTACATCAAAAGGAAGTGAGATAAGGGATAGAAATGAGATTGCCATTGTCTGAAACTTCAAATATTTCCACTACACAAACTCAAAGAAGACCTCAGAGCCCAAGGTATAGGAAAAGCTGCAAAGAATTGCAAGACAAGTTGCAAGAGAAAAATATTAAAATATTTTCATCCTTCCAGTTTAAAGGCAGGTAATAATAAGGAAACAAGTTAGGACTCTGTGTGTATGAAGTTATTAAAGATCCATCATTATAGAAAGTAGCAATACACAAAGCTAAAATTAAATGATCCAACCATCAGCATAGTAGACTATATAATCTGGAGCCTACATGATCCACAGCTACACTTTCACAGAAGACCAGTTGTGTGTTTAAAAAAAAAAAAAAAAAAGCAAAACCAAACAACCCTGCCACCACTTTAGCTCATTTCATAGAGAAAATTGTTTAATTTTCCTGTCACCACATTAGAGTAACTCCTATTGAAATGCCAGTACTGGTTACCTGTGTCCTGAAAATGGACCATGAGGGGCCTAAATAAAATCATACTTCATACTTTTATGCTTCAGTTGAAACTTGGATTTTCTCTGATTCTTTCTGAGATCTTTGGTTCATGTCTCGCAATCCTATAAAACACCTACTGGACAAAACTGACCTCAGGGTCCTTCATTTGATATTTCAGCAGTAAGCTTGCTCCCTCCCCATTCTGCACAGCCCAAATGACATTTCAGCACAACATTTCTCTTCTTCTATTCAGCTTTTTATGCCCAGTGGCAGGACCCTGTGTGCACCCTCACCACCCCTAGGAGTTTGGCTGCTGGGACCCAGGCAC
Source organism: Harpia harpyja (assembly GCF_026419915.1). Lineage (NCBI taxonomy): Eukaryota > Metazoa > Chordata > Aves > Accipitriformes > Accipitridae > Harpia > Harpia harpyja. The sequence goes on from NC_068945.1 coordinate 50,553,407, forward strand.
CAAGTAAGTACATCTGGTGATGTGGGGAGGGGCTCCCAGATGCCATGAGGTGGCCATGGCCAGGGCTGACCCCTGGCCCAGGGGAGTCACTTTCAGCTGAGGGTCTTGCCTTGGCCCCACCTGAGGTACAGATCCAGCTGCCCAGCAGCTGAGTGCCTGGCCATGGGTGCTGCTGAGCTGGGCCCAGATGCAGGCCAGCATCCCAACCTGGTCTTGGCCTATCCCCAGGGAGGTCTCAGATCTGCTTATCACCATGGACTGGCCAGGTGATCTGAGCTCTCAGCTGACCCTGGTGGCCATACCCAGGCCTTTCCTCTTTCCTTTCTCGGGGACTGTTGGATGGGGTCTGGCTGGTGAGGTCACTGATCTCTGACACCTCAGTTGCTTTAGTGAAAGCTATTTAATTCTTTAGCCTTGATTATTCTCAAAGTGGTCCTGAAATTTCACTTCTGCAGCACCTTCCCCCCACCCCCGATTGAGGAAAAAAAAATGTCTTCCATTGAGTCTTATGGCTGCTAAATCTAACTGTACATTCCTGTAGTGATATTCTTCCCTTTCTTCCTATTTTTTTTATTTATATGCTAATAATGCCTAATGGATCTAAAAAGAAGCTTGCAAAAAAATGTTTGAAGGGAATGGTATTTGGGAATCCGGACTTAACTTTGGACATACAGTACTTGGCCATCTGAACTATTAGTGCAAGATGAATTGCCTGCAGGGGATGCTCACTTCCGTATGACAATCTTAGACACAAATATCTAGATTTGGGCAAGAGAAATATATATTCCCCCCCCCCTCAATGCAGCCAGTGATTCTGGTTTCAGCATCGGTCTTAAAAAAATACATAAAATATTAGCCTTTTTTTTAATCAAAGCAATTTTTCTCACCTGTCATTGCAAACTACCAAGTATTTTTTTCCTGAACTGAGGCTCTGCTGCCTACAGATTAAATGGTCAGAGAACACTGACAATGAGACATCTCTTTACATAGCCAGGACCTCCTTATAAAAACTGCCATAAGTAAGGAGATACACAGGTCTGCAGCTAAACTTAATGTCCAATGTAGCAGTCATGCTCACAACACACTGTATTGTTGTAAGACTTAGCCAAATATTGCTGCTGTATCCTGTCTATCTATCAGCTGAAGGACAGGTATACATAACTCGCTATCCTTTGCATGGCTGCAGACATTTTAAGTGGAGTGCTATTTATGAGGAAGCATAGCAACGGGCTTCCAGGAGAGCCATAAAATTTTCACAAAAGTTAACAGTGATATTCAGGAATGTGGCCAGCACACATAAATCAATTTTGATCATAATTTGAAATCCTCCCACAGGTAAGTAAGCATATGTTGTTGCAGAGTCCAGTTTTCTTCCATTTTTTTCTCACTTTTCATGAGAAAAGTGGAGTGCAAGAGATGCAGACATTCCTCTAGTTATGACTGAAATGCTTTGTATGAGTTCCTTGTCATTAGTTAATTGCTTGATTAAGGGAATACAGATTAACTACAAAAATAAATATTGGTTGTTAAAAGACTGAAAGAAAGCAGCAAGTTGTGATCAAACATTTATGTCAATTATACCCACAGGAATTCATGGGTGGTTACACAGTAAAATGTGTATCTCGTATCTTCTTTTCAGATCTTGTGTATGAATTAGAAAGGAAAAAGGGGGCATTATGAATTCTGTTATCATACAGGACATTCAGACAGCTCAGATGTAAAAAGTCTCCCTCTCCTTTTTCCTTTGGAGCGAAGCTACATGTAGAATAAAAACCTTTCTTCTGCATTCAGTGAAACAGAACCTGAATGGAAGACTATTCTAGACAGGAAAAATAATATTGTTATGAAAAAATCTGGGGCACATAAACTGGAGATGGGTTACACACGACTGAAGGACCTTATGTTTGTTGTTACATGATGATATAAGATCAATAATATGAAGGTAAAACTTGTACTGCAGTACAACAAATGTGTACTCACCAGAAGTATTCCAGTATTCCTGTTTCAAATAGTGATCAATAGAGGTTACCTGCAGAAAAAAAAAGTAAGACTCAAGATTAAATATATGAAGCTAACTACAGGGCTTAAATACCCCTTCTTGCTGGAGGGAATTTGCTATTAAAAAGCAGAGTGTGTCCTATAAATCTTTGTCAAGACATAATCTTTGTTGTCTCACTGAAAAACCTTTTGTCCACAAAAGGTAACTATTGCCTGCACTTGTTCTGGAATAGTACAACTGGAAGTCTTTCATCACCATAACAGCAACTCTAATCCTTCCTATATAACAGATCTGTGATCATCATCTTTGCTTTGACAGTACCCAGAAACTAATTTCTAGATATCAGCTGATTTTAATGAATACTATTAACTAGTACTTTAATTCAATCATATTTTGACATACGTAACAAGAAGATTATTATCAAAAGCTATTTATCCCCAGGATAATGACAATAATTTTGCCTTTTTTAATCAAAAGGTGTTATTTTTGATTGTTGTTTTTTATTTTTTCACCAATTGCTTTTCTGTTTTTTTCTAATTGGTTATATTTTTCTGTTTTGGCAATTACTGTCATTGTAATTTTCTATAATCCTAAAAAAGAAAAAATATCACTAAACATACAGTCTTCATATAAACATAAGTCTTCAAATGGCTGTTCAATGTTATAAATCCATTTAACTTTATACTACCGTAAACTGCCTAGGCTTGCTGATCATTACATGCAGCAAGTGCCACGAAAACCTCAGTCTGTTTATGAATCCATCTGGCAATCAGAACACTCAGATAAGCAAGACAAAAACAATAAGCAACATCTCTCCAAAATTACTTCCTTTCTCCCCATCCTACAATCATCTTTCTTTTTCTTCCTGGAGGGATGATTAACTGTCTCCATACATGTACTGCAGACAATAGTCATCTGACATCTTCACACCTTAAAGTCTAATCAGCTTTGGGTTATTATAACCCCTGATGTTTTCTGCACAATAGATAAAATATTCTAAAAATGCAAACTCAAAACCATTTTGCTGTGTAATTACAACAGCTGTAATGAATGAAGACAAATTATAATAAAAAGGGAAACAGGATCTCATTCACAACAAGATGGTTCCTAGGGAATATTAGTAATTTAAGAAGAAAGAAAACAATTCACTTGAATTCTTATCCACTGAGCACAATTATGCATTCTATTTACTCAGTATGATTTCCTTTGTCTAAAAGACTGCCTAAAATTGATTATACAGGATTCCTCTGAAGACTAGCACCAGAAAGTACAGCCAAAGTAGAGCATTTTAGCAAAGCCCATACTGTCAATCCCAGTATAAGCTGAAAAAGTATTAAAGCAACTACAAACAAAAATTTATCATCATCCTTTTTACTGGGAAAGTAAATAAGAATGAATCCTTTAAAGATACACAGAAAAAAATCCAATGTAAATTGTTTAAGGTTTAGAGGAAAAAGATAAGCTTGAATAATCCCATCTGTAATATATTTTGATTTGGGCTGGCTAGAAAATAAACATCACTACATGAAAGAACTTTGAAATTTTTCAATTTTTTAGGTTTGTACTAGACCAGTGGGTTATGCTCAAGTGCCTCTGGGAAATTGAGGTAAAAACCATTTCTCTATTTGGCTGACAATAAAATTGGTTGTTTCAGGAGAAAATACCCTACTTTGTAGAAATAAGAGTGCAACAGAGTTAGTCTCTATAAGCCAGTGCTTAGGGACTGACTTAATGTAGGCTAGTAGCTGTGCACACTGCCTGGGAAACGGAAGGCCATATCCACCCCCTTCCTTTAAATGGTGTTAGGCTTGAATACAGTTTTCATACGGTACAAATAAAAATTTTAAATTTCTGGGTTTCACACTATTTCTTAGGTTTTTAATTTTTGCCCATGAAGAGAATATATTGGGATGTGTCCTTGGAAAAGTAAGAGAAGGTCAGAAAAGTCTCCACTTCATTGCCTTAATTCTATGTCTCAGAAACCTCCTTCAACTAGAAACCCTGTACTCAGCTGAGACTACTGAAAGTACTCTGTTACTATGCTGGCCCATAAATAGTTGGCAGTGGCATACAATGGAGGAAATTAGCAGCAATCCATTTTTATATCAGCTGGCAGAATGTGCCAACCATGTGGTCCTACAAAATAATATAGCCCCCACATTACTCTCCATTAGACATTTCAGAGAAGAACTGGGACTCTGAGGTTTAGTCTTTAAAAACCTCCTTAAAATTAGGGCAGTTTTTGCACTGTCTACTTGCTGTAAAGGAATGTATATAAACTGTATACACTAGGACATTTTAGAGAAAGAAAAATAGGCTGAAGACTGTAGTAAAATCTTAAAAAGGAAGACACAATTTTACTTCTTGTTAACCCTACAATGAAGAGAATTACTAATGTCAACAAAAATAAAATCTGTTAAAAAATTACTTTTGACCACAAATAAAAGTGGTTTATATGTCATTTATGAAATACGAATGCACAAACTCTTCTTTTTCACAAAGGAGAAGGAGTAGAAATAAAGATGTCTGCATATAACAGTTTAATGTGTACGAATCTTTCTTTTTCTGAAACATTTAGATCTGGACTAATAATAATTATATTGTTAAGATTCCAATTATAATGACGATAGCTTCTTGGGTTTACACATCTATGTATCTATACAGTTTTTTATACGTATTCTTTGCTTTACACGTTTATATAGATATTTCTATCTATCCATATGGTATGCTTTCTTTTTGCCCATAAACAAGATTTTGACTGTAAAAAATAAACAAGTTCATTTGCAATTAGACATTGCTGAAGTATAATTAAAAATGCGTGCCAGCTGGAGACATCAGTTGCTTTGATTTTTAATAGTGTCTGGTAGCAAAGAACTTTCTTATTTGCTCTAGCTTCATAATCTATGTAGTCCACACTTGGTTTATAGACAAGTAACTACGCTGTGGCTGTTGAGGAATACTTTTAATTATTTTTCTTGCTGTAACACTGAAGAGTTGTAAGCACGGATTTGGGACCTGTTGAATACATACAATGTAAAGACATAACAAAATTATTCTTTCCCAAGAGAATTCACAACACAAGTCAGGAGATGGATGCAGGCAGTCAAGAGTACCAGACTAACAATGGCACTGCTGGTTAGTAAGAAAGAACATGATGACAGAGATGCTTAAGAGAGTATCTAAGTGATACATTGGGAGAGTGATATTTGATGTAGTATTCTGGATAGCTGCATTACGGACACAATCTTTTTTCAGGGTTAGTGAAAATGTTTCATGATTCCAAATATAAACTGCTTGAGAGACTGGATGTTTCTCTGTGCAAGGTTACATGCCAAAACCGTGTGTTAGTGAGGTTACAGAAAAAGAGAAGCAATATTTAGACAAAGTTTCAGTAAAGAAAGATCCAAGTTGAAGATGATGCATTGGTTATTGACTGGACTATTAGACAGGTTGCTGCTTTTGTACACATTGACCAAAAAAAATAAATAGGAGGATGGGCTTCAGGATGGAGGGAAGAAATTATTTCTAAACATATTGGGCTTTGGTTGCATGCCTGTAGTGAGCTGAGTGTTTGCATTGTAGTTCTTCTCTTTACACTTTTTCAATGCAGGGACTCACCACAGAGTGCCAAAATCTGTTCTGCTGTAGTGCGAAGGGAGTGAGACAACTTGACTATTGGATTTTACATATATTTGAATGTCTTCTACAATATGTTACCAAGTCCTTGTTTTGTTTGCAATATTCAAGAAGCATCAGATCCTGTTTTCAATTAAATAACTAAAGCTGTAAATGCTTTGACCTTTACTTTGTTTCTTTCATAAAAAGGAATGTGGACATTAAGTACTAGAGAGCAAATACCCTCTCAACAATTTCTATAAGCAAACAGACCCCAAGGTATACATAAGCACTTTAAACTTCTCAGAACCCATAATCTGATAATTTGTAATATGATAGCTATTAAAGATTTTTATAATAAAGTGGAAGGAAGAAAACGCCAGAGTAGATCCTCCTTGCTGCATATAGCTGTAAACTTGAAGGTAAATAACTGATTTGGGATTCAGCCTAAGTTAAAATATACTTATATGAAATACATCTAGAAATGAATCTATTTCCCTAGAAGAAAATTAGTTACAACAATACAGATTATTGCTGGTGTCAGATACCCTATCTATTCACTCTGCAGGATAACACTTGAATAAAAAAATCCAGTTAAAAGTTAAGCTTTCTAGTTTATATTAAAGTCTGTTCTAGATACCTTAAGAAGTCATTTCTTTCCTTTTGAAGATGTTAAACGGGATCTCTCACAGTAGTTACACGCCACCACAGGTATAAAACTTTTAACAAGCCAGAGCAAATTTTGAAGAGGAAACTTTTATAGGAGGTGGACTTAAACTGCAGAATTAATTTCTGCAAAAACTGGAAGTGAGGGTGAACGTTGTCCCATTGGAAGAGGTACAACACTCAAGTATTTGATGTAATTTTTCTAACAGTTGCTTTCAGACAAGCGCATACAACTCTGGAACTGATCCATTCACTCAGATGGAAAATCCCAAATCCTATAAAGTAGATCTATTATTTTTCAGAGGCTAGAAAAGAAGAACAAGAGTAGGAGAGTAGAGGACAGAACACTACTGTATGTTTCGGGCTGTTCATAAGAGTACACCACCAGATATATGTAAGCCTTAAACAGGCAAAATTCTTGCTAACAAGGATTGCCAGCTTCCCCTTCACAAGATTTACCCCCCTCCCCCCCAATTCTTTATTTCTGGAATGTATAGATGTACTTAGCATCAAAAATTGATGAAGAAGAATACAGCTTTGTTTATTTTAAAGTCTAAGCTTTATCTTTTGGCGTTTTGTGGCTATGATTATCCAGGAAGAAATCTACTCTATCTACTTAAAATCACTATCATTAAAACTAGTTCTTAGCTCTTCACATAGTTCTTTACGTTAGAAAGAAAATTCAGTGAATGGTGAAAATGCAGCATTTCTTTTATACAGCTTTGAAGCTGATCTAGCAAATATTCTCCTAATCTATATCAGAACCATTTCCAAACAGCAACTGAGACATGAGGGATAACAAAAAACAGAACATAAAGGCCAGGAGAGTTGAAAGAATAAAAACTAGGACTACAAAGAGAATGAGAAAAGTCCAGACAGATTTCAGTTCTACAGGCAGAATTTCTTTTAGTTGCTTTAGTGTTCTAATAGTAAATTCAAGTCATTCAAAAGCGAGATAAAAGAAGGATTTTGTAAAGAGAGACTTACAGAATTAAAATCACTTAATACTTGGGAATTTCCCCGCAGTAGATAAGGATTAAACCTGAAAGGTAGAATTAGAGATGGAAAGCAGAAAATGCAAAAGAAAGCAGAGCTTCTGAATGTTAATAACAGAACAGATATACCAGTAACTTAGTGGATAAAACAAGAGATGAACATGACAGAGAAAAAAAAAAGATAAAAAAGGCAGCAGTGTGCCTGCAGGTACCTCAAGAATTAAACAATGTTCCTTTAGCAGAAGAATTACTTACCATTATGTCACAATTCTTAAAGTAAATGAAATTGAATTATGCTTGCAATAACTTCATGAACCTGTGAAAGGTGCAGTACGACTCCACACACAGCACTCTATAATGAACAATTCCTTTGATCCCAGAACTGTCTGACAGATCTGTGTCTACTGATACTCTAGTCTTATCCAATAAAAACTAGTTACATTTCACCTTGAAACCTTTACCTGTGAGGCAACCTGTGAAGCAACCAGTAATAAAAAATCTTAGGGGTATTACTGAGTTTTACATCACTGAGAAGCAAAAAGAAAAAAAAAACCAAACAAACTAGAAAGAAACCTAAAACAGTGAATACACAGACACTTACTAAGCTTCAGTGTCAAAACCAAGCAGCATGCTACTATTAAGACTCAACATATTCAAATGGTCCTGAACACTCTTAAAAGGCCTCTTATTGTATAAAGTGGGCAAATCAAGAGGAAACGAGCAGAAAACACTGACAATAAACAACTTGAAAAGAAGGTGGTTTGTTTTTTCTTTTTTTTTTCCTACAGAATTCAACACTATCCCATGCAACTTAGATAAGCACTGCCAGCTGGAAGCTAATTACATTCAGCTGAACCTAACTATTCAAAACCCCTTAATAAGAGGGGAAGCTACTACTGTTGAGGACAGACAGGTGTATTGGGCTGAAAAGAAGATAAGATATTCTAAAGCTATATAGGTGTTGACCTACCGTTGTTATGTATTGTTACTTTTCTTTCTCCAAGTGTGCTGTTAAAACAATGTAATGCTCATTATTCCCACAAAGAAAAAAAAAAAAAGTCATAGGATTTCCTTATAGACTCAGATTTAACTAGTGATTTGAAATAGGGATGTTAAAAGCAGCTTCCTCCTCCAGCAGTTCTGGGCCTCCCTCCTGCGCAGCTGCTGGAGCCCAGCCTGGGGACTCAGGGTCTCTGCCCAGGCTGAGGGGACACAGCTGCTGCTTTCACATTTGTAGGTACAACCAGCAGCGAAGCTCAACACATATTGCAGAGACACACACAGGTGCCTGTGTGCAGGACACTGGCACAGCTAGTCACACAGACTGCTGCACACAAGGCACTGCCTTGACGTGCACCTACATAGAGGACTCACATAAATACAAGCACAGACACCCAAGTCATTGTCATTCCCCCCACCCTTAGGCTGGCAGAGACAGGTCACTAATGCAGGTGTGCACACCACACTCTCCAGGTTCACATGCAGATGCACATTTGTGGATTCCCCACGTGCTAGCACGGTACCTCTGTCTGCCCAGTGCCCCTGCCCACATCCCAGCCCCCTTACCCATCCCATGGGTCTCCTACTCAGAGGCTGGTCCAGCTTGGTGTTTGCTGCACACACACAGCACTCACACTCCACTCATCCCACAGACTCTGCACACTTGTGGGTCCCCCAGATACCAGCATGGACCCCATGCCTGCCTGATACTCTGGCCTGGACCCAAGGTCCCCCTACTCTCCAGCTGGCCCAGCTAAAGGTCTGTGAGAGACTGGGGAAGATACAGGCACCCAGCACCTGGGCTGCGTCCCATGGTCCTGCTTCAGCTGCCAGTGTTGAGCCTCTCGCCCACCTTGCTCATGCCGGTCCCCCCAGTAGCTGATTTCTGGGACATGCACTGTTCCTGCCCCACGGCTGGAGGCTAAAGACCCCCACTGACTCCAGCGGTCACTTGCTCTATTCTTTTCTGAACCTCATGAGCACATCATTCCTTGCTATTGTACTGAGTTTATGTTTCCAGGTGTGGGTAACAGGTGGGCTTGCAGGGTGGGCGGCCTCTGTGCGGAGAGGCCGGGGCTGCCCCGTGCTGGACACAGCCGGTTCCAGCCGGCTCCACAACAGACCGACTGCAGGGCACGGCTCAGCCCCGTGGCCAAGGTGGTGGCACCTCTGGGAAAATGTATTTTAAAAGGGCCAAAATGCTGCATGGCGGTGAGGAGTGAGAGAAAAAAAGTGTGAGAAAAAATGCTGCAAACACAAAGGTCAGAAAAAAAGGGGGTGGAGGAAGTAGTCCAGGCACCAGAGCAGGGATTGCCCTGCAGCCCATGGAAGAGATCACAGTGGAACAGGTATTTCACTGCAGTCTACAGAAAAAAAATCCATCAAAAGCAGGTGTATATTCTCTGAAGGAACTGTGCCCATGGAAAACCCATGCTGGAGCAGGGTTATCCTGCAGGACTGCAGCCCTTTGGGAGGACCCACTCTGGATCAGGGGTAAAGTGTGAGGAGGAAGAAGCAGCAGAGAGGAACTGTTATGGACTGACCACATCCCCTATTCCCCATCCACTTGCACTGCTTGTGAGGCGAGGTGAGGAGTTGGGAATGAAAGAATGAAGTTGAGCCTGGAAAAAATGGGGAGTGAGGGAAAGCACTGGTTTAATTTTGTCTTTTTTTCTCACTAGCCAAATCTATTTTAATTGTCAGTAAACTAGTTTTCCTCAAGTTGAGTCTGTTTTGCCTGTGAAGGTAACTGGTAAGCAAACTCTCTGTCTTTATCTTTACCCATGAGCTTTTTCCATCTTGTTTTCTCCTCCTGTCTTGTTGAGGGAGAAGAGTGAGGGAGTGGCTGGGTGGGCATCTGACAGCCACCCAAGATAACCCACCACAGTCATTAGGACGCTCTAGCACTGGAACAGAGTTCATGCACTCTCTGTCCACCCTCAGAGGTTTTCGAGACCAAACAGCATAAAGGCCTGTGCAACCTGGCCTGACCTGATAGGTGAGATTTAAGCAGGAATTTGGACTGGGGGCTCCCTTCAGTCCCTTTCAACTTGAATTATTCCTTAATTCTATGATAATCCAGGTGCTTTGTGTTCAAAGCAAGCATCCAGTCAGGAAACTTCAGTAATACGAGCAGAGCTCACCCAAAGTTTAAGGAATATTCTGACATCTTTCAGTCATCCATGCTGCAAAAAAAAGAAGTATCTAACAAAATTGTATCTCCAGCCAAATTTTGAAGAGGAACATTTAAATCTTAGAATTTAGTTTAAATCTGAGCTACAGGTTGTCTACCTAATATTCTAAAAAGGTGTCAAAAATACATTCGTAGTAAGAAAATATGACTGGAGTGGCTCATCACATCAGCCTGATGATTTTATGACTAGAATAAGTATTATCTAGAAGGAAGAACACAATTACAAACCCAAATGTAACACAAGCCACAGAAAATCTGCACACCCTCTAATAAAAGTAAGACCTTTAATGCCACTGGAAGTCTGCCTGGATGTTCGTAGACAGACTGTCAGCTTCCAAAGTCCTTTTGTGAAAGATAGCTGCCATAAATGGTGAAACCAACTAAAACACATCACAACAACCCACAGTTCTTTGCTAGTCTGATATGCAAGGAAAATGCTTCTTGTTCCTAGATCTGAGGATCTAGGAAGAGTTAGAAGAGTTAATCCTCTAGACAATGCACTGTTTCACACAATTTTTAAACAGTCACATACAACTGTCTTCAGAGACCCTTCCCAATTGCTATGTAAAAGCTCTGCTATATCATGTTTTGAAGCCTTTCTGCCATCAGCTATGCAGCATGTTCTGTACTGCTTCATTTTGTATCATATTAGTGTTCCTATATTCCTCTGATGCCAAGCAGTAGAAGGCTGTATTTTTAGAATCACTTTATATAAAGAGCATTGCTCTCCAAGAACGTAGTTTCAGGACAGGGCTATATTGAAAGTAATATAGAGAGATCCAAGAAAGGTGATCTGATAACTGATCTTATCTAGGCCTCAAATATTTTTCATGTTTGGAAACTGTAGCTTACTTGGAATTATAATGCTGATTTCACAGTTCAGTAAAAAAGGATATGCAAATTCTGGTAATAAAAGTTGCAGTAGAAAACTGCCACATCTTCCTAGCCTGTTAAAATATTCTGGAATAAAATGGGAAGCATAAGTCAATGCAAGATGCACAAAGAACAGAAGGTTTATCTTAAATTGGTCTGAAAAAGTAATGTTAACGGCAATAGTCATCTATGAAACCTTTATTATCAGAAATTCATAAAAGAAGAAAAGGTAATTGTATTATTAATTCAGTTATACCTTTTTATAGGTTTAAATTAATTTTCTGAAGACTGTTAATTAAAACTGAAGTTAAGCCTGCACTGAGACTCCTCTGAATTTCCAAGAATGCAAGGAGTTGTCTTTGTCAGCAGCCAGTTATGTCCAGACCACACAGCCTTTTTACAGAGCTAAGGTAAGTGAGGAGCAACTTGACTTGAGGAAGCAGAGCCAAGCCTAGGAAAAGCAGTCTTAATATTAGTTAAATTTTAAATTTTTTACTCAATTACCATAACTCTGAATATATTCAGTAATGCTAACAACATGCAGAGACTGCTTGCTTGAGGGAGGACAGTGAAGCTGCTTTCAGCATTACTTTGAAGATCTGTCATCACCAGAGCAGTCAAGAGCAATAGATGGTCCATCACATTCTCTTCTTGGATAGATTATGAATGCCCATACTACTTTCTTCCCCAGAAAAATTTAAAAATGAGGGAGCTTAAACATGTTCAACTTAGTATAGAAAAATATGTATTATGTCTCATAATGTATGGAATATTTCTGTCAGATATGTTCATCACGAGTATCTAAATGGAAATTAACAAAGTTACATTAAGAAAAAAAAATGGGGAGCACAATAAATATAGTCTCCTTTGCAAGAATTTTTACATGGCTAATGTTGTGGCCTTATAAAATAAAACAGATCTTTCTTACCCTCCCCCCCTTGACACAAAAACAATTTTAAGATTCGTTATCTTCTCTCACAAGTATCCTTGAGAATATGCAAAACAAAATGCATGGTACTTGCTATCAGAGAGTCATTCATGTGTGTTATCAATCAGCTGTTTCACTGCCTTGCAGTGTGGCAGTTAATAACTGTCCATAAATGTAGAGTCAGTAAACATAGGCATGAAATATGAAACTGCCTATAAATATGTAAATTGTCTGAAAGTTTAAAAATGTTTGACTTGGGATTTTTCAGTATAATGTTTCTGTTATTGCCCCTGCAGTTTAAAAGAACTAGTTTTCATCAAGGGTGTCAAACAGTAATATGGTTGTTAAATCTTTAAAATAACTAGTTTAAGTCAGGTATCTGAAATTTTAAACACAGAAAACAAACGGTAGAATACACAAAACTTTCCAGTCTCCAAAACTAACAACATATTTCTTAAATAAGAAGGGACTTTTGTATTAAAAAGTAAAATCCAGAAGATTTTAAAATACTGATAAGTAGTGAGCATCATGCTGATTCTCTGTATACCTCACCATGACATTGTCCTTCAGTCACTGCAAGAAATCCTACTAGGTCTTCTGGTTTTGTCTTTGTACATCTGGATTTACTGTGGAGAGATCACCTGCATGACTGACAACAAGGCCACAAAATTTTCTAATGGAGATTATTTAATTTGAGATTAGAATATTGTTGTTCATGATCATTTCAACATAAATCTATGCTGAAAAGGTTGTCGATTTGTACTTTGGGCTCTAGGTAGTAAAAAAGAATCTCTCTTACTTCACTGAAGTTTTGTGATAGTCCACTGAGAGATTCACACTAGAAAGTGGAATTCAATAAATAGTCAGGTATATGACACTTCCCTCCTCCCAAGTATACCTCCACACTACTACACTAGGTTATTGTTTGTGCAATAGACAAAGATGTTTTTAATAATACTTCTGTCGTGGTTTAAGCCCAGCCGGCAACAAAGCACTATGAAGCCGCTCGCTCACTCCTCCCCCCGGCCCCGGTGGGATGAGGAGGAGAAAATATAAAGAAAAGTTTGTCGGTCGAGACAAGGACAGGGAGGGATCACTCACCACTTACGGTCACGGGCAAAAGACAGGCTCAACTTGCGGAAGAAACAAAATCAATGTCATTTACTACAAGTCAAATCAAAACAAGGATAATGAGAAGTAAACCCAAATCTTAAAACACCTTCCCCGCAGCCCTCCCTCCTGCCCGGCTCAAGCCCACTCCCGGTTCTCCCTCCCTCCTCCCTCCGCCGGCGCAGGGGGACAGGGGATGGGGGCTGGGGTCAGCTCGCCACACCTTGTCTCTGCCGCTCCTTCCTCCTCAGGGGGAGGACTCCTCACTCGTCCCCTGCTCCACCGTGGGGTCCCTCCCACGGGAGACAGTCCTCCACGAACTTCTCCAGTGTGGGTCCTTTCAGCAGGCCGATCTTCAGTCACAGACCCCAGCGCAGGCTTTCCCACGGAGTCACAGCCATCTTGGGGGGCATCCCCCTGCTCCGGCGTGGGCTCCTCTCTCCCCGGGCTGCACGTGGGCATCCGCTCCCCCGCTCCCCTCCATGGGCCGGGGGGGACAGCCTGCCGCCTCACCACGGGCTGCGGGGGCAGCAGCCTCCTCCCCCGCTCCTCCTCCCCTCCTTCCTCACTGACCTGGTGTCTGCAGAGGGGTTCCTCTCACATCCCAATCCCCTACTCACTGCAGGTTCCCCCTCTTAACTCTGCTCTCCCAGAGGCGATACCGCCGTCACTGACGGGCTCGGCCTGGGCCAGAGGCGGGTCCGACTTGGAGCCGGGGAAGCTTCGAGCAGCTTCTCACAGGAGCCGGCCCTGCGGCCTCTCCCCTGCTACCGACGAAAAACAGCGCCACACAAACCCATAACAATTTCAAATCTGCATGTTTAAGAAAAGAAAGAATTCTTGATTTTTTTTCTGCCTTCAGATGACCCATATTGATGGGCACTTCATTATTCCTTCCATTTCAGTTAAATTTACCCTCTAGTCATAACACTCAATTACAAGAAGTGCCTGTGATGTTTTCAAGACCATTTAAGGCCCTTCTTTGGTGGAGTGGTAGCATTTAACTGGTATGGGAAGCTGCTGTTGCCGAGGTTTGCCTTTTCTTGGTTGATATAAAAAGGCAGCAGAGTACTTGCTATTGAAAATTATTTAAACAATCAGCAATAATAACTATATCACAGATATATAACAGACCTAGAAAATAGGGAAAAAGACCTGAGACTGGTCATATACTAAAAGTAATGTGTGAATATTCCTGGGAAAAATAAAAAATATTTTTTATGACATAGAAAAAAGCTTTTATACAGGAAGGAAGGAAGTTTCCAAACATGATGTACTGGATACGTGTTGGTGAGATAAGTTTGCTAGCCCTGTTCCATTCTATTTTTAAAGGAGAGTTTAACACTTTCTTACAGAAAACAACCAGAAAGATAGGAAAACAAGCAATATCAGAATGAAAAAAGAAGATCTCTTTGTTAGCCAGATTGGAATTATTCACTGCCTGCTGTTTGCTTTTCTCCTTCAAAAATATTTCAGTCACTCTATTCTCACAGCCAGAAACCAGGTGACTTAGCCAGCATCATAGCTGAGTGATTGCATAGAACCACAGATTTTAATAATGAATTATGCAAACTAACTAGTTCTTACCTATTAGAATAGGAATAATTCCTCTCAATCTCCAACTGCATTTCTTAAAAAAACAGAAAAATCCATGAGAAAACTGTTAGCTTGAAAATCCATTATTTTAAATAAATGTTTCATGTGACAAACAGCTAAAATGGAGAGAAAATACAAGACAGAAGAGATTTAGGCTACTTCCTACAGGGCTCTACAAAATACTGCATGGGGTGACTGTATAGAACAGTTACCCGTGGGTTTTGCTGGATCAGTTTTTTGGAGCAGACAACATCTGCCTTCTCAGTTCTTCAACTGTATAGTGGTAATTCACCAAGAAACAATCCCTTAAGCTCCCTCAGATCTGGTTGCCTTCTTAAAGCTTTCCTTTTCATCATATAAAAGAATGATAATTCTTTTATATATTGCTGACTTCGTGAATGTGTAAATGACAGTCATTGCATACATAAATAACAGTTTTCAGCCAAATATAAACAATGGCATCCTTCATATTCTCTATAGTCTCATTTTATCTATTTTGCTAGTGAATTAGAAGTATCTGGAGTAAAAACAGAGGTAAATTTCATGTAGAACTACTTTGGTAAGAAAATCTTTTTTCAAAAGTATTTAATATTCTGCAGTCATACTATCACCTCTGAAAAACACTGTTATTTCAGTAATCTTCAGGCTAAATAAAGTTTACTCAAGGTCATGGCCTTTAATGAGTTCCCTGGATATTCTTCAAGACATTGAATATATTGAAATGTATGCCTTACCTACAAACATAAATAGTTTATTATGAAGTGGAATTCCTCTTCTTAAATGATAAGGAAGGAAATTAATTAAAGTCATCTTACAATTTTTATAGTGCAGCACTGAGGTTTTTTTAGATTCTAACATCTTTTCTATGATATTAAAGATCAAAAAAACAGAAAAGTACACTTGGGAATACAGATAATCTTTTTTAATGAAGGGGCGATGCCTGAGGTGAAAAAATCAATCTCTACATTAAAACAGGAATTTTAACTTGTATTTACATAAATATTTGACATAAGGAAACTTTTGCTATAAAGCAAAATATTGCTCAGTGGAATATTTAAATCTTTATAATGCATCATGAAATGTATCAGTAGTTTCATAGCTTATGCTTCAGAAATATTTTCTTGAGTTCTTGAAATGTGGAAATATTAATTAAAATGAATGTGTAGAACTAAAATCCACCTTGACATTTAAGTACTTTCTGGAAAAGCTATTTATGTTGTCAACTCTCCAGAAGTCTCAAAAAAACACATAGCTGTCATTCTAGCTGTTAGAAGTCAAGCAGACAATAAATTTGTAAGTCTAAGAGTAGGTTCTCTGTCTATTAATGTTTCCCATGTTAACAACCATCAAAAGTTTTGCATATCAGTCAGTACAATTGAGATGATCAAATGAAAATCAGATTACTGTATATGTAGAAATGATTTAGTAATATCAAAAATAATGATCAGAGTGGTCATATCTGACCTCTGCAGAAATTATATTGAACCAAAATGTACATGAGTGCTGCAGTGCTTAATAACCCTGACAGCCTGTTTTTTTTCTTTCAAGGAAAATATAGGTTTTTTCTCCTCATATTTAGTTTTCATTTTCTGGTATCCTATGATATTAGAATCTTTTGCTACTATCTGTTATCAATAATCCCAATCTAGCTTGTTAAACATGAACTGTAAAATGTTATATTCCACTTCGTTGTCAAATGCCTCAAACAGAATGTTTCAGCCCATAACTTTAAAATATATAATGTTGCCAAATACAGTTATTTTCTGCTACCAGCATGTACAATACAAATTATCATCATCACTTCTTCCTCCAGGGATGCTGAACCTGTCCTACAAATCAAACTTCTGAACATTATCATCTTCACTGAGATATGTCATTGCCATGGTTTAACCCCAGCCAGCAACTAAGCACCACACAGCTGCTCACTCACTTCCCCCCCCACCCAGTGGGATGGGGGAGAGAATTGGAAAAAAAAAGGTGAAACACGTGGTTTGAGCTAAGAACAGTTTACCAGAATAGAAAAGAAGCTAATAATGATAATGATAACACTAATAAAATGACAGCAGTAATAATAAAAGGATTGGAATATACAAGTGATGCACAGTGCAATTGCTCACCACTCGCCCACTGATGCCCAGTTAGTCCCTGAGTGGCGATTCCCCCACTCCAACTCCCCACAGTTTATATACTAGGCATGACGTCACATGGTATGGAATACCCCGTTGGCCACTTTGGGTCAGCTGCTGTGGCTGTGTCCCCTCCCAACTTCTTGTGCCTCTCCAGCCTTCTTGCTGGCTGGGCATGAGAAGCTGAAAAATCCTTGACTTAGTCTAAACACTACTTAGCAACAACTAAAAACATCAGTGTGTTATCAACATTCTTCTCATACTGAACTCAAAACATAGCACTGTACCAGCTACTAGAAAGAATTAACTTTATCGCAGCCAAAACCAGGACAGTCATTAAAATCAACAATGGAGATGTCCTACGGGGGTAACACTTCCCTTAGTTTAGCAAGTTATAAAGATGTATTTAAAAACATTCCTATACTCTTAGGTTTTATAAATTACAGAATTAGAAATGGTCACCATCCAGTTACTTACCGTATATTCTTTCCAGGTGGGTTGTAGCCTATTTATAAGATTTTTCAGTCACTTGCTGGCTGAGGAGGCAATGCTCATTCTCTCTGGTGTGATAATTGTAACTAATATTGTGAGAAAGGCAAAAGAAATGCTCTTAAAAGATCAGTGAAAAAAGGGGATCCTGTTTCTAAATGTCTACTTCTGCAGGCAATAGATGTTGGGAACGTGAGGATTATAAGACCCAGAAGCTTTATGCTTTTTTCTTTGGTCTTTTAATTTCCCTTAATTTTTGTTCTATCATTCAGGAAGAAGAGTAGAAAACTTGGAGTGGAGAGATGTGTGTTAGGGTGACGTGGGTGGGGGATTCTTAGCCTGTATCAATATGTTAACAATTCTGTCTAATTCGATACCATTATTAAGACTTCTCTTAAAAAAACAAAACAAAACCAACAACAAAAAAGAACCAAACAAAAAAACTCAGGCTCTCATCTTTGCTAGGAAAAACCAGAAGCAAAGTTCTTCCCTTTCCTGAATCCATTGCATTTTCTTTTATATTTACCTGCACTATAGCTGATTTTAGGTTGGAGAGAACTCATATATGGGATCTTTCAAATAACATGCATGTGAAATCTTTAATTTGTATAGTATACTATAGCATTTCCTGATTTGTCTAAAAGTATTCTGAAAAGAAAATGAAAATGGGAGCAATGGATACTACATATATCTTCTGTTGCAATTTTCTATGACATACCTTTTTGAAAGCTTCCTGTTTCTTTCAGTTATCAGTTTCCAAACCAGATGAAGTTCAGAGTTCAAATTCCTCTGACATTTAGACATTTATGTTTCCATACATGACCCTTCCTTTTTTTTTTTTTTTTTAAGCCCTCAGAGGCAAAGTTGATTCCTTAAATAAATGGCTGTCTAGCTCTACTTCTTGGAAGTGTTTGGCAATGTTTGGAACTCTTAATGATATTATCAATATTATGTACATTTTTCTTATTTATCATTTATTTTTTAGCAGCATTCCTAATGAAGTATGTTTTTAAACGTTTCAGAACTTGGTCCTACATAAGTAAGTTGACATGTTAATAAGAACAAACAGTACTTTCTGTAAATGTATAGTTTTGTTTTCTTCCTTTCTAATTTTTTTTTGTTTTTAAATGACACCCTGTGTCCAAACCAATACCACATTTAGCAATTACATATACTTAGCTGTGTCTGCTCTACCTGAAATTCTTTTGCTGACAATGTCTGCCAGGCTATTCACAGTACAAGAAAGCTGATGGAAAGCCAATGCATAAACAGTCTGCATATGATTATTGTGTAAGGTGTGCTAAGAGAGGAGGGAAGCTGCACTAGCAAGCAGCGACATGTGCTGACATTCCTGGATTTGTACCACCGGCTGGAAGGAATGTAAACCCTGGCACTCTCTGCTTATTGTCATACAACAAAGGAAGATTGCTGAGGAAAAGAGTGTGTTTCAGTTACCCTTGCAAAGTGAATGCGTCTTCAGCAACTTCTGCACTTCCTCCCAGGACAGCTCCTGCAAGAGTTCTTTGTTTGCTGCTCTCATTTTCCTCTTTTCTTGCTTATAGGTAAGCTGCATTGGTCAGTCTCTTAGTTGTACTATCAGACTCAGCAAGGTTAATAGATTTCCTTTGTGTTTGGGGTTTTAATGTAGTTTATTACTATGTCAAAATTTGATTAACTTTTGTGCATGAAAATCTACAGTTTCTAGTATAGGACTCGATCATGTGCTTTGACACAAGCCTATGGAGGGAAGAAAGTCATACAAGAACATGTCTAGCAAAGTGAGAGATAAGGTCTCAGATGAAAATGAAAATTAAAGTATCTCTGTCTAAAGGTATACAACATATTTACTCCTTTGGAACAGCACCTAGACATGAGCAACTTCACAATCATCAGTGAAACTTTGTTGGTTCCCGAAGGTGGAATCTGAGAACATTTATTTGATGCTTCATGAAATTAGAGATAAACATTTCAAAATACCTATGTTTTTAGGTTTTAGTGAAGCAGAAATCCTGTATAAGCAGCCTTTTCCATTTATCAGTATCTTGATTGTGCCGCAAAAAATCAGATTTGGAAGAGTATAACCAAAATAATTTCAAACTGAATTGGAGTATTATTAACTCATTCATCAGTTTTCATATGAGAAGCTTTCTGGTACTCATTCAGTCAATAGTTTTAATGATTTTAATGAACACAGTGAGCAATGTGGAATTTGAGATAAAATTTTGAGTTATTATCAAGTGTTATCAATGTCTTTCAGCTAGTTCTATTTCAATAGGCTATGTCAACCAGCTGGTATACCAGTTGAAGATATTTGACTCACTGAAGATCTAGGTTATTGATTGGGCCAGAGCAAATACATCTGTCTTCTTCTGATGTAGGCTGACCAGAAGAGAATTTTGAAATGCCAGACAAAACTAACTATCTTAAATTTGGAAAAATACACACACACACAACAGAACAACTCCATACCCAACCCCCAATTTTTATATTTAAAGGGGAGGGTACAGGAATGAACATGCCATAACAAATGTCTTGATGCTTCCAGTTAATTCTTTGTCCAGAATTTGGGTCTTGAATTGAATTGCAACTGCAGTGAGTGATCACAGTAAAAATGAAAACAGACAAATGAAATATATGCTTGTAAGATATCTTCCTGACATTTTTCTCACACTTCTAAGAACACATGAAGGATAAGTAAAGTAAGTGTATTGGGTTTGTGTGGCAGGGTTTTGGTAGCGGGGGAGAGGCTGCAGGGCCAGCTCCTGTGAGAAGCTGCTCGAAGCTTCCCCGGCTCCAAGTCAGACCCGCCTCTGGCCCAGGCCGAGCCCGTCAGCGATGGTGGTAGTGCCTTTGGGAGAGCAGAGTTAAGAGGGGGAACCTGCAGCGAATAGGGGATTGGAATGTGAGAGGAACCCCTCTGCAGACACCAGGTCAGTGAGGAAGGAGGGGAGGAGGAGCGGGGGAGGAGGCTGATGCCCCTGCAGCCCATGGTGAGGCGGCAGGCTGTCCCCCCCAGCCCATGGAGGGGAGTGGGGGAGCGGAGGCCCCCCAAGATGGCTGTGACTCCGTGGGAAAGCCCGTGCTGGAGCAGTGTGTGCCTGAAGGACTGCAGCCCGCAGAAAGGACCCGTGCTGCAGAAGTTCATGAAGGACTGCAGACAGCGGAAAGGACTCAACACCGGAGAAGTTTGTGAAGGACTGTCTCCCGTGGGAGGGACCCCACGGTGGAGCAGGGGACGAGTGAGGAGTCCTCCCCCCGAGGAGGAAGGAGCGGCAGAGACAACGTGTGGAGAACTGACCCCAACCCACATTCCCCGTCCCCCTGCGCCGCTCGGGGGGAGGGGGGAGAGAGAACTGGGAGTGGAGTTGTGCCAGGAAGGAGGGAGGGCTGGGGGGAAGGTGTTTTAAGATTTGGTTTTATTTCGCATTACCCTTGTTTTGATTTGATTGGTATTAAATTCAATTAATTTTCATTTTTTTCCCCAAGTTCAGCCTGTTTTTTGCCTGTGACCATAATCAGTGAGTGATCCCTCCCTGTCCTTGTCTTGACCCATGAGCTTTTTGTTATATTTTCTCCTCCCCATCCCACTGGTGTGGGGAGTGAACGAGCGGCCTTGTGGTGCTTTGTTGCTGGCTGGCCTTAAACCAAGATAGTTAGAATGTTTGTTTTCCTGGAATTCCCTAAGGAATGGCCCAGTTAGGAAAATGCTGATAGGAGCTATGTATCTGTCTATTCACAGAATAGGTTTCAGACATGACCTTTCAAAGCTGTAGATGACTGAAACTGTTGGTGAAATGTATTCCTTATTATTAATAAAGTCTAAAAGCCTTAAGGACAGATTCTAGGCACATGTAAATTAGAATATTTCCGTTGTCCTTAATGAGATTAGGCCAATTTACACCAGTTGTAGATCTGTTCAATGTTACATTAACATTAACTGACAATGTTACATTTACAAGTTTAGTAAGTTTAATACTGCTTCAGAGTCAAATTTTCTTCTTGTACACTAGCACGTTTCCTATGTTCTTTAAGAGAGAATAATTTTTGTTCTAATTTCCAGACTTGTTCAATCCCAGAGTATTTCTTACTGTAGATGTATGTATTTTTAGTATGATATTGAAGCTGAGGGGCTTAATTTAATTACATGATCATGTGCTAGGTCATTGTCTTTTTCCTTTAGGGTAATGGTATTTTCATAACTAATTTACACTAGCAACTGTGAAGCTGCATACATTTTAAAGATTGTCTATTTCGTAAGTGAATTTCTTAATATCTGAGAGAAAGACAAAAAGCTGTTGAAGCATAAATCATTAATTTGGTTGATATCTTTGTGTCTACAGGGGCAAGATAATCTCTCTTCAATTGTTTTACAGATCACCATGGGAGGACTGCCTATGCTTTGGACAGTAGAATATTGCACAAGAGATTTTTTATATTGCTATAGAAAAGCAAATGGATGTATTTTAAAAATGGCCAGATGTAGAAAGAATAGGTAATACCACTCTGAATATTGATAGTCTTACCTGTATGTTTAAAAACAGAAAGAAAGGCTAGCAATTTTATGTAGATTCACAGATTTAAAGTTTCCTGCCACACCTATTTCCTAAGTGAGCCAGGGGTCACAACAGTAGTTTTAGCATGTGAACAGCGCTGCAGGGGGGACTGTGAAATGCTAAACTTACTTACATTATACTCTGAGGTTACCAAACAGAGTTCTAATGTTTACAGCACTTTGTATAAATTATTGTTTCTTGCCTGTGGCTTTCAATCTTTGGAATGGTTTGGAGAACAATTGAAGCGTAATCTATTTATGAAAATATTAGTAACAGAGTTAAGATTCAGAATATATATCTTATATTCAACCAACTATACCAATTGAGATATAATGGCTTATAAACTTTTGTCAGTGTAAACAAAAAAATGTTTAATCAAAAGCAATTGTGTTGTGCATTTAAAAACTTCACATAACCTTTCCTCAAGTTGTATTACATATCCATCTATAAAAAAATGAGAAATTTAAATTTGTGACACACTTTACATTCCTAAGCATCTTCTCTTTCAAAACCTTTGTTCAAACTGCATGCTGTGCAGTTCCTCCAATGTTTCTGTACTCTCAGAAGAATGAACAGGATGAATACATAGATCAAAAAGGGGGCATGCTGCTCTCCAGAGAGCAATTAGTGATCATTTGCATAGTCTTTACAATGTGAAATAAAAGCCGTGTGTCCCAACTGATGGTTGAATTCTGCTCTATCTTTTCCCAGAGGAAATGATAGCAAAACACAATTTCCCAGAAGAAGAGAAAGCCTTATTTTGAACAGCTTCACATTTGAGGATATTACTTCCGATGTCCTATGTATACCTGCATTTCAGGGAAATCTGTAGTTTTCAAATCTTTATTAACAACAACAGACAAGCTTCTACTTCTATCTGCTGTTAACCTTTCCATTTCCTTGTTCTGGGTCAGTATCTTATGAATTTACAAATTTTTTGGATGGTGTTCTTCAATGTAATCCCCACTCTGCTCATCCCACTAGAGCCATCCTCACAATAATCTTTATTGCTTGACATTAGTCTTAATTTATAGGTAAACTTCTCATTCTCCTGGTTAGTTTGCTATTTTCCCTCTCTCTACTTTCCTCTCCTCTCTTGTCCCTGAGTCCATCCCCTCCTATACTGCTGAACCCTGTCTTCACCACCTTGGCTCCACTGATCCACTGGGAGTCTGTGTGATGGCACCTGTTGGTGAGGGCACAGCCAGGACTGAGGTCAACCTGTGGCACCTGGCTTGTGCACCTTGCAGGGCAGCCTGACTCCTGATGCTGCCTAACAATGAAATTATTCATATTTTTAGAAAAAGATTTTGTATCTTAAGATTCCAGTTTTAAAAGCATCAATATTAGGGAGTAGAACAATTTTAGAAGGTGAGCAAATGAGTCTTACATTTCAGGCAAACTTAGAAGATTGTATGCTCTGGTATTTATATATTTTGTGTTCAAAGAAAAGTCTCAACCTAAATCATGCTATGCAGGCAGCAATTTTTATATATTCACTTGAAATTGAGCTCCAGCGTAAACTCAACATTAAAATTGTGTCTGTCTCATGAAGTGACATACAGAATATGTGGTTTTCATAAGAACATGAATTATTTTTACCAGTCCCTAGGAAATTTTAAATGATAACATCTGATCTGCCATCTAGATCAGGTATTTGAGATATCTTTAAAAGGATTCAGCATTTTAAATAGAAAGGTACACATTAAATCCAATTTACTTTAGAAGATAATAATCCATAGTATTGCATGACTTCATTTTTACCAATACAATATTTTTATGTGTGCTAGTTTTGGCTGGGATAGAATTAATTTTTTTCATAGTAGCTGGTATGGGGCTGTGTTTTGGATTTGTGCTGGAAACAGTGTTGATAATGCAGAAATGTTTTCGTTACTGCTGAGCAGTGCTTAAATGGAGTCAAGGCCTTTTCTGCTTCTCACCCCACCCCACCAGCGAGGAGGCTGGGTGGGCACAAGGAGTTGGGAGGGGACACAGCCAGGACAGCTGACCCCAACTGACCCAAGGGATACTCCAGACCATAGGATGTCATGCTCAGCATATAAAGCTGGGGGAAGAAGGAAGGGGGGATATTCAGAGTGATGACATTTGTCTACACCATTACTTAGCGTGATGGAGCCCTGCTTTCCTGGAGATGGCTGAACACCTGACTGCCCATGGGAAGTGGTGAATGAATTCCTTGTTTTGCTTTGCTTGTGTGCGTGGCTTTTGCTTTACCTATTGAACTGTCTTTATCTCAGCCCATGAGTTTTCCCACTTTTATCCTTCTGATTCTCTTCCCCATCCCACCGTGGGGGGGAGTGAGCGAGCAGCTGTGTGGTGCTTAGCTGCTGGCTGGGTTTAAACCATGATGTATGTAAGTGAGGTATATGTTATAAAGATAAAACTCAGTGACAAGAAGCACAGTTTCTAGTTTAGTCTATTCTGACAAAAGAAATTTTCAAAACTGAAACTGTCAATGTTCGTTTGGAAGAAACTTTCAGTTTTATTTCAGGTGTGCAGTTCACTGACAATTATATAACTAGTGTCTTGACCACAGATGCTCCGTGTTTATATTTCCTGAACAAGACCCAATTAAAAGCTTACCATCTGCCATAAATCTTTGTCTCCATATAGCTTTCAATGCAAGTGACATGCATTAGCATTCAAGTCTTAGCCTGTCTTTCATTCACTGTTGTCAAGTTATCCAGACATTCCTTTACTAGGAATCTTCCAAAAACTCCAAGAGTTTGTTTGACTGGTTGGTTGTTGGTTGGTTGGTTGGTTTGCAGTTTTTTTGCTATAGCCAGAGGCTCAAAGGTTCTTAGAAAAAAATTTTTTTGGAATATAACTCAGTTATTACCAAGCAGCATTGATAATCTCACTGTAGATTTGGCAGATTTGGGGGCCAATGAAAATTTCATAGGAAAATACAGACTGGAGAGGATTTCGGAAAAGTATCATAAATGAAAATTCTTTGGATATGGAAGCATGGAAGATGTTTTATAAATAATTTTAATACACAGGGAATGCTTAGAGATGCAGAAAATTTTGACATTTATTTTCTATAAATAAATTCTAAAAGTTGGACCATTCATGCTTTTTCTGCAAAATGTTTATTTTTGTTTGACATCAGGATATGAACTTATATTCTCTGGAGTAAGAACTAGATTCTTTTGGTTAACTCAAAGACATCAGAGACTCTAATGTCATCCTAAGGTGTCTGTAGGACTGTCAGATATCTCAGAGGATCTACAAGAGTTCAAAACCCTTTTGGGAAGGCAGCTGGAATGAGGCCACTTCCTCTATGACATCCAAGTAGCATTGGATGCCCACCCATAAAAAATGGAATCATTTTGTGGTGATGCTTCAGGCTGAGCACGATCCCTCTCAAAGGTAGAGCTGACTATAGTGTCTGGAACTCCATTGACTAATGGGTATTACATTGTGATTTCTGCTCAGATTGGAGGGTCATAAATTGTAACATCTAGAATGAGTAGACACTTTCAGGTATTTTCTTTAGTGAACTTGAATAAAATATGTGGTTATTTTTCTATATGTTGGCCAACAAATTGTAATATTCTTCACAATCTAACAACTTCTTCCTGTAAATGCAGGAAAGGCTTGAATTATTCTTTTCTTGGGAAATGGTTTGTAATTTCCTTCCTCCATACCCCCATGTTATTTGCCTCACTGAAGAGAGGGATAATGCAATATAAGTAATGTAATATAAGCCAAAACCACGACTGCAAGAGTATTTAATTGTAAAAGTCACGTCTTCAAAATAAAGTGTGTTCCTAGAATAGTACTTAATTATTGCAATTTAAATTTGAAAGAAACAAGACCGGCATGAATGAAATGAATCAGAAATACATATCCACTCTGAATCTGAAAATGTGTCCATTTATTAATATTACTAAGCATACCAAGGCATCTTAGATGCTTCAGAAGGAAATATCCTAATACAGAGGTATGGCTGAATACAAAAAAAGACTTTGAAAGCTCAAGGGCTGAAGTCTACAAAACACATTATTTAGGTTCCTGGATCATGGAGTAGAATCCCAAATCTGTTATTAGCAGTATTATTTCTAAAAACACAAAATTAGTATTAGACATACTGAAGAAGATGCCAAATAGTCTCCTGAGAGATGACTGCAGGGACTTTTCTTCCTTATCACCTTGATGAGGCAGTGGCACGCCCAGAATAATCCTTCACTGCTCATGGACCCTGCTTATGGCACTTTGGTTAGCCTGAGCATCCTCCAATGGCCAGTTCTGCTGTCCTGACAAAAAGCAGTCCCAACTAGGCAAAGGTTCTAGTCCTAAGACTGTTAGCACAGGTAAATGTACTATAAAGAATCATGTCCTGTGGCAGAAAGATACAGAGTAGATAACCCAACAGATGTTTCCTGTCCCTTATTTCTTTACCTCTACAATACAGACAGTGAACACTGCATGAAAAGAATTGTTTAGCTGTAAAAAATCATTGAGAAGAAAAATGTGAAGGTATAGCTCCACAAACACTGTTGATCACTTAAGGTTCTTCTGACATGCTGAGAAACCTTGATATATATGTACACACACAGATATACACTCCTCCCCCCCATCCCTTAGTACCTTGTTTCCATAAAAGTGCAACGAGACCGAATTTTTCTGAGAGCAATTCACCTGATTGGCATCTGAAATTCTGGGAATTTTACTTTGTTAGAAATATAATTCTGCACCTGGCTTAGAAAGTTAAGAGGCAAGTGGACCTTTTAAAGTGTATTTAGTAAAGACTGTTAGTGTAGAAATAGGCTAGAAGGTTATTTTTCATGATTAGCTATTCATACCATGTCTCGCTTCACATCTCCTGACAATAGCATGCACAGTGTAAATCCAGTTTTTTTAATAAACCCAAATTATATTTTTGTAATTATTGACATTGAGATCAAATCTTGGAATGGAGTAATTTTTCTCTGTGTCCTTTACTAAATTTGATGGCTAAGTTTTTTTGCCTTCCTCAAACCTCAAATATTATTCAAACTGACATATGCTTTTTTTCAGTGCTTTGCCTGTGGCAGAAATGTATAGTATTCCCCTGGCCTTGGCAATTTAGTTGGCAGAAATCTATTTTCTTAGTCTATGTTGCTGTGGTTTTATTTCCTCTAAATATAAACCTTTATCTGGAGTAATGTATGTAACCTTTTTGGTATGCTGTTAGGATACACTATTAGTATAATTTGTAATAGCTGTAAACAGTAAGCAAGTTTAATTCTCAAGGTAATCTCCAATGTTGTGTGACTTACTTACATGACACACTAAATTACTAATTTATTTCTATACTGTTATTTATATATTTTTGAAGTGCATCTGCTTATATTTTTTAGAAATTTTATATTCAGTTGGAATAAATTTACCCCTCTTCTATAGAAACTACCCTAAACAAAATGTGATTAAATTGACTTAAATTATTCGAGTTGTATGCGGAAAGCTTCAATGCTCTGACAAAAATGTTTAATATAAAAATGTTTTTCTTGTTAATTTAAAGAGAAATAATCATGAACTAGGAATATTCAAGTTGCCTAATTTTTGTTCACATGGTATTCTTCTGTCCAACTTAAACCTCGTTTTTATTTCCACTTTTTAGTGAGTAAAATGGAAAGGACTCTGTGCAAGGGAATAGCTAGATAAGAGTAGGCTGATGAAACGGTAATAGAGAGACAAAAAAATTGCTACAATAAATTTTCAGTACATAGTCTTTTTCTTAGAGTTAAGGACTAGAGTGGCATAAAGGATCTTTAATCCCTAAATTTGACAAAGAATTCCCCAGTTGCAAAAGAGCAGAAAGCAATTGCCTTCTGGCTCTCCCCTGTAATAAATTAGTCTTCTCCACTGAAGAAGTAGTGTACCACACAACTGTAAAAATTCTTAGTCTAAAACCGTTTTATTGAACTCTCGGTTTCTGATCCTTCCTTCTCAAAAGTCCATCTACTTTGTTTAGTTGTTTATTTTTATTTACCATGACCTATTACATATATAAAATATTTGCATATACAAATATATAAAATATATAAATATATGTGTGTACATAATATACATAAATGGTACTAGGAGCTAAACATTAGGTCTACTCCTCATCCATCTGTATGCTTAACCATTGGGCTATGAAGTTAGACCTCCATTAACTGAAATAATCTTATTAAATTA
The DNA here is from genome assembly GCF_026419915.1 of Harpia harpyja. Lineage (NCBI taxonomy): Eukaryota > Metazoa > Chordata > Aves > Accipitriformes > Accipitridae > Harpia > Harpia harpyja. The sequence continues at coordinate 50,581,736 of NC_068945.1, forward strand.
TTTTAATTTACAAAGCATTATTTTTTTATGTCACAGTTTCCTTTCGTATTTGAGCATATTGACTTTGTCATTATAATTTCCTAATCTGTATATTTACCTTTGTTCACAATAATTTTTTTCTGTTTTTTTTCCAATTACTTTTTTTTCCTGCTATATAGATGAACTTTCTTGCATAATTTTTATCAGCAGTTCTTTTTAATGACTACAGAGAGGTCACATCTTCCACTGAATTCTAGTGGAAACTGTAGATGTGTAATTTTTGTTATTGCATGCTTATTTTATAATGAGGAAGAATGTGAAGTTGGAGAGGTCAAAAAATCACACAATACCTTATTAAGGAAAAAACTATAGTGACATTTACATTCTTTGTTACAATGCATATTATATCAAACAACTCCAAGGTACAATCACCTCCCTAGCTACTATTTCTGAATAGCCAAATTTTGTAAATAAACTTATAGACATGCTCCTAATGACAGACAGTCCGAATACATAAAACATGTTTTGCAAGAGTCTTTTCATTTCCATCTATTCCTTCTCAAGAGATCTGTAGCCAGTTTGATCATATTTATACAATCACTGTAACTCACCCCATCCATGTCTTTTCTGTTACACTTCATTTACTTCATCCCCAGTTTTTTCCCTCACTTTCTTCCTCATTTCTTTTTCCTTTCTTTTTTAACACCTGATAAATGAATGCTTCTACAATTGTATGCAAAGGTTGGTAGTCCACTGATTCTGCTGTCTGAGGATAGTATTGATGAGGAACTAAGTATGGGTGTTTGCATTAAGATTTCCCAAAACGTGGCAAATACAGATTCTGGAATTATTCCATTCAAGATGACAATTTCTGCACTGAAAAGACATCTTCATTACTTTTTCATGCTGCAGATGAGGACCACAAAGTATGTAGAAAGGCATAGTATAACAGTTCTCTTTGGAAGAAGACCTTTTATTTAGTCTTGCTTTTTTTTTTTTCCCCACTTCATTTTTTCCCCTCCCTCTGCTAGACAGGCTTTTGCAGAAAGAAAGAAAAAATATATAGTAAAAAATGAACTGTAGTGGAAAAAGAAGTAAACTCCAGGAATGACCAAAAATGAATGCAACAATAGCTTTCAATAAAAGGACAAAAATACCAGAAAGAGAAAACAAGCTCAGTTAAAATCATGGCTACAAAGACAGACATATTCCTATTCACAGTATAGATGAAAACTACATAGTTCTAGAGATTAAACAAAAACCAATTTAAATTAAGTAGTTTAACTACAGACACAGGAAAGAAACGAAAGAAGGAATTTTAAGTTAGAGTTTTAAAAATATTTCAGATGCACAAGCTTTCAGTGTTTCATCTCAAATTTATTTCATTGCATATATTTCTTCTGGTAAAAGTCTACCACCAGGAATTTTTATTGGATCAATTTGGCCTTTAATGCCATGCCACAACCATCTCATACATACAGATGATTTATATTCTATCATCTAACCTGAGGCCTTAAAGGCTCACAGACTTCTGTAGTAACTTTTAATCAGCCATTTCTATTCTTAGATTTTAAGGACTTTTTCTCTTACACACAGTCACAAACATCAAACACAAGGAAGTTTTAAATAAAAAAATAAATACAATTCAGGGTCATGTGACACTTTAAGACATAACCAGATTAAAAAAAACCAAAACACCTCCTTGCTTTTTCCTTGAGAAAAGTCAAGGGATAGCTAAGATTGCATTTGAGTACTGATACTTTTCAACCTATGCCCATATCAGCATCTGTCAGCAGTGGCAAACAGGCACGTGGGCTGAATCCTTAAATGAAGCTTTATCTGCATTGCAGATGTCACTTTCTTATAGAGTGGGACACATGTAACATCATTCCAACAGTCTCAGAGAATTAAACTGAACTGAGCACAGTGTTGCCACCTTGCTAGTCATTATTTTCTCTTCAACATTGAACATTTGATGAAGATTTAGACACAGCAAGTGTGTTAGGCTAATGGGTGTATCTTCAGATCTCCTAACAGATGCAATGAAATATTTAGTTTCCACCTGGACAATTTGAGACAAAAAGAAAGGATGCCAGGAAAGTTCTTCTCCAAACCATAACCTCCAGTGACTTTCTGTCCTACAGTGAATCTTACCATCTGGTCCATATGGACATTCATCTGCACATAACCACCTCTCTTTCGGTCACACAGCTTTATATCATATTGTTATTCTGTTTCATTCCGTCAAATCTGTAGAAAGAGTTTATAGAAAGAAAGGCTTTCTCATGCATTTTTCCTATAGCCATCTTCTAGTAGGTTGGCATTTTTTTAATTGGTTTTGAAACACAGCCAATGATGGTCAATATATTTTGATTTTACAGGGGTAATATTTTATACTGCACCTCCTGTGTTTAATGATTGCATGTGCTAAGATTGAAAAGTACTTTGTCATAATTAGCAGCTAGTGTCTCTGCCAGCAGTGAGAAGTTCATGTACCAGGAAAATAGAGAGATTAATGAAAAAAAAAACAAACAACCTCTTAGGAAAGAAGAATGAGTTCGACGCTACAGAAAAAAACATAGCTCATCATTGTTCTGCACTGAACTTAATTAATTTTCTAATTAGGAGTCAGAAGACATTGCTTGAAGCAAATAATCTTGAAAGTACCATTGCATAATTATGATTAGATTCTTAGAAGTACTTAAATTGAATTTTGTGACACTTGATAACTAACACCTTTGAAAATTCAGTTTATTATTCATCACCAATGAGATGGAAAAGCAGCATGCAGTGACCATGAGACATTGTCATGTACCTAGAATACCTTGAAACCACAAAAAGACTATTATTTCCCTAGTCTGTGCAAATTCAGTGGAATCTGTAGGAAAGCAAGGGGATTATCCATGAAGAAACATAGTTTATAAGTTTTTCTCCAGAAATATGCACATATGAAGTACAAGTTAAACATTGTTTTCATGTCTGAAACCAGTAATTTGTGTTATTTGTATCAAGGCTGGAGGTACTTACTGATGCAATCAGAAATACAATGGCAAAATTTCCCTTTTTCTACACTTTGACCTTTTCACGCCATATTAGCACTACTGTAGGGGCTTCTGGCATTTGCGTATATCCCTAATTCTCTAATAATCACTATTTGCTATCTCTAATTCTTAAAGAAAAAAAACCCCCAACTAATTTTCCTTTTACACCTAAATTTAAAGAAAATTTTACTGAGATCCACCTAGTTTAACACTGTAAACTATAGATAAATTTCAATCAAAGGAGCACTTAATCACAAATACTGAAAGTGGATATGATTTTTATTACAGTTATTAATAAATTACCTCAAATACTTCACATCAACTGAAATATGCTGAAATTTTGAGCCATAATTAGACATGAGAATACAATTTATGACAAGGCTATACCAAGTTAAAAAGTTTTCATTCCAACCAGAGGTACTCTCTTGTATCCTAAATTCAAAATGTCACTATAAATTAGTTACTGTTGCAACATAAAATAGAAGATTCTAGCTTCAGGTGAACCATTAAATATGCATCTTCCAACTTTAAAAAAGACATTTCAAAATGAAAAATTGTTGGCTCCAACTTTTTCAATTTCTATGTTGTATTAGGTGCCAGAAACGACTTCTTTGAAAATGATAGCCTCTGGGTAAAGCAGAATGTATACAAACTGCTTCATTTTACATCTCAATAGTCTAAGTTGACTGCATTAATCAAGTGGAGGCAGTCATCATGTAGTTAAATAGACACCTTCTAGCTGACCTTGCAGATTTTTGTTACTAATGGACTTAAGGTTTTCTGAAATGATGTTAATCCTCATTAAGAGTGATGCAGGTCATACTGTACAGCATTGCAAGTCTGCATCCCAGGTTGCAAAGTCAGGGGAAAAAGGAAAACATCATCTCAAATTAAACACCTCTAGGTTTTACTACAGGCAGAAGACGTTCCATTGGTATTCTTTATCTCATTACTCCTAGAATCACCTCACATTTCTAGTTTATTTCTACTCCATCTCAGAAAACAACACCTGTAGCAAAGTAAGGAAATATGCACTGCTTTTCCACCTGTCAGAATAAATGAATGGCATAAAATTAGTATTTCAAGAGTCATTCAGTGGCTTACCCATGTATATTTATATGATGTTTCCCATTGTTAATGAGATGAGTAAACAGTTTCCCCCTTCATTCTTGCTTTCTTGCTAAATATATGCTTTGAGTACTTGAGTTCCCTAAATTTTGGGGGGGGCTGCCTTGAATTTGTTTTTTTCCAGGTTTTTTCCTATGCATATATCCATCTTCCATAACTTTGCCATCCACCAAACACTTAAATTTGATTGTTTCCTTTTTTTTTCTATATTTCTTTCTGTTTATGTTGCATTTTACATTTCTTTCTTTTTTTCTCGTGTCATATTTCTCTATTTCTAGTCTGACTTCATTTGACTTTGTAATTCTCTTTCTATACATTCTTCACTGTTGGCTATTTTTCCTCTTATACTTGTCTCTATTCTTAACTTGTTGTTTTTTTAATTCCTTTTGTTGCTGCCTTCTTTATTCTCTGTATACCTTTCTTTGTCTCCCCTTTTAGTATTTTTTATTTTATTACTCCAGATGTGGTGTTATTCTAACAGCAATAAAACTTTGCCATACTTTGCTCTATTTCACATAAAACAAAAATACTTTAAAAATGTATTGCTTTCACAAGAAGAATGGTGGGCCTATTGGCAATTTTTCAAAAAGTTACTGGTCAAGGAAAATTATTATAATAATCTAAGATACTGTGTGCTTTAGTACATTTTGTATCTCTTCACTGTCATTGCTGCCAGAAAAAACAATTAAAACCAATAAACTTTAAAGGTTAATATATACTCATAGTTTAGCTAAAGAATTTAAGAGCTGTCCAGAAAACTTGGATAACACCTTAGAATGTTTAAAGGTGGAAAATGAACCAGAATTTACTGTCCTTGTCAGTCTGCTTCAGAACTATAGTGATTTATGTTAAGATTCAGCTATGTGAATAATGATATTTCTTTGTTGTCTGTTTTGACAAATCTTCTGAAGGACTATCTAATCTCTTTTTCTTATTCGTATAAATGTGATACTTTCATTATGAAACGAATTTTTCAAAAGGATTATCAAACTTTTGTTTGTTTCTGTAACTTCTATCAACTGCTTTGTTTTTGTTGACCAAAACGAAGAACCAAAGAGGAACCAGCTTTAGTAATATTCATTCCTTCATTTTATTTTTGCGTATCAGTGATGTTCTTTGCAAAACCCTAGCTCATGTGTAGGTATGTGTCTTCTGTATCTGTGAAATCCTAGCTCCACTGAGATGAATTTGGCCTCAAAGCCGCCAAAATTATACCCATGTACTTTGAAGAACATCACTCATACACCACTGCTGACAACACTTTCTAATGTATGCTTTTCATATATCCGCATTGTTTTCTTATTATACCCTCTAAGATAAAACTCTAAAACATCATCACTTCAATGAAAATAATCTGGTTTGGGTTGAGAAATAAATCAGATTAAAACCTTTGTGGGAATTTCTAAATCGTTTTGAAATTTTCATGTATAAATTTTGTTACATTACAGTCAAGTACAGAGAGTTTATATTTTTTTGCCCACTCATTGTGGTGCAGCTGTTGACCTTGTGCATGCTCTTAATTTATTGCAAATACAAAGTAAACCAGAGTATTGTAAAGGACAATGAAGACAACTGTATGCTAAAGTGTGCTAAAGCAGCAGGTTTCATTTCACATTGGCAATAATCAAAGTGTGTTCACATGGCTAGCTACCATCACTAAAAGTGTGTTAATTTATTTTGCCACAGAAAACTCTGTTAGAATTCATGTAGGATTTTTTTTTTTTACATTGAAACACTTCAAGTCTACCAAGAAGGAATCATTCTCATGGATAAGCAAATAAATTACAAATCAGAAAAAATTACTTAAATTTCTAATTGAGTATAGGTTTGTCTTGTACAATGCATTGTACACTGATTTCCTTGTGCACCCATAGTCCACCCTGTTTCATTTATTAATGGATTTATAGTCACAGAGAGTAAAAATGAAAAATGCTTATTTTTAATCATGTGAACTGTTCTACAGAATAGATTGAAGAAACTGATATGTGAAAGTAAATATATGCTTATTGCTTGTCAGGTTTAGATCTTGGTCATGGTATGGTAGATTTCTTCGTGCAGTTCTGTGTGAATATGTTTGAGTTAAATAACACATATATACTTCATATATGTCTAAACTTGTTGTTTAAGAAAATGTCCAAATATTTTCATTTATCCAGGATAGCTTTATTTCATCGCTTTGTGAATACATGAATAGTACATGAATAATAATCAGAGCTGTGGCTCAACTCAACAGTATTTAATCCACAAATTCATCTCCCTGTAGAAAGAAATTACCTTATACAGCTCCTTGCCATGGTACATCAATTCTGACCTTTTTCCTGCATCCACTCCCAAAGTATATGAGAGGATCCCAAGCATGTATGGCTCCTTCAGGACACACCATAATTTTCTCTGTTAGCTATGAGCACAATGCATTCCAGTGTGTATTCGAACTCTGAAGTCTTACATTTTTGTCTTCAAACTTTTACAGCATTTTGAACTTTATGAAGAGAAACTCACTTCATAAGATCAAGTGAAATACAACAGGCAAGCAAAGAATAGTACTGCTTTCAATGTGAAATACGGAAACAGTAGATTACGTCAGTATAAAATACATTATAATTTTGTAGAAACAAGAGTCTGGATCTAACATACCTGTTTACATATAAAGAAACCAAGATCTTCTATGCTTTCTGTGTTTCATTTGTTTCACCTGTTCAGTTTCACCACTACAGCTCATGGTTGCCTTTTCCCAACTTGTATACTCTGGTTTATGAATCCCTCCAGCCTATAGGCTTTTGTACTCTTCCACCATAGCCACGCCACCTGAACTCACAACTTCCATTCCTCAAGAAATTGGCTCAACGGTGAAGCTATGAGCTATCATCAGGCCTGGAGAAGGGATGGAAAAAGGGACCGTTCTTTATCTCTCCTTAGGAAAATACTGTTCAGCAAGAGATGCAAAATTCATGGATTCAGAGAGAGACAGATTCTGTAATTTCATGGCAAGTGAAAATTCTCCTGTGAAGGAAGGCAATGACAAGCATTTTCTTTCTAAATTATTTCTACTTTGTTTCCAGTGCCCAGTTAGCGTAAAATTCCCAACCAGTTTTAGGAGCAGTACCCAGCAGCCTCTCACCCTGCCTGACCAACGCTGACTGCTGGAGTACAGTCTCTCTTCCCCCACACTGGCACCCATCGGTCCTTTTTGCTGAGCTGCACAACAGGGGCGTCCTGCCAGACTGGGCCTTTCTGAGCAGAGGGAAGGGAGGGAAAGGTAATTAACTAGCATTTCAATTGGTTTACTTAATAATTTAATCTGAAGTACAGAAGCTTTTGACAATAGCTCTATTAGCAAAGTCCTCTATTGGAGATATAGGCTTTAAACTGGCAGCATCTCTTTTTCTCCTTGATCACTTAATATTACCAAACAGCATCAGAAAGATGCATCAGCTTTAATTGTATCGGCATGGATAGGATTTTTTTTTCCATATTTCTAACTGTCCGTCTGTAACAGCAAGGAAATTTTGACAGTGAACACTTAACACTTAATAAGGAACTTCATTTTTAGACAGAAATTATAAATCTTTCAGATCATACACAAGTGGAAGAGGGATGACAAAATGAGAAGCTGGGGGAAGAAAGCTTGTTTCCTCAAACAAACAGAGTAGCTTACATTTTTATTCTACTGCAAAATGACCTACAAAAAAGTTTTTCACTATCAGAGCTCTCAAATTTACGGATTAAATATAAAAGAGGGCCTAAGCCTGAAGCAGCTACTTTCAACACAGTTCCTAAAGATCTGCCAGCTGCTTGTATATCTTTGTCCAGTTTATCCATTTGTGATCCAGGAGCCTAAATACTGTTTTTCATTCTTGAAACTCTTGCCTCTAGGACAGTTTTCTGCAACCTACAAATAACCTCTGCATAATGAACTACTAAACATGCATACTGCTTCTTTGCATTGCAATATCATATAATAATTTAAGAACAAGTGTTCCAAATGTTAATTCTTTTAGCAGAGAAAGAGCAGTTTTGGACCAGATAGTTTTGTGTGTGATGCTAGCCTTTTTCATTTGAAACCTTATTAGGGCACTGTGGGAATGCAATAAGGCACTTCTCCATGTACTTACCAACACCAGTGCCTTAGAGCTGCAACGGCTGGAGTGACGTACTTTACTCGTAACAAAGAAGTAGCAATATGTTTATTGATATAAAACAGTGATTTAACAAAGTTTAATAATAAATGTCACAGTGGTTTAATAAGATTCAATGGCAAGGTACACTTCATTATTTACTGCATAGAGGACAGGGTCAGACAAAACTGTCATGGAGACGCTCCCATTGAGTTGTGAGGTTCAGAAAGGACCCCCTTGAGTTCTAAACTCCTTCTTAGAGGGGCATTTAGGTGCGGCTGGATCCAGGCTTAGTCACAGCCTTGGTCAACAGTTTGTGTCTAAAGGATTATATGTGCACAATCAATCCTTTATATCACTTAGTTAGGATTTTAAGGTTTAGCATGCTATTAATCACTTAGAATCTGTTGCAGCAAGGAATCTCTCAACCTCAAGGAGTAACCTTGAGAGTTGTCCCTACTCAAGGGGAGATCCTGGCGTGCAGCCAGCTGCCATGCAGGAGAGCTCAGCGGGCCCTGGGCTGTCCGCTATTTATGGAGTAAGATAATTGACTTATAGTCATATTTACATACTGACTACAGATGTTAGTTTCTTCCAAATTTGGCTTGAGTTGGACATTGACCAGCACTGCAGTTAGGTGAGCGCATTGCTCAAATTAGCCCTTAGCTATTGTGTTGTATCTGTCTCCCCAGAATCCACTTTGAGCCAGATGCAGACATCATGACCAGACGTATCCATTACAATTGCCACTGGTGGTTGTCACTTGAGCAGAGTTATGGGAAATAAAGGTCAGGTTGGGGGGGAGCACACCACCACAAAGGCACAACTGGTTTCAGTTGTCAGGTGTCAGAAGATGTTTTTCTTCATCATCTCACATAGTTACTTTCTGGCTTCAGGTCTAGCAGTGTTTCACAGTAATATCCACAATTTGTCAATTCTATTATTATTTAGGGTTTTCCTTCCCCTCTCCCCCAGTTCAGTGTACAGCTGAATGAGTAAACATTTAACTGAGAAAGGAGAAAAGGTTTACTATCCAAAAATATATTGAAAAAAATATGGACATATTTTTCCTCAGAGAAAACTGCTTCAGAGAAAAATAACGGCAGTCACTTCTATTAAAGGAGTATCACATCATACATCCATGCAGTGTACTCAAGGGTTAGGCTGGTAGCATGACTTTCCTGTAGTAAAGATTAGTGCTTATCTGCAACCACCTTCCACATTTCAGAAATAGTGATGGACTCTGTTAATAGGTACATTTTAGAGTATTATGCATAGAGTCTTACCTTAGCCATTGTACTTCCTAATGTGGTGTCACAGAGCACACAACTTTAGGGAGCAGCAAGGGCAGGTTGCACTGCAAGGGAAGAGGAGCCAGGAGTGACACAGCTGGCAAGGCAGTGACCCCACCAACAAGGGACACTGTCCCACAGTAAGTATGCAAGAAGAGCAGAGGTTTTGGTGGCAGCAACCAGCCAACAGCCCTGTGATTGCCAGCCATGTCCATGCAGGTCTGAGAACAGGCCAGGAAGCCAAGTCAGTGATGCCAGGTCAGGGACAGCAAGGTGCAGTGCTGGGCAGAGGCACAGCTGCAACAAAACTCACACAAGGACCTAGGGCAAGGACATGAGCTTAAATGTAGCTCTCGAGCAAAGGGGACAGAGACCCCACAGCTTCTTCTCACAGCTTACCTGTTTTCACAGTGGTCTGATCCCGGGTTACACAGCTAAGCAAAATTGGAGCTGATCTTAAACATAGGCAGCCAAGCGCCCAGGGGGAGATGTTACAAAACCTCTTGGTCCATTCAGGGCCCTGAGATGGCCTCCTAGTTGCACAATCTGTTTAGTGATGTAGGTTATTGTTTTGGAAAAATATATACGTAGTCTTAGTATCAGGAAGTGTCGGCAGAGCAAGCTTACCGAGGCACAAGTTCAAAATCAATGAGTTGAAGGTCTGGAAGACAGCAAAAACCATCAGAACTGGTAGCTGATTAGCTACAAAGGGAAAAGAAAGGGAAATTGTTGTTTTAAGTTCTGGTCTGTGGCAAAATTATAGATAGAAAGAAATTAACTTAGTGAAAAGATATAACAACTACATTTTAGAGAATTAGATGCTCAAAATATGCTTTCTGTGTAATAATCTTTGTAGGAGGGGTGATTTCTAAAGAAAATATGATCACCAAAAGCAAGCAAAATATTTGTGTTTCAGTACTGGTTTGTCTCCATCTCTGTCATAATTGAGTCCCCCAAAAGATTAACATGTTCCTTGTGACAATACCCCAGTAAAAAATGTTATTCTATACTTCATGAACAAAACCCGTAAGCACAGGAAGACTTACTTGCTCAGTGATGGAGAAGAAATCAGAGGCAGAGGCAGACACATTCTAGTCCCCCAAGTCTCAGGCACTGTGAGCACTGCAGGACTCCCTGGAGTTAGCAGCACTGACAATTAACTCACCACACTTTTGTCAGAAAATACCATCTATTCTTATAAGATTATTACAAATAAAATAGTGTAGGGAAATAAATATTTTCTTTGTTTCACCAGTTTACTCCCTTCCTGAATTCCTACATTGCAAGTGTAGGGGATATCAGACAAGGATTCATCTGATCAGACATATAGAGCTGCAGTAAAGTTAGTCACCTAGATACCTAGACAAAACCAGGCATTCCTCAACATTGCTATTTGCCATAAGCTGTTAACGATGTCTAAAACAGTCAGATGATCATGCCCTTACTATGCTTATTCCTGTCTGTTGACTTTAAAGAGTCTAGTGTGGGTGTAGATCTCTCAAGCTAGCAGGTAAATGTGATGGTGAATATCTCCATTTATTTCTGTTCTTCTCCGAAACACAGGGCAGAATACATGTTTGTACAACCATAAAAACTGCAATTAGTTTTAATAGAGCTGTACTTTTAAAACAGTTCACAAAAATTAGGGACCAGATTGTGTGAGGTACTTGGCAAGCTGGGTGCTTCAGTTTTATGAAAATTCAGATTCTTTTTAACTGCTGAAGCAAAAGATAATTTCTTTTGAAAATCTGGTCTGTAGTCTATGTGCATATTGATAGAGTCATTTTAACCTTGATGTACAAACTTAAGCAGTGGTAATGATTGGATTAAATTCTATATAACTATTCTCACTATTTTCATAGATTTTTAGGGCCAAGGAGGAAAATTTATGACCTACTAATTTTTGCTTCATACATAATGCCAGGAAATTAATCCAATAATTTTAATATTGATCCCATAAATTCCATTTGAGCTATAGCATATCTTTTAGTTATGCTTTACAGTGCTCCAGCAGTACCAATGATTCCAATATAAAAGCAAGGCAGATAATACTAGAACATGAATCACAGTGACTTAGGAGCTTGAAATATTGCCATAGAACAGGCAAAGTTCAAAAGACTGTTTTATGCAAAGGAAGAAGACTCAACCGATTTAAGGGAATCTGCAAGAATTTTTTGACTGAATATGAAAAGGGAAAGAATCTTTTATTATTGGTCTAGAGGTTATTAACATCATGAAGAGAGAGAGGACATACTTCTCTTACAGGAGCATTACATCTGTGAACAGAATTTGACTGCTGTGCAAATGAGCAAAGCAATGTAGTTTTTCCTCTTTTTATGCAATAGGGGCCCAATCCTGACCCATAAAGTTAATGGCATTTTGCTACTGTGTTCTGGGACACCTAGGGCAGATCTTAATTAAAAATCCATATAAGCACATATTATACTCCTGGAAAGGTACAGTCATTCATCTGAAAATATTAAACCTTGTTCAGAGCTCCAGGTTGGAGGAGCTGTCAGAGGGTTACAAAGGTTATTATAACACAAATGCCACCTTCTGTAACATTTTTAGATTTCCAGTGAAACTGCTAGTTAAATCAGCTGCAAAAGGAGAGCAGAGACCCATTAACGAGTACAGGGGTCATGCTACCATCCTGCAGGGGCACATGTCAATGATTTAGCAATTACAGCAGAAACAGTAGTTCAGACCAGGTGGATAATTTCTGTATTAGAGAAACTGATGGAGTGAGGCATAAATGAATTTTGGGCCTGGGAAATCTCAAAATTCTTGTAAAGGGAAATGATCCTGAAAATTTTACACTGAATTTTAATATGAGGTACTGCCACTTGCAACTTGTGAAGAATTTTTGCTAAGTGGTACAATGCAAGGCTGCAATATTCAGATAACGCTGAAATAGTTCAACAGGAAAATAGTAGGAACTTTTTTTTTCCAGATAAAACCAGGAAGTTTTAAAATAAATCCTCACTACATTCACATTTTACTTTTACTGTTAAGGTCTATATGGATAATAGATATGACAAGTTCCATAAAACATATGGTAGGAATATGCAAAAGTTTAAAGGCATCACATTTTTAAAAATGAGACCTCCCAGTGGGCAACACCACTAGATCCTATTGTAGAGGATACTTGGACAGAAATGACCATTATTTCCCACTCCACCACCAATCTCACTTCCAGAGCTACTGTTCACATACAGTTCACATTGGTCCACAACACAAATCTGTGAATTTTTCACTGTCATAAAATAATCAATGTTGTATGTTTCCCTGGGCATTTTTGAAACTTCTCTGACTACCTTAACCTCTGCATCTTCACCTTGAGGTTATAGCTGAAGGTGTAAAAGCCTCGCATAAGCTAGCTTCAGACTACCTTTCTAACCATTATTGTCTCATGTGTATTCTTAAAAACCAAAACTAATGTAACTTCTGTTCTTTCTACTTGGACTCAGCTCTAGAATCTATAGATCTTTTTTCCTACATTGTATATAAACACTAAAACATCTTATGTACCTGCAAAGCAAATCCTGAGGTAGAAAGGTACAAAAAGAAATATTGCAGTGAAATTAAAGTTGAGTATAAATCCTTGAAATAATTGTTGATAACAGGGATATTGTAATAACACTCAACTAAAAGAACTCTGGAGGGCTAAAATTGAGAAAGGAAGGCTTAGGAGAAGCCTGAAGAATTTAAGATATGGAAATCTTCAACCGGAGATCCCAAAGCCATCCCAGTTCCTCCCTGCAGTCTCACTTTGCAGCCGTGTAATGAATACTGTTAAGCAATAATGCTTTTAATGTCAGATTGAAGTCTTTTTTTTAACACATATATTAAAAACTAAGTCAAGTACTTTTCCAATGGTTGTGTTCCCTAGGGTGAAGTTCAGTTCATTTGAAAGATATATAGTTAGGGGTGTGTGGAAAGTAACACCTGTTTTTTCTGAGAAAAAAATCTAGAACTTGATACTTGTTTTCATTCCCCCTGAAAGAGAAGTAGACATCTCAGCATCTTTTATCTTAAAAAAAAAAAACAAAAACAAAACTTGCCTTTATTATTGTGAAAGAAAGATATCTATGAGGTGTTTAAGACATTTAAAAATTACTGTTGGATAATGTCTTACTATTCCTAGTGTGTGTTCCTTAATTAAATGTCTAGGGTGAAGAGAATACATTTTGATGTAAGGATCCACCTAGATATAGAAGATCCAGGTTTTCACCTCTCATACACTTTATTTAAAGTAGGAAATTTAAGGTATGTTTTCTGTATCTCATCTACAGAGTTAGGCTTTCTCACTCAATGAATAATTGCCTGCCTCAAGTGACAAAGATCCAAGAAAAAGGCACTACTCTGGTTGAATCATAGTGCATAGCTAATATAAATCTCTTTCAAGTGAGCTCACATTCAGAAAAGTACTAAATATTAAAACAAATTTCCACGCTTGATACTGATCTTAGATCTACCTTTTCAAAAGGTTGGACTGGTAACATGTTCACGTATAAAGTGCTTGTCAGCTGTGTCAGTGCTCTGTCACCAAGACAGAGCCATAGTTCAAAGCTTCCTGCTTTCCAAAAGAAACAGCAATCAAAGATAGCAGATTCAAATCCAAGGATGTTGAAATAATTCAGAATTAGAGTAGTCTCTAAAAAATACAGTATTGCTTGCAGCTGAGAGAAGAGTAAATAAGCGTATCCATGCATATACTAAGAGAACAGCTGCTATTACCGGCAAATTAAGATGTTAAAACCCAAAACAATGCAAACATTGATTTAAAGCAAGACTAAAGCAGTGGAATGTGACTCCCAAAGCAGGTTTATGTTCATTAGGGATTCACTTTGCTTTACTTTTCTGCTGTTAGGGAAATGATGTATCAGGTATGAGAAGATAGCTCATATGCCAGTTAGATATGAAAAGGGTAAGTTCTGCAGGGATGTTTGCCAGAAAACAGTAAATGAAGCTGAGTATAGTTGAACTGCAGAGATGATAAGAACAAGTGTTGTTTATTGGTTTATTTATCTGATTATAGCTGGCAAGGGAGAAATCAATATAGTTAGTCAGGGATAAATTGCAGGCTTGTTACCTAGTATAACTCGAACAGCTTGTGCAGAGATAATTAGCACAACCTGTCTTAACTAAATTAGTGTTTAAAAGTGAAAGGAGATAGAACCAATTTTCTCAACAATTATTATATGTCATGGTAGCACATGAAGAGAAACCTTGCTAACTTGGATAGATGTCCCAGTTCTTTATTTAAAAAAAAAATACGTACACTTCTAATTGTGTGTGTGCATGTGTATATATAAACAAACATTGGAATGCATTGCAAACCAAAACAAATGAAAACATGATTAAAAAGAAATATCTTCTCCATCATTATTTGCATATATTTGGCCAAAGGAACAAGGTTATTTTGACAAATTTATTACAAATTTTTCTGTTTTTTTTTTTAAATTGAAAGTAGAAAAGTGGTTTCCTTCTAGCTAGAAACAGAAATTGTACAATATACAAGAAAAAGGGGCTTCAGTTCATCCACAGATGTGAAGAAGCACTGTGGACTAATAGCTTACAAGAGGAAACTGGCTGTTACTCCGAAGGAGACTTGGGGTCAAAGCAGACATTTCATGTGCATTTTTGTGAGGTAAAATGTTCCTTCATGATCAAAGAACTGTAGTCATACTAGAAGAGGCTCAAAGTAGAAGATAATTCATGCAGGGTCTCATGGACAGGAAAAGAAGGGATGTCCTTCATCTTAGCAAACCTGTATGGTTGAAATGACATTATAGATCTTCTCTAATTAAAATTTGCTGGTCCTAAGTGAATTCCCAGAAGAATTGTTGTATAAATGTAGTGCAACGTGATATAAACAACAACAAAAAGAAATTTTTAACATTACATTGGGGTGATGGAGGTTTATGTTTTTGTTGCCTTGGAATTTTTTTTGATTGCTTCAATTTTCAGAACAAGATAAAAAAACTCCAACAAACCAGAAGAATTTCATTCCCACCCACACATGCTCAAAATTTAATATCACAAAAGAATCAAGGAGAAGAATCTTGAAAATAAATTCACAAAGGTACGGGAGAGGTATACAGCAGTAAGAAAAAGCTGTCCAGTGGAAAAAATAAATAAGAACTGCTGCTTTTTTTTTTTCCTTTTTTTTTTTCCATCCCCCCATGCTTCAGTAATTATTGCTAGACTCTCCTTGTCTTCTTGAGCTAGATCGATAACTTTGACCCAACTTTATTCATCTGCAATTTACTTTAGTTCATTGTTTATCAGCATTCTCTCTGAGAACCAAGTGTCTCCAAAAAGTGATTAATCACACTTCTCCTAAGAAGCCTAAAGATGCTATCTACCTGAAACTATGACAACTGGTTGGAAAAAAATTCCTGAGGGAAATGTTTCCCGTGAACCTGCAAAGCTGTTTCAAATGGTAGTATAAATATTTCTGACATCAAATTTGGAAGGATTGTGAAGGATATGGAAGAACTGGAACTTACTGTGAGCTGTCTTAATAGGTCATTTTTTCCAAATATTCCAAAAAACTGTAATTTAGAAAGTCTATGTCACGGAATAGTTAAAGAAATAATTCCGTCAAAATGTAGCAATCTATGAGCTCAGTACAGTTTTCATTACAGACATTAAAAGTTTTCAAAACCTCTTTATAGTTCTTGAAATAACACTGTAATCAGGAATAGTTAAAAATTTAAAAATTGCATTAGCAATGACTTATGTGCAAAAGTAGTTCAGGCATAATGAAAGAGGAATGATTCTTCATGTTTTTTACGAAGGATACACTGCTGTGAGTATTGAGAAGTCATTGAAAAAACCTCATTCAGTCATATTTCAGGATTACCACAAAATGTCATCATATTACACTTTCTCAAGTAAAAAGAAGGGACTAGGCAAAAGAACTCATTTCATGATAAAACTGACAATATCTTGAGGATGTCATTTCAGTAAACTGATCTGCTACAAGTGGAAAATTACATTCAAATTCAAAAAGAATTGTAATGTCTTTTAGTGACAAAGAGCTTGTAAAGATGACATTTTTAAATCTGAAGAAATAAATAAAAAAAAATGTGTTCTTTATAACATTATGTTTTGTTGAAGGTTAAATAACATATAGCATATATCACCAGGTAAAAGCTTTACTATAAAAACTTTTTACATGGATTTAAGAGATTTCTTAAATTAATAGTTATGATTAAAAAAAAGAAAGCACTTTGTAAGTATTGTTGAAATAAATCTGTCTTTATAAATTGTTGACGCGGAAGTCACGGACACTGCGCACAATCAATATGATCAAGCAGATGCCACTTTATTGCCAAGATAGCTCGGTTTATATGTTCATTCTAGTTACTGTTCACGCATAAGCAAATTAGAGATTGGTTAGCATGAGCTGTCCACGCGCCTAGTTACACCTAATGATTGGTTATAACAACACTGTACACGTGCATAAACATAAGGCATAATTGGTTGTATTAACTAAAACATGCGAAACTTGTCTCAGTCTAATTGGTCAAGATAAGCTGCCGAATTGAGGTTCTTTGTGCCAAGTTCCCTTTATCGTGGAATGCGCACCTGTGTTCTTCTAATTGGCATCTTTCTTTTTTTGTCTTCTTGTTTATTCTGTTCAAGGCCTTCTAAAGGCATCTGGAATGCTCTTACTACCGTTAGCTAAATATGTGTCCACAAGCAAAGCATCCTTGAAGTCTGCTGCCTACAAAACATCCTTGGCTCACAAATTGATCAATTCCATCGAGTCTGGATTGTTCACTATGTGCCCATTACTTTCCAAGTATCCCACAATAAATGTCAATCAATCAGTGGTTTTATCTTACTAGGATTTTTGTCATGTCCTCATTGCTATATTAAGTTTATAATTTTAAAATATTTTGGGCACAAAAAGCTATAAAGGAAATTTCAGTACTTTTATTACATCTTGAGATGACTCTTACTATATGAGAGCAATCAATACCATGCCCGTGTTTAAAATAATTGAATTAGATTGCCATCCTAGTTCTCAAGTGTTACACTCTACATGTCTAATAGAATAAATTCTCTTTTGCAGGCTCACTGCTTTTTGATACAAAAAAACCCCAGGTAGAGTTCCTATCTTACTCATGGCACTTTGCACTGTGTCAGTGCAAGAAACACAAAATGATCCTAGTTAGTCACCTAGCTATGCTAATTTTGCACTGATGAATAAGAATATGATGTCTATTCATAATACCCAGGTTAGTGTCTTCATTCTTCTGTTTCATCTGACTGAGAATAACAGAAATGACATAATTTTGTGAAATTTGTATAATGAGGCTACTTTTAAAATGACCTATTAATCTAAAGATTATAATGTAAACTGTGGCACTGTACCATGCTTTCTATTTAAAATTATGCTTAGAGGCTGACCTGTGACAATGTGAGACTTGAATGCCATGAAAAGAATATGTTTATCCTAGTTTCTAACTTTAAAATGTTGTTATGATCACTACTGCTCTCTTTTTACGGAACCTATGAAGGAAGAAGCAAAGGAAGACATTCTTTTGAAAGTCTTGGCATGAGTATGGAAGGTATGTAAGGAGGATGCTCCTCTGTGGTACAGAAATACTGAGCAATATGCTATATTGAAAAATGCTTATTTAAAGATATGTGTCTCTGAAGCAACCAACTACCTATTTTTTCTTAGGTAGTGTTGGGGACATACAGTGGTACCTACCTATAAAACACAACTCTGCTGTCATTAAAATCAGTGACTAGAAATTTTTTCTAGTCAACGGGAACAGGATAGTAAATAGATGCATACAAATTTACAAAATTTAAGTGGTAATATAATCATAGTGAGTTGTCTGCTTTTATCACTTCAGGGAGGATGTAAGGGACAGGCATTACTCATCATTACAGATATGTGAAGCACGGACTTGAATAAACCAACATGAGCAGAAGCATCAGGTTTTTGTCAAATGCAAAGTTCCTTTTCTACCCAAAGGAAGAGCCCTATAATATGTTCTCCTGTTTAAAACAAACAAACAAGCAGGATGCATCCAGATTTCCCTTTTCTCTGACTGCAATTTCATCAGGAAGAAAAATGTGACAGCAAAAGGTAGAGTCTAACAAAAAATACAGCGCCATATTAAATGTCAATGGCAGGAAGCACTCTTCATCTTAAATGGATGAGCACATAGATAAGAATGGCTACTACTATTCGACAAGATCTTTTCTAAGGATGGCCATAATTTTTTTCAGCATACCACTTGCAGAACCCTTTCTTATTCCAAGGTGATTTTTTTTTTCAAAGTTCCAGAAACTTCTGACATCAGTCCACCTTAATAAAAACAATTTTTATAGTCTGAAATTATAGGATTTAATGAGGGGCAGAATAGTCCCTAAGTGACAAAATATTTCTCATTTCATACTATTATCCTTGTTTTCAACTTCAGAAGATGAAATGGAATGAGTATCACTAGAATTTTTAAAAAATATTTTTAGTCTTCTGTCCTTAGGGCTGATCTTTATGAGTACAGTATGTTTTCTGCAATTAATATTTAGAGTGAAGTTAATGACCCTTTAAAGAATCAGATACAGGCTGTTGGCAGAAAGCAGGAATTATCACAGTGCAGGACATTTATTCAGTGTGAAGGTACTGAAAAAAAGTAAAAGCATGAAATGGAGGGATTATCTCCTTCCCTCTCAAAACACTAAGCATATAAAAAGTGTCAAGCAGCAACATCTACCGATTTACAGCAGAGGAAATGTTACATACTTACCTGCTCAAGATTCAAAGATGGAAAAAGCAATTGGATTCTCAGCAATGGGATGCTGGAAAAGATTATAATTTCAGCACCTGAAGTACTGCAAATAATAAAACTACATACCCTAAACTCTTACTGCAGTGGAGAGAAAAATTAAGTCTACAGTCTAAATCAACTACAGACAACGATCACAGGATAGCTTCAGTAAAAATACTGTTTACTTTATAAATAACAGCTTCTGCATGTCACAATAGTACACAAAAAGGAAAGAAATTTCCCACAGAAATGGTTTCGTTCAGTTAATTTTTTTCCCTTGCAGCTAGTACAATATGCTTATCAGGGGAGAGGCCATTAATGTTTTTTTCTTTTTTATGATTGCCTGGTAAATACTATCCTGTGGCAACTGCTATGTGAGCTATAAAAGACATTAGCCATGCCTTTAGAAATTTACAGGCTAAATGGACAAAAAGCAAGGGATCAATAAGAAATCCAGAAAATGTCACTAATTAGTGGTTTGGTTTTAATGGGATTGTGACAGCTTTCCTTAGAATAATTTAGCAATTATATGTCTCCAGGAAAAGAAAATATTCAGGAGGATTAGCAGTGAAGAACACTTGGAGTTTCCTCACTTTGTATTGTTTCAGTTTATGTAACAGGTACAGTAGATTAGCTGGACGTTGTTGTGAGGTCCTGCCCTACAAACCTAAAAAACCTTTCAGAATTATGGAGAAGTATGGGGAAGATACAGAGACTATATGGGGAAGGAAATAAAAAGGCTATATCAGTATTGTTATACAAAACAGGGACAAAGGAATTTGGAAAGGTGACAAGAACCTTTGAGACAGTCATAATAAAAAATCAGGCAGTCTGAAAAAACTTATGCAGACATGTAACAACGAATAGATTTTTTTTCAGGATCAAGCAAATATTAATTTTTCATTTCTTATCACCTACTTTGTTTTATTTTTACTAATGTTAAATAATGTCATCAAAAAATCTTATACAATTGACATTATTTTGTAAATTTTAAATGTAATTATCTCCTGCATTCACTAAAAGCCTTTAATAGTTTTTGTGAGTGATTGTTGAACTACATCTGATCAACAAAGTCTGAGTTGCTTTTGTTGCATACATGTTCACATGGTTCACATGTGTGTCATTGTAAAGCTCATAGAATTAAATTTCTTTTGTACACTTGGCTACATATTCAGATTATTGTTCCTGTGAACTTTCTTGAATTTGCCTATTCAAACATACATTCAAAAACTAAGATAAAAAAGGATTGTAGAAAACATTTCCTTGTAAGTATATCATCAAGGAAAACATCAAAATTTTGAATATTGAGATTTTATACTGAAGATCTCAGACTAAAGGAAATTATTTATGAGGGTTCATTTCTCACAATATTTTTCTTTGTGCATTTATTAAAAGCTCTGATACAATTTTTCAAATAAAGGAGTGTAATTGAGCACTTCTTAAGGAAGAATTTCTAGGCTAATCTGTAAATAGATCAAGGTTTACAAAAGCCACTGATTAACATCAGTAAATAGTGTGTTGCAATAGAATTGGATCTGAAGAATAAAAGAGTTGGTGTCGAGCAGCTGACAACCTAAATACATTTCAGCAGCATTTACTTCCAGTTAGCTCTAGTCTTGTCCAACAAATACAGTGCTAGTTCCTGGTTGGAGCGCAGTAAGTGCATTCCTGGAGTGCATCTTGCAGTTTAAATTAATCTAAAAGGAATTCAGCCTGTGTTCTCTGAAACAAATTTATGATGCATATCAAAGTATGATTACTGAGGCTGATGGAAGATTTGCTTCCAAAACATACACAATTTAAACTAAAACTTTAATAAAGTGAATCAATTATAGGCCTCACTGTGACAGATGCACTCGACTCCCCTTAACCAAATCAACAGCAGTTTGGAACAAGCTCCAAAGGAGGTAAAGGCCTAAGCCATAGTCAGGCCAAGAACTCTTCTAGGAAACCCACAAAGGAGCAGAGCGGCACAGTGAAAGCTGTGGGTACAAGGAGTCTTGTGCATACCTCTCCCTTTGTATGCAATTTGACTACCAACCACTTTATCCCATAAATATGACAGCCTAAGTGAGCCTTCTTTGAGTTCTCCCTGCTAGGCAGCGTGGCTGTGTGAGTGATCTCCAGCAACGAGTGTATTGGCTTTGTGTGGCAAGGTTTTGGTAGTGGGGGGGGTTACAGGGGTGGCTTCTGTGAGAAGATGTCACAAGCTTCCCCTGTGTCCGACGGAGCCAATGCCAGCCGGCTCTAAGACGGACCCGCCACCGGCCAAGGCTGAGCCAATCAGCGATAGTGGTAACGCCTCTGTGATAACATTTTTAAGAAGGAAAAAATGTTGGGACAGATGGAAACGGCAGCCAGAGAGAGGAGTGAGAACATGTAAGAGAAACAACCCTGCAGACCCCCAGGTCAGTGAAGAAGGAGGGGGAGGAGATGCTCCAGGCGCCGGAGCAGAGATTCCCCTGCAGCCTGTGGGGAAGACCATGGTGAGGCAGGCTGTCCCCCTGCAGCCCAGGGAGGTCCACGGTGGAGCAGATATCCACCTGCAGCCTGGGGAGGACCCCACGCCGGAGCAGGTGGGTTCCCGAAGGAGGCTGTGACCCCGTGGGAACCCCGTGCTGGAGCAGGCTCCTGGCAGGACCTGCGGATGTGTGGAGAGAGGAACCCACGGAGCAGGTTTTCTGGCAGGACTTGTGACCCCGTGGGGGACCCACGCTGGAGCAGTGTGCTCCTGAAGGACTGCATGCCGTGGAAAGGACCCATGCTGGAGCAGTTCGTGAAGAACTGCAGCCTGTGGGAAGGACCCACATTGGAGAAGTTCGTGGAGGACTGTCTCCCGTGGGAGGGACCCCACGCTGGAGCAGGGGAAGAGTGTGATGAGTCCTCCCCCTGAGGAGGATGAAGCAGCAGAAAATAACGTGTGATGAACTGACTGTAAACCCCATTCCCTGTCCCCCTGTGCTGCTGGGGGGGTTGGTAGAGAATCCGGGAGTGAAGTTGTGCCCGGGAAGAAGGGAGGGGTGGAGGGAAGGTGTTCTGAGATTTGGTTTTATTTCTCATTACCCTACTCTGGTTGATTTGTAATAAATTAATTTTCCCCAAGCTAAGTCTGTTTTGCCCGTGACGGTAATTGGTGAGTGATGTCTCCTGTCCTCATCTCGACCCACAAGCCCTTTGTTATATTTTCTCTCCCCTGTCCAGCTGAGGAGGGGGAGTGATAGAATGGCTTTGGTGGGCACCTGGCGTCCAGCCAGGGTCAACCCACCACAACGAGATCTTTTACCAGTGACAGATTGCTGGATGAGCCCAGTTTGAGTTCTCCCTGGACGGCAACTGGACTGCACACCAGGCAACTCTCCCCTTGAGCACGGAACCCTCTCAGCGTTAAGAGACCTTAGTCGTTTAGCTTAAATAAGTATGTTTTAAATAGAATGAATCACTTAGAGTTATAATGTTGTGTGATTTAGTATGCTGTTTCCTTAGCTTTACTTACTTAGCATGAAGCATGAGTTGCTAGATTTGCTGAAGCCTTAGGCCGCAAGCTGTAAACTCTCACTTAGATTTACTGAATGTGTACCTACTTAGTCAAAACAGGGGCCTCCAGAGCCAGCGTAAATCAGGAGACAAGGAGGCTTCAAGGCTACAATCTTCAACAGCACCTGCAACTCAACAAGATAATGACTGACTTGTCTGGAGACAGTGAAGGAATCCAACGAGGAGTCAGAAGGTCAGAATCACTATTGGACCAAAGGGCGCGTGGAAGATGCATGAAGAGTATGAAGAATGCATGAGGGGCGGGTGAGTAGTCAGTAAGGGTATAATTGCCCAGGGATTTCTTTGTGCAGGTCCTTCCTTCCTCTCCTTCTCCTGCCCCACCTCCTTCCCTCAGTCCCTCCCCAGAGACACCCAGCTGGAGCTGACCCTGCTGCTGTACCACTCTATTAATTATTTCTTGTTGTAAGACTCGATGCCTGAGAGTCTGTTTCAGGAAACCAAAGGCTCGAACTTCAGAGCGAACTAACACTGGACACCTGGACTGATGGGTAGGTGATTAATAGCAGGCTAAACTTTGATATCCTAAATAAGTGATAGAAAGGATTGATTGTGCACATATAATCTTTTAGACATAAACCATTGACCAAGTCTGAGACTAAGTCTGGATCCAGCTGCACCTAGACTCCTCTCTGAGAAGGAGTTTAGAAAGCAAGGGGCTCGATTCTGAACCTTGTGACTCAATGGGAGGGTCTACCTTACTTACCTTTTTGCACCTCCGATCTCTGTGCAAATCATTCGACATCAATTCTAACTCGATTTTCCTTTGTATGTTTGTCCCATGTAGTAAGTAATAGAGTGAACCTTGCCATCGAACTCTGTTAACTCGCACTTTTACAGATTCTTAACGGATCCTAAATCACTCATCCATGACACTCACCACATGTCTTATAGAATAAGCAAGGGATGAGTTTTTGTAATAAATCCTGTAAGCTGTAGCGTGTATTGTGATCTACACAGAACATACATCTTTAAAATAGTAAGAAAAAATATTTTGACTTATTTTAATGGTAATTAATCAGAAACAAATCAAGAAAGTATCACAATGCACATGCTGAAGCAAAGAGGAATTTTGAATGCAATCTGTACTTCAGCATCATGCTTGCCTCACATACGTAGTTGCTCAGAGTCTGTAAGTGCAAACCAGAATTTTTTAACAAATGCAAGCAATATTTTCCTTAACCATGTCACCAAAAGCAACAAAGTCTTTCCTCCACAAAAAAGTAAGAAAACAAATCAACCTGAAGTAGACACCCAGCATAGAAAATTGAAGCTCAGATGCTTCAAGTTTAAAAATGTTATAAGCAATTGGAAATAGGGTCATATAACAAAACTTCGGGCTACTCCAATTGTTACTGCTTAGTAGCACAGGTTTTATTTT
Organism: Harpia harpyja; assembly: GCF_026419915.1. Lineage (NCBI taxonomy): Eukaryota > Metazoa > Chordata > Aves > Accipitriformes > Accipitridae > Harpia > Harpia harpyja. The sequence goes on from NC_068945.1 coordinate 50,606,027, forward strand.
GCATTTTCATTTAAGGAAAAGAAGTGGAAGTTCATCTACACATTTCAAGTTTCTGGCTCTATGTATGTATATGTGCAGCTATTGCTGTCAGGAAAGGATCCAGACATGATGGAGGAGGGTAGAAGGCTGTACATATTACACACTATTCCTTCTCACATGGCACAAAACTTGTACTGCACCACACAAACCAAGGCACGTTGCTTTTCTGTTCTCTCAGTAAATTCATGCTTGTTTTTGAAGCATCAGTAGCATGCATACAAGTCTTTCTAATGGGAATATTATCATAAATCCTAATAAAATATACATAAACATAACCATAGAAAAACAAACCAGAAAATTCCTTACCATGCTTTGATATGTTTTTAGAGGCAAAAATGTTTTCCACAACCTTCCCACTCTTAAAGTAGTGATTATACTTGAAACTCACTCTCATCATTGCTTTAAATGTGTTTTCCAGTTGAAACAGAATGGTTTACATGTTATTCTGCTCCAATGATTTGCATTTCTCACTTAAATAAAATTTGCTTTGCATGAATTTAATATTTGGGAAAGTGAAGGAGTAACACCACTATTAAGAGCCAGACATTGGGCAGGCTTTTATTGTGCCAAGTGTTCACATAGCTCTCCCAATGTATCTCAGTCCTCACATACAAATTTTGCAGCTCTAGTCTTGGCTTATCAAGCAGAAGCTGCCAATGGTGTTGAGTTATGCCAATCTGCAAAGCTTAAATGAACATACAATTTTGTTTTTAATTATTGCTGTGTATTTCAGTTTTAGATAAAGATTGATATTTAGACATTTCTGTGCCATTAATTTGTGTCTCTAATTAGAACTGTATCTTGTCACGTGTTACCATTGCTGATTATTTTATGTTAGAAACAAATATAAAGGCAACACCAAATCTTTTCTTTTTAATTTCTAAAATGAATCAAGCATTGACTCAGAAACAGTGCTCCTGACACTTGAAAACATCCATTAAATTGGTGCAGAAACAAACCAGATTATAAAAATATAAAATATCCTTCTGAAATTCTTTAGAATTTGAAATAACAAAGGTTGCCAAAACATTTTCATTGTGAAATATGTATATATTTTTCATTAAAAATGACATTTTCACTTTAATATTATATGAAATTACAGTTTCAGCTTTGACTAGCAGTAGACAGTTCAGAACTACAGGCTGTAAGGAAAGCTTTATAATATTTCTAGTCATATGAAAAGCTAACAGCACAAATCTTTGCAGAAAGCCTGTTCTCTTTTAATTTTACAGCCCAATTTTCCTGAGTCAGGAAGTTCAAATACATCAGAAAGATATCCACAGTTCTGAGCTTTTATTTGAAACCAGCTATCCTCTTCCTTCCAAGACTTTGAAGGTTTGCCCACATATAACAGCCACCAATTTATTAAGTCTTCATCTTACTTCATCTCATGCATAAATGGCTGTATTGAGCGTCATAACTGCAAAGAAAAACAAACCACCTGCCTAAAATCAGTGATTCTCCAGTCTTGCAGAGATGCGTTTGGTAAAGTTTGTAGCTGTAGTCTATTGACAGACACTAATACCTTTGAGAAGTGTTTGCCCTACATGGCACACAATAGCCACAGACTATACCGTGGAATGGAAAGGAATTAAATAAAAAAGTTTGAGAGAACAAAATTTCTTCCACGGTTTGAAATGCATATAAAAAGGCATTTAATTTCATTGTTATTAGTGTTAAGTAAAGAGTATCGTGTTCTAGTTACTTGTGGATTTGGACCTGGGCATATTGTACTTTTTTTGCCAGCTGTGTCCTGAACTTATTCCTTTCATTGAACAAGTACCTCTTATTGGAAATGTTGTAAGAGTGATAATTTTTCTTAGTTGGAACACCCTGTATATGACTAAATGAATGGGTTTCTAGATGAGTAAAAATTGCAAAATATATTTATACTTTAAAATAGAAAAAACAGTTTTCCATTTCTACTCTGAATATTTTGAAACTTGAGTTATTTAAAACCAGAAAACTAGATAAGGAATTAAAGTAATTTAGAATTAAAAACATCATACATTCATTTTAAAAATGGCAGCATTAAATATTGTAACTTGGGGACGCTTTTCCTCTGGCAAACAATTCACTGGTATCTGTACAAAATAAGCAAAATACCTGAACCTAAAAAAAAAATCCCAGGAAAAAAATTAAGGTTGTTTGGTTTTTTTAATTGGCTTCAATAGCAGGAAGCAGATGGATGGAGAAGTCTGGAATACTGTATTTTTTCTTTCCTCATCCAGAGTGTCTGAGGAAATGTATGAGTGAGTATTTGGTTAAACATACTTCTATCCCTAATAACATGTAGTTCTGTTAGAAATTCTCTACCAAATTCAGCAAAGATGCCTGAAAGATATTAATTTTGTAAAAGTTTTGTGAAAACAAGCAGCCAGATAGAGGAGTCTTACTTTACTGCAAGCTTGAATCCATTTAAGAGCCAACATAAATTTTCTCTGAAGTAAACATTAAACTGTGAACATTTGCTGGATTGCTCTATGCTATGTAGTGTAGCTTTTTACTCTTTTATGGTATCAGGTATCAGAGCATCTATTGCACATACAGCCATTGACAAATGTAGGTATATTAGTGTACTTACCATAAGCTGAGTGTGGTAAGGTGTACTGTGGGCCTCTTGTGTCAGTCTGTCAAGTTATCAATGCTACATTCAGAAACATTGTTTAGAACAGGTTTTAGAGAAATTTTGTGTGTTGAGATAGAACAGCTGAGCCACGCCCAGCTTTAATTTACACCAGCTAAAAATCAAGCATTTAGCCCCACCAGTACCCTAACTTGCCAAGGTAGGATATATAGTTAAAGAACATTTCCTGGTCTAAAGGGCACTATATTATTTGAACTTAATTGAAATATTGTGAAAATAGACTCTTATATCCCTTTTCCCTGAAGGTCTCTTTCTGGAAATTTCAAAATGAAGCTGTATAGTTTTTGGTCTTCTACTGGCTGACATGTTTTCAATATGGTTTGTTCCTGAACATGACAGTTTTCTTCTCCACCTTGGCCCACGTTAATACCAGCATTGATGGAATGCGATTGATGTAGAAAAGCAGTATGTTTTTTAAAAACATGCTGAAAAGCAAGTTTTAATGTTTAAATTTAGGCAAAGGCTGATTTTATTTTTATTTTTATTTCATGAATCCATTATATGAAAGCTAAACCAGTTACTACTAAACGTAAATATTTCAAGGAAAGGAGTCCCTGGGGTAACACAAAAGTTTTGGGGATTAAGCATTTATTTGATCCACTCAAACCTAGCAAATAAACTGCCTTCCAAGTTTTGAAAGTATTTTTAATAACTTAAAAGGACCTTTTTGCTAATGTTTTAAAATGAAAAGACTGAATATAAATACATTTATTTTACTAATATGAACAATTTTTTTATAGACTGAAAGAGTTCAAGCTAATAAACCAGAATTTTGCAATGCAAATGCCCAAGGTGCCTAGATATTTGCTGTTGTTGCTGTTGCTGTTTTTGACCAACATCTTCATTATCATCAAACAAACATGAAGAGGCATTAGGACTGTCCATTTAAGTCAACTGGGTATTAGTTTCCAGGATCTCTCTATCTTCAGGGGTCTAAAGGAGTAAATATTTATTATTTGCTGTCACTTAAGAAGGAAAAAAAAAGTAACACCTGTTTAAAGTTTAAAAATGCTATTAGGAACAGCTCATCTGCATTGCTTTGAACTTTACCAAATAAGATCAAGTTAAGAAACACAAATATTCAAGTGTTTGGCTGAATAGCTTATGAACGACATAACAAAATCAGACTTCTAAGATCTGTTCCCATTCACATGACATCATTGTCACCTCTAAAACTGGAACTTTTTTCCTAAAGATAACCCTAATAATACTGTCTTCTAAATTAAATGTCTTAAATAGTAAAATGGAATTATGACTTAATATGTATTAACTTTGTAAATTGTGTTAAAACTCCAATATTTATATAAAATAAGAATTTTAATGGAACAAATTCTGATCTAAGAGAAATAAATTTAGCATATTCTGAATATTACCAGTAGTGAAGATGTGATTACCAACACCTTTTTCTTTAAACAGTTTTAAACCTGTTTTCAGTGTTTAGCATGATAATTAATAAAACAGTAGAATGTTGATAGTTCCATGGGTATTCTTATATTTTGATCTCCCATATAAAATAGTTGTTATTATTTAACTGAATATAGTAAACCAACATGTTCGCATTTAAATAATCTGGACTTCTAAGTTTATTTTTAATTTAAGACCAAATTATTATGTAAGAAACATCCAACAGCTACTCCCAGTGGAAAATTTACTTTTGTGATTTCAGCTGCTAGAATATTTATTGTCATAAATGCAACATCTCTGATATCTGAGCTCTGGTCTCTGATCCCTACAGTGGCATGTAAAAGCCACTCTAAGAGACAGATAATTATTGCACAGAAAAAAACTTAAGAATTAAAATGTCTATCAAATAAATATTTAATGCTGATAAAAATTCCTACAACCTTTTATTATTGGAATTTTATAATTATTTGTAAACTAAAAATTTGAATTTAGAATTTAGTATTATGCTAAAAAAATGAAAATACATTAAGATACGGAAATGCATAGGTGGGCAGCCACATGACCTTAATGTACTGAGCTCTCTGCAAAGCTCTCTACACAGTTCTGATACCATTGGGAATGCTTGCTTTCCACAGGCAATTTGCATTTCTGACACTGTCTTCAATCATTGTCCGTATCAACTCGAAGTATAGTATATGACAGATGCCTTCATCTTCTTCTCCCCAAGATCTTGAATGTTACAGCATATAGTGAATGTTTGACATGTCTGTCTAAAATTATTTAGATTGTGTCTCAGGCAAAAACTGCTCAGTTCACATGGTTTAAATCAAAACAGGATTGAAGCAGTTTATTGATTTACTAACAACATGTGACTAACCAGTGAACTATAAATTCAGTATCAATATCACTAATACAACAGATGAGACACAATAAAATGCACCTGCAAATTCTTAAACCTCCTTTTCTAAATAATCCCAGACACTTCTAGCACACAGTCACGGGCACCCAGCTCTCCCCATCCGCTCCCCGGCCATGCGGGTGCCCCCACAGCCCCACCACCCCCGGGGGGGGACAGCGCTGCCCGGCCCCCCCAGAGGGGGCAGCGCCCACCCGGCTGCCCACCCCACTTCCCCCCACCCGGGGGGTCTCTCCTCCCCTTACGAATCTTCGTGTTTCTCCTATATCGCTTCTCAAGCTGACTCTTTCTTTGTTTCAGTCTTCTGGTAATCCCCCAGCAACAGCTTCATCCAGTTGATGTTTGTAGTCCCCTTCCTCTTTAGCACTAGCTGTCCTGGGGCAAACACCATCTGTTCAAAACAGAACAGGCAGTTTGGGGTGCTTCATTCACACACACTGTTTGAACTCACAACCCAATCTTTTTATCCAGGCCATTTCACCAAGGCATGTGGACACCACCACAGGTAGTGTGCTGACAAATATTCGTATTTCTGAGTGACTGTTCATTACCTCCTCACAAAAATGACTAGCAGCAGGAAGATATGTCCTCCGTACAGTCTGGTACTTACTTTACTGCTTCTCATAATGTTCACTGCTCCCTCTATACATTCTCCTCCTCTTTTGTTGAGTATTTACCTTTTTGAGTACTGTGGTGGGTTGACCCTGGCTGGATGTCAGGTGCCCACCAAAGCTGCTCTATCACTCCCCTCCTCAGCTGGACAGGGGTGAGAAAATATAACGAAAGTCACGTGGGTCAAGATAAGGACAGGGAGAGATCACTCATCAATTACCATCATGGTCAAAACAGACTTGACTCGGGAAAATTTATTTAATTTATTGCCAATCAAATCAGAGTAGGATAATGAGAATTAAAACCAAATCTTAAAACACCTTCTCCCCCACCCCTCCCTCCTTCCCAAGCTCAGCTTCACTCCTAATTTCTCTACTTCCTCCCCCCAAGTAGCACAAGGGGATGGGGAATAGGGGTTGCAGTCAATTCATCACAGATTGTCTCTGCTGCTCCTTCCTCCTCACACTCTTCTACTCCAGCATGGGGTCCCTCCCACAGGAGACAGTCACTTCACGAACTTCTCCAACATGGGTCCTTTCCACGGGCTGCAGTTCTTCACGAACTGCTCCGGCATGGGTCCCTTCCACGGGATGCAGTCCTTCAGGTGCAGACTGCTCCAGCGTGGGTCCCCCACGGGGCCACAGGTCCTGCCAGGAGCCTGCTCCAGCACGGGGTTCCCACGGGGTCACAGTCTCCTTCGGGATCCCACCTGCTCCGGTGTGGGGTCCTCCCCAGGCTGCAGGTGGAGATCTGCTCCACCGTGGACCTCCATGTGCTGCAGGGGGACAGCCTGCCTCACCATGGTCTTCCCCACGGGCTGCAGGGGAATCTCTGCTCCGGCGCCTGGAGCATCTCCTCCCCCTCCTTCTTCACTGACTTGGGGGTCTGCAGGGCTGTTTCTCTCACATATTCTCACTCTTCTCTTCTGGCTGCTCCACAGCAGTTTTTAACCCTTCTTAAATACATTACCACAGAGGCACTACCACTGTCACTGATGGGCTCAGCCTTGGCCAGCGGCGGCTCCAACTTGGAGCCGGCTGGCATTGGCTGTATCGAACATAGGGGAAGCTTCTGGCAGCTTCTCACAGAAGCCACCCCTGTAGCCCCCCCCACTACCAAAACCTTGCCATGCAAACCCAATACAAGTACCCTCTTACAAGTTGCTTCCTAACAAAGTGAATTCATGGGTGGAAAATAAGGATTTTCTGACTCATAACAGAACCACTTTGCTAAAATAAATCCTAATCCAATGTCAGATTGCTTTCCTACAAATACTGTGTTCTACTTGTTATGAGATCTGTCAACAGTATTAATGAATATCCTCAAGCCATTTTTTCTTCTTTGCTTTAGATTTCTTAGATTAATCTCAAACTCACCATCTGGAGTTGGAATGAGATCCAGTTTGTGTTTTCCTTTCTTAAACTGGGACATAAGATCTCAAAGAAATGGTAATGTGGTCAATTTAGGCTTCAGGATTTCTTCAACCCCTGGGAACCTGAATTTATTTGGTACCTCCCTTTAGCCTGAAAATTCATTGGACATTGTAAGATAGAAGAGAACCCATAACTTTCTTCTGCAGTGGATGTCATGAAATAGAGCTGAGACAGATATAAACACAGTTTCACTATATTTTCATGGGAGAAAATTATTTAATCTTATCAGAGTGGATATCTTCTGAAGACCCCTAAAGTTACTCAGCAGAAAGATCTTTATTCAGCCAAAGCTGTTATCTAATTTCTGGATAGATTTCAACAAAGTTCAGTGAACATAAGCCATATTTTTTATTATATTTGGTCTTTGCTGATTGAAGACCCTTTCTGTACTGAATGTTCTGGTCATTTATACCTCCATCTCGGCTCCTGCTGACTGCAGTGAGAACTGGGAACAGTCAGCCCCTTGTTAAGTTTGAGCTTCTGTTAAAATTACAACAACTAAAACTATTTCTGTTGCATGAAGATAATGGTACACATAAACTGGTGTCAGTCCCCACAGCACAAACTTACGCTAACTGGTAACTTAATAGTCAAAGCTTTATGTATTTTCTTGCACTTTCAAGACTCCGGATATATGGCAATACTGAGACAGTTAAGAACATTGCAGTACATTTATGGAAAGTGAGGTGTTTCACTTTTAAAAAGATCCAGTTTCTCCCAGCATAAGAATACCTGTGATTCCACACTGAATGGCACCAAGAGTTTTAATAGTGATGACTTAAGGATATGTAGTATGAAACTAGACTTAAAAGTCTGTGTAGGAAGAGGTGTGTACTGCATCTCATGTTATGTTACCGAGTGGTAAAGTACAGAATAATCATGGGCTCTGTTTTAGTGTAAGTCAGAGAAAGTGGGTAAGACTCCCTCATTTGCTTGTTAAATTAATGTTTGTCTTAACAGAACACAGTATGGGACACTTTAAATTGGGGATTTGCTTATTTCTGCTATAGGGAGTGAACTGATGCTATATTTGCAGAAAACCTCTTTCCAGATCTTTTAAATTTTGATCTACATTTGAAGAGCAGCACAACCTTCTCTCAGTGCCTACTTCATCATGCTATTTGTCACACCTTACAGCTCATAGCAGTCTGATGGTCCATTCGTATTCCTCCTTTAGCCCTGGAGCCACTCTGATTGTCATTCAGGGACAGAGGTGATACTCAAGTCATTTTACAAGGGTACATGTCTCCCATCCATCACATTTTCTGGATACATTTATGGAGCTTTGTTTCATGTCTCCTTTGCCCTATGTCTGTTCCTTGCTTTTCCCTTTCTATATGTAGTTTCTCTATACTCTTCAGCTGTGCTTACTTATTTTTCTGTGGACTGAATGATGACACCAACATTCAATTAGTACTGGAAGAGTAAAATTTATGCCTAATGTACAGTTATCCTATGATGTGTCATTAACATCAAATAGATTTATCTCCAGAAATGTGTGGAACTTATTTTCATGTATGCTAAGTGAGAACAGAGGCCCTCTGCCGAAGAGTTCCTTTAACAATTTAAATGATGTCCAGTTAAAATCAAATAAACGCTAATGTACAGTACATAAACAAAGATAAAAACAGTCTAGCTAAAATATGAAAAGTAATCTTTATGATGATCATTGCTGTGACTTACACAACAAATGAGCCAGATTGGGGAAACAAATGTTCAGAAGGGTTAAATCTGTGGAGCCAGCTGTTCTACAAACTATCCTCATCCTCATCTTAATAGTGAGCTGTGAAACCGTGTTTCTTTTCCAGACCTCAGTCCCACTGGTTAAATGAGTTGCACAGTATTTGATTACAGAGTATAATCAATGTGTTGCAAAACTGAGTGAATAATTCATAATGTGTCATTTATCTGACAAATTTTGCCTCTGTTTCTGTTTGCCAGTTGTCAGTGAGCAGATTATTATGTTCTCAAATGCATCCCTTATTTGAATTTATTTGCTGAATAATTTTCTCAAATGATTCTTATTCTGTGCCTCATCCACAGGCAGTTTGTTATGAGTGTTCAACACTGGAAGATGCAGTTATTTTTATTTATTTGGCATATGGATCATGTGATATTCCTCTGTTTCCTGAACGGATGACACCTAGAACAAAAAGAAACTTCAATATCAAAATTCTACATTAATTTTCTACCAGTATACACCAAAAATTCTTGGGTAAAAGCCAGCATGCCCCACTAGACTACAAACTCAAGGCACAACCTAAGAACAGGAGACGGATACTTTAGGTGACCCATTGGGTGATCCATTTAGGTGATCTGAGGATCACCTCAGATCATCTAAAGACACCTATGTACTGCCAAGGAGATCTGAGTGTGCTGAGTCTATGAGCAGCCACGGTGATATGTGAAGAAACTACAGCAACTGGGGATCTCATCCTCTCAGTTCTCTTCTGATATTAATCAGGGCTAACATTGCTGCTCAAAAAAGAGAATTATTTCAGTCTCTTCACCTTTACCAAAATAGCCTTATGGACAGATAACTCTAAACTGGGAGGCTGCATTCTAGGGGAATCTGCTTGGAGAGAGGGATTAATCTATACCCTGTAAAGCAGCCAGAGCGTTAGGCCTTACTGTTAGAGAGAATACTTTCTTTCTTGTCGCCTAGTTCTTTTATTTCTGGTTGTGTAATGGCCCAGTTTCTATAGAAGAGCTTCTCACTCTCCTTGACTTCCTCCCAGAATGCTTTAGGGACTCTACTAACTTTTCAGGTTTCCTCTTAGGATTTGCCATATGGATAGCAAAATAGTTCTTAAAAGGATAAAGACCTTGCTGCGTCACAGAATATTTCTGAGTGATTATAGCTACCCAGCCAGCAAGCATCTAGCTCAGTGGGATTGTGCCCAGTGAAGCTAGGTTTCTACAAAGCTGGGCATTTCTGGAATGCAAGACTTAATGTGTATAAGACTTAATGAGCCATACTTGGTGTCTTAGAGGAAGGAATGTACAAGAGGATGAAGTCAAAGATTTGATTAAAAATGTAATTGGGTATTTCTGAAAGTAAGTCTTTCATCCACCTTTACAGTTTTGTAAGGACTTTTATAATTGCAGTGGCTTGCATAGAAATGTTCACTATAGGAACAAAATTCCTCTGCCACATTTTTTATTATTATTTCCTATGTATATGTCAACACATAAGTCCAGTTCTGCACACTACTTGTGTTGATAGCATTTACCCCTTGAACTAAATCTAAGACTTGAGTAACATTTCCCATGTAAAAAAAAAATGTCTCTAAGAATAACTATAGCAGAATTGGACACTGTTGTGATGCATATAAAATGCTTTTAATGTTTTTGGGTTATATCGTGAGCTTTGGCTGCATTCTTCACAGATTGTCAAATTCTGGGGACTTCCATGGTCTGGGATCTGAAACTTGTGACTGACATCTATATAATAGGACAGACTCAGGGCTGAAATTTTTACAGTTCTGAAAGATAAACAGAAATCATTTATAATTCTGCATGGAACAGGTTCAAGAGAGAATGTTCTCTCAACCTGTTGTGTGCACTTCACCATAGAGATCCATAACTTTCTTTTGTAAAAAAATACGTAATTCTTTAAAGAGTCATCACTAGGAACTGCTGTGGAAGTATGCCCTTTCTCACAGAGCCTGTGCCCTCTGAATTTTCCATTACTGTATCTACAACTCATCCATAACTGTCTGTTCTGTCAGAATCTTAATCAATCAAATCAATCAATCAGTGAATAAATCTTGTACCTTTCTTTGCATGAACACACTTAATCTTGTTTTGTGTAAGCATTACCAGTGAGCCGCTGGTCCCAAGTGAGGCATGTGAGCCATTACAATAAGACAGATTATGCCACTGCTTTATTAATTAATTGATTTTTTCAGCATGTAATTCTTAGCAGAATTTGATTTTATTTACATTTGTTTATAGAAAGTGATATATTTTACCTGACCTAAAATGAATCTTTCAACAATATTCAGCTTTATAAGACTTCATTCAGAGGCCTATCTGTGACCACTTTGGACAGTGAGACCACAAACCAATTTCATATTGCCAGCTTTGAATTTCCTTTGTGTTGGAACATTCTTGCTTTTATATCCATTGCTTTGCTAATTTGCACCTCAATCAGTTCTCACTGCTTCTCAGAACAAAATTACTGATAGCCAGCCTAAGTCCTAGAAGAGCTCCACTCTGTCATTGTATTGATAACAGAGTAGTTTAAATACAGCAGCATAAATAGGGATTGTCAGGAATAAATTTAAATTACTTTGGGAAATGTCCTGGTTTCAGCTGGGATAGAGTTAATTGTCTTCCTAGTAGCTGGTACAGTGCTATGTTTTGAGTTCAGTATGTGAAGAATGTTGATAACGCTGATGTTTTCTGTTGTTGCTAAGTAGTGTTTAGTCTAAAGTCAAGGATTTTTCAGCTTCTCATGCCCAGCCAGCGAGAAAGCTGGAGGGGCACAAGAAGTTGGCACAGGACACAGCCAGGGCACCTGACCCAAACTGGCCAACGGGGTATTCCATACCATGTGACGCCACATCTAGTGTATAAACTGGGGGAAGCGGGGGCGGGGAACTGCCGCTCGGGGACCAGCTGGGTGTCGATCGGCAGGTGGTGAGCAATTGCATTGTGCATCATTTGTACATTCCAATCCTTTCATTATTGCTGTTGTCATTTTATTAGTGTTATCATCATCATTATTAGTTTCTTCTTTCCTGTTCTATTAAACTGTTCTTATCTCAACCCGTGAGTTTTACTTCTTTTCCTGATTTTCTCCCCCATCCCACTGGGTGGGGGGTGAGTGAGTGAGTGAGCGGCCGCGTGGTGCTTAGTTGCTGGCTGGGGTTAAACCTCAACAGTCCATTTTGGCACCCAACGTGGGGCACGAAGGGTTGAGATAACGACAAACCTGACCAGAGCTTGTTAAAACAAATTTGTTAAAAGCATTCATTATATCGGTCTAATAGTCGCTGGTCATTATGTTGATTTATGTGTTCTTAGAATTGTTGCTCTGGTTTTTAAAGTTCTGTTATGTATCACCTCGCTTGCTGTATGTAGTCCCTCTTCTGCTGCTTATCATCTGTGGGAGGTGGATTAAGGTTTTCACTTTGATGTATTGTATAACACTGGTTTATGGTATGATAAAGTCATGAGTTGTGGGATTAATCCGGTATTTGCACTCAGCATTGTCACCTTTATACTGCGGGAGCCATCTGTGGGAAACTATTAATAATTACACCATTTACCCTTCCTCCTTGGAAAACCAGTCTATGGGTGGGGTACCTTTCTTCCCCTCTCCTTTCTCCTTCAGTCCAGTTACAATGGTGTTTGAGAATTTTGAAAAATTTGAATACTCTTGGGATGTTGAGACCAGCACGGTCCTAGCCCTACTGCTAGGAATTAGCATGCTCCTGAATGTGGTTCAGCTCTTGTTTAAGGTTAAACAACTATTTAAGAAGATCACCCAGAGGTCTGCCCCGAGGCTGGATAATTCTGAGTGGCAGGGTGTGTGGGGTAGTATGGGCAAGTACCTAGAAAAGTGGGCACCTCCAGTGTTTTGGAAATTCACCCCTGAACAAGTGCAGAATCCAGAAGAACTAGTAAAATATTTGGAAAAGGTATGCTGTCACCCCGGCAGCTCCACAGAGATACAAATCACTGCAACGTGCTGGGGCCTGGCCCATGCCTATCGAGCCCTGTTCGACACCACTCAGTACCCTCAAGGGGAAGAGAAGGTCTCTGGACCTAACAACAAAACAATGAGCACTGTGGTCACCCAAACCTCGGCAACGGGCGCTGAAGTACTTCCAGCCCCGACGACGAGCACTGTTGCTACCCAAACCTTGGTGACAGATGCTGCGGTTATCCAAAACCTGGTGAGTGGTACTGCAACTGAACCAGCAGACCAACCTGCACCAGTATCAGTTGCCCCCGTACAGAAAAAGAAATATATAAAAAAATCAGTTCGCTTAGCAAAGGATGAAGGTGAACCAGGGTCATCACGGGAACAGGAAGAAGCAGAACCAGAGGTAATAACCCAGTCCCTATCCTTGAGTGAGCTGCGGGATACGCAAAAAGATTTTGGCCGCTGTATAGGTGAGCATATTATCACCTGGCTCCTCCGATGCTGGGACAATGGGGCTAATAGCTTGAAATTAGAAGGTAGGGAAACCAAGCAGCTGGGATCGCTTGCCAGGGAAGGTGGCATTGACAAGGCAATTGGAAGAGGGACACAAGCCATCAGCCTCTGGAGGCAACTCCTGTCAAGTGTGAAGGAAAGGTACCCCTTTAAGGAAGATGTTATATGTCGATCAAGCAAGTGGACCACCATGGAAAGAGGTATCCAATATCTGAGGGAATTAGCCACGCTAGAGACGATTCATTATGACCCGGACAACCCACAATTACCCAAAGATCCAGACAAAGTCCAATGCACACGACCCATGTGGTGGAAGTTTGTACGGAGCGCACCATCGTCCTATGCCAACTCACTGGCAATAATGACCTGGAAAGACGAAGAGGCACCGACAGTGGATGAAGTGGCTCTCCAACTCCGTCAATACAAAGAAAATCTCTCCTCCTCCCTACAAGCCTGCATTTTGGCTGTGGAGAAGCTGTCCAAGGATTTCCAGCAATTCAAAGAGGATATGTCCTATTCCCCACCTGTAAGGACCAATGTCTCAGCTATTAGGAGTGAGCGCTTCTCTGCCCAAGAGAGAATATAGAAGGTACACACCACGAGGTGCCCTGTGGTTTTACCTATGTGATCATGGAGAGGACATGAGGAAATGGGATGGAAAACCTACCTCGGTCCTAAATGCACAGGTACGTGAGCTGCGAGGAAAAACCACCACAAAAGGGGATTCTACCAGGAAAAATGCCGCTGCAGTTTCCAAACAGAGTAGAAGGGCTGATCTTATTTCTGATTTTCTTGAAGGGACTTCTGAGCCAATTCTACGAGAAGTGAGTACTGCATACTCTGACCAGAATTAGAGGGGCCCTGCCTCCAGCCAGGTGGAGGAAAGGGATAACTGGGTCTATTGGACTGTGTGGATTCGATGGCCTGGCACGTTAGACCCACAGGAGTATAAGGCTCTAGTAGACACCAGTGCACAGTGCACTCTAATGCCATCAAGTTATAAAGGGGCAGAACCCATTTGTATTTCTGGTGTGACAGGGGGATCCCAAGAGTTGACTGTATTGGAAGCTGAAGTAAGCCTAACTGGGAATGAATGGCAGCTACTAGGAAGACAATTAACTCTATCCCAGCTGAAACCAGGACAGACATCATTCCATTTAAAGGTAACTAGAATGACATTCTACTGTTGGAAATCCCTCCTTTCTCCTAACATTAGTAAAATTCTGGAAGACAGTATCTGTTGCTTGGATTTCATCTCAGCTCAAAACAAAGCTGCAGGCAGATCAAGAAAAGTCCAGAAAGAGCAAATCTGAGGCCTTGCAAATTCAATATTGGTACTAGCAATGGCAACTTTGCAGGGCTACAAGGTTACAGCATGAGCACAAGGTGAGGACCAAGACATTTCTTGATACCTTCAAAGCGTAACCGTGTGTACCTGGAATGTCTATTACCATTGCTAGTAACAGGTCAGAAGCTTTCTACTGAGTTTGCCAGGACTGAAGCTTGTCAGGCTTGGTCTCTCTGAACTTTTCTTGACCTGCCTCTAGCATTGTTTTTCTTGGTTTAACTGTGACAGCAATTTCTCTAATTGACCAGATGTCAAAGGCTAATTTGTTTTCCCTGGGTTTATCTTTGTGTGGTATGACCACAGTTTTATATGGATAGTAGTAACAAGCAGTTATTCTATGTAGAATTAGATATTCACAAATCTAAATACCAGTGTGTTGAGGTATGGTAACAGCAGCCTGAGGATGGGAGGCACAGAATGCGGGGTAGAGTGGGCGACATCAGGCATGGGATAATAAGAGATGGGGCACAGCATTGATACTGGAGACCCCACAGCAATAAACAATAAAGAATTGGAGCAGGGCAAAGCTTGTTCTAGGGGTAACAAAGATAACAAAGAAATAGTATCTAACATATATAAAAAGCACCATATATGGTAAGTGTGAATGTAACATGGAGCTTCATACCAAAGAAGAAAGAGCAAAGGTTTAAAGGAGTGTTAGCAAAAATATAAAAGCTACCTGGAGTGAATCTCTGAGGAGGGAATTAAAAAACATGGACATGAACATCATATTCCTTTTGGTGAAGGACTCCAGGTGCTGACAACGCACCATAACCCACTCCCGCCATCACCGCCATCACCACCATCACCACCTGATTGAAACCATCGATTTTAGGGTTCTAAAAGAATTCTATCATCTGGACTAAGTGTAATGAAGACAGAGGCTGAAATGGTTAACTTTTGTAACAAAGCAAGAACTACTTTATGTGACTACCACAAGTAAAAATTTGGAAATGTAGAACTGAAAGGTTAAAGAGGTACTAGTTCACCCTTTAGAACAGTTTCCTAGAAACAAATAATCTGCATTAAATTCCAAGGGCAACACTTAAAATACTTGTGCCACAGTGATGAGAATAAACTTGTTGATCATTTAAATGTCTTCTTTGTGCCCTTGTAGATATACAGATGATATGAAGGGTCTGTTTTCAAGATATGAAGTGTGCAGAAATTATTTAGAGTGCTGAATAGTATCAGTTTTTAGCTTTATGCGATCATAAAAAAAACTAAAAAAAGGAGATTTCTCCAGACACCAGATAGGCCTTTTTCTAGTTCCAGGATGTGGAGCTTAAAGTGGCCGGTAAGAGATAACTGAGGATCAGGTCCATTTTACTTGTAAGACTTAACTTTGACAGTAAAGAGGAAAACGCGTATGAATAGCTGTCCTTTTCCATTACAGGCAATGGAAAACCAAATTTTTAAAATTACATTCCTCAACTTACACTAGAATCAGCATGGAACAAATTTGATCTTCATTGCTATAGCACCCAACTTGGTGGGGCTCCATTCCTTAACTATGACATTTTAATACTGCTATGATGAAAATAATAATTCATCATGAGAGCAGTCCATGCTCAAATAACTGGTGTATTTTGAATACCACTATGTGGAGTTTCTCAGTAAATTAGCACAGACAATTAAGCACAGGTGTTTTGAAAGGATCTTGTTAGTTATCCAAGATACCAGAATTTATGAACAGAATGCTTTCCTCTCCCTCAGAGAATTTCCATTAAAAAAAATATCCAGAATACTTTCCAACTAATGATAAGCAACTGATATAACAAGAATTGACAGGTCACAACTTGCTCCTTCACCCTAATTCAAAGCTGTAGATTTCATAAAGTTTTAAATGTGTTTAAATATGCAAAAACTCAACAGGAAATTCCTGGTTTAAAGTGCCTGCTATCTTCACCTGAACATTCAAAATATGAAAGAAATTAACTTTTAAAGTGCATCTGTTGAACCATTCTGATCACTGATATTCTGAAAAAGTCTAGCCAAAGCATATTTTTAAAATGTAGTCATTTTATTTCTCAGATAAGATTGCATGGTACTTCATAATTCAAAAGCATTTTTATAAATGTTTTAGCACACAAAAATGACCTTCTTAAAATGCATGCTAGCACTGTATTCACAAAAAGAAAAATGACAAGGTAAAAGAGAGAAGTTCCACATGACCCGGCACTGTGCGCTCGCAGCCCAGAAAGCCAATTGTATCCTGGTCTGCATAAAAAGAAGTGTGGCCAGCAGGTTGAGGGAGGGGATTCTGCCCCTCTGCTCCGCTCTTGTGAGACCCCACCTGGAGTACTGAGTCCAGCTCTGGGGCCCCCAACATAAGAAGGACATGGACCTGCTTGAGTGGGTCCAGAGGAGGGCCACAAAGATGATCAGAGGGCTGGAGCATCTCCCCTATGACGACAGGCTGAGAGAGTTGGGGTTGTTCAGCCTGGAGAAGAGAAGGCTCCAGGGAGACCTTATAGCAGCCTTCCAGTACCTAAAGGGGGCCTACAGGAAAGGTGGAGAGGGACTTTTTACAAGGGCATGTAGTGATAGGACAAGGGGTAATGGCTTTAAACTGAAAGAGGATAGATTTCGATGAGATATTAGGAAGAAATTCTTTATTGTGAGGGTGGTGAGACACTGCAACAAGTTGCCCAGAGAAGCTGTGGATGCCCCCTCCCTGGAAGTGTCCAAGGCCAGGTTGGATGGGGCTTTGAGCAACCTGGTTTAGCGGAAGGTGTCCCTGCCCACGGCCAGGGGGTTGGAACTAGATGATCTTTAAGGTCCCTTCCAACCCAAACCATTCTATAATTCTATGATATGATTCTATGAAAATATACTTTTTTTTTAGTAAAGAAGGAATGCAAGTGAAAAAAAATCTCAATAAATACTGCAAAATTATTACTGCAAAACCAGATTATATTCTATGGATATATTCAAGTATTTCAGAACATTAGCTATCAATGATTTAATAGTATTTGTTTTCTCTAACAATTTTAACAACTAAGATTACAGGAAGGAATGATGGCTAAAATTCCAAATTTTCAGTAATCCTGAAGAGCACCCCCAAAAAAAGTTAATTTTGTTAGTACTTAAGTTTTAAGCTTTGATTCTCCCCCTCATAATACTTTTAATTATTTTTATTATATAACAGAATATTAAGGAAATAAAAGAAAGATCTCCAAATAATATTTCTTAGGAAGATATGCAAACTCTTTTTTACAAACCTGATTATATTCATATTTATACATTATAAATAGTTTCACAAGAACTAGACACATCATGAAAATTTACTAAGACATGGCTAAAAAGGAATTAACGTAAAATAATTATGAAAGGATCCAATTTACTACCCCCAATCTTGAATTTCTTTAGAGGATATTGATTTTGGAGTTTCACATTGATAAGGTCAAAATATCTCCTGACATGTCCAAAAAATTCAGAAGACCTTTAAGAGATTGAATTTTGAGGGTTTTCAGGCATGAACCCTATCTTCAAGGCTGCCTACTTGAGGAATCCCGAGAAGCTGGAGAAACACTGGGGTCTGGAAGGAAATACAGACTTGGGTGACTGGGTGAGAGACCTCCTAGTGCTTCCATACCTGTAACTCCTGAGTAGCTTGGTATTAGTCTAGGATCCTTCTCACTTCTGAACAGCCTTCAGAATGGCTTTTGAGAATTCCTACGGGTGAACAAGCTTCAACAAGTTTCTGATATCTGCCAGCCAAGGAGGGCTGTGTCTCTTATCTGCATGGTTCTGATAATAATTTGAAGTAGGGTTTGATTCTAAATGACCTTAGTAAAAAATTAGTGTTAATATTTGTCTAACATTCTGTACAAGCTAGGTGTCACAATGTCATCAGTTGTTCTATTCTAGCTGAGTGAAAAGCAGAGTAAGTAAAATGGGATAATTTCTCCATACACCAAAATATATTTTTTCTTTATTTTACCATGATGCTCTAGTCTTTAACTTTCAGTTGGGAGAATAATTTAAAAACAGTTCTTTCTCTTTCTTGAACATATATTTGGCTATAAAGTACATTTGTGGGGTTCTTGGGTTTAGGCATGACATACCACATTCCTTGGTATTATATGATATTAATCTTTGAGATTCCTATCATGAAAACAGTCAAAAGGAGTACTAAATTCAGCTGGCTAACTAATATTCATTAAATAACTTTTCTATATATAACATATGTATCTACATATGTGTTTGTCTTCCTTTATGTATGTGTTTGAGCACATGTACAATTGTGTCTTTTCATGTTTGGACCATGAGGGAAAGTTAACTGATAACGATTCGTCCTCCAGAAGCTGTATTCCTCTATTACATTTTCGGATAGATAATTTGAGTTTAAATGAGAGTTTGGGATGGTTGCTAACATGGGATAATATTCAATATCAATCAAGAGTTTGTAACATTCAATATCATACACTCAACACTCAATATGAATTAACAATTAGCTGCTGTGAGCTTAGAATCTTATACAGAAAAGCAATGGGCTGCAGTCGTCTTCTTTCTGAGTACTTTATTCCCCTACCGATCATTAGATATTATGAATATCAACACCTTGACAATGGAAACTGGGCAAAATCCTAGCATGGACATCTAAGATTACAAATTATTAAAATAATTAGATTTTTAAAATTAAATCATAATTTGATTTAATAATGTTTGTCTTTACTAGCCTATTCTTCTACTGTAAAATTTAGAATTCTATTCGCTTTTTTTTTTCTGATATCAGTTTGATCTTTTTCTTGCATTCACTTTGATATGTGACTGACCCCTTAGGGTTACAGAGGTTGCTGCGTGCAGAATTCTCATTTTTAAAGGACTGCATTTATATTGCCAGTAGAGAGCAGTAAGTAGCTGTCTCCTTTTGAATTTAGACAGAAAGTTTCTGAGATAGCAGGAGAAATTAAAACTTTTTGGTCAGAAAGCAGCCTACCTTCAAAGTGGCTCGCTAAGAATACAACTAAGATATCCCAACTCTCTACTAGTGTGTTAATTTGTAGGTTCTTTTGTTCTTAACAATTCCTCACATATAACAAGTCTATCACAGTAGCTGCTGAGTATCTGTCATTTAGAATCTATTTTATAATGTACTGAAAATGTGTGGTTTTGATACTTTCTCTTCTCACTGACCTTCTCTTTTTGCATCATAATCATATTGTCATTAGCAGATTCCACAACGTTACATGCTCCATTGCATCTCACTGTCCCAAACTGCACACAGTATTCAAATATTCTGAGCAACCCTGTGTAGAAAGGTATGTTTCTTTCACATGTCGAGTGATATTTTCATAAGAAATACAAATCCAACATGTAAAGTCTAGGTCTTGATCAGAACCTCTGTACAATCTTTCTAGCCAAACTTTTATGCAGATATATGTCTGCATATTAAATTCTGTTTCATTTCCTTAGCAAATGAATATTCTAATATTCAATTAAAGTCAGTTAAACAATCTTATGTTGAATAGTTTAGAAATGCATACATTCTCTAAGTATTTAAATGCATGTCTACTGCTATGTGATACAATAAGTTGTATTTTACGTACTAAGAAACTTTGAGTTCCAGTGTCAAAATGACAGAAGGTCTTTGTGAATAACTGATGTTTCAGCACAGCCAAGCCTAAGACTGAAGAAAGATCCATTAAACCCCCTCTGAATTAGACATACGTTTGTTCTTCTTACATAATTAAAATTGGGGCGGGGGCAGGGGGAGGAAGCAGTCCAAATAGAAAGTATTTTTTCCAACACTTAAAAAAGCATGGGGAAAATCAAGAAAATTAGTCCTGCATTTCTCTAATGGTTTCCATAGGTACTCCAAAAGCAATATTGCTGCCTTTTGATCAGATACCTTAGTGCTTACAACACTCATTATAAGATGTTGGAGATCTAAAATAGCTAAGAACTGGTTTGGGTTCACTTCTACAACTCTTCTCACAGAGAAGTAAACAGTTTCAAACTGTTGAAATAGTGGATAATAGGATAACACAAGTACCTCTTTCAAGCTGAAAGTATTTAGTCAACCTAGAATGACAGATCTTGTGCTTGTCAATGAACTTACTTCTTTCAAAATAAATGCATGTTCACCTTTGGACTTTACAGGGAATTATTTAAAGTTCATTCTTGGAGAGTTTTGGTAACAATGTAGGTAAAATTTTAATAGGTTTTGTTGAAGAAGCATCTTTCAACAAGGCATGTTTATTCTCATCATGTTTTCTTGTAGAAAATTTATCTTCCCCCCCTTTTTTTTCGCTGTATTTTATTTTTATCATCTTGTTTATTTTGCTGACATAAAACTTAACTGAACATGACTTTCTTCTTAAGGGACATGTTCCTTCATGGTTTTTGTTGTTTGGATTCTCTTATAATGTTAGAACAGTATCTCTAAAGGTGTTTTAAAGAGGCTTTCATTTTTTATTTTGGAAGCTGTTTTTAATGCTTCCTTTAAAAGGATTAGTCAGTGCAATATAAAAGATAAAATGGTTTAATAAAGTTTTTATTTTATACTCTTTAGTGCTGCTTTTAAGCTGAATATCCATTTATTACAAAGAACCAGACAATATTTCTCAGCTGAAAAAGGCAAGTGATATAATAAGACCACTGTGGCTTGCTACAGACAGTTCTTTATGGATCAGTAATTTCTTCACAACTATGCTTCTAATGGGCCATCACAGAGGAATCTGTTTAACCGTATTACTGTCTAATCAGACGTGGCATCTGTCAATCGTGCCTGATTTAGCTCTAACAATGGCTGGACTACATATCAGGATACAGGCTGACCAGTTAACAACAAAATAAAGTCCAAATAGTACTGTATACTGGTAATAGACACCAAAGACATGGAGAGAGTTGTAATGTCTGAAAACATGGAGTTATTTATAAAAGCAAAAAGTTTTTATTATTTTGATGACAAAAATTTCAGACTACTAGCTAAACTTTATGCTAATACCATTAGCCTACTGTCTGAAGGGAAGGATGTTTCCTCTTGCATGACTTGCTGAGGGTATACAAACAAGACATGGGGAAAGAAAAGTGGAAGCTAAGCTTGAGTCACTGTTCTGTAAGAATCAAACTAGCAGTGTCAGCCCAAAAGAATAAACTTACTATTTGGAATGTCTTTTTATTTTCCATTTTTGATCAAAAAAAAAGGAAATGTAGGTAGGAAAGCCTATTAAAAAGATAGAGGGATAGACAGATGAATTCTGCAGAAAAATTACTGGTGAGATTGACTTTTCTCAATACTGTTCTGAGAGCCTCCAGTGTCTCTGTGTTCGTTAGACCAGGAGTCATTCTGTACACGTGAATCTTTCTGCATCTACTCAGGCATGTTTTGTTAACAACCTATGGAAATAGATAGATACATGGGAATATATCTGGAATGGTAATGCTGAAAACTTCAATTTTCTGTGTAACTGGGGTGTAATTATGTCTCTCAAGAAAACAGCTCTCTGACTATCAGATTCTGCCAATAGACCTTAACCCTGACTGTGACTGACCATCTCCAGAGGAAAGATGTCTTTTTTTAAGTCTTCAAGAGAATTCAGGCATTGGCCTCTGCTTGTATTACCACACAAGGATGCCAATTAATGTCATTTGCAGTGTGGATTCTTGTCGATTAGAAATGGTACTAAACCCAGTAAATCATTTCACACAGGCCATTGAATAACTGTCAGAGGGTAACACCTTCTGTCACTACTGATCTGGTACAGATGTGAAGAAGTGACCTAGAGGTGTAATGCTCTATCTTATTACCAGCTATATGGGCAGTCCATCCTATTTAACTTTAATTATTCACTTTTGTATTGCACCTGTTTCTCTTTGTTCAGCAAGAAATACCCTCAAACTTCAGCAACGCTCAAAGACAATTGAGCTATTTTATTTTTAAATGTCATATTTGGCCTGTATGTTAGGGGGAAAGCAAGCTAAATTAAGCATTCTTCTTCCACATATTAATATAAGGTACTGATTTTCTCCTTTATTCTGTGTTTCATTCTGTTACCTTTTCTTTTTCCCATTCTCAAGATACAAGAAATCTTTCCAAGCATCAGGATAAAAACCTTAAAGCATCTAAGAGGATGAGACCATTTGACGGGGCACTGCAGCTCAGGATTCTGACTTTATCTGAAGCGAGATTTTGACATCTTGATATTCTGGTGTAATATGCTAGGAAAACAAGAACAAAAATGTGGGTAGTGTGTGTGAAAATCTCTGGGATAAGATGGCTAATTCTAGTCACAGTGCTTTCAAATAATGAGCTCATTCCTCTCCTATTACCATTGTAGCAAGTCATCTCATTGTGCTTCAGCACTTCAGCATCTCAGGACACATCCTACCCATTTTAAGCATCTGCAAAACTCCTTTTAGTAGTTAAAACTCTACTGAGTATTGATTAAAACTCTAAAAGACAGAGAGACAGAGAAGGAAGGGAGAGAGAAGGGGGCCGGTGGGAAGAGAGAGCTTGTAAGAACCAAATTTGGCATAAACCCAGGGAAATGTGTTAGATTTTGAATTACATCACATTGATAAATTTTGAATTGACTACATTAGATTTGGAGTGGGTTAATCTTTACTTTACATAGTAAATATTGCAGAAAAGTTAAACTGAAGGTTGATTTCCCAGAGGTCAGCTCAGCAAAGACTGTTTTATACAGAGATTTTAGATAGGTTAGAGGAGTTCATCTAGGATTACTCTCCCAGTCACACATGCCTAACTTTTGCCTACATTTATCTTTAGAGTAACTGATACACTCATCTTTCATCTTTCTTATGATCTTCACAGTTGTTCCCAGAAGCCCTAGGGACATACATACGCACTATAGTTCCAAATCTTGTATTAAGAATGACAAGGATCCTTGGATCATCTTAATTTGCATTGACTACAGGACTTGGAGGAATACATGCATTCCAAAAGTCTTTTGGTTTCTCCAAACCAAGAATTATGCACTTATCTGGGCCCTAAGGAGTCAGGAGCAGGTTTTAGATCTGCCAACAGGATGTTGTAAGTTTCTCATGTTAAACACAAACATTAAGAGTTTAGGACCACCTTGCCATTTCTTGTAAAACGTTTTCAATACCAATGATATTACCATAATAAAATAATAACAACAACAACCACCACCAGTTATCAAAGTAGGTCTTCTTTCTGTCATGTCTTTCAGCCTTTCCTTGTGAACTATTTCTGTTAAATGATTCCTATTTTTGCAAAGTGAAAAAGGACACAAGTGTGACTAGGTTGTACTGATTAAATGCTAGTTGTGTCACCGTAACCATGAAACCACATCTTCAACATCTTTGAAGAAAAACAGGGGACTACAGCAGAAGTACAAGCAGGTACTTTGAAAGAAAAAGGACAAGATGATTTCAGACACCACAGAAGGATAAACGTAAATCACAAATGAGTAATTACTAATAAATGCAACTTTGAGAGCTGGGTAGGGTCCATTTTAGGGCATAATTTGAACATGTATAGAATTGTGGCACAGCCTATTGCAGATACCGGGGATTGATAGTGTAGGTGAAATAATCTTTAGATTGCTTACAAGACAACAAAAACCCAAACTAAATGCAGATATGCCTCTTTTCTTCAGAACTGTGTATGCAAACCCGATCAGTCTGATATCCTGTACTGATACTAAACTATCTCTTTTTTATAATGAAAGGGAAATATACCTCTACTTCTTGTACTGGTACTGGTACTGGTACTTCACCTCTGAGACTCAGCTGTAATTGGCATACGACAATCTGTGTCACACCCTTATGGCAGGAATATCTTCATCAGCCTTTTAGGCAGAGTTCATTGTCTTTGACAATGGAGCAAAGCAAACCAGACAAATGGAGCCTGGTCAAAACTATTATTCTGTTTAAATTTTATTTTCCATATCTAAAAGTACATAATAATCTATCTACATTGTTATGAATATTTATTTGGTTAATATACACAGAAATATATTGCATTTGTAACAGAAATATAGAACAGAAAAAATTCCTCGAATGTATTACTGTGGCTTAACATGTTATTCAATAATAAGTCATCTGCTATACGTGCATTTTTCAGCCTGTAACAACAAAAAATATTGTGACTTTGCTTACCAGTAAGCCTTTTGTTATTTGATATTTAGCAGTGTTCCTTGATTTATATATACAGCACACCAAGAAAGTACAGACAGGTATTATGACTGATAAATGGTGACCTGTGAAGTAATGATAATTTTACAAGTATCTGAGTCCTATCTTACATTTAGATAGTATAATTAAGATTTAGCATCTCAGAAAGAAATGGGGTTGTTATAAGCACAAGTATAGTGACATTTTATTTGTGCTCTTTTTCAAGGCAGTTTAGACAGAAACACAGAGAATGTAAACATATCTCTCTTGATTTTGCATAAGATACATGTGTCAGGATTTTAAGTTGTTTAAGATTCCTACTGAATTTTATGAAACCCTTGAATGTCAAAGTATTTCTATGAACTAAAAAAAACCCCTCTTTTGACAAGTCCTCCAAATTTGGCTTTCTTACAATTTGACCATCTGTTTGTGCTGGACCTGGATTCCTGTGTTACTGGCAATGGCCAGTATTGTCTCAGGTGGTGAATGGAAGAGAAGAAATGGTGACATATGGTAGTAGGATGCTTAATCCAGCCGAGCAAAAACAAATTGTACTACATAAAAGCAATTACAGTTTATCTTTTATGCACTGAACATACAGAATGGCATTTTAAAGATTTTAGTAACTTACATTTTTTAAGGACTTAGTAAAAATTCATTAAATGTCTTTAGGCTAAAAACAGATAAAAATAACTTTGCAACCTCCATTCTGAGTTGAGGGAGGAAGAAAAGTGTTTATGCTATCAGTTTAGGTGATGAACTTAGGTCTAATAAGGAGAGTGAAAAGTTTCCCTTGATGGTCAACAGAGGTACCTCAAAAAGGACATTTAGAACACCTAAACTGATTTACAGCTGCCTTCCTTATCCGCTTTAAAATACTCTTCGTAGTTTTTAAAGTAGAAAACTGGAAAATTAAAGTTAAATACTATCTTCTCACAAGAAGATCTAGTTGTTTTTAAATCTATACTTTTTGGCTATCCACGCTTTTTGGTAACAGGATATGGAAACAGGCTTTTCAAACAACTGAAATGGACAGCTAATGTAGTGAAATTGCAGAGAAACAGTTTTACCTCCCATGTGCTGTAAAGCTGACAAGTTCTGCATAGCAATGCAGATCAAGAACATCTCTGTGGTGGAGCACTGTGCTTTGTTCTACTCAAGTTAAGATAAATGGTCTTTCTTTGTATGAAATCTTCACTCTGATACTCCATCAGTCAAAACAAACCCTATCCAGAGACTGATGTGGCCATTTATTTTTGTATATTTTACAATCTAAATAATGTGCAGAGAAGTCACACACCTTGTCAGGCAGGGGAAAAAAAAAAAAAAGAAAAAGGAGAAAAAGAATTCATGCACAAAGAAAAAGCAACACGCTCCCCCTCCCCACCCCTCCCAGCCCCCACATTAAAGACATGGAAAAAAGATCTGTCCAAGGTACAATCTCTTTTCCATAGACAACCTCTGAAAAAGGTTAAGCTGCTTAATGCATAAGTGCTGTAACTAACACATAATTATGGTTTCCACTTAATATATTTTGTATAGCATTCTGCATTTAGGTCTTCTGAAGAAATGACCCTATTGATACAACAGATTCCAATACCTATGACATTTTACGGGTTGGGTTTAGGGCTTAGTACAATGAAGTGGAATGATATTTAATTACTGATGTGCAGCCATTCAGTTCAGCTAATTATGATCCCTGGGGTTTAGTCATCATATGTAATTAACTTTTACTTTCGCAAAAGCTTAATGTGCTGCAAAAGCAGCAATGGCTGTGAATGTTACACTACAAGATTACTGACAGTTCAAAATGATTTCTAAAAGACAGTTTTCCTCCCTAAGTGTTAATATAGCCATCTGCTCTTAAACAACGTAAATTTGTTTTAATAGGAACACAGATACCATTATCTATGATTTTTTTTTTTTTTTTTAAATTTCATGGTCACAGTAACCACAGTATAAGCATGTCGGAGAATAATTCAGCCCCGGACAAGCAATCATAATCTATTCAAATAAAACTAGCAAAAAGACTGATAAGCAATATTTGAAAGGCCAGCTGGGTTTTCTTTTGTTTTATTTTGTGGGTTTTTTTAAAGAACATCTTTCAAACCATTGCAATTACCAAAACTTAATTTGATTTGTATTTCTAGAGCATCTTAGAAGTAACTATGAAATATTAAGGTCCATATACAGCTATTTACCAAAGATAATAGTTTTGTAGAAAGCAGGTTCACTACCTCATGTGTTTTTAGTCAGTTTTTAATGATCTTTCTTTGTTACAGAAAAGGGAAAATACATCAAAGCTCTTAAGTAAAGTCAGAGAATTGTATCCAGTTACAGCAAAATCTTGAGTTATGCTTAGCAAGCCAATTACAGTACGTCTGTATGATACAATACAGTCAAGTGCAATACAGCCAATTAGCTCTGAGGGAATGAGTGGGGCTACCAAAGCACTGTCACAGTTTGGTGAAACTTTCTAATCAGGCTAAAATAATCCCTTTCTCAATAGAGTTAGGTTACCTATTAACAGCATGCTATCACATATACACCAAACAGGTATATTCGGTATAACCCTGGAGAACTCAAAACACATACCCATATTCTTTGTTATGATAATTGTGAGGGTTACTGCTGAACAAGAAACTGATTTTATTAATGTTGATGGCACTGGCAGAGCTCAGACTCAGGCAAGGGAGACGACAGGCACTTGGCCACAAGGCAGGAGCTGAAACCAGCTCAGCCCAGCTCTGGCCACGGTGAGCCCAGGCCAGCCCTGAGACTGCACTCTCAGGTCAGGAGTACAGATCCTTATACAAAAAATGTCAAAATCATTTTTACTGGGCTACAATGTAGTAGCTGCATTGCCTCACTGTGTGAGGACTGTAGCATGACAGAAGAGACTAGTCCTAACTAAAGAAAAAAACATATAAAGAAGGTGGTAATAAAAATAATATACTTTTATGAACCTTTAATAAGCCACAGAACACCTTTTACAAGTGCAAGAGAACATAAATTAGGCCAAAGACCAGGAGCAGTTGCCAATGGAAGCAATATGATGGAAATGATAAAAGTTGAAAAGCTTCTGAAACATTCTGACACTCTTTAAGTAGTTTAAGCACAGAAAATCAGGATAATTCAAGAAATCATAGGATAACAGGGTTAGACTAAAGTTAGGTCTCATATACCTGAAAAAATGTTCCTGACATATTTGTACTGTTGCAGATTTATATTAGAGATGAACTAAAATTCTATTGAGAATAAACTAAAATTCTGCTTTGAGATGTTTTCTCTTTCATAGCAGAATCTCATTCATGTTGAAATACCTATTTGTAGATGCAATGGAGGAATTTAACTGAAAACTGGGCAAGTTTTCCTGGTATCCTGGCTACCTCAAAGAATTTCTTTTAAAAATTAAGAACTTACACATATTCCATAGTGGGATTCCTTTCTCTGATAAGTTGATAATGGTATACTGCATATACATGCATTTATTTAAAACTATATTGCATTATTTTGAATTTATTTTTATAGTCTTTTTGTAAGTATTTAAATAGAATTACTTAAAACTCACTTCTCTAAATTATTTTTGAGTCATCACAGCAAGTCTTTCAACCTCCTTCTAGAAAGCAGAACATGTCTGTCAGTCAGTTGGCTCGAATATCATGTGTCATGTTGCAAGACCTCACTAGAATTAAGTAGTCTGTTAGCAGCAATCATGTAGTTTTACTGTTGCCAACTCAAGTATAGACGAGCTCAAATGTGGGTTTCAGTGGCTAGGATGTTCTAATTTCAGACACAGGTAGATTTAACAAGTACAAATTTCAGTTAATGTTTTCTTTGCATTGATTAGGAGACTTTTGCTTCATTGATCCCTGACAACCAATTACTGAATTCCAAATACAGACAGGATGTAGAGTAAAGCTGGTATATCTCATATAAAATTAATTGTACTATTTCAAATAGTATATGTGCTGATACTTGCTTCAGGTCTTTGAAAATTATTTTTCTTATTTACCTATCTAATTCTAATAATAAGCTTCTTAAGTTGAGTAAAGTAGTTCAAAGGTAGATGTAATTGATCCTCAGAGAAATGGACTGTTAGTCTTCGCCCTGCGGTACATGCAGATCAATGTATTCCTGCTCTTTTATGTTTCCCTATTCCTTCACAAGTGTTATGTCCAATTCACTACTGTAGTGAAATAATTCTCAGCATTCTATTTTTCAGGATTTACACCCTACCACCAAATGTATGTGTTTCAGGTAAACTTATCCCAAGTGTAATGATCTGCATATTCCAAGGGTAATGTCATCATCTTCCTTTTTTTTCTAAAGCCAATTTAAATCATTCTTTCTTTGCACAACATCTCACCTGCATGAGCATGTGTAACTCCTTCCCATCTTGAATTCATTGTTAAATTATTCATTACTCCAAGATTCTGAATGGCAATATTAGTTTATTTGTGACATTAGTTTGGAATAGTGACTGTGGCTACTACTAAGGGGATCCTCTGTTTCTCATCTCATTGCAGAGCTGAGGTGACACAGGGGCATACATCCATATTAAAACTTCTGAATCACTCCTGAGCCTCATAGTTGTGTGGTAGGCTTAATGCTATAAGTTTTAGGCTTAAAACATGAATTCCATTTAGCATCTGTTGAAGCCTAACATCTATCAGTCCCACTCTAAACTGCTATTTTATCTGTTTGGATGTTGACCACATCCTGATATGGCTTAGCCTTGCCAGCTTGGTGAACTTTAGTGGACCTTAGATATTAAACCTGAGAAAACTCTAAACATGCTCAAATACTGTATTCATGTAGCAACTGTACAAGACAGAAGGTATTCCTTTCTACTCCAGTCACTGCCATTCAATATCCTGGTATATCAGAGAGCGTACCAACTGGTGCAAGACTTGGTACTGCTTTCTCATCACATTCTCTGAATGAAGTGTACTGGCTTGTTTTGTTTCTGCTTTATTAAATGAATTGTTATCTAATAGGCTTAATAGCTCCCATGGCAGTATTAGAAATGGAAATAATATTGAGTAATTCTAGAATTATCACTGTGAAGTGGTACTTTAATGTTGATCTCTGTTATATCAGTCACTATAGTAATAAACAAATCCTGAACTGTATTTATTCTCTCTATTGTTCAGTATCTGTTAAGGCAGTTCCCATATGATATTTACTATCCTTAATGGCTTAGACCTTCCACCAATAATATATGTCCTCAGACTCTTTCTAACTTTTCTGTGAGTGCTATTGATTCATGTAGTCTTCTTAATGATTGCAGAATTTTATTTTCTGTATTTTCTCTAATATTTACTAAATGCCACATTTTTTTTAATTCAAGATTGAATCTTGGCTACTTAACAAGACTATGCTTTAAAAAGAGGAAAAATATAAGGCAAAGTTTATTTGGGGGTGATTTTCTTAACTTTTACCATTTTAAATGTAAATATCTTATCTGCCTACCTGCCTGGGCCAGAACTGATCATATTTCAGGCCATCAGATATGCTTACTATCATTCTGCACCACATTGCTACTGCTATGCATTGTTTGTACGTGTGCAGTCTTGTTTACAGGCTTGTCTTCTGTGTCTCCAGAGGTGTCTGAAGTCTTAAATGACAAAATTTGAGGTCACAATTTATTGAACAAATCTCCATTAATTACCTCCAGTAGACTACTTGCATCAGCAGCCGTCAACAGTCTAATGAGCTAAGTAGTATTGAAAGGTCCCATGCAAATGCAAAAGAGAAAAGTTGGGGCTACTTTGTTATCATTACTAATTAAAAGTGATTGTTTTTCCTTACTCTCAAATAAAACCAATACCTTAATACAAAGATATTCTACTTTAACTAAGGTCTGGGATTAGCAAGAATAGTCTCTATCAGTTTCCACAATAGTCTTTTAAATTAAACTTGATTGAAAACCTGTACAGAACTCTTTTATCTAACCAAACCTGTTAGGCAGGGAGTTGAAGTGAGTAAAAGAATACTAACACTAGTACAGCAATGACAGGACTTGAAGAGTGACAGTATTATGCAAATTATATTTTAAAAACCCTATATTTTTTATTTGATGAGTACCATATTAAAATGAAGTCAGTCCTGGGCATTTGTATTGGGTTTGGATGTGATGAGTTAGGTTTCCCCATATCAGCCCTCATAGTGTTGTGCTTTGTATTTGTAGATAGAACATTTTTGATAACACCCCAGTGTTTTGGAAACTGCTGACCATTGTTCACACAGCATCAAGGCTGTCTCTCCAACCTCCCTCCTCCCTCAAATGCCAGTAGGCTGGGTGTGGGCAAGAGGTCAGGATAGGACACAGCCAGGACAGCTGACCCAAACTGACCAAAGGGATATTCCATACCGTATGACATCATGCTAAGCCGTACAAGATAAGAGAAAGGGAGTGGGGGGGATTCATTATTAAGGCGTTTGTCTTCTGAAGCAACCACTATGCATACTGAGGCCCTACTTCCCAGGAAGTGGCTGGACTTCTCCTGCTGATGGGAATTAGAGAATAAATATTTTTTTTTTCTCTGCCTCCATGCATGGCCTTTGCTTTTCTTTATTAAACTGCCTTTATCTTGATGCATGAGGTTTTAAACTTATTTTGTCCCCTGTCCCTCTGAGGAGGGGGAGTGAGAGAGGGGCTTGGTGGACACCTGGCAGCTAGCCACAGTAAACCCACCACAGCATTTCATAAACACAACCCTCCCTGTTGACCAGATATTAAATGGATTACATGGATATTGCTGTATTGGTGACACCATCTGTCCAGTAAGGTGTAAAACCAAATACATGAGCAAAAGTGATCTTTAGAGATCCAAAGGACATTTCAGTGAGAGCAAAATTCTTCATTCTGGCAAAACTCCATCCCAGGCAATTATGTCTGAACTACTTAAATTCCCCCTATAATTTTAACTGCATATAAAATTCTACTTTAGTTCCCATCTGCATTGTTACTATGTATTAAGGAGCAAACACTTTATTTTACCCAGTGGCAACTGGAATGATAAAGGAACCTACTGTATCATAATGCTATATCTTAATTAATAAATATTAAAATCTTGAATAAGTTCAAATGAGTAGACTGGTTAGTAGCACAAAATATTCTCAATGGCCCTGAAGAACATTGACTAAAATCTGGTTTTATGTGGATAACACTTAATTATTTTCAATCTTTCAGTCTCTACTATGCTAAAATGTTGTTCAGAAGCCAGCCAATATAGTGATAGGACCCTGACACTAAGTTACCCCTGCAGGAGCAGCCCTCAGGCTCAGACTGGCCCCTGCCCTGTACAGAAAGCTTGTGAGGCCAGCCTCACAAGGTGGAGATCCAGAGCTCATGACATCCTCTGGGCTTGAGCACTCAGTCAATGCTAGCACGAGTATAAGCAACCTGAAAGGCAGCTGTGTACATAGGAGGTGGGTGGAACAAACAATAAACTATTCCTGGGTGCCTCAGAGCAGCATAGGTGTTAGGATAATACACTTATTTCATATCCATTGCAGTGAGATTTGCACAACCTTTACTTGCAAGCACAGCTAAGTCAAAACTTCTTAGTCCTACACTTGGCTATACTCTAAATCTGGTTATGGGAAAATAGATACTGCCTTATTTACTAGCAAAGGGAAGAGCATGCCATCCCAATGCTATGTCTTCCCCCAGAGGTTTCATTGCAAAAGCTGGATGGGTGTTTACTTTGCAAAGTAAAGCTTTTTCCCTCCTCAAGATATTTCTAAAACAGAAAAAAGTCTCTGGTACTTTGAATTACTGTCCACTACTGGAGTAACAGATACATCTAATTTCTTACTCCAGATTGAAAAACATCTTGAAAAAATAAGCATCATCACCTATATGTCAACATATATAAATTCCAACTAGATTAAGAAGAGTATGTGAATATATGTTTGCCTTAGAAATCATTCAGATTTCCAACATTTGGTGTATTTGGATTTTATTTATTGTTAGCTCAATTACAGCAGAAACCAAGAAGACACAATGAAGGTGGTTGAACGTGGGAATATATTGTCCAGAGGGGTTGTGAAGTATTCATCCTTAAAGAAAATCAAGACCCAACTGGACAGGGCCTTGTGCAACCTCCTCTAGCTGACCCTACTCTGAACAGGGCTTTGACTGAAGCATCTCCTGAGGTCCTGGCCAACCTCAGTAATTCTGTGACATAGGTAAGGCAAGGACTGGGGCCAAGGTTTGAGCTTCGGCCCAAGCTCTAGTTCCTTAATCATCTTAGTGGCCCTTTGCTGGACTTGGAGGGACACTGAAGGGATGAGCACAGCACCAGAAAAAAGGGGTAGATACCAGGAAGGTTTGTGTAGCAATTTATCATTGGTGATAGGAGAAAAACTGCTGGCAAAATTTTGACCTTGGGTATGGGGAGAGCAGATTTCGGGCTGCTGAAGGAGCTAGCTAGTAAGATCCCCTGGGAATCTGCTTTTGCAGGTATTGGGGTCTATGAATGCTGGTCATTTTTTAAGAGCCTTTTCTTAGGATCGGTTCTTGTACCTTCTTTTCAGCCTCAGCAATGAATTCCAGCTTTGCCACTGCATTGCACAATCTGTGCATTAGATTATAAGCACAGTATTTTCTTATACAGGTATAGGTATCTTTCATTATATCAGGCTTCCTAGCTCTTAATCAATGCTATTTTCACATACTGCTTTCACTTATTCTTTTTTTCACAGTGTCATGGTTTAACCCCAGCCAGCAACTAAGCACCATGCAGCCGCTAACTCACTCCCCCCCACCCCAGTGGGATGGGGGAGAGATTCTGAAAAAAAAGTAAAACTCCTGGGTTGAGATAAAGACAGTTTAATAGAACAGAAAGGAAGAAACTAATAATGATGATAATAATAACAATAAAATAATAATAATAATAATAATAATAATAATAATAATAATAATAATAATATAAGGATTGGAATATACAAGTGATGCACAATGCAATTGCTCACCACTCGCCCACTGATGCCCAATTCGTTCCTGAGTGGTGATTCCTCCCACCCCCACTCCCCCCAGTTTATATACTGGACATGATGTCACACAGTATGGAATACCCCTTTGGCCAGTTTGGGTCAGCTGCCCTGGCTGTGTCCCCTCCCAAATTCTCATGCCCCTCCAGCCTTCTTGCTGGCTGGGCATGAGAAGCTGAAAAATCCTTGACTTAGTCTAAACACTACGTAGCAACAACTGAAAACATCAGTGTGTTATCAACATTCTTCTCATACTGAACTCAAAACATAGCATTATACCAGCCACTAGGAAGACAATTAACTCTATCCATCCCAGCTGAAACCAGGCCACACAGCTAAATCTGGATTTGCCTGGTTTCTATCCCACTAATGTATTAGATGTGAAAAAAATCCTAACATTGTGCTCTGACTTCCTAATATAAATTTTCTTTTATTGATTGTGTTCATTTAACTCTCAGAAGGCTATTTCCTTAATTATTTAAATGTACTCAGTTCCTTAAATATACTTCTTAGCCCAGGAATAGCATCCTGTAACAATGGTTTTGACAGCACCATTCTCTGAAGCAGATATTTTCAAAACCTTGCTCTGCCTTTACCTTCTGTAGCAACAGAAGGCATCACATTAGATGTAGTCAGAGCCTCCATTTCTTCTGGTCTTTCTATGATTCTGTATTATTAATTATTATCATTGCAAGTGCTTCATACCTAGATGATCTGTGAAACTAATAAGATCCTGTCTCAAAAGAGGAGAAAATAAGAACTGAATCAAAATAAAGTTTAAACTAGAAAAGAAAATGGAAACCACTTGAACAAAAATAATGAAAATAATTTAATTCTTAGGGCATTCGGGCATCTGGTGCCATTGATAGCAGTCACAGAGTGGCAAGCATAGAAAAACAGATTATGAAGTAATGCCATCATTTAGATGGCTTTAAAGAAACTCGATGTACCAAAATTAATCTTGAAATACTTAGAGAAGTGCTGGCAGCAGAGATATAAACAGTTATTTTTGAAGAAATGATGAAAAATGGGTGAGATTCTAGAAAATAGTGCTTGTTGCTAAAATGGGAAGAGACTGTGAATTATAAACTCATATTTTTTTTCTTCTACCCTCAGAAGTATATGGAAAAAAAAAAAGTGCCCACACACAGGAAATAAATTCAGTATCAGCCAGTATGAATTCATCAGGAACAAATCATGTCAATACAATTTAATTTTGTTCTGTGGCAGACTGGCAAGGTTGAGGGTTGAAAGAGAATTAAGAAATATTATATGCTATGACCGTAGAAAAGCTTTTGACACAAACATATTTGATATCTGTAAGAAAACTAAGAGAAAATAGTAGCATGCACATTCATAAATGGGTGCAAGACTAGTTGGAAAAACATACCATACTATTATCAAAGGGTTCTTTGCCACCTGAGGATGAGTAAGGTGACATTTTCTGCTTGTCTATCTTGGACAACAGTTACTAAGTATTTTCATTAATAACCTAGGAAATGAAATAAGTAGTCCTTTTATTTTGCAGATGACTTTTACCTCTCTAAGCTTGAGAGGCTGAAAACCACAAAGGATAGGGTAAGAATTCAAAACCATCCTGATCATTTGGAAATATCTAAACAAAAAATATTCAGAGCGATAAATACATTTAGGTAGAAAAATCACACAAATACAAGATGAGGAAAGACAAAACCAGCTAATAGTTCTGATCTCAAGACAGGTCATTATACGTAAAAAAGCAAATATGATAATGAGGTGTATAAATAGGAATAGTCTAGTATGAGCAGCAGCATTAAGTCCACAGCAGCAATACTGAACCCATTTATGGGTTCTACACTTCCTGAAAGGTGGGAGCTAACTGGGGAAAGTCCATGATAATTACATGTAGCCAGGAGAGCTAAATGTTTACAGAATTTGACTTATGAGGTAAGTTTGAAGATTGGGTTTGTTTATTCTAGAACATAGAAAACTGAGGAAGTAATAAGTTTTTACACTGTTCAAGGTTTCTTCAAAGGGAATGGTAATTGTTCCTTACATCTGCTAGAAAGAGGTTAGAAAGTAAACGGCTGCTTCTTCAGGAAAGACTGTTTTAAAAATTTCCAGTAGTAAACAACTAGAATATGGTGGGATACTTCTCATCAGAGGGGTTTATGAGAACAAGCATCTGTGAGGAATGTAATAGACACACTGATTCTGCCTTGAGGCAAGGGTGGACTTGAAGACCTGCTAGGTTCATGCCAAACTTCTTTTTCTGTGGTTCAATAATTATTTTCAATGCTTGAGTCACTATACTTTTGTATAGTACCATTTTGTTGGTAGAAATATATATCCAAACTGTAGAAACTCAACCTAAGTGCAGTGCTTTCTGTAGTCAAAACTTTCATTTTAAATCCTTCTATAAGACAAGCTGTTCATAAGATTCCTCAAGGCCATGCACTTCTATTAAAAGATTTAGTGCCAATTGTTTTACCATCTTTTTCATTGATATATACTTGGGAGAAAAGGAAGACTGCAAAAGGCTGCTAAAAAGTCAAAAGTTTTGGTGAAACAA
Organism: Harpia harpyja; assembly: GCF_026419915.1. Lineage (NCBI taxonomy): Eukaryota > Metazoa > Chordata > Aves > Accipitriformes > Accipitridae > Harpia > Harpia harpyja. The sequence goes on from NC_068945.1 coordinate 50,642,259, forward strand.
TCCTAATATTTACAGGAAAAAACAAGTAATCAATAAACATGAAGGAACATTCCCAAAATCTGCAAAGCATTTCCTGAGGCTATTATGATTCAAACATTTTTTTTTTCTTTTTAAAACTCTCTTTTATCCCAGGACATACACCATTGGTAGAATTCCATAGCCAACATCATATTGAACTGCAGTTTGGGATGTTGACTCAGAAAGTATGAACCTTTCTTGCTGTATAGGTCTTGTACACAGTTTTATGGGGTTGCTGTGTCAAGAATCTCAATAAATTGTAATTAGCTGTTTAAATGTTATCAAGACTTTTGACAATCCCTGTGGACTTCACAGGAGCCTACTAGAGTATGATGGATTGTCAGATAGTCTGCTGGAATGGAAACAGACTAATATACTTGGTTGTCACTAGGAGGTATTACTCTTGACACTACTATCAGACAGGCAGGTCAAAGGGAGAGGGCAGATGGTATCCATTCTGATTTTGCAAACCTATAAAGACACCTACAATGTCAAAATGAAGGTATTTCTTTGAAAATAAGACTCAGCTATGTAAACTCACATGATAGAGAGAATGAGTGGCAGAGAAATGTTTTAATCAAATTATGAGACTGTATCTGACAGTTCTGCATATTTTGACATTGTTCAGATACAATCAGATTTCTAAAGATTTCCTATTGTTGATTATCCATTAACCTATGGAGACCAGAGGCTAGCAATCATATCAAGGTGACTTGCTAACCTACCAGCTAGCCTGGTTTTATAAAATGCAAATGAATTCTGCATTTCAGTTTCTCATTTATAAAGGAAGCAGTAGAGTATTTGCAACCTTGCATAAAATCTAAAATAAAATTGAAGAATTGAAGCTGCAGTGTGGCCTGTCAGTGGTTAATACTAGACAAGATAAGTACAGGAAAGCAAGTTTCAGAGATGCCCTCAAAAGACTATGAAGTTCAACTTTCAAGAGTTTTTAAAGAGAAAGAAAGTGGCTTGTCTTTTAGAAACAGATGAAAAATATTTTAGGTTTGATCCTAACTTCATGCATAAAATTGTTAGATGAGTTAGATTAGATTAGATTGGATTAGGTGAGAAGAAATAAGATGACTTGAATATTACTGTGATAAGAAGAAATAATTAAAATAATGATGGTTGCTGTTTCTCCCAATACCAGTCTTGCTCCAAAATCTTTATGTATTCTTTATTGAGGACAAGCAAACAGAAAACATATATAATGCCTTGCAGGTTTAGTGCATAATGCGCTAGGGAGGACAATTTCAGGGGAAAATAGTTATTTTCTAAATATAAATTGGTTTGTTTACAACTAGTCCTGGAAGAGAATTCTGATCACAAATAAAATGAAAAGGTTGTTTTCCCTCAAGTCTTAGTGAAAGCCTGCTTCCCATTCTTGGGAATCAAATTTGCCTAAAGAATCAATAATTGGAGAGAAAAGATGGGTTTCGTCCTATCTAACTTTGGCGACATAAACAGCCACTGGTTGTGATTCGTTTACTGAAGCATTAGTTTCCAGTGCCCTTCAATATTCCATACAGTACCTGTAGAGCTGGTGGATATGAAGCACAAGAAAATCCTAGAGACAATCCATATCTTTTTTGAGAGACAGTGGTAGGCCTGTGAGAATATCCGGGTACATATCAAAAAGTACTACATGTCTCTGCCTGGGCAATTAAATATCTGAGGTTGTGATTTAATGTGATATGAAGAAATTTAGATGCACATGTCTAGGCATATGTATCCAGAGACATGTTGGAGGTCTAAGCTTCCATTTATAGTCAGCAGAAATCTAGCCAAGGGAATTTAGAGAGCTATTTAGCTGGCCACCTGGCAGATGTTGACTTTAAAGTGTGTTGAATCTCTGTCTACACCCATGGAATGTATTGACCAGTGGTGGGGGCTTGGACACATGTAGACAGCTAAATTTAGAAGATTTAATCCTGCGCTCAGCCCAACCTTTAAGCTTTAATTAATTTTAACTTAGGGAGGTATGTATGTACTGAGAAACACTAGCTATCACAGAAGACGAAAATATTCTGTCAAGATATTTGCAGAAAAAAGTGCCCGGATGACCAACTTTAAATATACACTGACAGCGAAAAGTTTAGCTAGTGTCATGGACATCACTCTAAAAGACTAGTACAAAACCAGACAAGAAGAACTAACCTGGAACAAAGTAAGGAAAGGGACAGAGATTAATTTGATCTTCACTGTCATGCTGCCAATGACTGTACTGCAGTGGAGCTACATTTTGGCTAAAATAGGTCATCTTAGCAAGAAGGTTTGGATAAGGTATACCAACTTAATAACAGTGATTCATACATTAAAACTAATTCAAGAAAATGATTCCTAGGACTGATCTGTCCTCAGGAAAAGAATTTGCTACAGGCAACACCAACTGTGCCTTCCTCCATTTATAGTCTTCAAAAAAACCCATTAACTATATGTCTCCTAAAGTTTCAGTGTTTATTCCCAAGATAAGAAAATAACTTGAAACAATATCTGCACACCTTCATGTTATTTTTAAAACAGATACGAGCTTTCTTTGTGTACACTCCAGCCAGTGAAGGTAGATGAACTTGCACTAATCCCAAAGTGATTTCTTCATGGTAGTAAGTCATGATGGTAAGAACGTTAGCTCACTCTTATGCTAACATCTCAACATCTTGACCACTAGTTTAAGGATAGTTCATGTCCAGCCACCTTGGAAGGAGAATATAATTGTCAAGATTTGCCTAGAAAAGAAAACACAACTACACCCTCAGTATAGCAAAGGAACCTGATAACTTGCTACATACTACTTCTTAATTTGAGGCTTTTTATACCAAGGATGCATCTTCATAAATCTCATAGTTTGGAGATTATAACTGCTTGCTCTAGACATTTTTTTCCCTCAGTGACAAGTAGCAGCCAAGGCAGATGGCTGGATTGCATAAAAATCTTTTTGCAAGAAGCTCTACTGGCATTTCCTAACCCAATATCACACTTCAGGCTCACACCAATGATAACGTTTAACACAGAGTTCAGCTGGGCAATATTTATTTCCAGAGGCCTCTGGACACGTGCAAAATCCCTGTAAAATGGAAGCTTAGAGCTCTAATTTCTAGCAAAGCTTATTTCATATTGAATGTCAAAAACCATTTTATGGTTGTTTATTTAACACTGATTATTGTGCTTTACTTGCTTTGTGCAATTTAAAAGTTGCATCTAAGCTTTACATATGCAAAGACACATAAATCACTGTTTTTACAAGAGCAAATTAATATTAGTGAACATTTAGAATAATTTATCTGAAGTTGGTGGATTTACTCAATACTTGAACTTTTAGATCATGACTTCTAGAGTTGTGGTCACCCAGATGACAGAAGCTATCTGGATGTCATGGAAATAGATAAAAGTTAACACATTTTTGTTAGACACTTGAAAGCATTCTGCAACCCTATGTGCTTTTTGGTTATCTACAGTCCAGTGGATAATGATAAAACTGTTCTCTCTCAAAGGGAATTTTTAGAATTAAGGATTCTTCATGAGATAATGAATTTGTTAAAATAAACTTGTGTGGAAATAGGGGCTTTACAATAAATTTTGTTTTCTTTAATTTAAACATAAATTGATGGAGTATATTTGTATTGTTGAAGACAATACCAAACATTCATTTCCTGGGTTCAATTTCATTCTGAACTAGCAAGTACTTAACACTGTCAGCCCCTTGTGCTTTTAACTGAATAAAGGTCAGATAATCAGACATCTGAAAGGACAGCTCATTTATCATCCTTTGATAAATGTGTCAGTAGCTAATCTTTAGCAGTGGATGATAACAACACACAATGAAAATTTAATGGATTCAAAGCACTGAATTTACCACAACAAGGATGTAATGATGCTGTAAATCAGAAAGTTCAATTTTATTCCATATTTTATATGAAATCATATTTGTGGCTGAAAACATTAATTACCACAATCTAAACATTATTCTGATAAATTGTGTTCCACAGAGGTCAAGACTGATCTTGATAAGAATTCATAATTATAGAACTGATTGAAGTATTATTTCAACAAACAATTGTAGGATTTCTATCCCATCAAGCTAATTGCTGAAGCCTCACCAGTTTAAAAATTGTTAAACATTTCTTGCTACAAGTTCATATATACCATTTTAGTAGCACATATTCTGATTTATATATCATTTATTATTCATCTAAAATAAAACCTAGCCTAGTCACCCTAGACCTACAGCTGAGGTTGAGAGCATAGGTGTCTGCCTTAGGTCATATCTTGTCAGCCCTATACAGGTGTTTCTGATATTCTAACGCATCTGAAATGACTGGACACATCTGTTTAGAAGACTTTATTTTCTCAAAACTTTAGGAATCTTTTTTTTTTATATTGTTTTGGTTTTACCTAATTTTGTAAGTATTGTAGAACATAAGAAAGAATAGTGCTGAAGTTAGGATATGAAGACAAATGATACACAGGAGTTATTAGATACATGTCTTCCTTGAATTGATGCCAGAAGAAAAATGTCTAACTTACTTACAAGTTTTTATTACTGCCACAGAAGGCAGGTCTCTACCTCCCTTTGCCGCCACCTTCTCTTTCTCTCCAGAAGAGCATGACAGAATCACATGAAGAGATATAGTTGATTATTTTTTGCTAGAACTCAGATTATGGCAATTATAGTTAAAACTATTAAAGTTTTTTGGCTTACTATTCAGGCTGGAGGGCCTTAGAAACCAGAGCCAGAGCAGATGCAGAAGACCTTCAAGCAAGTGTCTGGTATTTCCTTGGAATCTGTTGGTATTTACAAGTTTTGGGAAGGTCCTGTGCAGGACAAGGGAGATGATAGAGAAAATATCCTACACTTCAGCGATAAAAAACACACTGAGAGAAGTCTGGAGAAAATTGTCAGGGTACTTTACTACTTCACAGTCATATTTTTCCACAGAAGGGAACAATCTAGATCTATGTGGTTTATATTCTGGGTTAAGGCATGCACAAACAAATTTTGAATTTGTTACTTTAGTTAAGAAAGGACAAAGACAATATAAGTCTTATTTTCTAGGTGTTGAATTACGTTTATTTAATTAATTCTAAAGAAGTTTCAAGTAACTGTATTTAGCTTATAAAGCAGTTTTGTCAGAAAACAATTCACAAAGGAGAGAAGGATGTGGCTAAAGTTCATATCTAAATAATATGAACCACTAATAACCACTTTTATCTAATTTTCAAGGATATTTTGCATTCTAATAGTTCATAAATGTATTGTGGAAATCAGAGATATCATCTCCTTGCAGTATAATTTTGCAGGTATTATTTTTGTAACAGGAAGTAAAGTAGATTTACTGCATGCTCTGTATCAGCTTTGCAAACTCACTGTTATGTTTGAGTCAAAAAACAGAACAGGAACTTTTTTAACAGGAAAAAAACTTTCAAGAAATAATTAAAAAAAAGAATAGGTTATGACTGGTGATAATTTTTTCTACCAGGAAACTTAACTCAAACCTTTGATGTGTGTACAAAAGCAGGCTCAATACTATTTGTAGTAAAGTCAGTGATATGAATGATAAAAAATATTTTCTTACAGTGGCATGCTGTTACTATTCAAGGGCCAACATTTCAAACACTTCACCATAGTAGCTATTAGTCAAAATAATAAAGCTCTATAATTTTAGACTAAACATTTATATGACAATTTGTACCTAATATCTGGAGCTGCTCATTAAGATTAAGTGGATAGCATTGGATTAAAGAAATAATACAATAAAAACTAGCAAATAATTTATAATTACATATATACTCCTCTTCACAAGGCTTTTGAAGAGCAAAGCAAGATGCTTGCAAAATGGATTTTTCTTTCATGAGTATTATGCAGTTGGACTTAATTTTTTATCTCTATCTCAATTAATTAAATAATTAGGCAATTTTCTTATAAATTGTTCTTAGATAATAAGAATATATCATTCAGCTCGGAATGGTTTTGTATTATAATGACTGAATATGAATTCTGAGTATTTTCCTTATGATCCAATCTGCTTATAATATAATCATATATGAAATTTACAATTACTGTTTTCATCAATTGATAAGATTTCTATTCTCTTACTTAAAGATTTATCAAATAGACATTGAATTTGTGATTTATACAAAATTAACTGAAGCACTCAAATACCTCTATGATAAATAAAGAATCAGAACATATAAAAATACACAGAAAACACAAAAATAATTTAGATTACTTGAAACTTATGTGCTCGTTCCAATGCTTTTGCTTCCTGTGTGGGATTATATTAAAGTCTACAAACATAATAGTGAGAGGTTGTGCTGGGAAAACTCCTACAAAATGAAGAAAGCTTTTTCACACTCAAAGTAGAACCAGACAGAATAGCTTTAGTGGGATTGTTCTGAAAACAATCAAGGCAATTTAGTGTGAGCAGAAGACAGATAATGAAACTTTTGATATTGAAAACTTGGCTAAAAATCATTAGAGAAGGTATGTTTTAAGGAGCAAAATTTTCTGAAGCTAAACATAAATTTTCTGAGCATATACATTTTAAACAAAGAGTTAGAAATTTTAGAAAGCATATTCCTAGGTTCAGCTGCAGTGCTGGGTGCTTGGAAGTTTTATTTCTATTCTGCTACGCATTTGTCATACTCCACAGGGGAGGTCTATTAAAGCTTACAAAGGTGATAGTTTCTCATGAAAAGTATAGAGATGTGTTTAAGTAACTACTGCATGATTCTGACTACGTGCATCACATGAAATCCAAGCAAAGGGTCAAATTCTGTTTCTAGCAGTTTAGTCTCAAAACTTTTTAATGTATGATTATTGCTGCCTTACAAGCAATTACTTTAATCTTGCTTTAAGATACAGTTCTGAACATATCCAGGAGGGCTTTACGGCTGATTGGTCTGATCTGAAAAGTCCTTCAAAAAGTTTAAGAAATTATGCATGCACTGATGTATAATATTCTAGCAAGCCAAAGTACATTAGAATCTCAGTCTTTCACTAGTGTATATGACTGATCATCTAGAAAGCAAGAATAAAAGAAAAATAAAAAAGAAAAAGAAAAGCAAATTATACATTGTCTTATATGCGAGGTGCCAGGTGCAAACTTCTACCTTGTTTTCTTACATGGTGATCTTCTATCACCATGGGGCTTCGGTCTGACTCAGAGGCCTAAGGATCATTATAATCATGATGCTTAGCACTCACTGAAGAAAACAGATGTTTTTAAAATTCTTCTAAGAAAACAGGTTTGGGATTCGGTAATAAAAAGAACTGTGGGATAACGTGAAAATGAACAAAGCTGATAAGAGGTGTTCATGAGAGACTTGGAAAACATACCATATTTTATCATTATTTGTTGTCTTTATAATGAACAAAGTATAAAGAATACATCACTACATTCTTTACATTGGCTTGTTTCAGACAGATTCTCCCACACACTATTACTGTCATTATTATTATTCTTATTATTATTATTACTACTCCTGCTATTGTTCTGCAGATAATGTACTGTAAGATGAAAAACCCGAGAGGTCTGGAGACATGCAAAACAAAATCTCAGACCATACTGTCTTTGAAAATAATGTATATCACCCTTGTGAAACTATGAAGTGAATAAATTGAAAAGCTGTAATGAAAGGAGCTAGCCTCCTAGCCTGAAGTCAAATTAATCTCTCCACATCTTCCTTGAAAATTATTTAAAGGAAAAATAAATTATCTTTGTAGCAAATTTATCTTCATCCCTAGGTGTTGAACTGCATGTGTCTGCTGTGACAATGTTTACTTTAGACAGCAATGGGAAAATCAGGGTTCTTTTACATTGTCTGAACATTACAGCTTTGTCTTAGAATTCATACCACAGTGTTAAAAGGATATATTTCTGTTCTCCAGTTTTTCTGTTCTTCAGCTATTATGATCATGGAGAATTTTCCTTTCTGGTTTCAGTTTTTATTTGAATATCTGCTCCTCTAAGTGTATCTGGGGTGATTTTCCATCCCTTTAAATTCTGTGGAATGGAAATGGCAGCTTTGAATGGAAGGCAGGCATCTTAGAGTTTTCCAAGAGCTAGTCTGTCTCTTTCCAGCAGTTACCTACTTGGTTCTTAATCTCAGAATCACGGAATGGCTGAGATTGGAAGGGAACTTTGAAGGTCATCTTATCCAATCTTCCTGTTCAAGCAGGGTCACCTAAAGCCAGCCAGCTCCCCAAATACTCATAGGTGCATCCTGTCAGGGCCCATGGATTTATATATGGTCAGTTTGCATAAGTACTGCCTGATGTCATCGTCTTCCACCAAAGGTAAGTCTTCCTTGCTCCAGAATTTCCCTCATCTTCAGGTCCTTGGATTAAAAAAAACCCAAGAGTTTTGACATAGACAGTGGGATTGAGTGCACCCTCAGAAAGTTATCTGATGACACCAAGCTGAGTGGTGCAGTTTATTCTCTTGAGGGAAGGGATGTCATCCAGAAGGACCTTGTCTTGAGGAGCAGGCCTGTGTGAACATCATGAAGTTCAACAAGGCCAAGTTCAAGGTCCTGCACCTGGGTCAGGGCAATCCCCAATATCCATACAGACTGGGGAAAGAAAGGGTTGAGAGCAGTCCTGTGAAGAAGGACTTGGGTATACTGTTGGATGAAAAATTAGACATGAGCCAGCAATGTGTGCTTGCAGCCCAGAAAGGCAATCGTATCCTGGGCTGCATAAAAAGTGTGGCCAGAAGGTCAAGGGAGGTGATTCTCCTCCTCTACTCCGCTCTTGTGAGACCCCACTTGGAGTATTGTGTCCAGCTCTGGGTCCCCCAGCACAAGAGAGACATGGACCTGTATGGAGACAAACTTTTTAGCAGGGTCTGTTGTGATAGAACAAGGGGTAGTGGTTTTAAACTAAAAGAGGGTAGATTCAGACCAGATAGAAAGAAGAAATTTTTTACAATGAGGGTGGTGAAACACTGGAACAGGTTGCCCAGAGAGGTGGTAGATGCCCCATCCCTGGAAACATTCAAGGTCAGGTTGGACAGGGCTCTGAGCAACTTGATCTAGTTGAAGATGTCTCTGCTCATTGCAGGGGGGTTGGAGTAGATGACTTTTAAAGGTCCCTTCCAACCCAAACTATTCTATGATTCTATGATCCTATGACCTGTTAGAATGGGTCCAGAGGAGAGCCACAAAAATGGTCAGAAGGCTGGAACACTTCTCCTATGAAGAAAGGCTGAAAGAGTTGGTGGTGTTCAGCCTGGAGAAGAGAAGACGCCAGGGAGATTGTATTGTGGCCTTGCAATATATATAGGGGCTTAGTTTCTTAAAAGAAAGATGGAAAGAGACTTTTACCATGGCCTGTAGTGACAGGACAAGGGGCAGTGGTATTAAACTGAAAGAGGGTATATTTAGATTTGAGATAAGAAAGAAATTTTTTATGATAAGGGTGGTGAGGCACTGGAACTGGTTGCCCAGAGAAGTTTTGGATGTGCCATCATTGGAAGAGTTCAAGGTCAGGTTGGATGGGGCTTTGAGCAAGCTTATCTAGTGAAAGATTCTCCTGTGGGTTGGACTAGATGATCTTTAAAGGTCCCTACCAACCCAACTCATTCTATGATTCTATGATTCTATGATTTCTGAAGGCCGGTGTCACTAGTAAAGACTGAAGTGAAGAAGGCAATCAGTACCCCAGCCTTTGCCATGTCCTGTGTCACCAGGGCCCCTGCCTCATTCAGCAGTGGGCCCACATTTTCCCCTAGTCTTTCTTTTGCAATTTATGTACTTACAGAAGCACTTCTTGTTGCCCTTGACATCCCTTACCAGATTCAACTCCAGATAGTCTTTGGCTTTCCTAACCACACCTCTGCATGCTCACTGTCTCTGTATTCCTCCCAAGTCACCTGTCCCTGCTTCCACCTTCTGCATGTTACATTTTTACATTTGAATTTTGCTAGGAGCTCCTTGTTCATCCATGCACTCCTCCTGGCATTTTTGCTGGTTCCCTGCTCATTGGGATGGACTGCTTTTAAGCTTGGAGAAGGTAATCCTTGGATATAAACCAGCTTCCCTGGGCCTTTTTTTCCCTCTAAGGCCTTATCCCATAGGACTCTTCCAAGTAGATCCTTGAAGAGGCCAAAATCTGTTTTCCTGAAGTTCAGGGCTGTGATCTCACTTTTTCCCTGTTCCCTCCTGTCAGGATCCTGAACTCCACCATCTCATGATGAAAGCAGCAGATATCAGGGTGGTTGAAATCTCCCATGAGAACCAGAGACTGCAACTGTCAGTCTGCTACTAGTCTGTAGAAGGCTTCATCCACTTGTTCTTCCTGGTCAGTCAGCCTGTAGCAGACACTCACTACAATGTCACCCATACCGGTCTGTTCTTTAAACCTTACCCATTGGGTCTCAATTGTCTCATCATCCATCCCCAGCTACAACTCCATGCATTCCAGCTGCTGTTTTCCATAGGGCAATTCCACTCCTCATCTAGGCCTGTCCTTCCCAAAGAGCCTGTATCCCTCCATTGCAGCACTCTAATCATCTGAGCCATCCCACGACATCTCTATGATCCCAACAAGATTATAGCCCTGCAACTACACACAGATCTCTAATTCCTTGTGTTTATTCCCCATGTATGTGTGGGAGTGTACAGGCACTTTATAGAGGCATCCCAGCATGTTGATTTTTCAGAAAGAGGCTGTGGGGTGTTTCCCCATAACGATGCCTTCTAGGCACTTTCTTGCTTACATACAAATGCTTGAGGTGACCAAACTTCATCCCTGCTTTATTCCCTTTTGTTCACATCATCCCAGGTCCTTTGCTTGTCAGCCCTATCCACCACTCCCTGACAGGGCTGCTGGAAACTCCCTCCTTCCCCTATCATTCCTAGTGTAAAGCCCTTCTGTTAGATGATGTCCAGCCACCCTATTGGCAAAGATACCTTTGCCCCACTTAAGTGAGGTGGATCCTGTCTCTCCCAAACAGATGCTGACCCTCAGATGGGGTCCCCTGAGCATAGAAACTAAACCCCTGTTGCTGACATCAGCTCTGCAACCAGTAGTTGACATACAGTACCAGCCCCATCCTCCTCACACCCTGTGCCCTCACCAGCAGGACTGAGGACAACACCACCTGGGACCTCATATCACTGACTATCACCCCCAGACCTCTGTAGTCACTTTTGATACTCTCCAGGTTGCCCCTATCAGTACCATTGGTGCCCATATAGAATAACAGCGGGGAGTAATAATTGTTCAAGCTTTGGCATTGTTACGGATGCACGACTAACCAAAACCAATAGGTGTTAAAACTCAGATTTATTCTTCAGTAAAAGTTAGTTAGAAGTCCGGTAACATTTTTATAAAACCACAGGCTCAATGATGTAAAGAGAATTAATACTACACAGCCAACTTAAGAATCCCCAAGATTTAAAGGGATGGCTCAAAACACGCGTATCACTCACCTAAAAGCTGAGGGCTCTCTCCCTCGAGGAGTTACCTCGGGCGGTGCCCCGACCCGAGGGGGAGTCCCCAACTGCAGACCCGCTGCTCCCAGGAGGACTGATTCCCACATGTCCTCTGGCGGGACCCCGTTTCTACCCCTGTCGAATCTGACCTGTGGTCATTTAATCCTGTCGGCTAGGAGGGTCACCTTGGTGTACCTGGCGCATCTCGATTGGCCAGTTCAAATTTCAACCTGCGGCCTCCAGGGTTTCCTTCCCCTTCTCCCTGCCTGGAGAAGTTTTGTTTCCTGCTGGCGGGATGGCGGGGGCGGGATGTACTGCCACGGGCAGTCTCTCCACAACATCCCAGATTTGGGGCCCCAGCAAGCAGCAAAGTTCTCCACATACCAAGGCAGGGTGTCAGATGGGTGCCTCCATCCCCCTGCCAGCAGGGAGTCACCACTGCTGTCACTTGCCATTTCCACCTGATACTCCTGTGTGGCTCCTGGTCAGTCAGCCCAGATGCTTTGCTTGAAAGCATCTCCTCCTCCAGGTCCTCCTCCTCAGCTTTGAGGGAAATGAACCTGTTTCATAGTTGCAAGCCTTCAGGTGGAGCAGGAACCACCCTCTTAGTGCCAGAAGTCACCAGCTTCCAGCCTTTGCTTTCCCCCGAGTTTCCACTTACCATTCTGCTAGGGACTGACTCTGCCTGTGTCTCTACTGCAGCTGGGGTTCTGGGCTCTGAAGCTGTAGGGTCTCTGAGAAGATCCTGCCTATCTCTCATTCATCCTCTTTGATGCTGCACAAACTGCTCATTTCCTCCCATAACTCCTCCACTTGGTGACACAGCCTTCAACAACAGTACACCTCCTGCAGGAAAGGGGACCACCTCTCTAGCCCTAGGAAGAGGCCCCAGGCACTCCCTGCAGCCTGGACTTACAGGGCTGCACCCACCATCTGCAACTCTGTCTGGGTTGAAACCTCTGCGCTGGCAGGATAGCTGCTCCAGCACCTGCTGGGGAACATGCGGTGGTGTATCACCACCAAACCTGAGAATGTTTATATGCTGCTCTGACCTGAAAACCCCTTCTTTGCACCCTGCTGAGTAAATGTATTGGGTTTGCATGGCACGGTTTTGGTAGCAGGGGAGAGGCCGCAGGGCCGGCTCCTGTGAGAAGCTGCTCGAAGCTTCCCCAGCTCCGAGTCGGACCCGCCTCTGGCCCAGGCCGAGCCCATCAGTGACAGTGGTAACACCTGTGGGAGAACAGAGTTAAGAGGGGGAACCTGCAATGAGTAGGGGATTGGGATGTGAGAGGAACCCCTCTGTGGATACCGAGGTCAGTGAGGAAGGAGGAGTGGGGGAGGAGGCTGATGCCCCCGCAGCCCGTGGTGAGGCGGCAGGCTGTCCCCCACAGCCCTCGGAGGGGAGCGGGGGAGCAGGTGCCCACCTGCAGCCCAGGGAGAGGACTCATGTTGGAGAAGTTCATGGAGGACTGTCTCCCACGGGAAGGACCCCATGGTGGAGCAGGGGCCGGGTGAGGAGTCCTCTCCCTGAGGAGGAAGGAGCGGCAGAGACAAGGTGTGAGGAACCGACCCCAGCCCCCATCCCCTGTTCCCCTGCGTGGCTAGGGGGAGGAATTAGACAAAATCAGGAATGGGGTTGAGCCAGGAAGGAGGGAAGGGTGGGGGGAAGGTGTTCTAAGATGTGGTTTTACTTCCCATTATCCTTGTTTTGATTTGACTTTTAGCAAATGAAATTGATTTTGTTTCTTCCCCAAGTTGAGTCTGGTTTTTGCCCATGACCATAAGTGATGAGTGATCCCTCCTTGTCCTTATCTTGACCCAGGAGCGTTTCTTTGTATTTTCTCCTCCTCATCCCACTGGGGCTGGGGCGGGGTAGGTGTGAGCAAGAGGCCTTGTGGTGCTTTGTTGCTGGCTGGGCTTAAACCCTGATAGTAAACTGCTGCATTTGTTGGGCGCACCCTGGGAGCTGTGCTCTAGGCCTGGCTTTTATACAGGCCTCTCCCTACCTAGCACCAGCTGAAAGAGTGCTTGACTCTCCCTAATCAGAGATCGAGTTCTTTAGAGGGTTTCCAGACCCCTGACAAAATTCCCAGAAGTTCAGGAAGATCTTAAAGAAACGGAGTCCAGAAACTCCTGTACAAATGGCTGCCTCTGTTGTTAGCCTCATTTCATTAAGGTACCTTTCCTGTTATCCATCTCTGTTACCCACCTCTCCCATTACCATCCTGTTACCATTTATGGTTAGAACAGCCTATTGTGGTAAAAGATGTATTCTTGCCTAAAGTTCATTGTAGCTTATGGTTTGACAGAAAACCACCTGAAATATCCAAATTCTTAACTTACCTAAATCGCCCCCGAAAAGCCTGAAGTCATGTATAGTTAGCCATAGCAGTGCCTGAATTGAGTGTTTAAATTAGATTGATTGGGTTTCATCGTGTTTGTGGAACTAATTGAAATAAATCAAAGTGAGAAGGATATTTATCGCCCTGTGGTTTATGCAGGCTTTTCATGTTTATTACTGTCTGATACATGGAAGATCTACAGACTTCTGTATCTCTTGAAAATATTCCTTTATGAAAGGACATTGCAAGACAAAGTAAGTTGAAAAATTCTGATTCCTCACAGGTGAAGGAAGCATAGAACTGAGGTCTGTCCCTTCTTGGGAATATCACAGGAGTAGGCTGTTGCATGGTAAGAAAGCAACACTTTCTATCACAATGGGTTTTTTTGAGAGAATAGTTATGGCAGATATGCTGCTATTGAGTGTGGTTTTGATGTAGTTGAAACAGGAATTGGCTTGAGTTCTGCAAAGAAATGCAAACACAGACAGGTGTGTTGGGATTTCTACATAACACCTAGAGGAATGCAGGCAGCAATCTCTGGCAGGACTTAAAACCTAAGACCATACACAATGTGACCCAGAAGAAGCTTTACTGGTGAAGGCCAGTCACCACTAGACACTCAACTGACTGAAGAACAGGTTTTCATACCTTATACTCATGCACTTTGATGTTCACAAGTCCTTTATGTTGTATTTTTTTGATTCCTCAGTACTTTTGTGAATCTAAATCTAAGGACTTAATTTTTACTGCATTTCTATTCTGGGCTGTTAAGGAAGAAATATGTACTGTAGAAGTTTCTAGCTTGTTTTTTCATGGCTTCTGCTACTGCATTTCCATTAGCAAGGATGAAAGAAGAAAGGCTATACAAAAAGTGATGACTAAACCTTTTTGCTATAATTTTAAGTCACATTTGATACAGCCGTTAAAGATATGATAATTTCACTTGAGGAGCATTTTGTTTGTTTCTGGCTTTGTCAGCTAGTTTTATCATTGCCATAATTTATATATAATTTAAGCGGGATGTCAGTTGTAGCAAAATAATTTACCTCAAACATTTTATCTGTCTCTTTGTGCTGTGCCCAAATATTCTATATTTCAGAAAGCTATTGGTATGCATGTGATTGCCCATACAAAGCCCTTCTTATCCTCCAAACATACCTCACTTTGCTGATAAACAGCATAATTGCCATTGTCAGTCTCAAGAAAATAATTTTTTTGGTTATTGGGCTGTTTAACCATTTAACAGAACTGTAAAATATTTTGTTGAGTATAGATTTCTTTTACAATGCATTTATGCTTCTAATGTTTAACAAATAGAATCTATTTATTTCTACTGTGATGAATTTCATAAAGGGAGATTCAAGTTGAGAACCTAATGCAAGCTGAATTAAATCAGAAACTACAGATATCCCTAATTGTCCATGACTAGATCTATGTAGATATACTTAGCCTTTCCTTAGGTTAATAGCACAGACATTCTGGTAATTTATTTAACTCACTAACCCATTAGTAATACCCACTAATTTTTGAACTTTCATGTTGAGCCTAAGAGACTGTTGTGGTTTAAACCCAGCCAGCAACTAAGCACCACACAGCCATGCACTCACTTCCCCCCCCCCACCCCCAGTGGGATGGGAGAGAGAATTGGGAAAAGAAGTAAAACTCGTGGGTTGGGATAAGAACAGTTTAAGAGAACAGAAAAGAAGAAACTAATAATGATAACGATAACACTAATAAAATGACAACAGCAATAATAAAAGGATTGGAATGTAGAAATGATGTGCAGTGCAATTGCTCACCACCTGCTGATCGACACCCAGCCAGTCCCCGAGCAGCGAATCCCTGCCCCCACTTCCCTGTTCCTATACTAGATGGGACGTCCCATGGTATGGAATACACCGTTGGCCAGTTTGGGTCAGGTGCCCTGGCTGTGTCCTGTGCCAACTTCTTGTGCCCCTCCAGCTTTCTCGCTGGCTGGGCATGAGAAGCTGAAAGATCCTTGACTTAGTCTAAACGCTACTCAGCAACAACTGAAAACATCAGTGTGTTATCAACATTCTTCTCATACCGAACTAAAAAACATAGCATTGTACCAGCTACTGGGAGGACAATTAACTCTATCCCAGCTGAAACCAGGACAGAGACACACTTAAAAACATGGCAGATTGAGACAAGTCTAAGATATCTACTGGTTCCAGCCAACTCAGAATATGCTAATTAGAAGTGTAGTTGGAAAATGCTAATTATGACATGTAGGAGAATATATAGCAAAGCTGCTCAGGAGTTGATCTGCTGGCCTGTGGAAATTTTATCACTATGTGCAGAGAGTACATAGAGGTTTAGGGAACATAGGTCTTAATGACTGAAAGGCATTTTGATCAGGAAGAGAAGTCCTCTGTCTCCTTTTTTTAGCAGACACCGAGGTATTTATACATCCTGGTTTCAGCTGGGATAGAGTTAACTGTCTTCCCACAAGTTTTACTTCTTTTCCTGATTTTCTCCCCCATCCCACTGGGGGGGGGGGAGTGAGTGCATGGCTGTGTGGTGCTTAGTTGCTGGCTGGGGTTAAACCACGACATTATAACACACATGTACTAGGAATATGCAGTGGACATATGCCTTCAACTGAAAATAAACCAGGGGGTTTGGTTTGGTTATTTTTTTTTTTATTTCTTCTATCATATTCCTATTAATTGGTATATACTACTTGGATTTATTTTCCAAACATAAAGTTTATAAACCTTTACAGACACACCAATAAATAGCTTCTGCATTATGAACAACTGTCTGATCAATAGTTAAAATAATGCCAAAGAATAGATAACATTCACAACAGAGTGAGATGTGGAGAAATGAAGAAAAAGATATTTTGCATTCTCTTAGTTGTAGCCAAAAAGACTTTCAAAGCACACCTTGAGGCTGCCATGGATAAAATCTATTATGTAAGCAGTCACCTGTGAACAGTTTCTACAAAATTTGGTGAAGGGCATTTATCATTCTTCAATTAAAATGTCAAATCTAATTAGACTTCCCCTCAACACACTGTATCTTATCACAGTGGTACAATGAGAGAGACTTTCCCTTGAATTACTAAAAAGCAAAGAGGGTATTTGTGAAAGCTCAATGAGAAGCAGAGGGGCCTTTCTGTAGGATTTTTCAAGTGCAAGGGAGTGAATCCATTAGCTGTTTACAGCCCATGAAGTATCTATGGATTTGACACTGTACCTGGATGAAGGAGAGGTTTGTTCTCATAAGATTCCAGACCAAATTGTTCTATGATTAGGAGAGATGTGTCCAAGACTCACAGGTTGTTTTGATAGTGACTGACATTGTATATTGGCTGTTTGGCAGAGTGGAGATTTCACTATTCATTTTTTGGTACTTGCTTTTAATCTGATATGACACAGCTTAACAAAGCTAAACACTGAATGATGAACAAGATGTTCTTTCAAAATTAAGGTTTCAAGCAACGCCATCTTGCTTTTTCAGCTAAGGGATTGCCAGTCCAGCCTGCAAGTTTGACTTACAGAAAACAGTGGAAAGCAAAATGTTAAATATTATTAACAGTAACCTAAACATTTTCAGACAAACACATTTAAAAAATTAGAAGGAATATTTCATAAAATCTACCACTGATAGCTATAAGAAATAAACTACAAGATATGAAATCAGTAAATATTTTCTTCTCACTGGTTTCTTGAAAAACTAGATGTGTCATACACAGACATGCGAGTAATGCAGTCCAATGATTTGAAGACATGGATCACCATACTAATTACACTTTGTAGGATGATCAAATTGTATCTGGACATAAATAGAATTATTCACCCTCCTAAACAGAGTTAAAATTCAAACTTTAAAGAGTTACATAATGCTGTTATATAATGGACAAACCAGAGTAGTTATAGACTTATAACTACTCTGTTTTTCTCCCTTTTTCTAACTTCCAATCACTCCAAATACAATAATTGTGTTTGGTATTTTATTCTGCTATAATTGTTAGAGACAGTGGTTTAGCTTTGGGATTTTTTTTTCCAGATTAACTCTCATTTTTATATTTATAAATGTTGTGGTTTAACCCTAGCTGGCAACTAAGCACCACCTGGCTGCTTGCTCACTCCCCCCCCCCCCCCCCCCAGCGGGATGGGGGAGAGAATCAGAAGGGTAAAAGTGAGGAAACTTGTGGGTTGAGATAAAGGCATTTTAATACTTAAAGCAAAAGCTGAGTGTGCAAGCAAAGCAAAACAAGGAATTAATTCACCACTTTCTGCCACATTTTCTCTGCTGCGACAATCTAGGGAAAACGACGCATCGCCAGGGACTCGCCCTGGGGAGAAAACGGACCAACACAGATACTGTGGATCAAACTGTTTCTCTGTTTATTAACTGCGCAACACTCGGTTATATATGTTTCTAATATCTACTCACACATAAGCCATTTGTTGATTGGTTAACATGTGCCGTTCACGTGCTTAAACAATAGTCTAATTGGATAAAGTCTTCTGATCACGCGAATAGTTCCTCCACCTGCATGCTGTCTTGCACCCTGTCTTCGGTCACGTTGCCCTCCTGTTATCAGTCACGTAGGCCCGACCTTGTTCTACTTTTGTGCTTACTTCAACAAACTTATAACAAAGAACAGTAGTGTCTTGTACTAGCAAACAGAGAATAACAGTTGTGCCTTACGCAGTTTCCCTCGTTCTCCCACAAGTTCTCCCACAAATTCTCCCACAACTTTCCGTGGACAGGCAGGTGTTCAGCCATCTCCAGGAAAGCAGGGCTCCATCACATGTGATGGTTACTTGGGAAGACAAATGCCATCACTTCGAACATCCCCCCCTTCCTTCTTCTTCCCCCAGCTTTATATGCTGAGTATGATGCCATATGGTCTGGAATATCCCTTGGGTCAGTTGGGGTCAGCTGTCCTGGCTGTGTCCCCTCCCAACTTCTTGTGCCGCCCGCCCCCCCCCCCCCCCCAAGCCTACTTGCTGGTGGGGTGGGGCGAGAAGCAGAAAAGACCTTGACTCTGTGTAAGCACTGCTCAGCAATAATGAAAACATCTCTGTATTACCGACACTGTTTTCAGCACAAACCCAAAGCACAGCCCCATACCAGCTACTATGAAGAAAATTATCTCTATCCCAGCCAAAACCAGCACAATAAATTATTGTAAATTATCAGAATCCAGTACTCTTTGGCCAGGTTCTTTTAGATATTCCAGACAAGGAGGGTTCAATGTTTAATATAAAATTTACCTGTTTGTGAATATTTGATGTTACATGGGACTTTGATTTTGCAGAATGATACAGCAATATAATGAAATCACAACACAAACACAATATAACGATTGCAATGTATAGTTGGATCACAATACAGACATGATTCCTATTACTGGTCTCTGTAAGATCAGCAGCACAGTGCTGGATGTCTTCAGTCTCCAGGAATACGTGAGGTAAAGCCAGCTCAAGCCTGTTGCTCTCTTCAAACTTCATTTTGTTGGTTTTTCAATTTTTATTAGAGCCACATGTACTTTCCCATGCAGGTCTGGCTGGCTGGGGAAGATAATACTTTTTATTGACTAGAGAAGGCTATTTACATAACCACTTGACACAATCAACTGATACAGCCATTTATCTAAAGCAAAGGCTACTCTCTGGTCCCCTTTATGTTGTGCTTCCTTTGTAATAGCTGTGTGTAATAGCTTATGTGTCCAAGTTTTGGTAGCAGGGGGCTGTGAGGAGAGACCGGGGCTGCCCCATGTGAGACATATCTGGTTCCAGATGGCTCCTATGGACCCACCACAAGACAGAGCTGAGCCTGTCAGGCAAGCTGGTGGTGCCTCTGTGGTAACATACTTAAGAAAGGGTGAAAAGTGCTGTACAGTAGTTGAGAGAGTGAGGAGTGAGAAAAAACGCAGACACCAAGGTTAGTGAAGAAGCAGCTGGGGGAGGTGCTCCAGGTGCCAGAGCAGATTCCCCTGTAGCCCATGGAGAAGACCATGGTGATCCAGGTTGTCCTCCCTGCAGCCAACGGAGGACCATGCTGGAGCAGATATCCACCCTGCAGCCCGTGGAGGACCCCAAGCCACAGCAAGTGGAGGTGCCCTGAAGGAAGCTGCAAACTGTGGAGAGCCCGTGCAGGAGCAGGATCCTGAAAGGAGCTGCAGCCAATGGGGGACCCATGCTGTAGCAGTACGTCCCTGATAGACTGTACTCCATGCAGAGGACACATGCTGGAGCAGTTCTTGAAGAACTGCAGCCCATGGGAAGGACCTACATTGGAACAGTTCATGAAGGACTGTGTCCCTCATGAGGGACCCCATGCTGGAGCAGGGGAAAAGTGTAAGGAAGATGGGAGCAGCAGAGGCAAAGTGTTATGAACTGACTGCAATCCCCATTCCCCATCCCCCCATGCCACTCAGGGGAGAAAGTAGAAGAGTCAGGAATGAAGGAATGAAATTGAGCCCGGGAAGATGGAGTGGTGGAGGGAAGGTATTTTCAGTTTTGTCTTTGTTTCTTGCCATCTTACTCTATTTTTGCTGGCAAAAAATTTAATTGCTCTTTCTCCAACTTGAGTCTTCTTTGCCCATGATGGTAATTGCTGAGTGATCTCCCTGTCTTTATCTTGACCCATAAGCTTTTCCATCATATTTTCTCTGCCTGTCCTGCTGAGGAGGGGGAATGGGAGAGCAGATTGGTGGGCATCTGGCAGCCAGCCAAGCTTAACCCACCACACCTATCTTCTTTGAGCCTTCTTCCATTGTAGGGATTTGTTGATTTGTTACACAAACAAAATGGAGATTGATATCCCTGCCATGATGTTCCACATAATTTTTGTCTGTAACTAGAAGATTGTTTGGCAGGGACTGTTCCTTCTCTGTTAATAGTACAGTTTCTCTAGAAAATGCACATAAAGAGATAGAGTAGGTAGCAAAGCACAGACCTGAAAAACTCTTCTGCTCAGCAACAGTTGGTTTAGTCATGGATGAGATGGAACCAAATGTCAGAGGGAAGAACTGACAAGAACACCTTCTGTGTGGTAACATGGGAAACCATTTCTTCACTTTCATCATTTTCTGGCAAGTGTTCAGACAGCCCATGGTCACTAAAAATATTAACTATATGTCAGAAATTCTCCACACGTTAAGTGTAGAACTCAAAAAGCAAGATAGCATATGTGGGAAAATGCAGGAAATGAGCAAAGTATCTAAATTCTCAGCAAAATCATTCTCTATTCCTTCCCCTTCACCAAAGTTAAGGTGCTTTCAAGTTAAATTTCCACTTCTGGTGAAGTATGTTCTTGAAGTGTAAGTACATCTATTCTGCTGCTGTTTTCAGCTCCTAGTTCTGTTTACATGGACAGGTCAGATGTTTAGCTGGGAGCTGCTAAAATTTCAATGTACTTACATCACATTAAATGAGATGTGGTTCTGCTTAGCAATAAATCTTAGAAATTATTCATTTTCAGGGGGTTACTTCTCTGTGTCATGATTACATTTTATAGGTGTTATCTAATAAGGGATTCTCAGCTAATTGCTTAGAAACAGTATTAAGTTTACATTCTTGATAGCTTTGAACAGATGAAATACTGATTTCCATTAGTGAGTACACACAAAGCAACAGACACATGGAATTATCAACCAATAATTCAGATAATGACCACAACAATCATCAGCCCCTAAAAGGCATGTAAATTATTTTGAAATACAAGCACTTTTAAAACAGTTTAGCATAAAAAAATATAAAAAGTTATAAAACAGATAGCAAAGTCAGCTCTATCAAATGTATGCAACTTGAGTTGAATCTATTTGAAACTTTGTCAGAGTATGACTATTCCAAATTGGGTCAGGTGTAAATGAGACTGTGCTAATTTTTGATGTATGAATCTCTATGAATGGTTGTTGTGGTTCAAGCCCAGCCAGCAGCAAAGCACCAGGAGGGCACTTGCTCACTCCTTCCCCCCTTCCCACCCTCTCTGGTGGGGTGGGGAGGAAAATCAGAAAGGAAGGGGGGAAAAAAAAAAAAAGGTGGCAGAACCTCATGGGTTGAGATAAGGACAGTTTATTGAGACAACACAAGGAGAGAAGTTACAATGATAACAATAGTACTAATAAAACAATATACAAAACAAGTGATGCACAATGCAATTGCCCCCCACCCGGAACCTGACACTCTGCCACTTCCCCTGCTGCGATAGCATCCCCTGGCCTGCTACCCAGTTATATACTGAGCACGATGTCACATGGTACGGAATATCCCCTTGGTTAGCTCGGGTCAGCTGTCCTGGCTGTGCCCCCTCCCAGCTTCCCGTGAAAATTAACTCTATCTCAGCCAAACCCAGGATAATCCTTATTTCCATGTGAAAAGTATTTGTGCATCTGCCTTAGCACATTTCCTTGATTCATGTACTCATGCAAATGCATGTATGTAGACATAAGTAGATCCTGATGATTCCCCTTCCCTCCAGTCCCCTACGTAAGTTTTAGAAGTTCTTTGATAATTTAGAGCCTGGTAACAAAATAATGGACAAATATTAATGCTAGCATCAAAGTGCACAACCTGTTTTTTGTGATATTACTATGCTCATCAAAGGTCATTATGTTTTGTTTCGTTCTTACAAAGTGTTTTTTTCCTAAAAATAAAATGAAAAATTTTCATACCCAAACTTCATTCATGGAAGAGTGAAGAGTTAGTAATTGCCCTTAGCATTACCCAGCATCAATTCAATCATGTCTGCAAATGACTTTTGGAAACTGACTGAGGAGTATCAAGAAGCTACCTTAAAATGTCATCCCACAAATGACCTATTGTTCTTCTTCTAATAAATCTTCCTGTCTTTCTGTGGGTATACACCGCAGTTTAGTGTATCTGTAAAGCCCTTTATTTCATTAGTTTTCATGCAAGCAACTTCCATTTTCATTATATTCTTTGCTTTTCATTTTTTATTCTTTCAGTAGAGCTTTTTGTTGTGTGATCATTTACTACTTCAATGCACGTGTCTCTGGGGTGTAGCATAGCAGTTATCCTCTGTAACAAAACTTCTCTTAAAAAACCCTAAACATACACCAAACAATGCCCCCCACCCCCCATGCCCCCAAGAAAAAGACGACTGTTTAGAAAAAAAAGACTCCAGAGAGAAGTATAAGGGTGTTTCACACAGACCAACTTACCCAGACTAGATTTTCACCAGCAAAATGGGTTTAATACCCTTATCCTTATAAAAATTTCTCGGGATCTCTTACTGAACATTAGCTGTCAGAGCACTGATATCAATTTCTAAAGTAATTTCTGTCTCTCAAACACAGTTGTCATCTTGGTAAAACACGATACTACTTGACTACACGATACACAAACTACGCTTGCTGGGAAAACAAATCATTGTGTTTGCAATGTGCAGACAAATCAGTCTGGTGTTAAAGAGCTGAACAGTTCTCTGCAGAGAAACTGATACTGATTAAAAATCCTGTCTTCACCAGTTCTTATGGCCAAACTATATTATATGGAAATATTGCCACATCCTTTAGAAATTCAGATCAAACTAAGACCTGTATACTACTAAATAAAATGTTCCAAGAGAAAAGAAAGATGTTGCGCCACTTATTTAAATGGGATTTTATTAAACCACACAACTATTTTAACAACAGTTAAAGTAATGCAATACTGTACTGATTACAGCAAGTAGGGGTGATAACATTAAGGTTTCCTAATGTTTCTAAAAATAACACCCTTTTTCTACCTGTCTTAACCAAAATTAGCTAAACTGTAATCATCTGAACACTCAGCTTCTAAAATGTTATGTATACCTGGTTTAAACTAAAAATAATAATAAAAAAATTATCAAGCCCAAATAGGCTAGACATTTCTCTGAAAGAGGCTGAAGGTGAATATCTGGGGGTTTATCCATGTTAAAGAAATCTAGAAACTTGTTAAAAGCTATTTATGCCTCATGCTTTGAATTGTGGAGATTAAGTTTGTCAGGAATCATGGATTTTTGCCATGTTTGTGGAAAAACAGAGTTTAGCCAAATTGCACAGCTTAAAAAAAAAAAAAAAAAATTCCCATTCATACATATTCAATTGTAAAGCTGAATTTCACAGCTCCATTCCCTAAACACTCCATCTGCACTGAGCATGTTCTGGCCAGGTCTCAGCAGATATTCATGAATCATGGTAGCTCTACGTCTAAGAATTGTAAGCTACAGCAAAAGGATTGTTCCTCTTGAACAACCAGTCTCTATATTTGTGCCCAGGCAGCAAGAGAAAGTGGATAGAGGAGATGAAGGTGCAAACTATCCTATTTGAATTCAGTTAAGATAAAAGATATTTTTGGAGCTAGATGACTAGACAGAGATTAGGAGGGGAATAGGAGGTTCAGTTTCAAGGAAAACACATTACATGGTGTAAACTGAGACTTATTGAAAAAAAAAAAAAGTATCAGCAGGATTCTGGTATATAACTTCCAGAGAGTGGTTCAGGAATCTGTGATTAGAGGTGAAGGGAAATTAGAGGTGTCTGGAAAGGCTAGACAAATGTGCATGGATATAGTCTGGTAAGAAACCATAGCACTGTTGCAGACCTGAGGTGGTCTGTGAGAAATAAAATGGTTAATATGGTGGAAAAGAAGAAGCAAGATTAGATGTAGAACCCAGAAATGAAGATTTTTATTAGAAAGCATTTGAGCACTAATGGAAAGACACAAGTGAAGGTCAGAAGGCAACAAGGGAGCCAGGCTGAATGAAGAACCATGGGGAGAGCAAGTGGAATTTTATGGGCAAGCTGTTAGCAGGATAGTCTTCAGCAGTAGGCAGAGGTTTTATCCAGCAAGGAAAGAGATTAATGATGTGAGCAGATATGTATGATATTTAGTAGCTTTTGTTAATTGGAAGCTCATGTGAATTCTAGCACTTAAGCGTAGCAATAATAAGTACAACTACAGTTCAACAACATTCAACTATGGGACAAAACAACAAATAATAACTAGCAATTATGGCAATAAGGTAATTATGAGTATGGCAGTAGAAAATATAATCATAGCAATCTTATAAAATAACTAATTAGATTATGTCAATGGTAGCGGATAACTACTACAAACTAAACATCATGCTATCATTAAAATATTAGCAGAATAGTGTTATGGGTATGGCGGGCACTCTCAGTCCCAAATCCCTGAGCTCTCAAACAAGCTTAAGTTAACAAGACTCCTATCTTAGTTCTTAGAGTTCACATCCATGGTACAGGGGAACCAGCAGCATCCTGCTGGAGTGTCAAGGTGACTTAGAGAAGGTGCTTGCCTCTACAGTAGTTGACTCTCAGCCACTGATACCTGCAGTGCTGGTCCTCCTTACATCAAAAGTTTAGTAGTCTTTTGAGTTGCCTTTTATCCCCTCAAAAGACCGATCATGTTATTCTGTTCTTTACTTCCCCAGTTTTGCAGACTGATAATTTTGCTGAGTTTGTTTTTCAGTCTGGAGATAACTGATTGCTGTGTCCTTGGTCATCACGTTCTCATCCTGAAAATGATCCTCTGGGGAGTCAGGTCCTCAAAATTAATCAGAAATGACTGTTCCTTCTTCTTTCTGCAGCTGACACAACCACATCACTATCCCACTGTTTTTCGTGTGTTCCAGTTATTATGTTAGCTCAGCAGTGCATTAGTTCAATTGTTGTAGTCCATAGATATTTCACTATCTAAACCTTAGGTTTAATCAATGTTTCAGTTAGTCCATATCTATGCAATACCAAATACATTTGTACTAGCAAATGCCACATCAAGGCTTATCTTGACCTCAGTGGTTACCTCTCCCCTACTATGGTGGCTAGCTACTTGCTAAGGTCCATCTCAGATCAGCAGTTGAGTTGCCTTCTCCCACAATAGCAGTATATATTAAGGCCTATTGTCCTATCCAGGCTGAGCAACTCCCTTCCCTGACACAGATTTCAAACCTTTTTGGCATTCTTAAATTTCCTCTTGCACATGCGAAGTAGAGATTGGGCAGTAGGAACAGGGAAATATTATTGTGGAGCCCAAAAGAAAAAAGTATGTACTGAGTAGTGTAGGAGAATGGATCGTCGATGAGAAAATCTCCTGTCCCATGTTGTGGGATTCATGATCGTTGTGTGAAACTAGTCTTGGGGCAACAACTCAATTACACTTTACAAAAGGGAGGAAAACTTTCTGCAACTGCAAAAAATTCCTGTTGCTCGTATGACAGAAGGCTCTGAGCTGACAATATTTAGGATTGATAGAGGGTTTGTAACAAGATTATTAAAACTGTCTTTCAAAGAATCATCTGCAAATAAAATATTATGAAAATATTACTTATAAATACATTTTGTTAAACTCATGAGTTTTGGCTAGCATTTTCCAGAGACAGCTGGTGACTCTTTAAAAATAGAAATGAAAAAAAAACAAACCCCATGAATTGTTTGGCCAAACCACTTCCCCATAATCCTTTGACAGTTTTACAGGTTTTCAGCATCTCATTTTGTTCTTGTTTGCTTGCATGTTCTTAGTCATAACGCTGTGGATTCTCCATTACTGTAAAGTTTGCTTTAAGTGGTAACTCACACACTTATGCTTTATTATACTGTATTCACATGCTCTTCTATTTTTCTCATGTACCTGTTTATCAATGAAATGTCCTGTTCTATACTGAGTCCAGAATTTCTAATGCTGATCAGAAATGAGCATTTCTACCCCTTCTGACTAGAATTCATACTGACTCAGAGAACTGTAAACAATTATGAAGCAATTAATAATGTTCCCTGTGTTGGGGTAATGAGTGTAGAACAAGAGGCATTTTTGGGGTTCAATGATTAATATAATCTGACTCAAAAAGAACCTGAATTCTCTGCCTCAGGGAAAAAGGAGCCCCTCAACATATGTGAAGACTGA
The DNA here is from genome assembly GCF_026419915.1 of Harpia harpyja. Lineage (NCBI taxonomy): Eukaryota > Metazoa > Chordata > Aves > Accipitriformes > Accipitridae > Harpia > Harpia harpyja. The sequence continues at coordinate 50,668,948 of NC_068945.1, forward strand.
ATTCAGAATTCAGATGGGATGAAGAGCAGCTTATACCCTAGTGCCTAGGACATCCCGCCAAGGAAAACCAGACAGTAATAATTGGAACACTTAGAAACATGTTTACAAGAAATGACTGCATGCATCAAGAGAATATTCTGTTCTTTGATTATAAGTCCAGTGGTGGAACTAAATCAAAATGCTTGCACTGTGTCCCTGCTGAAAATGAACAGATGGCCTCGTTCTCTTGTGCTGCGAATATTTTTTCTGCACATACATTTCAACAGCAAACCTCTCTTCCCTTATCCCCCTGAAAAAAAATTGTGGCGGGGGGGAGGCAGAAAAAGAAAAGACTGTAAAACATGAATGACAGTGAAAGTCTATGAAATCTTAATGAGTCTGGTTCATAGCTGATGCATTGTTTGGCTATAAATCACCAATGTTTATTTTAAGATCAGTGTAGTTACCATAGATCACATAGAATGTGAATAGAGTGGAAAATAAATATGCACTTGAAATAATATCCTATTCTCAGGCAGAGTACCAACTTATTGTTGCGCATCATTACAAAATATAACTAAACTATAACATGACATAGCTGTGCAATAAATGTTACACTCTATAGCAACATCAAAGTCAGGTATCATTTCTCTCTCTGTTTATGCTTTCTCCCTCATCCTCTTTTACATTTCTTTACTCTCTTTTCAACTCTTTAATCCCTTCAATATCCTATTATTATCACATACAGGGAACTTAATTTTCTCCAACTTTCCTCATTACTTTTCCCAGTTCTTCTTCTGCTCCTTCATCTTTCTCTCACTGTTTCTAAGACATTTGTAATAGATTTTCTTGATTTTCTACATGACTTTTATAGCTATTTTACTGTCTTGTACCAAAAAGATAACTTGGTGATATTCCTCAGAGATTTTTGCTCAAAGACAAAAATTTTTTCAAATCTAGTGAGAACTAGAATTTTAAATATGTTGAAGGATCTTTGATGAAGTTACTGTCTGATCCATCCCCACGAGAAACATCCCATCAAAGTAGGAAGGGCTGGGAAAGTATGGACTGAGGTATCTTCCACCACGTTAGCATCCCAAGCTTAGAGGTTATAAAATCACCCTTCCTGCTTTGTATGAAGAACCTCTGGGTGAATTTTCTGACTACTGACTTACTTATTAGAGAGAAGGAAACTCTTCAGATCATATTTTAAAAGGAAAGTCTGACCTGGAAGTGTCTTGAGGAGAAGAAAAGTCTACTAATGATAAGATTTCCCTTGTATTTCACTCCACACAAATCATACTTGTTGATCTTTTAATTAATGCAGTTGACATGTAATTAAGGAGGCATTTTCAGTAATAGTAGGCTAGGCTGTGAGTAACCTTCCCTCCTTTTAGAATTTTGTTAGCATTGTATTAATGACTTAATCTTCATGTACTCTGTTTTTTTGCCTAGGATATTATAGGTATATTATTAATTCATAGTTTCATAGACATTTATGCCAGAAAAGGATATTGGATCATCTAATGTGACACACTGTGCACTCTGGGCCCAATAATGTGCATTTAACTAAGGCATACCTTCCTCAAAGACATTCAAACTGCACTCCAGCTTTTCAAGAGATAAAGATTTCAGTATTTCTTTGATTACAAAGGAAAAACATGTTCTGCATTAACATGTGTAAATTCTTTATAATTGGAATCTTTTTTTTTTTTTTATTTCAGCACCGAATGTGTTGTATATTATAGCCGTGGCCCCCACCCCCTCCAAAACAACAAAACCCAAACCAGCAGTTTAGGATACTCACTTGGCAAGGGTGGCTACTATAGCAGATCATGGGTGATTCAGTCTATCTGTGGTATTCCTTAAGAAGAGCACACGAGGAGACAGCCAAACAATAACTTAGGCATGGCATCTCTGTGTCACAAATTGTTCTCCATTGCTCTCCATTTTCAGATATTTCAGTTTCCAGTATGAATCCAGAATTAATATCCATGAAAAAGCCCTCATAGTTTTCATTCATTTATAGGAATGCAATACTGTACATTTAAATAATGCATGCATGCTCAAGCAGCCCTAAATATTTCAGAAGCCATAAGAACCTTGCCAGACCAGGAGCCAATAATGAACTCTATTATGCTTTGTTGGTCCATCTTACTGGGCATACTGTAAAAGATCAAAAGATGGGATAACAACCAACTGTACTAATTGCATTGCTTCCATGTTGGTTCTTTTCCTTCTGAGTTATTACAGGAACCATGCCTTCAGCAGGTGTATCACACAGATTGAGTGGATGGGTCAGCTTGTAAAACAAAACTAAAACTCCAACAGTTGTTCTGGTCAGGTGGAGAAAACAAATTGCCCATATTTATTACACCCACCTAAGGGGAAAGCTCTGGAAATAAACAAACAAGCTCCAGTGTCCAAGTGATTATCCATACCTTCCTAAAACATGCAAGGACCTAAGCTGGCAAAAAACCCAGCATTCTTTATTATTGTCCTAGTTTTCTACACTTTTAACACACTTTTCTATGTCCTGATTTCCAGAGTACTAAACCACTGCATTCCAATAAAGAGTAGAAGCTAGAAACAATAACCTGTCTTTAGCTGCACAAAGTTGCTTAGTTGTCCCCTTTTAATTTCAGCAAAAGAATGGTGAAAAGACAGAGACAAATGATCCAGCAGTTACAGAAAGAAGATAGAAATTACTCCCTTTCAGCTTTCAGTCATTTCCTGTTTACTTAAACACTTATTTTACCCAAACCAGAAAACTCCAAAACTGTCAAATTAATAGAATCATATAGAGAAAGACGCAAAGAGGTTCTTTAGGCAACAGAATTTTGTTCTCAAACTGCTGGGCAAGGCTGACAGTGTCAGCTAACTAGAGGCTAAGATCTGGAACAAGAAAAGTACGTAGGCACTGAGTATTGCATTGCCTCATCAGTAATGCTCTGGCTCATCTCACCTAACCCCAGATATTTACGGAGCAGACATCTACATGACCTAAACAGACTCCTTTATGGGCAGTGGAGGAAAACAAGCACTTACAGGATGCAATTTGTCTCATCCTAGTGTACGCTAAAAATAGGACAAAGGAATTGTACTATAGAAGTGTCAACTCATTGTTAGTGACCAAAGAGAAAGTTGGAATTAGATCATATTTAGCTATCGACATTGTTGGTGTGATGAACATTTCAAAAATACACCTTACTAACTATAAATGGGACACATTTTTCCTTATACAATACAGAGACACATAAATGACTCCTAACAGCATCAACAGACTCTGGACATTTGAAACTTTATAAATTAGCCTTTCGGAAACACTTGCAGTAGTGTAGCAATGAATCTGGTCCTTCTTTTTGGGTAATTTAACTTTGCTTATAAATTGTTATTTGGCATTTTACCTAAATGCATTTTGCATGTTTGTGGTTTTTCTTTTTGAAAAACTGATAATTTTGCAAAAGTCCACTGGATCTTTCAGTATGGAAGACATGTTATTGCAGCAAATTCTTTATGCACTGAGATATAAATATGTTTATACGAATGTATATATATAAATTTGCGTACAGTTAGATTTGAAGATCAATGAGGGAGGGAAATGGAAGAGCCTTTCACATACCATTCAAGCCTATTTCTCTATGAAATATAGTAAAAACCATACAGATGACGTTTTTTAAAGATTGAGTCATATTTGAAGATTTTTATTCCACAAATATATTCCTATTTACACCTTATCAACTGACTGCAACTTACTTATAAAGCTGAAATTCATTCTCTTGTCCTTTCAGGCTGCACAATTGCACAGATATTTCTGTAGGATAATATATGCTTTTAGATTATGTAAAACAAAGATACTATTGCAGGTTTTCATGAAAGCAGCTATCCATCTGCACTGCAATTAATGAACCAGAATTAGTATTTTTCTCAGGTCTACATTTCCTACTAATCAAGAATTTGCCACTGGGAACACAAATACTTGTACTGAGAAGACACAAGGAGTAAAACACTGATACAAAACATCTAATAGAAATCTGCATATAATGAAAATAATTCTTGAAAAATTGTCCAACCTCACTGGCAAATAACTAGCATTGTGCAAAAAAAGTATGGAGCTGAACTATATGTCATAACTTGATTTTACTTTTTCTTTGTTTTAATCTCTTTGGATATATAATAGTTTTTATGCTTAATTTCCTTTCTAAACCATATGGAATTGAGGTCTGATTCAAGATTCTGTTCTTAGAAAAAGAAACATTGTTATGTTCAAAAGCTTTTCCATATTAAACATCTCTTTTTTTCCAAAATATTGTAGCATCCTTATTTTTACCAATAAAGAAACTAAGGAATAGATGTGTCCCAAATGAAACTATTAGTTGATGATGGGATCAGGAGTAAAATCCATCATCCTGTCCCTGTAGAGCTATCTCCTCTAACTATCTAAAAATATCCCTTCCCTACCTCAGCTGTCCACAGGCAAGAGTAACTACTGGCTATGTTGTGTGCTTCATTGCTGATGTTCACAGAAGTGTTAGACACAGGACAAACCACAGGAAGGCAGCAGATGGTATTGTCTAGGGATGGAGTTGTAATTTGTGCTCTTCCATTTACTACCATACATACATTTAAATAATAAGAAATATAATGAAAGAGCAGTAGTTCCACTGACAGCTTTTGGCATCATTCTAAGCTTGTGTGCAGAGTTTCTGAATTAACTGTCCTATCAACCAGGGTCCAAAAGAAAAATCTAAGGTTCCAGCTGTATTTAACAGAATATTTTCAGAAATATTAAATTAAAAACTTAATATATACTATTATATCATTCATGCTAGAAAATGAGTGACTTCAGAACTCAGTGTCAGATTGTCCACAAATTTTATTTATTTATTTACTTTAAAGAGTTTTCTTATCTTAAATTCCTTATGCCTCAGACATTCATCTGGAGTCTGATGTTGTGAGCCTTCAGGCTTACCTAGAGTTACTGTGGTGATGGGTTTTAAATGTCCATATGGTAGTTTAAGGTTTTCTGCTGACTCATAGTCACAACTGAAAAACACTAATGTACCCTGTCACCTCAGCTACTCAGACTCATCTGTCATCTCTGGTCTCTTGGCTTGTCCCATACCTCAAGATGCCTGTTGCCATTCTGTCTGCAGGACTGACTGCAGCAAAGGAGGACATTTGTTAACACTTACGCTTATGTGAATTTTCAAAGACAAACAAGTGTCTAGGGAGAATTAGTATATTTTCTCAGCCTTAGTTGCATGTCTAGTGCCTTATCAGAACCATCAAGCCTAAAAAGAAAAATTGCCTTACTTATCAATGTTCTCAGATCATCATGGCTATGACACTTCCACTTAGTAAAGGAAGTGCTTTTGTAACATCTTTAAAATTCACTCCTGGCTTGTGAGACATTCAGTCTGGAAAAGGACATAATATTGTGATTTAAGTGACCATCAAGAACAACAGTGACCGAATAGTTAAAACTCAAAGCAAGGTGTTCATAATCAAATTGTGGCTTGAACTATTTTAAACTGTTCACACAAACAATTTCTTGACTGACTTCACATAAGCAACTCATTGGTAAACACTGAACTCTGTTGTGAATAATTTGCAAATAATAAAAAAAAGCAAGCATGTAAAAGAAAATATTCCTAGAGCATTATCTGTCCAAATCTCTTTGTTGCAGCCTCTTTATTGTATTATCCACGAGAAGCCAAAGACTGTTTGCCTCCTCTCTAAACAGTCTGTAGTGAAGTACTGGGGAATCTGGCAGGCCACAAAAAAAATTCAAAGCAAATGCTAAAAACAATGCTTTTTCATGGATACTTTTTAAACTCCCCTGTTGCACATTCATATTATGATTTTAAAAAGTGTGCACATTCTTACACAATGCATAGATGCATAGGACTCCTGAGTGACCACTTTTAAAACAAAGGATCGATTATGTATCCATCTCCACCTCTGCACATTTTCCAAAGTCCATGAATTCTCAAGTTTTCCTGCCTCTTCCTGAATGTTTTTGGTCTTCTAGGTTTAATTTGTTAATTTAGTTCCCAGACGCACTTTTCTCCTTTCTCTCCTATTCAGTAGAACAATACCTTTGTTTTAGCCACTCCGAAATGATTTCTGGACACAAACTGTTTTCACCTCACAGAAATCAGTCTCTGTGTTCAGCTGCTGAGATATTTCAGGTACCTTCCCTCTCTCCTTTGCAGATATTCAAACAGGGTCTGTTTATTGATACATAATACGATGTACACAACATCCAGATTTCAGAAAAGAGATTCTAAACCATTCACTTATTATTTTAGATTGTTCAAAAGATCAAAGACTTACCTCAGTAAAAAAAATTTTAAAAATCTATATGCAAAAATCACAACAACCTGTTGTGATTTCTCCCTGTCCCCAAAAATCTGTTAGCCATATGCTGCGATGCCCAGGATCTGTTCCCTGTCCTCTCCTCTCTGGCTGACAAATCAACTATCAGCCCATTAATGAAAACTGGTTTTCTTAGCCTGTATCTTCTCTACCTGGAGGGACATTCTTTGACATTCTTCTCTTCTAGGTATAAGAATTTACCTGTATGCTTCTTTGATATTCTAGGGTAATGTCTATGTTACAAGATACTTTTACAAATAAAATAAAATAAAAAATAATAATTAAAAAGTTACAATTCAGAATGGAAAAATTCAGCATAGAAGTATTCAGAGATACACTAAATGTAATTATACACCACTTTGTTCCTATTTTCAAAAAGAAAAAAGCAAGCAGAAGTACAAATCAAGTACTCTGTTGTTATGTTTTTGTCTGTTTTTTTTTAACCATTTTCAAGGACATTTTCTATTATCATTTGTTTATTTATATGTCATACAATCAGTCATTAGTAATGTACAGTTGCAAGAACTACTAAGTAGTGAGATTGCATCATCAAGACTTTCTTTTCCACAGGAGGATGGCAATTTTAAAGAATCAGAATTTACATACCCTGTTACGTGTTTGTGAAACTGATAGCTTGAGTAGTGTAAGAGGTTTTGTCTGCTACTAAAGGTGTTGTCAAGTGAACATCCTTCTGGTAATTACTAGCAATATAATAATTTGAATGCCTGAAAACACAAAAATGAATGCCAAAAATACAAAAATCATATAATTATTATACTGCTGTGGTTCTGAGGATAGGGGTGTCAACAGTCTGCCTCTCTTCTCCAGTTCCTTATTTTCCAGCTGACTGTGATTAGCTAACATGATTTCTGTTGAGGGCTGGGACCTGTTCTGCACGTTGTACAGTGCAGGCTGAAATCCTCTGTTTTATCCACTTCCTTCCGTCTTCCAAGAAGACTCTGTCCTCTCTTTTGCTTTAAAATAGGAGTTATTTTCTATGCTTTTCTAGAAAAGAGAAGTGGATTCTGGCCTAAAAAGATCATCTCCACCACTGAAACTGGTAAGTAACAAAGAAGTTTGAAAAAGATACCAGATAGATGAGAATAGGAACAGGAGTATCACATTAGGTCCACTAGCACAGAGTAGGACACAGATCTATTATCATGACTAAGACAACACAGGTGCATGATAATTTTGCCATCATTTAATATGTTTTTATCACTTCCTGTTACTGTTTCAGCTCTGAATTCTTTTAAATTGCCTTGTCAGTCATCTGCAAATTTTCATCTGGGCTCTTCAGGACGTGTTCCAGTCTTTCAGAGAACGCAATATTAACAATACAGCTGATCTTTTCAGAATAGCTATGCAGAAGGATTACAGTCCACAAAAGCTCAAAATCTTTTTTTTTTTTTTTAAATTCATAACATGTGGTTAAGTCTCAGGTTATGAACAGAAAACTGTAGATACATAAAAAAATAAAGAACAGTTTCTACCACCACCTTCAAACCAAATCACTGTATTTAGCACTTTGACTCAAAATGGCATACTTCTAATACATCACAGGATTAAACCCACAGCAGAAAAGTCAAACACTGATGAACTTGGGGCCAACAGACAATTAAAGGAAATATTCTGATTAACATCAGAGGAACCATTTTTCCACCCTGAAGAACTTAAAATGCACTTACCAGAAGTAATGATGAGTATTTACACATCAGGTATCTTATTAATCATCAGATTTGATTTGTATCTATCTCTGTGCTTCTTGCTGACTCCTGAACTTCTCCGACTCTTGATCTTTTCATTCCTCTGTATTTAAATTACATTAGATTTTTCATCTGCTTTAGTCTTTACAATAATACCTCAGTTTCTTGAGACTCGGAATAGGTAGGTTATCATGTGCCTAATTATATTTTAAATGCCTTGCATTTTTGACTAGGACAAAAAATGAAGAGTTCAATTTGTATAATATAAAGTAAAACATGTTCAAAGTATCCATGAATTTAGGGCTTCAGAAAATTCTGCTCTTTCACCTACTTTTTTTTTCCCCAAAGAATTACTTGTCATTATTTACACTTATGAGTAGGAAGCAAGATTTTATGCTTTGCTGCTCAGGTAGAAAATGTTGAAATTAGCAAGACATGAATGATTTCTCGCAGAAAAGTCAATTGCTTTTTTCGTGTGCTCTGAGTTAATTTTATGGCCTTAGTTTCAATTTCTCCTCCCAAATTCCTATACATCTATTTCTTAGAAATGACCTAAGCCTGTAAGATTTAAGCTCTAAGATTCAACCCTTTGTCTTGCAGATGTCCATCCACCCATTTCTGATATATCTGAGATAACTCACTCTTTGGTCTGGGGAAAATGGCATGATGATCTGTAGGGTTTTTTTTTTTTTTCCTCATCTATAAATTCTTCTCTACATCACAGATGTGTATTTTAGATTAAATCCATTAATGAGATGATTAGTTTCTGGGTTGACTGGAAGAATTAACTTCTTAGATTGACATGCTTTTTTATTAAAAAAAGTATGTAAAATATTTTGCAGGTTAGTGGTTATAACAATTAATGTTGATTAGCAACTGAGACATAGATATTTTAAAAAGACATAACAATACAATTCAGGTTGCAGCATCATTTTGAATACAACGCCTGATGGATTTTCATGGGATATAAAACCTATGTGGATATAAATCAGCATCTGACTAAAAGGGAATTAAAAAAACCCTTGTTTCTGAACAAATCCATAACATTATTTTTAAATAGATTGTACAAAACATCTTCTAGCATTTTTTTTCTGTTTCTAATTTAAAGATCACAGTCTTCAACAGGTCATTAGTATTAGTGTACTGTAGTTCAAGTATTATCCATAGAGAGATATGAGGGAAATGGAGAAGGGAAGTATTCTTCTCAAACCAGGAGAGAGAGATTTGAAAGCATATCAGAAATATTGCAGCACTCTAACAATCTACATGATCAGCAAAAAGCCCTTCATCAAAGAAATTAGAGTAGTTTTTCTCACCATAATTTTTTAACTAGGCTGATTGTTTAGAACAGTTAGTAAATTGTAATATTTTTCCATTAAAGGTTATAATATTTTGTGAATTCAGATTTTGATTCCTTTTTTTTTCTTTACAAACATTTTTGCCCATTTCTCCCATTTTAGAATTTCTTGACATGAAAATAAAGCATTAAACACTTTCAAGCTTCTCTAGGGAAAACTTTGCTCTACTTGAGCTTAGCCTTGTTATCCATCAATCACTCAATCAGCCTTTATTTTATGTACAGCAACACATTGGGAGAATGAATCTCAAAGTGCCATGCATAATAGCTGTTAGTTAACAAGAGAAAGCTAATCTCAGCTGATGAATTTTCACCTTTGTTTTACATCTACTTAAAGAGTTTCTAATAACCTCAGGGACTAAGTGTTATTGCTGCAGGGTATATGCTTGAAGTCTTAGTCTCTGTGTTTTGTGCAGCTGTGTCCACTATCACTATGGAATAAAATGAACTTGGGTTTAAAATGAAAAAATAGCATCAATGGCTGAATTTTTATGCTACGTAGCAGAACAGTGACTAATTACATTTTTGTGACTTAAGAACTTACCATGGCCACTGCCAGGCAAACTGTTATAAATAGATCAAAGCTGGCTGTGTTACTGAATCAGTATCCGTACAGTAAAATTAATTGTAACTACATTCTTTGCAGCTAACACAGATGAGGAATACACCTGAGGGAGGTCACGATGTTCTTATGCAAAACTGAAATTGTCCTGCTAGCTAGATAATTGTTACTTGGCAAACCCTGCCCCTGACTCCACGAAACATCAAGAGACCCATGAGGGAGCTCTCATTGGGACTTTTCATCTGCACTTTTCCATTAAAAAAACCATTTTGTGTCAAAGTGAATGGTGGTAGTAAGTACGCCCTGTACTTACAGCGTTATTAGTAATAACGATAATTTCTAAAATCCCATACATATTTTTTCCATCTTTTTGCTGCTTAATACAGAATGTCAAGCTTCCTACATCAAGAGTTTGACATATTTTCTGGGTAATGTATAGACAGAAGAACAGAAGCCAGTGGATACAAAATGGCAAATGCACCTGGAAAGCTTGACAAGTATCTGAGAGCTTCAAAATTTCTCCTGAAGTGTATGTATGCTATTGTTTGTTAGAAGGAAAGCAGCAGCAGCAAACTAACCAAATTCGCTGTAATGTAAACAGACTATCTCTTGACTCTGCTACTAACTGAGCTTCTTTTTCAGGGTAAACAAGCATATAATTTCTATTGTTAATTAGATACATTTGAGTAAATTCTGGTATAGGCTCATTTTCCAAACTATATGTCTTAGCATCTGTATTAATAATATCACTATTAACAATTAAAAGGAACAGCAGTCATTTTCACAACTCAGATGAAAATTCTGCAGAATTTTTCTGAGAAATTACTTTCTATTATAGTCTAATAGATTTTGTAGAAAAATCCAGACCTTAATGTTTTGCATGTAAGCAGGCCAGCTTTCTCTCTAGTAGATTCTCTACAGAGAATGCCTGTATTTCCTCTGTAGGCCTAGTGAAAAATTAGGAGCAAGGTAACATGATATTATCTTTAACATTTACGTGTTCTTTTTGTTTGGTTGGTTGGGTTTTTTTTTGTGGAGAGTATCTAATTTAAACAGTATAATTCAGGCAGAGAAAACCTTGAGAATGTTTCCTCAAACATTTCAAATAATCAAATAAAAATTCATAAAAGTTTGGGATGTTCAGAAGCAAACAGAATGGCACAGCACAAAGAAGGTTTCTATCTCAAAAGAGAACGACAGTATATAAAGCTGTAAGGGTAATTTTACCTTCAGACCTTAAATGGCTGGTAAGTTTTGTGAGATAGAAACTGCTTCACCAAAGTGGGGAACCTGAGCTCATGACTGAAAGATGAGAAAAATTCTAGTAATTCTACTCAAGGCAGCAGTCTGGAGGAAGGGACCTACCCATGGGAACTCAGCACATTTTGGAGGATATTTTTGTCTCCATATTTGTGCATTTTTGCCCCCAAGGCAAAATATTAGTATGTATTTACTGTGGCAATTTACTGTGAGTTTGAATAAACATCACAAGGAACTAAATTTGTTTAAAGGTAGTAGTTTTTCATAGCACATATTCAGTCCTCGGAAAGAATCAATATGCCAATCCAAATAAATCTCCATCTTTTTTAAGAGCTATAATGCTTACTAGCACATGTCAATTAATAAGCAGAGTGCTTACAATAATTGGCACTTAACACTGTATTATGAATCAGGTTGTTCACTGTTAATGGAACGTAATGGATGGTAATTCTGCATTTTAATATTACCTGCCAAAGCATGCCACTCTCACCTTCCTTTCTGTCTTTGTAACCAATTATATAAAATTTGACAATGATAAGTAGACAAATGGTAATACTTCACACACTGTTTCATTAGCTTTAGAAATGCAGTGGCTATGGACCATTTCTAGTGCTTTACAAAAGTCCTGTAGGTTTCACATAAATTATCAACATATGATTGTCCATTTTTCCTAAGTGAATGCTTACTTTCATTATGAATTTTTACACAGGGTCATAGTAGAAATATTCTACACATATTGATTAAATATGTTGAGTGTAGCCACTAGGTAAGTGATACTTACACAGGCATTCTGTCACTTCGGATACCAAACTGCCAAGAAACTTTATTTGGTTTTGGGTCTGCTGTTGTTAAAACTCCTGAAATCTATTCAGATGTAAATAAACAATAGACACAAATCTTGAAAGCACTGGGATCGAGGCTAAGTCATCTCTGCTAATAATTACTATTTCATGTGTGACATTTCTGGAGCTTGGACAAACAAACCTGCCCATAGGAACCACTGTACCTGATCCCTAAGGAAGAACACATAATAAGGTAAGTGCCTAGTAAATAACCACAACAGCCAGCTGAGGTTTTGTCCCTGTCATTTTCTGCTGGGAATTAACTTAGGTCAGTTCTTTATCAGGGAAAAAAATGATAGAAAGAAAAAGAACGAACATTTGCACTTTTTGTAGCATAGACATGTACCGTTTTTGTTTAACTGCACAAAGCAATAGCAATGTTTCTTTTCAAGCCAGTGCTAATTAAAGTTTGAATCAATCTCTCTGCCATTGCTAGCAGTAAACTTTAAAATATATTTGCTTGTTTGGCTTGACAGCAGTGAAAGAATTGGCTTCTTAGGCTTTTTTTTTTCTCATTCCTGTTATACTGAAGTGCTAATATATATGTGTGTGTGTGTGTGTGTGTATATATATATATATAAAAAAAAGGTCACTGCCATTCACTACTAAACCAGTTATGGAAAGTGCAATCTTCCTGTATGACAACATCTAGCAGCTAAACAGAAATCAATTTACTTTTCTGCAGATAACTTGTATGAATTATAAATCAAGAAAAAATATCAAGATATTGGAGCAAGAATATATATTGCTTTCATAAAACCAGTGCAATGAAAACTTCCTCCCCCCCAAATAATTACTTACATTCATTTCATTTGAAATAAAAACTAAAACTGAACAGTAAGTCTTATTACAACCCAAGAGGAAAGGAAAACATGTGAAGTTTATGCATTGAATCTTAACCTCACAAGAAATAAAAGTGTCTATACAGCTCACCAGAGCCAGTAAGGTTGTCCTCAGTTTCATCATGAATCATCCCATTTCTGAAGATGTCAGTTTGATTATTGAATAGCATAAAGCAGAAGTATTGGATATGCTATTATTTCAATCAGTTGTGATTCTGTGCTTCCTTTGAAGCTTTTTTAGTACACAAAACATTTAACAGATAATAGAAGTAATACATTGAGAAAATATCAGATTATTTTTAATATTAGGAATTTCTATTGATGGAATAAGTACTTTTCTTCTTTACAAACTTTTTAATAGCTGTATTATCATAGTTCCTAGTATACAGCACCTCAGAATGTTTACTAGTAGCAGAGCACCTGTAATTAACAAACCCAATCTCCTCCTAGACTTCTAGGAGCAACAAAAAAAAAAATCACCAAATCATCTGTCTTGCCTAGATCCTGGAAAGCATGTTTATGCTGTGTAAGCTGTGGGAGGCATCCCTTTATAATGGCAAATTGAGAAAACCATTTAAAGAATTAGAGGTTGTTACAGCTAGCTTCATCTGTTGAGAACCTAGTGCCAACAAATGGGTAAAACACTGACAGAAAATGGAACACTCCTAACTTTTATCCTTTATGTTGAAAATTAAACCCTGGATAACACCGAGATGTAGATTCCTACATGTATATGTTATGTTCACGTGGTACATACTTAGATGCATACAGACTGGATAAATAAATAAAAAAAAAAAAGAGTACTAGAGAAACACTGTATCATACTCTTGGCATTTTGAATTTTGGTAATTATTCTTTTTTAAAAAAAAACCAAGTAGGTAATTGTTTCCATTTAGCCAGTCTGGGGTTCTCTAAATTCAGAACTGCTGGATGAACTTTATAGGTTCAGGTCAAAGTGTACGCTCTAGTTAGTAGCTGACTACCTGCGTGAACTGACCTACAAAATGAACTGCTTGAAAAATAAAATGAAGGAATCTGTTCTTTGGAGATACCACCTACCGTGTTACATGGCATTACTATTATTATAATCCTGGGTTAAATTATGACTCTCCAAAGGATTGTAAAGGGGAGATAATCAGTGACTGTTTCCTCAGCATAGGAAAAGCAAAAATGGTTAGCATTTTTGTACAGAACAAGGCTGAACCTTTAAAGTGAGTGACCCCACTTAGTGAAATTTTTGCATCACAGAGCAGTCTTGGAATGTGGTTCCTTTCAGATGAAACCAAATCAGCAGATAAGGTTTGGAAAAGCACCTGATGTTCTCCAACCAATAATTGGTTTTTTGGGTTTTTTTTTTTTTTGTGCCATCATGGAACCAGACCAGGGATAATTTGAAGCAAAAAACAGGAAAGAAAAAAAAAAACAAACAAAGAAAAAGAAAATACATACAGTGGGGATAAAAGGTCATCAACACCAACTGCTGTGCTGTGCAGATTCACTCCCTGTGATACATATTTATACAGACATAGGCAATGGCATTTTTAAGTCAGCCATCCCACAAAGTCCTAAGCATTAGAAATGATGTAAGTGTACATCCTGGTTAACATGGTGGTCCATCACATCTCATACCCCTGAAGTATGATGCAATGGTTAATTTCCTTTTGAATTATGAAGTGTGCTTGGAATTCTGTTTAAAATCAGTGCGCTTAATGGAATTATCATGGTTTGATTCCTCTTCATGGTTCCTCTTACATTCCCCTGTGCTTTTGTGCCACAATGGACTAAAAGCATTTGACAGCACACAACCAGCAGCAGGGTGTGTTGTTTGTGTAATTGTCACGGCTCAGGGAGACTGATGTCATATCTTTAATTTTTAACTTTGTAACCATGTCTTGCTGCCTTTATTTCCAGAGCACTGTATGTATTTTCAAATATAACAAAATCTCTAATTGTAAATGTAACCCAATATCCTATTGTATTAAATGCAATGCAAAACAATGTGTAGTGCCTTGCTGTGCAGCCAGCATGAGGAGAATTATAACCTAACTGTAAATTGTGTGTGTGTGCATGCATGCATACATACTTAAGCAATTCATTAGATTAAGGGTAAAAACAAAGCTCTCAGCTTAGCTGCTATTCTTTTAATGTTGAATATCTTATTTAATGAATAATACAGTTGATTTCTTTAAACTTTCTTTAAAAAAGGAAAGCAACCTCAGAGCTTATCAGAAAGTCAGATGTAAGCCCCAAGTTTGATCTTTTACAGTAAATACTAGTTTTATTGAAGTCAGTGAAAGAACTCTATATCAGACTTCAGAATTGCTCATAAGAATAAATATGTCTACTTACAGGATACAAAATCCCATTGTAAAAATACCTAGGGTTAAAAATAATTTTTTACTCCATGCATGGTGTTATAATTATCCACTCATATGTTTTGTCTTTTGTTTATCCTTTGCTGAATATAAGAACATGAAACACAGAGCTCTGTTGTGAAAAGTTCAACAATCTGTAAATGAACTTGAATCAATAATTTCCTTATTATCACCCTTTCCATTATAGTTAAAACAGTATCAAATACTGCAATATATTAGAAATTATACTTTTTCCCCCCCGAGAAAAAGCCTTGCTAAACAAATGACCTGGGCAGTGCTAGTTATAAGCATAAGCTTTCCACAGAAATTTTAGATACATGAGCACTCATTAGTGTCAAAAAAGGCCAGATGCCACTCATTGTCAGAGAGTTGCCAAAAATTTTTAATAATTTTAGCTTTTGGTTTGTCATCCATTCACCAAATATCCCTTCATTTTTCATTGATTTCTGCTTGTAGGGCCACATCAGTATCTCATTTTCCTGTATGTTCAAAATAATGAATAAGACAAGGGTTTTTTGTGCTCGTTTAAGCACCACAAATCTCATCTTTCCAAAATCATTCTGAAAGGAAACAGATTTTAAGATCCTATGTAGTGACTGAAAATGGAGTTATAGATGCCTAAGTTATTGTGATACATTTGAAAATAGTAATTAGTATCTGTCCCTTTCTAGATCTACTGTGAAGGTGAGGACAGCAACAGGAGATCTGCCTAGGGAGCATTACAATTAGTAAATTTTCTTAGCATAATAGCATGATAGATTAAAAAGTATCAGGCACAGAAAAAATTCCTTCCCTAGATACTTTAAAAAAATTAATACAAAGCTTAAGGGAACAGAAATGCCATCTTGTCCAAGCATGGGGCATTATGAGAAGGATTAGGAAATTAGCCCATTTTTCCTAAAATAATTGGAATTTAAAAGAACTATCTCATTGAAGTATATCAGAGAAACCTGATACACTGACAAGTACTCAACTGAAAATGAATTTACTTGTCTTGGACTAAAAAAAAAAAGGCAAAAAAAGAAAAGCTTTCTTTGACCAAATTTTATACATGGAAACACAGATGGATGTGCGTCAGAATCTGGAGAAAATAAAATAACCGAGAAACAAAGTCCACTGTTTCTTTGCCACATGTATTCGTAAAAGTCTATAGTTCTCAGAGAACTGGGCAAGAACAGCAATAATTTTAAAGGAATGTGGGCAGCATAGCAATGAGTGTCCTACTTTGTGCTGCTTTGCTAAAGATTGGAGTCTGTTACAGTCTCATAAGTTCTGTACACCTTTTCTCCAGAAGTCCCAAATAGGCAGATCAAAATAGCAGCTACATTTTTAGAGAAAAAAAGGTGTTTTTTTGAAAGGAATGAAATGGTACTGTAGGGTACTGTAAGGATAAAGGATTTTTCTGGCATTTGTCAACTGTAAGATAAAACTCCTTTCCTCCTAGCATGTCAAAATTAAGGAAATGCTCAGACTGTGTTGAATCTGGGAGGCAGCAGTTGGTGCATGAGGAAAGATACTACATCATATTTTTGGCATCCTAGCTGATGCTACTGGGTCAGTGCTAGTCAACAGTTTAATGCAACCTGTTCAACTGTATCCTGAAAAGGAGAGCAAGCCACTCAGGCTTTCAGGCACAAGTCTTGCTCAGGAAGCAGTGCCAGAAAGCCTCTCCCTCCTAGCTGATATAATGCTCTGGTTGTTGGGGTCCTCCTCTTTTGCTATACAATGAATTTTCACCATAAATGTCTAAGCAATGGATTCATTTTGAATTGGAATGAAGAAAACACAATGCTTACCCGGTCAAGCACTGCTTAAAGATAGTATAACATCTCTTTCTACCTCTTCTCTTCTGTTTATTTCCTTCTGTCACACATAGTTTCCAAATATCTTCCCATTAATTTAATATCATAAACACTGGGTACACAGGAGAGGTTAAGCTCACCTGAGACTCTTCTCAGGTAAAATGACTCTTCTCTTACTTTAGGCCTATTCAAGACCTAAATCTGTTCGCAGCTACCTGTTTGTCATCTCCTCACATGCATAGTAGCCAGGCTGATGGTGTTCTGACTAGTGTCCAAAACTTTTCCCACATCTGGAGAAAAAGACAAGTTAAAAACCAACAAACCAAATCCCCCAAACCAAACCTTTGAGAAACTGTCAGAAATTATAATCTTAATTTTAGGGAACTAAAAATTTTTCCTTGTAATAATGATAACTAATCTGTCTTGTTCCTTAAGTGAAATGAAGCTTGAACATTTGAGAGGTTTTTGCTATCAATTGCTTTTTGTATTAGTTCAAAGATGTCTAGGATCAATTAAGTACAAGAATTCTATTATACAGTCTGTGAGAGGGGGAGAATTTTTGAAGATATTTCAGAACTTTCTAAAATCAAAATATATTCACAAATAAAATTACTGAAATGAAAACCAGCTTATTCTGTCTGGAAACAAGTAAAGACTTCGACAGTAATTTTTGATGCGTGGCTTCACTCACCATTTTTCAACAAAAGCAGATTTAACAAAAAAAGGTGTCTGCTTCCTCTCAGTTTTACCCAATATCCTCCTATTTCAGTTTTTCTCAGTTCTACTGCACCTCTATGAAACACTCTTTAACAACAATCTTTAACAAAATCTTTGTTTTTTATACTATTCCAAAAATCCATCATTATATATTTTCCTTAACACAGTTAAGTTCATTGTCATGGTTTCAGCCCAGCCGGTAACAAAGCACCATGTAGCTGCTCGCTCACTCACCCCCTCCTCCGGCCCCGGTGGGATGAGGAGAAAATATAAAGGAACACTAGTGGGTCGAGATAAGGACAAGGAGGGATCACTCACCAACTATGGTCACGGGCAAAAGACAGGCTCAACTTGGGGAAGAAACAAAATCAATTTCATTTGCTACAAGTCAAATCAAAACAAGGATATTAGGAAGTAAAACAAAACCTTAGAACACCTTCCCCCCACCCCTCCCTCCTTCCCGCCTCAGCTCCACTCCCAGTTCTCTCTCCCTCCTCCCCCCTCCGCCGGCGCAGGGGAACAGGGGATGGGGCCTGGGGTCGGTTCCTCACCCGTTGTCTCTGCCGCTCCTTCCTCCTCGGGAGGAGGACTCCTCACTCCTCCCCTGCTCCACCGTGGGTTCCCTCCCGCAGGAGACAGTCCTCCAGGAACTTCTCCAACGTGAGTCCTTCCTGCGGGCTGTAGTTCTTCATGAACTCCTCCAACGTGAGTCCTTTCCGCGGGCCGATCTTCACTCACAGACTGCTCCAGCGCGGGCTTTCCCACATGGAGTCACAGCCATCTTGGGGGGCATCCCCCTGCTCCGGCGTGGGCTCCTCTCTCCCCGGGCTGCACGTGGGCATCCGCTCCCCCGCTCCCCTCCATGGGCTGGGGGGGGACAGCCTGCCGCCTCACCACGGGCTGCGGGGGCATCAGCCTCCTCCCCCGCTCCTCCTCCCCTCCTTCCTCACTGACCTCGGTATCCACAGAGGGGTTCCTCTCACATCCCAATCCCCCACTCACTGCAGGTTCCCCCTCTTAAATCTGTTCTGCCACAGGTGTTACCACTGTCACTGACGGGCTCGGCCTGGGCCAGAGGCGGGTCCGACTCGGAGCCAGGGAAGCTTCGAGCAGCTTCTCACAGGAGCCGGCCCTGCGGCCTCTCCCCTGCTACCAAAAAAACGCTGTGCCACACAAACCCATAACAATTCTAGAAGTAGTGACTCTTCTCAGATTTCAAACTCCCAAAACCTGAAACTATGCAAAGATATTTTACATGTTCTTACAGTGGATTTAAACAGCACAGGTGGCAGCAATCTGGTATAGAATACAGCATGATCTAATAATAAATTAAGTATATTGAAGGCTCAAAACCAAAAGCTCAATTAAAAAATAATTGACAAAATTTAAAAAGAAAAATGGATGAACTAGATAAATGCTTGGTTAAAACCAGAACTACTAATAATACAGTCTTAGATCACTCACAACAAAGGAAGCCAAACTATCACACCAAAGCAAATCTTCACTGAAAACATACTTTTAGAAAACACGCCACCAGTTATTGGGTGATGTTTTTTTCCATTTATTTTAATGTGCTTTTTCATTATTTTCTAGTTACATGTATTACAAATCCTCCATTGTTGAGGTAAGCTATTCATTTATAGAACTTGTAATGACAATAGTCTTCCTATTTATTTTTTTTTAAGATCTGTTCAGACCAGTGAAACGTAAAAAGTTGGTATGTTTTTGGGATAAGCTATGATTATACTAAGAACCCTCCCCGAAACCTCACTCACTTTGCAAGTTACATAATTATGCGTATTATATCAAGACACAGGTAGATCGTTTCATTTCAAGGGAACATGAACGTTGATTTGTTGTGCCCATTACTATCCCTCCTCCATTCTCCACAGTCTGACTACCACCATCACCTTATCAGACATCTTGACAGTATAATTGAAAACAAGTCTCAGTAAGGAGGGTAATGTGTCAGGGAAAGCTGTATTTCATCTAAGTCTTTCTTCACAACCTTTCCGTTAAAAGGTCATACTTGTACAATCAGATGGAACAAGCATGTTCATCTGTTTCAACAACCCTGGCAGATGTTTCTAAGTTTCTTTTCTTGAAAACTGAAACTATTCCCTTACCTAATATAACCTTTAGTGATTTTTTCCTTTTTAGATCAGCAGTAACATCATATTTTTAATTTAAAACTTGTCTTTTCATGACCAGATGGCATGCAAAGATTAACATCAGTTATCAGGTTTTGATCAACAAAAATGTATGTAGAAAACCATCTTGAATGTAAATGTTCTACAGGTCATACAATGTGTAATTTATTTGTCTATGTCCAAGATGTTTGAAGTAATTTAAGTCTTGTCTTATTTTGCAAAAACAAAGGATCTAAATCCAGGAAAGTTTTGTTGCTATTTCTTTTTTCATTTATGACTTCAGCAATATTTTCAGTATCACAGTGACTGAAAGCAACTTCCTGTATGATTTATTTTTTTAATTTCAGAGTTAGTGTGAAAATTGAATATTCTTTTACCTGTGTTTTTCTCCAGCATGTTTTATTTCTTGAGATGAGCTCTCTTTTCAGTGAACTTCAGAATTTCTGTTTTCATTTCTGTGTTTTTGAATTTCCATTCTTCCATTATACGAATTGTCACAACTGTAATTTTTATTTGTCTTTTCTGCAGCTCTCTTCTGCTTAAGTTTCTTTTCCAATATTAGATGTTCATGTATATTCAAATTCAGTATAACACAATTGTTTTTGTTTCTCATGTCAAGAAATGGTCACTTAACACAATAAATGCAAAGTATGCAGATTTAAGTTAGCTTGCATAATGTCATCTGCTTTCAGTGTCATAACTAAAGGAAAATTGTTTAAAGGAACTGAAATATCATCAGAAAGTCAACAACAGACTAATAGTTTTCTGAAAATCCAGTGAAAGGTGTTGGAATAATTATTTACTCCATGTAGCAAAAACAAGGAAAGGAAATATTTACTCTGGACATTGAGTTTATATCCTGATTGCCCTTTGATATTGAAAATCTTCTCTTCAGAGCTTCCTGGTGTGGGTGATATCTGTGACACAAACTGCTGCTAAAACTCCACGTTCCATGCTTTACTTTTCAAGTTCCTTTCTAATTACAATTTTATTGAAGAAAATTATTTCTTTACATTTCATGATATTTTTTTCAGTCTCCACTTCAATGTAAATGTTGAAAACTTACTACCGTATAGGAAGGTTTAAGACAGAAAATGATAACTAATAATGCATTCAAAAGAAGTATTAACATTTTGGGGAAGAAAATCTGAACACAGATTTGCATTTTTTTAGACGGCTTGCTGTGAGATAAGGCCAAAACATTACCCTAGGAGTCCACCTGTCAGTTCCTAATTTCTATTCTCCTTCTCTCTTTCTCTCCTTCTCTCCTTCTCTCCTTCTTTCTCTCCTCTGTCTTTCTCTCCTCTGTCTTTCTTTCTCTTTCTTTTTTTCTTGTCTCTTAATTATACAGATTCTCAGTGAAACTGAAATTTGCTTGACTACTGCAGAAAATCCCATCCGGATTTCCTTGGATCCTTTATCAGCCAGCTAGCCAGATATTAATATATGAATTTTGTCATTTGTTTCTCTCTTACTCTGTTATATACGCTACGTTATCTACCAGTTTTCTTCTAGACACTATTATTCCAGGATAAAAAATCCCAAATTCTGCCACTGTTTCATTTTCCTCCCAAATTATACAACTTTATCTTTGTAACACTCTTCATTATGACTCTTCACTAGCATAAGAGCAGTATATTTTACTGATACCGTTGCTTTGCAATGAAAGGCACCTTCTATACTTCACCAAGTCTGTATACTGCACATTTAATGTTTTTGTCAACCATTAAAGCGAAGCATTGTCAGCTCTAGGAAAAAAAACCACAAAGGCAGCAGCAAGTGTATGAGATGGATATGTGAGATGTATGAAGATGGTAGAAGTTGTTTTCATTGTTTCCTACATCATTTTTAAAAACTGAGACTTGAAAGGGAGTCATCTATCACATAACATGAAACAGCTGTCAGAGGGTATATGGAGAAAGAAGAATCATGTTGATAATGGGAAAACAGCAGCCAACAGTTGAAATTTATAGTAACCATGACCTAGTAATGAGCTGCATAGATGCTGGCTTTTCTGCCTATCTGACAACTCACATAACTGTAATGAGTTTTCCATCTAATTGTAGGGATCCAGCTGCCCAGGGCTCATTGCAGGATTAACACTTGCATTTGGAATGGAAAGAGCCTAGCAACAGAGAAGGGAAAGGAAGGTGAGACAAGCATCTAATTTTGCACCAGTGAGCAACAGTAACAACTACTGGAAATAAGACTCATTATCAAATCTCAATACAGAAGACATACAGAAGGCCTCTGGTATAAAGAAAACCCTTATGGAATTACTGAATTACTGTCTAGTTAATGAATTAGGTAATAAATGTTCTATAGTACTGCCTATTTTAAGACATCAAGATCTTTGTTTTTAAAGGAATAAAATTAAAACCTATTGATTTTCAGAAAAAGAAAAGATAAGTGAGCTGGGTAATCACCATCTTGTAATGCTTCAGTTATGTCCCTGATAAATCACAGAACAAATTATTGAAAGACAAACAAACATGAGGTCATTGACACACTCATAAATTTATTTGGTGACATTATAGACATTTCAGCATGCATGTGAAGAAAGTAACCCTGTCTTCTCTCTGCAAAGGGAAGATGAGCTAAGGAAGCTTCTGTCTGCATTGTCACGTGGTGTATTGACTTTTCAGTACCATAGCAGATCCAACTGTCCTCTGTCCTTGAAGTGTGAGAGAGTCTAACAAATATAGCGTGCTAAAAGAAATAGGCAAGGATGTCTGACTTCATATCATGTTGGTCTCCCAAATAGTTGAGCCAGAAAATGTAAAACCATTCCCCAAGCAGGACAGTTGTCTCACTCCTATATCAGATGTGGCAGGGAACAGGAAGAAGGGATTAAACTGTAAATTAAAGAGAAAAAAACCCAAAACATCTATGAACCTTCATTAAATGAGGAACAGTAGGAGACTGTGAATAAAGTGTTGGAGCTCAGAGACAATCGAAGAAATTTGTTAATATATATCAGCTTTTGCTTGCCTAGAAGAGATCTTTTTCTTGGTCATAACGCTGGTGTTCTAAAGCACAAAAGAAATTTGATGTGGTAGAGGAGCCAAAGGGTAGACTGATCTCTATGCTACAGAGATATCTGCTCCCACATAAGACCAGAAATTATTCCATCTTTAAAACAGGCAACTATAAACTGTTTAAAAAGGAGATATTTCTGACAGATAGAGTGGAGCTCTAATGGCTTTTTAGATATATGAGGAATGAAAAAAGTCTTGATTGATCAAACATTAAAAAAATTGCTGCAGGGAACAGTTTTATTTGAACTCAGAGTAAACTTGAGCTGATCATTTTATCTTTCCACTCCTAACTACTCCAATTTTTATATATTTGTATCAATGGCAACAATTCTGAAGTTGTTCTTCCTGGTTGAATAAAAATGGTAAACTTTGATTAACAAAATTAAATACTCAGAAGTGCTTTATGAGTGATTGAGTTGATCTTGGAAGTTCCATTACCAAGTAAGAAAGATTTATTGGAATTAAATGTTGATTACCTTAGTCATTCCTCACAA
Source organism: Harpia harpyja (assembly GCF_026419915.1). Taxonomy (NCBI): domain Eukaryota; kingdom Metazoa; phylum Chordata; class Aves; order Accipitriformes; family Accipitridae; genus Harpia; species Harpia harpyja. Next base: position 50,692,453 of record NC_068945.1, read on the forward strand.
TTTGTTTTTTTCTAACCTGGTAAACTATAGACTGATCCCACAGAGAAACAGATCTAGTTATCAGTGCGGTCAGGCTAGAAAAACCTGTCATTGCAGAGTGAGTTTCTCTTGTGAATGTTCTGGTCCTGTGTTGTGGGTCCTGTGTTATGCAGAAATTCAGAATAGATAAGCAGAAATTGTCTTTTTGGTGGTTTAAAGAAGCTTATGAATAAGATTCGTGTATAAAACATTGACTAGGGGGTTTAAATGTTCCTCATTCATCCATTAAGCCAAAGCCTTCTGTGGTAAACTTGCACCCTGCTCATCTGATGATATCCTGAAGTATAACATGTCATGTCTTTCTCATAATGGAGCTTTAACTCTTCAAAATCGCTATGTCATAGCAAAATGGACTATCCACAGCTGGTGCAGCCTGGGTTTTGCAGGAACTTGGAGTGATAAAGATCTTTCCCCCACCTTTGTTTTTTCTGATATTTGGGTCAGAATGTTTTTATGGTAGTGCTGAAATAACTGCGAATACTGTCCCATCACGGAGAACAAAATATAGCCTGTAAAGCCTCAGTTCTAGCTCTGCCAGAAGGTCTTTGATTTTCAGTCTCCTCAGTGAGATTTTAAACAGGATATCCAGCACAGTATACTAAAAATAGAAATGAGCAGTTCTTGTTAATTGTTTTGCACCTGAAAGATGTTAAGCATTCTTAGTTATTCTGGGCATCTCTGCTGTTTCTATTTCACTCTAGCAATTACAAGCAAGCAGACGTCCTGTACCCAGATTAAGGGTAATAATAAATCTGTTCCAACTTCATAAACCAAGTTTTCCTTCTATTTTTTTTCCTTTCTCTTTATCAATAAGCAGCATCTGTCCCCTCGAACTTCCCAACTGCACTGCTGCCTCATCACTCAAAACATAATTTTCAGTGCCTCTGAAAATATGATAGTAGCAGCTTTTTAGCAGCAATTATAGGAGTATCACGATCTGCAGATATCAAACAATCCTGTTAGTGGTAGGTGTTTTATAGAGTTCCTGCCACTTAGATTTCTCTATGTGATCAGAAAAGGCTTTCCTCCCTGTGGAGAAAAGGTTCAGTTGATAGGAATCAAAATTCAGGGTTGGAATCAGAGAAAGAGAAACATGATACTAAAAAAGTGTGTTAAGCCAGCTTTTCCTCAGTCATTTGTATGAATTCTACTGTTGGAGAAGTTGAATCATAGAAGCTATAATACTATTGTATATAAGGACAACAAACCAACCACTTAGTCCTTTCAAGCATTTAAGAAAGTCTCCAAAGACCAAGGTGTTGGAGTTCTTGTCTCACAATATTTCTTTGCTATTTTATATGTCCATATTTCAGATTATTATTCTGAAATGATGAGTCATAGTTTGGAATCCCCTACATTTTATGAATCTTATTTGAAAGGGCAAGTACAAAGTGTTGTCAGCGCTATCGGTACCAACTGACACAAGGAAGGTAGTGATCCTTCAGTGGTAACAAATATCTATTTTACAAAGCAGTAATAGTCATTTGCTTACTATAACTATAATGTAGTTTTCTGCACCTTGGAACAGCAAATGCTAATATTGTGACAAGAAATTGAATTTGGAATTCATACTCTGTACAGGATCACACACACACAAAAAAAAGAAACCTGAGAAAATCAATACTGCATTGCCCAAAGGCACTGATGAATACATTACATCTGCTAGAGGTAGGTAAAAAAAAAACCCCAAACCAAGCAAACAAAAAAAGTGATTTTACAGGGCAACATCACTGCTTATTATTTTACCTGATTGAATTTCTGGGGCTGAGAACATGACTATGTGCAGGAGTGAGATACCTGAAAACTCGTGGGAAAAAAGAAGAGAATGGAAAAGTCAGCTAAAATAGATTTTCAAAGTTGAGGTAATAAGGCTTTGAAATTTCACACAGAAGAAAGGAAAACAGAAAAGGACCTAAAAAATTTTCTTTTAGGCACCTAAATAGGTAATTAACTTGAATAGGTTCAGGCAGTAAATATACTACTCATCACTGAAAACCTAGCATGAACATAATACAACATTTAAAGAAATTTAAAATGCTAGTACAACCCAGCATAAACCAAACTGCTGTAAGGATGTGCCAGCATTAATTTGGAGTCAGTTTATTCTTTATTTCTTTGCCCATTTTAACTAGTGAAATATAGGAAAAGAATGATAAAATTTAATATTAAAATAAGTATAAGAAGAATATGCTTTTAATGTGAATTTTGAAAAGCTCATACTTGTTTTAGGTCATAACAAATGATTTTATATTTTCAATAAAAATAAGTTACAGAATTTATTCTTTCTAGTTTTAGTATGGTTTTAAACTAAAGTTTTGGAACCAGGATAAAAAACATGTTTACTTGGCTAGAACAGGACTTTGATAACAGTTAAAGATCTGTGTTACAAACAATCAAAACAAAAGTGCTATTCAGCAGTTACTTAAACTACTTTTGAACTTGAAAGATACTTTAGTTTTTTATGAGTCTTTTATGTAGGGGTCTCCTGTCCTGTACAGCTATAAATATAACTCCTATTTGCACTGTATTTGGACCTAGGAACCAGGCAGAGTAGTGTCTCAGCACCCTGAAGGTCCAAATTTGTTAGGTGCATGTAGACTACACTTTACATATGTGGGTATCTTTGGGTTTTGCCCAGGACCTAATGATTACTTTTATTCAAAGCCACAACTGGAGGCACATCTTCTTTATGTTATTGTTATATGTTATTTACTTATATTACTGTATATTATTTACTTGGCATAAATAGCTAAGCAATTTAAGCTAAGGTAAGAGTTCTGGATTGCAGACCATCTAATGAAAGAATTTTAAACTACACTACCTATCACCTAGGAAAAAGTTTACCATGCTTGAACAAGTCTGCTCCGTGGCATCTTTCCCTACTGTCTTGAAGCTGCAATGTTTAACAATAAAATGTAGGAACTGTGGTGGCAGAAATAACAGAAAGCTAGAGACTGCTGTAATACAAGAATCCTCTGTTCTTCTTTCTGGTCCAAGGACTATGTTTCCTTTATCTCCGTGACTATTTAATGTCTAATGAGTAAAGCAATCTCTAGAACAGAGACTAGAGTGCAGCATATTCACTGTATATTCCATTTCTTTATAAAGTTATGTACAGACTCAGTGTCATATTCAGCTAGGGGGATTCATATATGTGAAGGTAGAAATTTGTTTTGCAATTCTACAGCCAACCAAGTTACCATCTGTGGTCAACAGAGAAGTAGGTGTTTCTAAGACTCTATTAATCTGAACCCAAAGAAGACATAGAAGATATGTCAGACTAACCCCCCAGGTGTCCATTTGTAACTCCAGGTACTAAAAAGGAATTCTAGATGACTAGCCACATCCAGCTGTCTATGCCTAAAATAACTTCTAAAATTAGGTGAGATGAATCCACCCCTTTGACCCTGTTTTGCTCATCACTGGTGATATGAAAAAAAATGCTGATTTCGGGCTCAACTCTAGTGGTTGGAAGACCTTTTTTAGAGAGGTAGGTTTCAACCTCATCTATCTGGAAAACAACAACAAAAACAAAACACCCAGATCCCAGGCATCTCACAATTATGTAAGGGCTGCAAGACAAAAATCAGGAGGAAAGATGTAAACCATATTTATTTTTAAAAAGAATAGGTCAGGAACACTCTGGGTCATGTTGGTTGCTGCTCCAGGAGGCTCATCATTGCCCTGTGCACAGTGACTAACCATAAACATATGTGCATATTATAGACTAATCATAAACAAATTTCTCCTCAGTGCACAGAGGTTTTCTGCAGTCTCACTTTCATTCTTTTTTTTTCTTTTTCTTTTTTTTTCTGTTGTCTCATCAACTGCCTTCTTGAACATCTGTACAGAAACTGGAAAGCTAACTCTAAAGCTGGTTTCCGCTTTGGAGACCATACAAGTATCATGTATAAATTACAGGTTTATTTTCTAGGATTTGACCATTGACGTTCAACATTTTTAAAGTGTCTGTTGACTTAGTCAGTCTGCAGTTAATTTATTGTGGAAAACATTGGAAAACATGAACAAGCAAACATGCTATTCATATTCTATTTTTCCATTAAATAAATACGAAAATGAAGGTCAGAGAGTTCAATACTGTAATAAAAACAAAGATTTGCACTTCAGGAGTTTTGTGAAAGTCATATGTAATATACTAAATAAAAAGAAATAATAAACCATATAAGGGAAACATGAGGAAAAAAAATATATCCAGACAGTTGATAATTTGTTTCTGAATCATTAAAACTTAGTAACAACTTTATAAATTAGTGGAGTCTTGTTTAGATAAAGACTAAAACTTTACAGATCAGAAAAAAAGCCCCACAAACAAATCCTCTTCAGTCTTTGGATGGCTGGGATAATAGAACTGCAAAAGTGAAAGTCTGGAATGAAGGGATAATGAAGCATAACGTGATGGCACTTTGTGTCTTCTTAGGATCTCCTCTATACATCAAGAAAACTTCTAAAACTCACTGAAATTATGGACATATTAATTCATACACTGAATTGGTCAGTAATTGTAATTCAACAATAATATGGACATTTTATTGTTTTCTAAAATTATTTTCCACCCCCAAATGGACTAAGTTAATGTAGTTCCTTGCAATGAAATGAAATAAGAGTGGTGTTAAACCACTCTCACTCTAAAAGGCTCATATATGATATGAAAATATTCGCACTGAATCATCTGGGCGTTTCTGTCTAAAGATATTTAAATTTGTCCAGTAATTTCTTTTCCATCTGGAACATTTTTATATACAATGAATCATTGATAAGAAAAATTTTCACAGCCAAAAAGCTTTAGATTAATGCGTTGTCTTTTCCTGAGGGTTTCTTTTCTATCCTAGTTGAGAAGATGTTCCAGAGGAATTTTACTTGTATTTTGGTTGTATTATGTACTGTATTAATGAGACAACTGGCAGCTTGTCAGACCACATGGACCTGAGTACTAGAATGTATTAATTTTGTCATAAAGAAAACTAAAAGGCAGTGTGCCTTACTGGATCTGTATGTGCTGAATTGCAAAAGCCTGAAAACTGAAATCCTTCAAAGATCTTAAGTAGTTTTCCATTCTGAGAACATAGAAGGAAAATGAGATATCCTGTGAAAACCTAATGTTATTTGGTTTTGTCCTCTGTCATTTAGTGTGTCTAATTGGAGACAGGTTTTAGATTACACAGAAGAATTCTGTCCCTAATGTGCTACAATGTAGTGAAAATTAGGCCACTTTGACTTGGTGCCAGCCTAGATGCTAAGAGCAGACATGATCAAAATTCTTAACACATCCAAAAGCTCTGGCCTCAACCCCAAAGACATATGAACATTGCTGAAAGAAAGGGGGAAAAAAAACCACCAAAACCACTTACGCAAAACTGATCAAGCATAACAGTACTGGTTCCTTAACTGTATTGCACTAAATAAGCATCATCAGGCATCAACATAGGGCTAATCATCATGCAGTTAATATGAATATGAGTATGCCCTTTCAAAATCATACATACAGCAATTACTTAGCAATGAAGTACCATTGAAAATTTCAGCGCCTTGTATGTTTTCTACGATACAGTGAAATTCTTGGCAATTGGTGGAGCAGCATGAAATTTAAATCTTAATTCTTAAGACTCTTAATTTTAAAATTCCTAAATGTTTTAAGACTTATGGAAACTTCAATAAGTGGCTAGCTTATTAAGCTAAATCTTGAACATGTTTCAGATATAGAAGTGCAGAAATGTGGAAGTCTCACTACACCTGTACGTGGGAGCCTTAGCACAAAGAGTGCCAAAGAAATTCAATATCAGAGGAACACCACTCCAAGCAGAGCGCTTATTTTAGCATTTAATGCCAATAAAAAGCTGTATTATTACAAATACAGTAAGTGTATGTATTTAGTATGTCACCTTGCTTTTAGGCAGACTGGACCTACGGTAGCCTATTTTCTATTCCTTACGAAGTAAGACAGTCTGGTTTTAATCTACGGTTGCTTTGAGCTGTTCAAGTTAAAAGGGGGGTTTTTTGTTTGGTTTTGGGTTGGGTTGGGTTTTTTTCATGTAGTTTTTTGCCTTCCATTATTTAATTTGATTCTTTTCCCCATTTTTTTTTTTGCCTACATTAGGCTTAAAGTCTTAACTTAAAATATTATTTATAAAATTTTTACAAAATAAAAAGGCAATTAGCATAATAAAATTCTCTCTAGCATTGCTTAAGCATCTTTCCAAGTTGTTCTTGAGATCAGGAAAAGTCATCTCTATCTAAGTCACAAAGCACTGAACACATGACTTTGGCTCTGAGATACTGTTAAGAAGTCTATATGAAGTCTACACCTAGGAAGTCTACATCACTCCAAGGTGAAGCTATTCTCTCTCTAGCAAGAACTGGCTACCAGAAAAAAAAAGATTTCTAATAAAATTATCTCCTCCATGGACCAACTTCATTCACTCTTGCACACTTTCAAAACAGAAGTCACTACAGGTTTTATTCAGGTGTTACTTTATAAGAGCACTGGAGTAGGTGTCAGTCATTGCAGTGGGGTAATGGCACACTGTCAAATACCTTAGGTCCTCTCATGTCCTTATGTCACTCGAACCCAGCTTAGTCCTGGGCCCCAGTTCCCTGGTCATCCACATACTTTGTATGTTAATTTTCTCAGTTGTTTTCTTCCTCTGACAAAAGCTTTTGTATTTCTCTGAATAATTTGATCAGAAAGCTTTCCCTATGTTCAATACGGATGAAACCATAGTAGTTTTGCTATTTCTACCCTATACAGTTCTTCAAGATCATCCAAGCAACTGTTGAATACCGAAAAACTCCCAGGCAACCTCAACCCACGTTCTAGGGTAGGCAACAGACACTTCATAGTATAATGCACAACAAGGGTGGTCTGTGACAGAGTTCTCATTATTTTAGGCACCCTGAACAGAAAAAAAACCCCAAACTGTGATGATATCTGAGCATCACAGACATAGTGCCTTTATAGCTGTAGCCAGTCTACTCCAGAGACAGCAGAGTATTGTAGGCATAAAACTATTCTTTGGCATTTGGTCTGGAGCTGAAGGATCATTCCCTTGGAGCAGATAACTTTGTCCAAGTAGATATAAACAAACAGCACTGATGACCAAGCAGTACACAGTAGATTCTAGTTGTCCAAATCCAAAGAGTGTATTCTACCACATCTCTCTGTACATATTTAGCAAGTTTCTTCTATATTAAGTTTTACTCTTTTATGTTTTTTTTTTTTAAGTGGTTAATTATATCTTTTATAATCTCAAAATGTCTTTTAACACTATTATACATCCTATATGTTCAGTTCATGCTATATATTTATCTCTTATATATGTATAAAAGAGTATTTTATATGTAAATAAAAATATATTTATATATATAATAAAATTATATTTTACACATTGTACTGGACAATATCAGAGCTCTGTGATGTATACCTTGACTACTCCTTTTGATACAGCACAGATTTTCTGCTCAATAGCCTGATATCTAGCTGCCTGTAAATCACAAATTTCCAATTACTTAAGTTACACAGCTAAAATAATTACACTTCATATTCTTTAGACCTATATAACATTCCTTAATTCTGCACACACTCCAGCAGCAGATAGAAAATCACTGATGAGTTTCCATAGGCCAGTGTGTGTGTGTCTGGCTGGTTTTGTATTTCAAGTTTTTCTTCCACTTTCCAAACTCTGATTTTGACATTTATAATACCTTCCCATTTGCACAGCATCAGATTTCCGTCTAGTTTTGAAAAGATGAAAACAGCGCCCAGTACTTTTCACCACTTACCAGTTAATGACATAGACTCAACTTGATTTAAGAATCTTTTGGCTTTGTCTTTTAAAATTCATCAATAAACCTTACTGTTTACTCTAAATTCTGCTGGAAATGTAAGTTCAAATTGTTACCTCTGTGGAATCCAATTCAAATAACATGCCCTAGAAAGGTCCGGAGTAATTTTCTCCACTGAGACCCCCCCTCAGAAAATGTAATTTTAATCATTATCACCAGACTTGCCGCTGGCTCTTTTTTAATGATTCATTCTTTACAAAGATCAGAGACTTCATATGTCTTTTAAAGTTACCATTTTTTAACCCAAATTAACAATTAAAAATTTCATATTACACTCTCAAAGATCCTTCACAGAAGTAAATAGGCTAGACTCTTACATTGATATAAACCCAATGCCATTTTACTGTCTTCTCTAGTATAAAGTCTGTGCAAGAAAGTGAAAGATATGCACAAAATCCACATCTCAGGAGTTAGACACTGAATATAGTGGAAAGGTTAGTACCATGGGAACAGTTTGCCTTAGGTGTTTGTTTTGAGACCTTAGGGAAAGCTTTGATTTATTATGTTATGTTAATTATTATATACATATTATCACAGTTAATTTTTTTCTCATTGACTCATTTTCTCATTTCAATTATGAGTTGTGAGTAGCAAAATGGTTGAAGTGAAACAGATCTTTCCTCATATGGACCTCACCCACCTTCTGTGGAAACTGTGGAGATCCAAGTGGTTTATGAAAAAGGTTTTCCTGTGTCACCGCTGTCTGGGGGGCGGGCAATAAAAACAAATCTATTTTAATTTTTGTCCACAAAATTCACAAATTTTGTCTTTGATCTCTGTTACAAAATGTAATCTCTGCATATATGATATTTCTAACTCTTTCCTTGTGCAATACTTTACCTCAAACTGAGGCTGTTAAATGAATGACACTTTGGTTAGAATTGTAAAAAAAAATATTGTTTACAACAGAACACATTTCAGGAAATAATTTTTCTTTCACAGAAATTTTAGTTGTCAGTCTACCAACTTACAACTTAAAAATTAATATTTAAGGAAAATTGGGTCTGCATATCAAAATGTAGACTTTGTCAGGTTTTCAGAATAAATGCTTTCGTTCACCTCTACCTTTGTATTTCATACTAGTGATCTTCAGGACAAAGGCATTTCAATCATTCTAGTTATTCTGTCCAAATATTCTGTAAAAAGATCACTGTGCTATGTTGAAAACAGTATTACACTGGGATCAGTGGGGTCCATTATCAAACGCACTGGATATTACCACAAAAGAAATTATGAGTAATATTTTCTACCTTTCTTACAATTCCTTCTTTGGCAAATTATTTCAGCTTACAACAGTCCTCTAAAAGAGAACTTTCAATATTTCATTGGACAGCTGTAATTGTGAGTTTTATAAAAAGTACACTGACGGTGAATATCCAGTATGATATTTGTAGTTTTCTCAACATTTCCCCAAAAAACGACAACAGTGTCTCTTTCAGACAAAATATTGACATCTTGTAAGGATGTAGGAGAAATCCACTGCTAGTATCTTTCTTACCTGAGTGAAAACTAGTTCAAGCTGCTTTTCCACATAAGGGCTGGCAAAAAGCAGTACAATCCCTTCTTTATTAGTAGTAATTTATGTTGTCCCTATTTTGTTATTCCTTAAAGAAGCAGACATGGGGTTGACATTCGCTCACCTAACCTTTGTCATTCAGGAGTTGAATGCCTAGTCTCAAGAGGTAGGCTAGATAACTAATTAAGGTTCATCCTATATTAAGATATGATAGATTCCCCCTTGGAGTTGCTTATCTCTTAGCTTTGATATAGTAAAGAAGGTAATACGAATCACAGCCACAATACAGGATTATCTATGTGAAATTTCTAGTCCCTCTTGAGTGGAGTTCATGCCTCTCTGTGTGCTGTAAAAATACTTACACTCCTCAGGTTATACTGCATCTATTCTTGCTGCTCTTCTTATTTGTATTTTTTATTTCTAATAGAGAGAATAGTAATAAGCATATTAATCTTTCAACATTTTTCTCCTTTTTCTTTAATACAACTTTTTTTTCAGCTGTCAAGCATTCTACTTGTTCCTTATTGCTGTAAGGACAGGTTAAATAAATTTATTTCTATTTTATTTTCTATTCAGCACCTGAAAATGTGGTGTTAAAAGACAACATTTACTGTCACTCTAAATCTTGTAGTGCAGGTATTTTTTTTGCTAAACTCCATGGGTAATTTTGCCTTATAAATTGAATGGAAAACGTGAATTTTGCACTTGAAATTTTGTGCAAATGGAAAAAAAATGAATTTTGATCTGTTTCAAATTTTTTTTAGTTACATTTCAACAGACAAAGAAGTTAAAACCTGGATGACAAGATTTCAATATCAAGAAAAACTAATGAGGCTCCTTTCCATATATTCACCGTGTTCCCAGGAAGTTCTTTTCTTTGTTCAGAAGGACACTTGGCTTGCACCTAAACTCAACAGATATCATCATCTCTCTTTGAGGCCCAAGGCCATCTGTACAGTATTCTGCAGAGCTTGTGTGTAAAAGCATCCTTGGGAAGGAACAGACCCTGGCAGCCAAGCTAGGAATGTGATAGGGCTAGAAATCCCTGGAGCGCACTGGTCATACCTACCCTGTACAGGACTTGAACCAGGTTTCCTCCTGACCAGTGTGACAGTCCTGTGGTCCTAAGTTAACTTGCCTCTGCGTGTGTAGATTTTCAGTTCAAAGTGACGGAAATAATGTGAGGTTTGTTTTGTTTCTTGCCAGTTGCTTTTAGGGCTTGTTGCATTCTGCAGGAGATGACAGGATGTTTGAAGTAGAAGAGACAACTGAGAAAATGACAGAAGTGGCCTAAAGACTAGCTGGGATGTGGGATCTCTTCAGTTTTCCTAAAGGAGAATCGCAGGCCGAGACAGATTCAAAATTCTTTGCAATCAGATAGTGCAGATGAGTCTGCACTTGCCTCTGCAACCCAGTGTGTAGAAAGAAGATGATCACTTTACTTCCAGAAAACAAAATCAAGCAGCTTTATAGTGCTGCTCCTTGAAAGTGGAAGAGAGAAATCTGGATCTCTTTTGAAAAAGAAAGAAATGTCTTCTCATTTTCTGAACATGGTCTCTGTAACCACTACCTCCTTACAACAGGAGAGGATATGCATGCACATCACTTGGAACAGTCTGAATGTTGAGCAGTGGGACAATGTGACTCCCACTATTACACTCAGAGTCTTGTTACAGGGTAAAGGGAACATGCTGTAGATACGGAGCCAAGAATTTGTCATTAGCTTAATTAAAATCTTTAACAAGCGTATCAGAATGCAACACTTATTAGTTAAGTTACAATATTGCTAAGTTTCATAATCCAAATAATAGCAAAAAAGCCTCATTAATAATTGTTATTCAAATAAACATATTAATATCCATGCCTTTTCCTCAGTATTGTGTTCACACTTTCAGCATTCCTAATGTGAAAGGCCTGATTTTTCTCAAGCAGGAAGATGGTGAGGTGTTCTAGTGGGTTTCTATCATCTTAAGGAGGAGTTCAGCACCAGTGATGAGAGTCCCTCCCATCTCAGTCCTGGGGGCTGCTTTGGCTTGTTTCTAAATGTTTCCTCAGCCCAGACTGCTGCCTTCTGGCTGCTCCCAGCGGAGTGTGAGCGTGTCCCCACAGCCTGCCCGGGCTCAGCCCCTCCAGGGGCTCTTCTTTGTTGGGCAGCGACCCCCTGGGTTTGCCGGACCCTTCCCAGGGAGGCACTGGCAGAGCTCAGGCTCAGGCAGGAGTCCAGCGGCACTGCCTTAACTGTGCTTAATCCATTGGGGAACTGAATCCTGGGCTAAAATGATCTCCTGGATTCTTACTGTGCTAAAGTATAAGGTAGGCAAATAGCTTCTGCAATAAGAATTGAGGCACTTCTGACAAATCAAAGAAGAAATTTCAAGAGCTGGAATATTATGCTTAAAAAGTTGCAATGCCTTGGGAATCCAGTCTTTGACACTTCCACAATTAAGAAGTGATACACTGAAGTTAGCAGAACGGTGAATTTTCAGTTAGGCATCTAAAATTCTAATTCTCACTCTACTCTCCTAAATATAACTGTTGGATCTAGACATAGTTTCCCTGTTGAGCTAGGATTCTCAGATCAGAACAGTTAAATTAGGAACAGATGCAAAAGGGTGCATTTGTTTGTTAGTGATCACTCAAAGACAAATACAATAGCATTGGGTGTGAGGGAAGGTGCTAACTAGCTAATTGTGATTCTGATGATGGTTTTGGCACATTCAGAATGGTATAAGCAAGTAATTGACTTTGTATTGTATATTATTGCTTTTATCATCAGCATGTCAGAGAGACAGATAAATTGTCCAGCTGTCTCTACAATATTCCCAAATGTGTCCTTAGTAGGGGAAACCATTCATGTTTTTTATTTTATTTGCTTCTACCAGTGCTTAATTACAGTCCTTATCATTTTAATTTAAAAACTCATGAGCCAGAGCTCAAAAATGAACAACTGAAAGTTAAATTTAGCAACAATTGTGTAAAATAATAAAGCAGGCAAACTTCTGCTGTTACAACTTTCATCTTTCACACTTTCATTGAATATACTGACTCTACAATTACTGATTTGCTAAAAACTGAAAAAAGCATACCTAGCTTACCCTATGAATAGCTAATCAGATTCTAATGTGATCAATCAGAGCCTCAAACCTGCAAATGTCCTCCTTTATTTTTACAGTACACACTATCAGGTTTTAATTTTGTGTTGTTACATGCACAGGAAATGAACAGGAGTTTAAGAGGAAATTACCTTCCCCTTCTGTCCCCATTGGTATTGTATAATCCATTTTACTGTTAAAAGCAGTTTGCACGTAACAATAACCTTAAAGCTAACTTAAGTTTTGCTGTTATGTAAGTGAAGCAAGATTACATTGACCCTAACTCTCACTTCAAACAATAACATGTCTATTATGAATGCAACATGAGAAGAATGTTGTACATCAGATCTTCCACTGTAGAAAGATGAATTATGTCACAAGCTTGGTACAAAGCTGAAAGAAAGCCAGCTCAGGACACCCTCAGAAAACTTTATAATTCTGTATGACTCAAACTTGAATTTGGAGATTAAAGTGGCAGAGAACAAATTTTGAAGTTTTACCTCAGTGTCCCTTTTCACACAATTTTTCCTAAGGAAATTGTATTAGCAGCTGAACATGTATATTTGTGTTATTCCATTTTCACATGTCCTTTTCCATAGGAAGAAGAGCACATTACTGCTACCGATTTGACTTCAGCTGCTCATGACTATTCATTTCCTCCTACTTGAGGATATCAGTCCTCTTACCTCTGCTGGTTGCAAGATCACTCCTAACCCATTTTGTCTGATATGAACTGAATTATGGACATTTCATATAGCAAGTCTCTGCCAAGATAGTACTTCTAAGAAATCAGTTTACCTTTGCTGGCTGAGCCTAGAGTAATAACTACCTCAACCAACTGTAGGACAATATGTTCAGAGAACATTAATTAGCAGAGGGAGAAAACGTTACAGCAGATAATTCACTTGATATGTTGACCATTTTATTTGGAAAATGTAGCCATAAAATCAGGTAGATAGATTTCCTGTGTAAGGTAGGTCATAGAGTTTAATTCAGTAATTCTTACATCAAGACAATGAGAGAGTCATGACTATGAGATTTACCAGAGTTCCTGTTGCTGTTGGGAGTAGAGGATTTTTGAAATATAATGTGCATGGATCACAAAACACCTGTGTTTAAGTAATGTCTGCATTTTAATTAAAACTCAGATACTGAGCTATATATGTGACATAATCTGTTACAGATGACATTGTTTCCCATCCTTGATCAAGTAACTAGTCCTATTTATTAGAATCTGTAGCTTCAGCCTTGTTGGTTCATAACTTCTTCAATGCTCTTAGACATAAGGGTGCAAGGTTTTCCAGGAATACCGAGTCAGACTTCTCAGTCCTCCACAAGAGCAGCTTCCATTTGGTAAGTTTCTTGCTGTTTAATAGCTAGGAAGTTGAGCTGAAACACAGAAATTTCTTTGAGAGTGCATGAAACAACTTTCTGAGTATCAGCATGTCCCATGATAGTCTGGCCAATGGGGTCTTGAGAGCTATCTGGTCTCTGAAGTAAGAAGTGCCAGCATTGCAGACACCTGAAGCCAGGCAAGATGACTCCCTCTCTTATATCTAAACTACAGACATTTGCTATCCTCACTATATGTCAGAGAAATAATATTCCTGATTTATTACGTCACTGAGAAAGCAGTGTCAGCAGAAGTCCTTTCTAAGGATATATTTATTATAAAAATATATTTCTGTGCTTACAGAGAATAAATTTCTTTCCTTTTAGCACTCACAGCAACAGTTTCACTATAACTGGTAAAAAGAACAGCATGATCAGAGTAAAGTGTGGAAGAGGCAAGGGAGATCAATTACGTAATTATTTCACAGAAACTGTAAAATGTCACAGCCTACACAGGTTCTCTCCATTTCCTGAGGAATCACTTTCTACGATTCCCCTGGCTGTATTGACTAAATCTCCATTGATTACAATGCTAGCCAAGACAAGTAACTCATACATAAATCACATTCCAGACACCTCACAACAGGCAAGGTGAAACCCACCCAGACCATACATTCTCACAGCACTAGGGTGGTACTTGTGTAACTGGTCCTTTCCACTTTCTTCTGCAACTAAATACACAGATGATCTGTTTGCCATACTTTGTTATGCTTTCTCTCCTCTTCTTCAATGCCTTGTCTTCTTCCCCACCTCTACCTGTGCTACTTATAGGTGACCAACCTAACCTGTTAGTTGGAAAGTTCCTGTGAAGGTCAACAACCTCCTGGACAAAGAAGGTGTATGTCCTAGGGCTCTGTGAAGTGCAGTTCAGAATACACCCAAGGATGAAGATTCTGGAGCCTATCTGGGCAACAGGGTTTAAACTATCTTGTTGTAAAGAATTCAACTGGATTTTTTTTTATTTCCCCAGCTTGTGACCTCTGCCTCTTTTTGTTTCCTTGTGCATCTCTAAGAAATGGTTTGTTCCATTTTTCTCTATACCTTCCTTTCTGGTAATGGAAGACAGCAGCTAGGTCCTCCCCCTTAAGTATTCTCTTCTCCAGGGTACAAAACCTTCAGCCTCTCTTTATGTTATGATATGTGCCAATTGTCTAAGCATCTTGGTGGTCTTTTGCTGGATTTTACCCAGATTATTGACATGCCTTTAATACAAGGAGCCAAATTGGACAGTATTACAGATATGCCCTCATGAATGCCAAGTAGAGGGAATTGGTTACTTCCCTTGACCTACAGCTATACTTTCAGCCCAGTAATTGGTGAGTTTTCACTGGTCCAAGGGTACTCTGCTAATGCATATTCAAATCCCCCAGTTATTCCCTGCAAGGCTGTGAAGTAGCCAGTCAGTTCCCAGTCCATACTGATGTGTAGGGCTCTTCCATCTGAGGTGCAGGCCTTTACATTTGTCTCCATTAAATATCCTCAGTTTCTAATGGCTCATTCCTTCAGCTTTTTGGAGTCCCTCTGAATGGAAATTCTCCCTCCCGTCCACTAATAACCACTCTCCATTTTGGCGCTGTCCAAAATAGTGATGAGGGTTAACTCTCTTGCTGTCATTGATGAAGATCTTAAGTTAATACCTGTGGAATGCCAAGTGTGAAAAGATACCAGTTAGATTTCTAAGTGTTGTCTGCTAGGCTTTTAAGCCTGATTGATAGATAACCATTTTTTACCTCCCTTGTAATCCACACAGCCTGTTCATGTCTCACCACTTTGAATTCCAGGTTGCTATTGGAGGTCATTTTAAAAAATGTTGCTAAAGTAAAGGTAAACATCTACTCTTATCCACAGAGCCTGTCATTTCATGACAGAAACTGGTTAAGTGGTCAAGGACAATTTGCTCTTGGTAAATTCTTGCTGGCTGTTCCAGTCACCTTGTCCTTCCTGCTCTTGGAAATAGCTTCTAGGAGAACTTAGTCCATAATCTTCCTAGAGACAGGTGCAAACCTGACCACCTGTAGTTCCCTGTATCCTTCTTGATTTTTAAAATGGGAATAGCATGAGGAGCTAAGAAACAAATCTGATTTTTCACATAGTGCTCCATTCTGTTGGAAGACATTTCTGAATCTGATTGTCCATCAGATGTGAACAATAATTTTCTAGATAATTTTCTGTTTTGGTTTGTTTTCTCAAATGGAGAAGGTGTTTCTGTAAAATCAAAATATCCCATGGAAATATAAAAAATTAACTAAATTGCTTCAGATGATATACAATGAAACAAGTTGAAATCTTTCAATTTAGTTGAAGACAACATTAAAGCTGTATTTCATCACATTTTGTGGACCTATGTTCTTGCTTTTCTGTTGTAACTGCAACATACTTAAGATTCTTATGAACTACAAAATTTAAGAAACTGGTGTACAATGCAGGCTAAATCTAGAAGAAGCATGGAATTCCCTTTCACTATGAAACAAACAGTATTCAAATTCCATTTTGATAAAAATTTGTACAAATAATTGATTTTTTTTTTCCGGGGTGGACAGAAAATAGTCATTTGGATCACCAATTTTTATTTCCATTACTAAAGTTGAAATTTGTCAGCTAACAGAAAGAACAAGATTATTTTTCTCCATTATTTTCAATGGTTATAGCATATTTTCCGTGTTCAGTGTCCTGTTCTCTTGAAACTGGAGTTTACATATAAGATGCCCCCTTTTCTCCCTAAGCAAAATATATCAGGCAGAGCTTGGGCAGAAGAAAATATGCATTGTATTTTGAGGTACACAAATGTACAGCCTGAACCACCTACTGTCATGATAAGGATGGTGAGGTAATAAGATGCATGTAATCGTTCATGAAACAGTTTTAAAATAAAACTTTTTCAGGACACCTGAAAAGTTGAAATAATCTTACACTGATGGAAAGATCTGAAATAAAAAAATCATCTTTATTCTCCCAATGGTGTTTTTTCATCCATAAACAAATTTCAGATTTTAAGGTGTATCTCTATGCAAAAGGACCTTTCATAGAAAATGACGAAAAAGCCTGTGGAGCAAGATAACTCAGTCTTATAGTTTACCACTCTATATGAAAAATCAAACCAAACCTAACCAAAAACATTCTGATCTTCCAGAAGAAATTGCTCTTTGCTTAGTGCAGTTTTGAGTTAGCAGTCATACTGTGACTGCAGCTCCTTGAATATTGAAGAACTATATATGAAAGATGCATAAGTACAGGAGACATTGGCTGCCTAGGGAAGAAAAAAAGCTTCTGTTCCTCCCTATCTAACAGGTTATCCTGACTTTGACACACAAGTGAAAGTAGAAAGTAATTAAGTAACATTTCTCTTTCCATTGCCCACAGAAGAGATGCATTGGAATTTCCTTCTTGCATGCTGGTGAGTTTCAGAACCTATTAGATTCATAGCTAACAGCTCTCAGAAATTAAAGGAACTTGTGCAGGTATAGAAGGAGAGAGGAGGAGAGTAATGCACATGCTAATAAAACATCAGTGTGGTCTGCATCATTAAAATAACAGGTTTAGCCTTTTTGGTACATAGATTACTGTTGGAAGCAAGAAAAGAACTTTTCTGAAGTTCAAAAATAAAAGCTATTTGGAACACATTGGAGGGAAAAGGTATTGTAACAATTAGAAAGGTATTGTCGTTATATGAATGCAACGTGTCTCATTTGTTTACAGTGCGATGTTAGGTCTCATTTTTCAGTGACAGGTGACTCCTCATGCACAGTGGTAAGTCTACAAATGGACAGCGCATGCTTTATTTCCATTTGTGCTGGTTGTATCAACTGCGGTTCTGAAAATAAGTCTAACTGCATTTCAAGAAATGCATCTCATTGCAGGCTTCTAAATGTGTTACAAAACTCTAAGTAACAGCAAAAAGCCTTGAGTGACTCTTGATGCCGAAGAAATGAGTTGTGCAACAAATACTCAACATGTGCATGAAGGAAATATACAGCATACAGTAAAACTGAAGTGAATACTGTAAAGTTTGTGTTCTAGGGGAAAATAGGAACTTGAAGCTGATTGAAAAAAACACTCACCTAGCTCACTAGACCTCATGGATCATTTATATTCCTTGAGACACAGATATTCCACACAAACTTTTATTTTGTCTTCAGCCAAGTAACAAAAAATGAAACAATAATTATGAACATAACCATAATGTTTTAAAAGTTAGATCAACATTTTTCATGAAAATGATGAATTAGTCCATTGTGCCCATGTCCATAGACTGCTCAATAACAAGTTAAAGAAGATTTTGTGCATGGAGCCATGAGAGGTGGGAATAATAAATTTCATTTTGTCTATCAGCCTTGTAAGTAGTTCAGAAGAGGTTTACACCTGCTGTGTAATATTAGGACTCAGCCAGTTACAACACTGGCTGAGGCTGGACTTGTTAATAAATCATAGATTCATCTATCAACTTTTTTCTTCATTCTTTTACATTATTTTACGTTCCGACCATTTTTAAACAAAGCAATTGAAATATAAATGTGTTTGCAACCATTTTAGTTTGAGGATATTGATTGACCCACACAAAGTTTGAAACAGATTGTCTTGTGGCAGCTTATCAAACTAGAGTGCTTTTTTCTGTGGCCATCACTTTATGTTCCATCACTCACAGCTTTCATTTCAAAGAAACAAAAGAAAACTCCCCAGACATCTGGTGAAAACAAAATCCATGGAAAAGCCACGTGAGTACAAGTACTGTCAGTGTGAGTATTCAGAGGATCTGCAATAGAATATCTGAAATACATGAACAGTCATACACATGCAGAGAAATTAAAAATATTGTCAGTGAATGTATAAGCAAAAAATGAGAGGTTTTCAGGGCATAAGTGAGGAATTTTAGCCTAGAAAAGAAGGCCATGATGGTTTAATTCCTATTGTCTAATTATTTGGTTTCCAATGGAGATTTTATTGTTGGAATGGTCTCTTAGGCAGGGGAGACAAGTATGTTGGTGTCATGGTTGCAAAGGCCATGAAACACTGAGTTAATTGTTCCAGAGCAGAGTGGTTAAATTTTCCTTATTAATAAGTTGGTGGGAAATATGAGCAAAGAGACACTGTGTTTAAGTTAGCAGCTTGAGAATGTCAACAGCAATGGTAGATATGGGAATACTGAGAAAAATTAAAAAGAGGGAATATGAGAATTTTCCTTCTTTGGTACAACTCTAGATGCAGTATTGTGATGATTAGTAATGGAACAGTAATTGTAGCTGATAAAAGATGTGTTATTCAATCAGGTTTGGGTTCTCTTGTACGGGAAAATTGGTGCAAAACAGAAGCAAGGCCAGCAGAGGGTCCCCAGGATGAGTAGGGGTCTGGAGCACAATGCACTGAGAGAAACTGAGAACTGGATTTGTTCAGGTTTAAGAAGAGAGGGCTAAGGGAAAGCTTTAATTGCTGTTTTCAGCAATCTGCTGGGCTATTAAAAACAAGATAGATGACTCTTAAAGGTGAAAAGCAAAAGGACAAGAGGCAACTCACACAAACTGCAGAAGGGAAATCCTGATTAGATACAGAGAAAAGCTTGACAGGTGGTTTAGGCTTGCCCAGAGAGGTTGTGAAATCTCTATCCTTGGAGATACTCAGAACTCAACTGCACAAAGCCTTCAGCAACCTGATCTAACTAGAGTCAGATCTGAGTTTGAAACTGGCCTTATTTTGAGCAGGGATTTGAACCAGGTTATCAGCAAGGTCTCTTTCAATTTTAATTGGTCTAAAATTATTTTTTCTTAAAGCTATAACATACTTTTTCTTATGAAGCTGATACATGGCTTTACTCATAGGAAAGATTCTTCAGGTAGAAAGAATGCATATAGACACTGTAGAACATTTCAGATGAGTAGTAGGCCTGGATAACCAGACTTCAGTAAATGCTGTTAGCTCTGATTCCATGAAGAAAGGAACCATGTACCAAGAGCAAACAATCAAAGCAGTAACTGAAAATTTCGTAAGAAATCAAAATCAAAACTATGATGTTGTGTTCTACCTAACTGGAGACAGGCAAAGATAAATGGATGAGTAACCGAAAAAAAAAAGGATAACTCCAACTCACTATAAAGTAAGGTCACTGTAAGTTCTGACAATGGTGTTTACAGGAAATTTAACAGTTCCAAAAATGCAGCTAATAATCTGAGACAAATAGGAAATACCTGTAAAAAGTTGTCTATGAAGAGTTGTAATTAGTAAGCAATTTCTCTTGTCTTTAGTTTGACCCATTAGTTTTGTCATCGTAGTTTCTCCTCATGTCCTGCAGAGAGAGGAGTGAGTGAGCAGTTGGGTGGATACAGGAAAGCAGCCGCTCTGTCCACCAGCCCAAGGCAGAGGCTCCCCATACTCCAAACTGCTTTTAGCTAAAACAAAGGAGTTGGAATTATTAATTTAGAAGTCCAGTTTACTGGTATCTGGTGGGTTGATTGGTGTGGCAGGAATGTTAACACCATGTACGAGGAAAAAGGGGAGGAACTTATCTCTATAAGAATGGCATCATGTATTTCCAAGTAACAACTTCTGAGTATTTAGGACTAAATGTTCTAACAGATAAAGCAGAAGATGGATCAGTAGTAATTCTTTAGAGACAGAAATCTCATACAAGCTTAGACCTGCAGTTACATAGGGTATTTATGATTTCCTGTGTATGTACAGGAGAAAGCAAAGCTGTGGTATCTTTGATGACTGAATGGTTGTTAAAAACTGAAAGGTCCTTCTGCCAGTTTCTTGTCATGCTCAAAATCATAAATGGCAATTTATTAGCTCACAAGTAGTTGTATTCAAAATGAGGAGGGAATTTGATATTTGATATTCTTTTAAATTAATCACAGAAGAAAAATATAATGATAGCTCAGGTTTGAATAATCATTATTCATGTACATTTTCTGTATGTAAAAATAGTAAAATTCAAGCTAAAACAGGTTTGGGAAATTACATTGCAAGTTTGGAAGACAGATGTGTAAGAAATTACATTGTTAGAATTGGGAAAGAATTTTTCATTAAGAAGTTAGAACAATACAAAGTCAACATGACATAGTATAAATTAACTAAATACTATCAAACTGATATGTCTCAATGAATTCATCAAACAGGGAATTGCACATAACTTTTTTTTTTTTGCTTAACATTTTAATGATGAACTAGACTCACAATAATCATGATGGATAAAGTTTGCAATGACTCAAGGATTAGGATAGTACTAAATAAAAAGGAAGAAGGGAAGACAAAACATTCATAACAAGAGACATTTTCAAGTGGTTTAAAGTGTTAGGTTCTTGTTATGGGATAAAGGGAACACTATGAATAGAACCAAGAATTTATTGTTAGTCTAAATAAAAAATTAGCAGTGTAATCAAAATGCAATGAACACTTATTATTAATTCAGTTACAACAGTTACATCATCTTACAGCCCAAAATAATACAATAAAGATTCTTTAATAACACAATTGAAGTTGTTATACAAGAAAATTTATTAATATCTACCCCTTTTCTTTGTTGTGCTCTCCTTTCCAATGTCTCTGTGGGTTATACTGTCAGCGGCTGCAGCTTCATCAAAAGGAATTGCATGCATGGGGAAGGGCAGTTTATGAAAAGTCATTAGTGTCCCAAATTAAGCCCTGGAAGGAGTATGATGCTCTTGCAAACCACACAGACAGCACTGGCAGAGCTCAGGCTCAGGCAGGGGAGGCAACAGCCCAGCCCAGCGCCGGCCACGGTGAGCCCAGGGGCCAGCCCTGAGACCTGCGCTCTCAGCTAAGGGCAGAGCCCAAGGTCTTTAACTAGGAGTGGCAAAAAATATTTTATTAGGATATAAATGAGTTAATCTATAATTACTCTATGAAGAACACTTTCATCAGAAACTTGATTCTGAAAATGCCTTAAAGAGTATCCACTCTAGGTAGTGGATTAATGTGGTGTTGTGGACCAAAAAATTGAAATACTTTTTTAAGTCTGGCCCCAAAATTTAAGAACTTAAATTTTTAAGTTCTGATTACAATTTGTTCACAAACTGATTATAATACAAAGTTCCTTCTCAGGTGACGGTTAATTTGAGGAAGTCTTATATCCAGTGTTATTCAGGCAACTGCTTCTGTCAATTTGATTATGCATCAAATTTCATGTGAGGCTTTGCTAATTTCATCATCTTGATCAATAAGAGCAAAAGAACTTTTAACTTTTTATTCCTGATCAAAGTCCACAAGACAGATGTCAGACAAAATTTTGAAAGCTATCTGTTTTGAAGATCTCAATCTCTCTAATTATTTTGATTTGTTTGCAGTGTTAAGAGCATTGATCTTTCTCTCCTTCCCTGTTTTCCTTATGGATTCAGTGAATCAGTTGGAGGAGTAGGAGGAATTGGAAAGAAGCCAAAAGTGGCTTCTCTCTGGGATACTATATAGCACCATTTACAAGCAATATGGGATGAATAGATATTTGATAGATGAAAAAAAAGTAAAAAATAGTGTCTTTATTCTAAAAAGCAATGGTATAACAAAAGTTTTCAGTGAAAGACTAGTGAAATCTTGCGAATGCTACGTATGTTCCAGTGCTCTGAGCAGAGACAAGAGAGGGTTGAGAACTCCTAAATCCTCCTTGTTTTTTATCATATTTGTTCTTATTACTCTCTTATGACAGTACAGAGTCCAATTTTATGGACTCTTAACCAGGTATGACCCAAGAGTCTGAATACATGTAAAAAGATATTTCCTGTGCTAATTCTTTGTGAAAGGAAATTCTTAGAGTAGAAGATCAAAAAAACTTCCACTGTTTCACTCCCTTAGCGATTTTATTTCTTACCTGGATCTCCTGATATTTCTTTAGGTACTGTCTTGAAGAAAAATAGACATATTTCTACTGTAGATAAAGTATATTAAGTAAATCATGATAAAATGACCAATGTGACTTTTAATTAGGATTTTAACAACTTAGATGAGATCTTAACATTGTATTTCTTTGCATAGGCCAAAATGGGTCAACCCAGTTTCTTGTCAATTGTCATTTCTTAATTTTTGTGCCAAATTCAGCTACCAAATATCTCACAGAGAGATCCACATTTGCCTGATTTGTATTGTGCCATTTAACGTAAAGGTGGTTAGCATAAATGTGCCATGCAGAGGTTAGGATTAAAATCAAGAGGGAAAGAAAACTACAACGTAAAAGTCAAATGTCTACTTTAAAGCTTCATTTAAGAGGATAACCTTTTGGCTGCTTGCTTCTTTTGCAAAATGGTTAATTGTGAAAAAAATATGAGAAGAATTTATTTTTAGCTGTCTATGAAATAATTTTAGTGTGCTTATGTTTTATTTCTATGATCTGTACTGGGAAATTAACTAATTACGATCTTATTAAGTTGCAAACTTTTATGCTCAGTTTACACACAGTGTAGTTAATGAATTAAAAAACTGGAACTGTTTAGATTTTAATTAGGAAAGAAGTGCATAAACAAGTAAAACATACCTCTGCCACTCAGGAATCTGAAAATTTGGAGGGAGAATACTCACCTGGATGACATAGAAATAGGGAGAGGAGAAGGGATAGTGAATTCTGTCTCATTTTGATGCCTTATCACTATCTGGGGGTTTAGTGGGGCAGATTTTCTTTACGTTTGTCTATTTTTTTTGCAAAAACTTGTGTAGTGCCTGTACATCAATTTACCCTGCTGAATAACTATAGCTGTAGGACTAATAGAAACAGCAGCACACACTTTTGTTACCCAACACTTCATTATAATACAATGCATTTGTGTTAATTAGGGATGTGCAAGTGTTCTCAGCTGTGGCAGTCAGCAGTATGTCTGCTTCCAGAGGTGTTTCTGCATTAATCATGAAGAACAAGGAACATGAACATGTGTATGTCCGTGTTCCTGTAATTATTGCTACAAAACAATAGCTATGTTGAGCTGGTCCCCAAACTAAATAACACTGTATACAAATAGGTCAGATTCTACCTGCATCTTCTTGTGATACAAGTCAGCACAGACTCAGCTATACAATATAAGGTACCATGCCAGACAATGTGGTTTAACTAGGGAGGTGTCTTAATGGAGAGGCAAAGTGGATAAGCTGCAGGAAAATACATACAGCCTTTCTTGTAACGCCACTACCACAGATGACAAGTGTCTTGTTCGTTTATACAACCAGGCAGATGGCAGAGAAAGATCACCTTTTTCTTCAGAGATAAAGATGAATGCCTTTAAAAACTTTTCTTAGACCGGTAGGGCTGGAAGTAGTACAGACTTACCAAAATCTTAACTGCTGGATTGTCTATAGTGTATTTGGCAATGGATTCAACAAAAAGTGATCATATGCAGAGCTTCTCCTTTCCCAAGAATTACGGACTTTGTGATATGTGGTCTTGTTTGCCAATGCTGTGACCGCTGGACTGTAATGCAGAAGTTGGATTTTCCTCTGAATAGGCTAATTATTTTTGTGGGCAGATAGATAGAGTTTTGTGAGGCTTTGCTAAGAAAGCAAAATTTAGACAAAAATTCAACATACAACAAAGGTTGTATGCCTAGACCTAGATCACTGTGGAGCTCTAAGCAGAGACCAGAATGGACTGTTTCTCAGTATACTTGACCTATGGAACTCCTAAGCTCTGTAGTGAGGAAGTTAATCAATGGAGGCAACTAAACCATGAGGCAAACTGGATTATAACCTGGGATTTGGATAGATTTAGTCATCCTTGAGCTACTTATTCAGTCTCAAAACCCTTAAACACTATGTTGGAACTGTATTTGTGTAACACAAGTAAAGTCTTCGTAAATTCAAATTTAAACCTTTAGCTGATATAGGCTGAGAGATCTTATAGTGGCTAATAGGAATGACTATAAGAAACCTCACACATTCAGTTTTGAAGTAAAAAATTCATATTTTAAAAGGAAGGAACTGAACCTCTGAAATGTTGATTTTCATTTTTTTTCTTTTAGATGGAAATATGACCCCATACAACGGATTTTTATCCAAAGTGCTTGTAAAATGTTTAATGGTGTTATTAATTAAGTTTTTGTAATTAAGATTTTGTAAATCTTTCAATCCCTTATCACCAAAGATGAGCTACATTCCTGCCCAGTTAAACCTTGTCAGATGTTCAGTAAAAAAAAAAAAAAAAAAAAGTCAGTGTTTTTAAAAAGTTTCTTGATGGATAAATTTTTATCACTCACCTCAAAGTTTGAAATATGTATATGTGTATTAGAGCTTGAAAAATGTACCGATAATGTAGGATAGCCATGTGGATGTGCATATTGGGAGAAGATGGTACAGGAGGGCATGTTAAACAGGACAAAATTCATGTTATGCCACTCTGGTACTTAAATTGGTACAACTGTTCTTACCTGTAACTCCTGACACAAAGTGAATTTTCTGCTGACTACCACCTTTTGTTCCAGATCATTACAGACATGAGAGATTTATCTGCCCATAAATTCTTGATTCTTGAGGAAAGTAATTAAAATATAAGTGTTTCAGAGTTTGCTATGTCTCTTGTTTAATTCTTTTTTTGACCTTCATAGTTAACGCTTGTTTTGCTTCCATACAGTCTTTTTTGGATTCTGTCAAATTTAAAAAATGTTTTTGAAGGGATTTTTCAGAAACTAGTTAATGCAATCAAACAAGCTATTTCTAATGTGCAACATTTTCAGATCTGTTACTGACACAACTCAGAGATGTGAAGCTGTAAAATTTCTCATCAAGAGAGTTGTGCAGCTCATTGACATAAGTGTAAAATGCAACTCATTTTAATCAAAGTCATTGGCAAATAATTAAATTTTTTTGTACCTAAAAAGTTTGATTATGTTTGAAATAGAAATGTTATTCATTTGAAAGCTCTGGGGTTTTTTAAAAGCTTTAATAGGAGAATATATTTCTTGTTTGGTTGCTTGCTTTGAATTGGACAAGTGGTTAAAAATCATAAACTGTATTTTTAATTATATTCAATATTTTAGGCTTTGTTAAAATGTTACATTTATACTGCATTTTTTTAACATTTTTAATAGCTTTTAGTTTGTGTTTAGTTGGGAGTTTGCATATGTGTAAAAACCAATAACATATGGTAAGTATTTCATGAAAATACTTGTTATGGCATGAAGCCTGTCTGAAAATGCTGCTCAGAAAAAAAAGAGATTTTGACTGCATCTCCCCAGTTCTTACTCATCAGAAGTTTCTGATATGTCCTGTGGTAACAACTGAAGTTCAGATAGTTGTCTTGGGGGGGCCACCCATGCCTAAAAGCTCTGAAATGCACCTGCCCTCCCTAATGGCTTAAGTATGTGGGGGAGAAAAACCAAAGCAGCTCAGATGAAATGTTAACTTTACATCCTTGTAATATATTTAGGACAAGATACCAGAAGGAGATAATGACCAAAATGATGATCACATATGGCTTTTATATATGGAGAAACATGAAGAGATCTGATTAGTAAAGCCATTTGTGGCTTATAACTACCATCTGGACTAAGAAGCAATATATAACTTAAAAAAACATCCCCTTGGGCATGGCAAAGGAAGAACACATTCAGGGTCTTCCACCACTGTGCAGAAGACTGAGGCTGAGGAGTTAAAGCCAGGTTGCCAGCAGGACTTGGTCATCTTGAGCAGTCAGGGTGGATGTCCTGTTCCCCTGAGTTGACAGAATTGAAATCTTAGAATAGAAATCGGTATCCACCCTCCATCATGCTTAGTAAATTACTTGTCACTTAATGGTGTGGTTCTGTTCTCATGAATACTTCACCTTGAATTCCCCTGTGACAGTATTTCAATACCCTTTTGTGATCCAGACAGCAGAGCCTTTGTAGGTTTCTTAACAAAAATTTGAGTATTCATTAGTTATTTAAAGCATGCTTAAATCTATCCTTCTATCTATAACTTTTATGGTTTTGATCTTACAGCTTCATGACACTTATTCCATATTCAGAGGCTGTAGAGATGATAATGCCTTACTTGCCCAAGATTAATTTTACCTTCTGTATAAATACCAATGATTTTAATGTAAGATATGTAAGATGTTTTGTATATCTGCTTCTGAAAAACAATTGTTTTGATTCAGAAGTGTTGATGAAAGCAAAATGATACTCATGGTTATATTCAGGTTGTAGTCGCCATCAGGACAACTCAACCACTCAACACATTTTGTGTCATAGATGAAGTGTCTGGCCAGGGAACTGAATTGCAATCTGCTTTCTCAAGACTATACTGGTTGCATATATCCTGTTCTTGCCAAGAAAATACCAATGATGTGAGACAGTTTGTCAGTATGTGCCTATGAATGGCAAAGCCATTTTCATAAAGTATATTGTAATTTACATCACTTACAGAAAGCAGCTATCCTTCCTTCACCAGAGAAAAAGGTGACTGGTAATGAGTGAGGAAAAAGCCTTTGGGTGAAGCATTTATAAGTTTTTTTCTTTCTATTTAGACATTATCATTTCTTTTCATAATGACAGCCTGAGTAAACTGTCACTGAAACAGAACTCCTACTGATGCAACAGTTAAATAAAATCCTATGCAGAACAAAAAGGTGGCCTCTAGGGAAATAAGTACATTACAAGCCTTGTTGTAAGTTTTATTTATGAAGCTATTATAAAACTATTTCTCCATTTATAATAAAAAGTTGACCAAGGCAATATACATGAACATACCCCAAACGGTGAATTCAAGCTTACTTTTATAACCTCTGTAAAAGTCTTTGTGCCTGTAACCTAAGTTCTTCCCTATGGTATATGTATATGCATATGTATATGTTAGTGAAGACATGATGATCTTTGTAGTCAGTGATTTATTCCTTTATATCTACCTGCCTTTTATGAAACAACCTGTTGAAAGGCATAGAAGATTTAAAACAAGAAATCAGATTTCCATTTAATACTTTACACAACATCTATTTTCTTCAGTTGTATCAAACAAGAATTAAAACAACTTGCACCTCAGTTTCCAGGAGAGCACACTAGTAAGAAAGTCAGTGACAGTCTAGTCGCATAACAGAAGAGAATATCTTTTTCACTGTTAGGACAATCATTTCAAAGCCTGACTAGACAAAGGCATGAGCAAACTGGTCTAGTCTCATAGCTTTGAGCAGAAGGTGATCTCTGGAGGTCCCTTCCAATCTGAAGTGTTCTATAATTCTATGATAATATGAGCCCATTACCTATTCACGCAGAGCTGGAAATTAAAAATATATCTAAGTATCAGGAGAATAAAGCTCCAGATAATGAATTTGCTCTTTTAAAAATATGAGTAAGACCAGAGTGTATGCTAAAGCCAACAGAAGCTGATTGTTTCATGAGTTCGAAACCAGAGGGGCATTAATGATACTAGTCTTACTGAGATGTGCCAATTTGGCAAGTAGATGCACCTTGGCCAAAATATTTTAAACCCATACACTGCTCAAAGGAGGCAAATGGCCAAAATCATAATCTTACATTCAGATAATCACAGATTCTGGAGGAAGACAGAATCAGGTTTGGATCTGATTTTTAGAGATGTTCCCTGTCATCAAAATGGACCATAAAAAAAAAAGTCCTGATTGATCACTTACTTACAAACATTGCAGGTATCTTATGCTAATAACTCAATAGACTGGGATTTGTATTAAAAAAACCAGGCTCATTCATTTGTCAGCTTTTCATCTTTGAGACCTCTATAAGAAGTAGCCATCAATGTTTCACCAATCTGCTTCAGCACCTCATATGTCTGTGTATGGGACATTCATGCAGATACAATTCTGTTCCCAGAGTATCTTTTCTGTCACCCTGAATTTAGCAGTTCCCTTATTTTCAAAATATGCTAACTACAATAGCTTCTCTTTTTCCTTCATCAGCACTTCACACAACACACTAGTTAGGACCTCTGACATATCACCATTCTCATCTAGACAGCATTTTCTCTACAATTTGCTCTCTATAGGTGTATTTGGAGGGTTTGCTAATTCTGATAGTATCTAATTCTTATGAATCTTAAGATTCTTCTTAAATCCTTCCCTAAATACCATTACAAATGGTCTTCAACCTTTGCTTGTGTTTGCTCAAGACTATTTAGTAAATATCACGATATGGACAGTCTTATATTTTGCTGACTTAATAAACTTAATAGTGACAGTTTCTACTGCAACTCATTTCTCGTGGAATGCTAAAAGTTCTCACAGGCAACATGGTGATCCCAAACCACTTTTTTTTGCCCTTAGAGGGAAAATCCGTATTCTCATCTACTCGTCTACTCGAAAAACAAAGTTGTTTCTCATCATGGCAAAATGAAGCGTGAAAGAATAAAACATAAAACACATATTGAATTTTGTTTAAAGATAAAGAAAAAATAGGAATGCATACACATTCTAAGATGTGTAATCTGTGTGAAAGCTGCTGTTACATTTTTTTTGTTTTTCAGAAGTACCATGGAACATTATGTACATTGCAATCTTCTGTTTTTCTTAGAATGTATACATTTTCTAAAATGAATAGCTAGATTAACGATTCTTCTTGATCTTTTAAATCTATGGTTCTACTATGCAGCCTAAATGACCTGTCTCAGTGCACTCCCTAGTGACAGAAATTTCAGTGCTGAAATTTGCCAGTCGGTGAAGCAGACATGTCAGTTACCCATTATTCACTGTCTGCATTGAGCAATCCAACACAAACAGCAAAGTGGTAGCAATCCTGCTCATCTCTCAGCTACTGCAAAGCGCACTTACACATTATGTAAAGGCCTACAGGTTGAAAAGATGCAGTTTTCTCAAAAGGCAGTATTGATGACATAGCCAAAAAATCCATGACTTTGCAGCTGCCCACTCAGTGGTAAAGAATTTGTAACACGGTGCAGAATTAAATTCCTTGCAGTTGTAGCAGCTCTTTGAGCTTATGCCAAATATTTTGCTGCATCCTGTTGTAATAATGCCTGTTCATATAATGTCTTCCTTTTGGATTAAAGAATCATCTTACATACATACAAAGTTGATCTATACTAAATTACAGTGAAGATTAAAAATAATTACAGTTGAAAATATCTCTGGGATTGTTTGTAAACAGAAGAGAGAATTTAAATTTTTCATTCTAACTATGTAGTATTCCACAACCTGACATTCAGAGGGGATGGCTTGAGGACAGGTTGTGTTACTGAATTCTACCTCTTCATCTTAAAGAGAAATGAGAAGAAAAAGAAAAATAACCTAACAGTAAACAAAGCTGAATCAGAAAAAGCAGCACGCTAGTGAAAACTTGGTAAGTAGAAAACTTGCAGAGTATAATGAAAGTTTCTCACATTAACAGAAGGTAATGCGTCTCTTGTATGGACTTCTATCTGGTTCTCAACACTGCTCCTCACTTGTAACCTTATATTTTTAGCATATCCTACCATGTACTTTCAATAAAGTTTGCTTTTTTTTTTTCTTTTTCTTATGTCTCCAACTGGCATTTAGCAGATGCATTAGGCTAATCTGTGGAAGACAAGTCTTCAGGGACTATTAAACATGGAAGCTACATCTATATTGGTAAAGGAACCCTTTCCAGGAAATGAGCTGTGGCCCTCAGAACAAGTAATGCAGAGTAACTCACATTCACACAGCTCAGGACTAGACATCACTCGAGTGGACTGATACATCCATCCTGAATGTCCTTGGGCCCAGGACTCTTCAAGGATGCAGTCAGTACTCCATAGGCTACAAGGCTAAAAACTATTAATTTTTAGACTTTTTTTTTTTTCTTACCCTCCCCCAGCCCCCTAGGTTCAAGTACCAGAAATAATAGAGCAATGTAGGGAGTATAGGTTGAGGACATGGCATGAAAAAGATAAGGTTGTTTGAGGGCGCAGCACTTCACTGGGACAATACCATCATATATACTAGAGGAATGAAAAACTGCTGCAGTTTTGTGTATAAAGACTCTGTGGGGCAGTTTATGGAGTGAACCATCTCCAGAACATCAACCTGTATTTGTCTGAAAGGAAACTAGTTATTTCAATCAAAAAATTAGAATCGGACTGAGCTATTCTAAGGCCTATGGCCTAGGGATGAATTCTGCTGCTACATTATTTGCCAGGAGAGACATTGACTAAAATGTCATTTCTTAACCTGGAAGTCTCAAAGCTATTAATTTTCAGAGGTTGGGATAACATGCTGGTGAAATATCGCTTTATCCTTACCTACTTCTCATAATGTTCTGCATGCATCTGCTACCTCCGCTTGTGAGAGATAGGACAATGGGTTAACACCACCATAGTACAATGCATGCTGCCATACTACCTTTTCTTTTATTCAGTTTGGTTACAGAAATTATTTAAAACTATTTAAATGGATCAAATCATTAGAGAGAATTGTGAAAAAAGGAGAACAATGAATAAAAATAGACCAGTAGAGTGAGTTGCATAGCTATTCTTTACCCCAAAACACCTTTGGTGCTTAGATATCACCTATATCAAATTAGACACACTTGAAAGTAATGATGTCATTAATCTTTCCTTTCTTCTGGGCTAAGCAAGACATTAGTTAGAAGTATTACATTTGTTCATAGACTGATTAGTAGCTATTTGCAAGGGGCAATTCATGACCACTATGCAGTTCTTTTAACTTTTTAATTGTATACGTATAATTAAATCTCTAAAAGTCCTCTATAATTCAGAATAGGTGTTGTACTTTCAACTCAGTTGTAGTTGTATAAGTATTTGTTTGGCACAGAAGAGAGGTTCATTTTTGCTCCCCTCTCCTTGAATTTTTGTAAATATAATTTGATTTCTGTTTCAAATATGTTTTTTAAATCATACTTTTTGAGTCTGATTTCTCTTAGAGCTGGACACTTTTAATTTTAGGGATTATTTCTATAGCAGACAGTTGTTTTCTCCCTATAGTTTCTGTAAATTGAAAGAGGAATGACTTGAAAAAGTCCTCCCTAGCAACACGGTTCTTTTCATAAATTCTAACACACATAAAGCAACTGATTCTCACCCTCCCCTCTCCAAACCCCTCTGCAAAACTAATTAGCTTGGAAAAGGTTCTTTTTTTCCCATACCACATAATTTTGCTCATCAGTGCACTTCTGTTTTTCATGGAATCAGAATTTTGAGATTTTAAAACATGTTCAAACATTTCACAAGACCTATAGAGCAATGGGCCATGTTCCCTGTTTCATGGGAGTGATAGTTTTCTCTTAACATGTCTGACTCTAGAAATAGAAAGTACTAGTATTAAGTGTGTTCTGCCTCACTTCCTGCTTCTTTTGAAAACTAAAACTAAATTACTTGTTAAAAGTGTAACATATATATGGGCCTTCTGAATTTTGTCTGCTAACAACAGACAGTTTGCTTTTCTTCTTCGAATCTGTGTTAGATAAAAACAGAAAGGTCAGAATGACTACCAGGTACTATCATAAACCAGCTATTATTTACTAAAGGAAGTGACACAGCCTAATAGAACTCAGATTTGCGTACTGAAGCTGACAAACTTCAAAACTATCTTCAGTCTTCTTATGTCATAATGAATGCAGAAGGTTTTGCACAAACTTGACCTCCCTCAGGAAAGTTTCTGTAGCAGGGTGAGCAGAAATAATGGAAGAATTTTATTTGGATACTTACTTCAAATTCAGCAAAGCAAAGTTCTCTCACAGCAAAGGTGAACAATATAGCTATTTGGCTTTTGTGTGCAACAGGGCTTAAGGGACATAAGAATAGGATACCTCCTTTTCCTTTCTCTTCAAGAAAAGGTTTTTATATTTTTTTAGTGGAACTAATAGAAATAGTCAGCGTGTGACAAATTCAATTTCTATGATAAATATGTTCGAAAAACTTACTTTTGCATAAGCCTCTTCAGAGTTCTGTTTAATTTTGCACTGTCCTGCTAGCATAGTACTTGAACTCAATGACAAACCAGCCTTATGTCTGTCTGTAGGTACACAGGAATAGTCTTGTGATCTGTGGCTCCTCCTTTTTTTCCAGTTTCCTACCTAATTACGTACCTCACATAAGGTACACAAGTACTGTGTCAGTCTTTCCTGGGTCTCATTGTGACTGTGTCTTTCCACCTTAGGCTTTTTAACCATTTGCTAAAGTTCTTTGAGAATTTATATCTTTTTATAATATGAGCAAGATAATGAGATAAATTACCATATCTGGGCTTTCAAAGTGTGATGTCAAGGGTGTACATCATGTGTATATGTGTATGCACACATACATATAAATACACATTTCATTTCTATAAGTATATATATTATATATACATACATAGTGTGTATGTATAGATGTATATATACACCATGTATGTATATACATGTAGAAATGAAATTGGTTTTATATATATATATGTGTTCTATTTATTCAGAGTTTAAATGATTTGTTATCTGTTAAAAATTACTTAATCCTGGGAGTAGTTGCCACTTAGTGGGAGAGATCAGCCTAAGTTTGTCAAGATAATTTCATAGAATCATAAAATCATTTAGGTTGGAAAAGACCTTTAAGATCATTGAGTCCAACTGTAAACCTAACACTGCCAAGTCCACGACTAAACCATGTCCCTAAGTGCCACATCTACACATTTTTTAAATACCTCCAGGGATGGTGGTATTTAAATGAAATAAATTTTTTTCATATATGTACCAAACTTCTGTGATATGCTTAGAATCTACACATTTGGATATTACAACATTATGAAATACAATTCAAAGCAGAGTTCCACATGTGAATAAGCCAACAGATGGCAAGAATCCTCTAAGGCAGTCTGTATGCCAGAGTATAAGTACTGCTGTAGTAAAACTAATCAGAAGAGGAAACTAAAGCCTGTAGATGATGTATCATTAAGCAAAATAGTGTAAGAATTCTGGACTCTCATCTTGGCTGATTCAGTGAATCTCATCCTGTCATAAGTTATTGTCAAGTTTTCTTTTCTGAAGTAGAGAAAAAAGATTCCTAATTTTAATGACTGAGATATATTTGCAAGGAATGGTGTGGAGAGACATTGTATTGGTCCTTACTAGGTACAAGAATTATGTAAAGCCCTGGATATCTTTGAAAAATATTCTGTGATAGCACTGGACTAGAAGCTGTGTAATTAAAAGCATAGGTGATGACTGCAAGACTTATTCCAAAGTTAGGGTACAGCTTTCAGCCAGCACCCAGCTTGGGTAGCATCGATAAAAGATTTTACTTGGTATGTACTGCCTTATGCTTCTTGACTTCCAGCCTGAAACTGGGATCTTAATCAGACTTTCCATTTGATGGTGTAACTCAGAAATACATGACATAGTCTTCTAGAAGGATAATTTTATTCACATCTTAATATTTTTTCCGCTCACTACACTCTGATAACCAACAACCCATACATCATCTCCCAGAAGTCAGACCATGCAGTTAAATACTTGGCCTAAAGTAATTGAGATAGAGATGGAAATCTAAGTGTCTCATTTAAAATGCTTTATGTCTTTTAAAGAACTATATGAAAGTTCTTACAGGAACAGTAATGATATGCTATTACATGCTTCCCCAAGACCCGCCTTCAGGTACACCTCAGCCTCAAAGATGACAAATTAGATACCCTTGGAGAAGTTCAGTACTTGCACTGCATGTTTCACATCATCTCACGGGTGAAACTCTTTAAAAATTCAGTTGCATCTTTGTAAGCATAGAGCAAATAAAAATTGCTGTTTGCATCAATATGAGCTTATTAAACACTGAAGTCCAAGTTAGGCAACTCACGCAGCATGATTCCCTGCTGGTCTGTATGACCGACCCAGCAGATGTGTCTGCATGAAGGGCTGATAAATCTGATTGAATCAACATTGGTTCTTTGCCTATAGTTTTAAGCAAAATTTCACTATATCGTCTCAAAGGTGGGATATATGATTCTCATATATTGCCCAACTTGCAGGAAGTCTTAGGCCCTAAGCATATTTTAACCATACCTGGATGTATAGTACATGTTGAATAATTGGTTACAGTCGTCCCTGGCTTTGATAAAAAAAGGTATTTATTAGTATCTAACTGAAATCAGACTACTATGCTCAGCTTTAAATAAATCAGTCGGCCTTTCCAATTAAGCCAAAGTGTGGGAAGATTTCACTATGAAGACATATACTGCTAAAGAGATGGTTCCTTAATAAAAGACGTGTGTAGATGTCTAAAAGACTTTTTTGTGTTACCTTAAACTGAATAATCAGGTGTTTTTAGCTCTAGAAACGCTTCACATTTTTATTCTATTTTGCTTTTCTTTCAACATACACTTAAGAACACATTGTCACTACTGCTGATGGCTCTTTTTGTGTAAAAACCACTTATGTATAATAAAAAATTTCAAAAGAATTGAGAGAAATAGATAAGACTTCCCTGGAAATATACCTACAACCCTCTAGGCAAGGCATATAAAAAAATGTACTCCCAATGGATGTGATATGCTAACACATTCGCTCTCTCTGCCTGAACATTTTTAGGCAATCCCTCTGAAAATTTGATTGCTGGCAGGTTTGATAGCAAATACAATCTGCCACACTTTTGTGTGAGTTATGCACAGCTGTGTATATAAGCTTCCATAAAATAACCCATATGCTAATTACATGAATTGGAGAAGGCTGTATAAGCGCAGGAAAGAAGATAAGGGAGTAGTTAAGATTTTCTTTTTTCTTGACGCTCTCCTCTTGCTATGTTCTTTCATGTTTCTCGTAAATCTGAAGTGAAATGCATCAGTGACTAAAATTTGGTACACTATAAGCAGCCACCACTTTGTCACTCTTCCGTCCCTCTAGTAGTCCAATGGCATGATTGCAGGTTTCCCAGCAATGAGGCTTTTTCACTTCCACCTCTCAGGGGCTCTCCATTTACAATTTTCAGTGCTAAAGATGTAGCAAAATGTTGTTACTATGGTTACACGAATATAATTTTTGAAAAACACAGTCGCCTTTTTTTTTCCCCACCTTTGCAAGAATATCTGCCCAAAGTTTGTCACTCACTTCTGAGGACCAGTGAGGAAGAAGAGTACCAGTACTTGCTTAGAACTTCTCAGTGTGGTCCTACTTACACTGACTACTACAAAACAACCTTCTGTAGCATCCTGTCAGCCCAGGTGAAGTAAGCTTGTTTTCCCAATTTATAGTATTTGTTCACAGCTCTCTGATTAGCTGCTATCTGTTTCTCTTCAGCCAGCCGCATGACAGCTACTGATAACCTATTCATGAGTGAAATCAGACTTTTTATGGGCAAAACCAAGTCTATTAAAAATAGTGTAATTGATCTACAGAAACGTATTACTAAATATTTCCTTTATATATTTGACGTGTTCAAAAAGAACTTCAGGAAAAAGAGAAGACATGAGCAAGACAGTAAAAGGAGAAATAAGGAAAAAATGAAATGCTTCTATGAAGCAATAATGCTTCTCTGACAGAAACAAAAGGCAGAGAGTTGAATGCAAAGACCATTGGACAGAGACCACTTGAAGAGCTGTCTTGTAGCAAAATCAATTAATGAAACATACCGGAGAAGCACCTTTGAAAGAGAGTAGAGCATTGCTGTCCAGAGGAAAGTAGGCAGAAGAAGGTGATTTGCTGAAGGATGCTTTTCTGGTTCACATGCACCACTACAAGGCATTAAAAACAAAAGAAAAGAAAACAAAACACACACAAAAACCCCAAACCAAAACAACCCAACCAAAAAACCCCAGTAACAGCCTTATTACCGCAACGGGTAGTAATCTTTTCCAACAGGCTTCTGTTTTCCACTGCATCTTCTGGAAATAGAAAAATACACTTTTAATGTGATCAGTTTTAAATTTTATTTACTGTTATCGAAGCACAATAATGTTTATAAGATTTTTTTTTCCAGTTCAGTAATACAGTAACCTAAAAAAAAAAACCCCAAACTAATTGTAGAATCATCACAACTAATTTTCAAAATCAGTTAACTGGTTATAAGTGCAACTACGTTATAAAATGAAGGTAAGAGAATATTGTTATTACTGTACAACATATATTTATAACTATAGTGCTTGGGTAAAACCAGACTTTAACAGACTCTTAAAAAAATTACTTTCAATATTTCTATGTATTGTTTACCTGTTTTACAAAATTGCAGACTGGTAATTGCAGAGCAAATGGATACATACACCGTTATCCAACTACATTCACCCTTTTTTACAATAGAGAAAAGGTGTGAATATACACTCCCATATACATACACACCCATGTGCCTATATGTATATATACATAAACTTACATATTTACATACAAATACATATCTTTAGAGATATGTTTCTTATGATGCATTTACACAAGCAGTGGCTGAAAGCACAGCCCTGAGAACCAAATCACTTTTTCATTAAATGAACTTAAGTTTCATTTTTGTCTTTATACTTAATATTCAGAAAATTAAGTATAAACCACAAATTATCTGAGCACAGTACAGAATCAAATCCAGAAAGATTCCGTTTTCTGTTAGAGCATTCAGGGTATCAGGCATCCACTTATTCAAGTCAGCATCAAAGCTCACATTGCCTTTAGTATTGTAAGGCCAAAGATTAAGTCTGTCTAAAAAAAGGGAGGAAAAAATCTCATAGTGAATTATAAGAAAGCAGCAGAAAAATGCGATAGCTGAGGTAAGCATTAAATAGTCAATAAAAACATAATGGTTAGGTAATTAAGTAGGGAGAAATAATTAACTGTAATTGAATTCAGTAATCATTTACTTCTGATAATACTAGATATAATTAATAATCACTTTTGTAATTCTTCAATTTGTTATTTATTTGGGGCGTTTCACGTTGTAGTAGGAATCTAAGCATTATTTTATAAAAAGAAAATCCATACATATACACATACACTTAAGTATTTAAATATAAAATAAAGAAGCTTGAAACAGCCTCTTCAGCTACCCTGTAGAAAATGACCTAAAATATACTGTAGAAGATGTAGTATGGTTAATGTAAAAGCACCCTCAGAAATCCAGGTCTATTTGCAACAAAAATCAGGGAGAATTGAAAACTCCAAGACAGATTTTACAGGCCTGATGGAAAATTATCTGATGTCAAAGAAACGATTCCCAAATAGCTAGATGCAGTGAAAGGATTGAATTACATTCTGGTTTATGAATGTTCATCTCAGTTCTTCATCCACTGCATTTCCAGTGGGTTATAGTGCTTCAGTTGTCTGTACCAGGAAGAGCAAGAATTTTTCTCACACAACAAATTGCCAAAAACTGTGTAGATAAAATATCAAACTTCAAATACTTCCATATAAATTATTACAATTATAAAACTCAACTATTATGAATACATTTATGAAAATGGACTTAATTCTATTTACTTTCCCAATGTATATAATCTGGGTTTTAGATTTTCCTCCATTGACCTGTTTCTATATCTGATTATTTGAGAGCTCTGGAAATGGATTTGGAACCTTACAAAAATGTAAGATTATCATCTGTTCTAGTTTTGCTTATAGCCAGATATTTTACAACATTAGCTTTCCAGTTGAAAGGTAATAAAAATATTTAAGTGTACTTACAAGTTATTGAAAATAATGTTTAATTATAAATTTGAAGCTGCAAATGAATAAAGATCTCTATAGAAAATTAAAATGGCTTAATGCCAATGTCAAAGTGGTTCTATCCATATTTTACCCAGAGTTTACTTATTTGTGGAAGTTGTAATTTTTCCCTGTATGTAAATGTGTTGAGAGGTGTTCTCTGAAGTGTATTCTCCCAAAGAAAGAAATTCTGGATATTGCATATTTTTCAGTGTTTGGCACATCCCTGGATTTTAAAACTGGTTCTTTATGTAAATGACGAGTGTTAGAGAGACCAGAGCTGCAATGTCCAAGTCTCAAGAGGACTCATTAAACTCAGACTGTTTATAATCTTGCCCTTGATGTTCACGCACAAATATCATCCAGTATCCCTGGAAGTACATTCCTTTTCATAGCACATCCAGGTGCACAGGCTGTGTAGGTTGCATGCAGGATTAGCTGTAGCAAAAAAGGAAGCAACACGTGATTTAGTATTAAAGCCTGAGCTTCCATCACAAGCAACATTGTGACAGCGACAGTACTATAATCAACTTGACTTTTCTATTGTGTGTAATGATTTTCCAGGTTTAATATCTTTCCTAACCAGAGTGCTGCAGAGATGAAACTTACAGTTGAGTATTGGACAGTTTGTTTGGTTTGGGGTTTGTTTTTTGAAGGCTTTTCAATCCAAATGGTGTTGCATTGTCTATTTCATGTAGTTTAAACCGTGTCAGGATCAAAGTCGTTTATTGATTTCTTAATGACGTCTATGTAATGGTCAATCAGTGAACTCTAGAGTCAGGATCTATGCTAACGGATAAACTACAATACTAGCCAGTTACAAAATGTTAATAAAGTTTTTAATTTTTTAAAATATCCTTCAGTAGCTGATCTCCAAACCCTCTAATCGTGCACACGCATTGCTCTTGCTCTTGCTCTTGCTCTTGCTCTCCCTGACCGCACGGGCACCCGGCTCTCCCCATCCCCTCCCCGGCCGTGCGGGTGCCCCCCACAGCCCCACCGTCCCCCCCCGAGCGGGCAGCACCCACCCACCTGCCCACCCCGCTGGGTCTCCCCACTGTCCGAGATCTTCCTAGCTGTTTTACCCAGCTTTTCAAGCTGACCCTTGCTTTGTTTCAGTCTCCTGGTAATCCCCTGGTAACAGCTTCATCCAGCTGATGGGCAGCTTCATCTCTAACATGACTGGTTTGGGGGCAGATGCCCTTCCAGACAGCCTGGTGTATTTGATTCACTCTGTGCCTACACCCGTATTCTTGTCTTGAAGAATGCTGTTACACAGGACTTCTGCCAAGGGTGAGCCATAAAAGCAACCACCAATATGTATACATAAATACATGTGTGTGAGCATATCTATACATGTGTATTTTTGGAGAAGACATTTTGTATTTGTTTGTCTACACACACAGATACGTGTATGATATTCTTCTCTTTCCTCACTATCTTTCCATCCTTCCCCAATGTACTTTTTTGGTTTTAACCTTCAAACAATTAACTACTCCTCTCTAGCCCTTATTCCAGTAATTTTAACTTAACTGCTGACATTTTCTCTTGTGAGGCTTAGAGCAAAATTGTTTTGATTTAATTATTGCCATAAAATTATCAAAGCACTGTCATCTAAAACAGAGAATGATGTTAAGATGTCAAATTAGTCAAGTAGTGTACATGCAAATTTGTGAAGACACTGGTGCAATGCTGTATGAAGACTGATACAAATAATATCATTAGACGTCAGTGGAGGGGAAGACCTCATAAAGTTGTTTGCTGGGGATTCATGATGTGATAAACATGTCTGCAAGAATAACTTCTAATTTATATTTTAGCCTACAAAATTTCAGTTGCTTCAGCAAGGTGTTGTAAACTCATTACCGATACAATTTCTGATACACTGCTGTAGTTCTGAAGCATAAAATGTCCCTTTTTTTCCCCATCATGCTTCTTCTTCTCTCAATGTGTCCTCCATTTCCTGGTTTTAATTTCTTTGTTGGTAGCATTACCTTGTCTCTTCTACCATCCCATTCTCCCCACTCTGTCTGTTGTAATATATTAATTAAAAACAAACATACAAATCAAATACTCCTTCCCTACTAAGAATAGTGATTTACCTGCACTTTGACAGCCATTAACTCTCATGACTTAAATTCTGTGCTTTGTCCTTCTATCTTCTGCTTTCTATGGGATTTTACACTGTGTGTTCAGTGAGTCAGGAACCAGGTCTAAGGACTGGTGGAACACTCATACATAAGGATTTATCCTGGCCTCTGACAAATAGTGGAGAGGGACACAAATGCATTATCCTCCTTCCCCCACCAACAGAGTCTGCAAAGCCAAGTAGTTGTGACTGCATTATATGCACTGGAAAGTGTAGTTTCAGGTCCCATATTTCCATTTGAAATTTGTGGAAAGAAATACTCACGTGACACTGGATATTAAATTAATCCGGTGCAGCACAGACATGCCAGGCCCACTTGGCTACCTGTACTCTGCCTTTGATTTCAAAACACATAGAAAAATCTAATACATCCAGACTATCATGGAGTCTATCAATTCTGTTCTACATGTGCAAGTGATCTTGCATACAGTAAGTGTTCTGATATGAAGTGTGATGCATTCTAATGTAACTGTTTTTCCTGCTTTGAAACCTGAGTGGCTATTAAAAAGAAGTTGTAAGTGACCAAGCAGATGATAAACCATAAAAGGCAGTTTGTAAAGCATGATTTTAAAATCAGAAGTATAAAAATGGAATAAAAATAAATCAATTAATTTAAAAACTGAAATGTATTGAAATTTACTAATATTTTTTCAATTTGAAATTGGCAAAAACAGTGAATGAAAATAAATCCTCAAGCACTGATTTTCATTACCTGAAACATTTTTTGTCTTTTTTTTTTTTTTTTTCTCTCTAGAAGCCTGGGACTTCTAGTGTAGCACCTCACTTTGTTTTCTAACAAAATACAGCTCAAGATCACAAAGATTTAATTATTCTAATTTTGAAAATAAGAAAGTGTATGATACACAGGAATACTTCTGAAATTATCCAAATTGATTCATATCTTATAAAACAGCTGAGAAACATTTTTAAGTTTCTATCAGGGGCCTTTGAAAGCATCATATAATAGTAACTTTGGATTTATATCTTCAGACAAATTGCTTCATATAGGAGAAAAGCTAAAAAATCAGAAAAATGAATAAGGAATTACTACAATGTGATAGCTCAAAAAATGCAAACTACTTTCAAGTTTTATGGTTATTTGAACCTTGAAACTCTGACACTAACCTGATCATATTGACCATGTTTTGAGAGTTTTAACAAATACAAAATAAT
The DNA here is from genome assembly GCF_026419915.1 of Harpia harpyja. Taxonomy (NCBI): domain Eukaryota; kingdom Metazoa; phylum Chordata; class Aves; order Accipitriformes; family Accipitridae; genus Harpia; species Harpia harpyja. The sequence continues at coordinate 50,734,162 of NC_068945.1, forward strand.
AAAACAAAAATTGAATGTTTTGTTTCCTAGCAGGTCTCGTGGGAAGAGGTTTTGCCCTTCCCATGAATAATTTCCTGATTTCAAGTGTTGCACATTGCACATGGATACTTAAGACATAATCAACTCTATGTCCATACGCTATATAGAGACAAAATTTTCACATTCCTTGGCTGAATTAATCATGGAAAAGACTTGAATTTATTGAACTGAAGGAACCTGAATTTCCTCTTTCTCTCACTTTCTGGAACCATTCCTCTTTGAATAATTACAGAATGCCCACATTACCCAAGTATTATTCTCTTTCTGTCTATCTGCCTGCCTCTGTTTTTTAGATGAACCATTTGGGGGTTTTGGTGTGGTTTGGTTTTTCTTAAAATATTAAACCAGGCAGTATCATGGTAGAATGGTAGATGATAGGAAATCCTGCCAAAAAAAAGTGTTTAAAAGGAAGAAATGGAGGGGAGACACCTGGAGAAATAGAATGCCGATAGAGAAAGAAAGACACTTTATGCTTCAGAACTACAGCCATATGTATAAGAGAAGACATCAGTAATGAGCTTTCCCACTTGAACTGTCTCCCACCCTATGTATTTATAGCCATGGTTTCCATTTTAATGCGTCAATATTTTCCAGCAAAAATCAACTTCCCTGAAAAATGCCCAGCTGCATGTTTCCTGTCTACACCTGTTCATGGCAGTGTTTTTTTCTTCCCGCAAGACTTAGACAACTACATGGGAAAACAGTTTTGTGTTTCCAAACACCATGATACACAATAGAGTAACTAAGTAAAAGAGGTTTGTCTTTTTTTTTTTAACAGATATTCAATAAAGAATAGTCAGAAAAATATTCTCTGACATAAATGTATGAATGAAATAGTTACAGAAAAGTCTTGAGATCTTTAAAAAAGGGATATCTAAGTGTAGATTGCTAGCTTGGAGTTTCACCTTCTAGAAGCCCTTATTGTATGTGTGGCAAAAGTGAGAAAATGACTGTGAAACATTGATATTTTGCTATGCTATAATCTTCATCTGTGCTCTGCATTTGGTTTACAAAGCCATAAACATAAAGAAATGAAGGATTAGAGCCCTTAAGTTTTACTTTGTTGTCTAAGTGTAACTCGTTGCTTCCTCTGCATTGTGCTGGGGGCTGGTTGAGCCTCACACTGAATTAAGCTCAAAAGAGAACACACATGAATGGGTAACATTTTCTTTACATTCTTTCTCATATATTGCACCATGACCAGCTCAGATGGTTTTGGAGCTTTAAATCTACATATAAGTATACCGATGTAGGATCTAGGGACATTATTGTATTTTTTCTGAATGGCTTTGTACTGTCATGGAAAGCTCTGCATTTTTAACAATTAAAGAAATAATTCTTCTCATACTTTGAAGATATAAGTAGTACTCAGTTTTTATTACTGCTAAATATATTCACTTGGGCCAAATTAGTGATCAGAGATCCTTAAAAATGTAAATACACATAAATCTTAACACAAATGGATGGCATACTATCCAATCCCTTCCTCTCCAAAATTTTCCACATAATAATTTGGTCATTTTTCAAAGTACACAGTATTTCAACCCCAAACACCTACAATGGATTGGAGGGTGTGGAGGTAGAAGGAAGTGAGGCAAAAATATCGTCTTTAAGAATATCCAGCTTTCTGGTGGGAGTAGCATGAGATTATTTTCTTTTAATCAGCAATACTTTTTATTGCTACATTATAAAGCAGTTTGATGCAATTCCTAATCATGTTATACAGCATAATACTGAATTTTTCTTTTCTGATCTGTCTCAGAACCATGTCTAATATTTTACAAATATAAAAATAACTATTTGCAACACACAAAGTATAGATTGTGTAACTGCATATAAGACACGATTACGCAGAACTAAACAGGTAGGTCTGTTCAGTTCTTAAAAACAAAAGAACTCTGAAGTGGGAGAAGAGATCTTTCAAACTAAATGTTTGCTAAATAAAGATTTGGTTCTGTACTTTTATATTATTTTTAACTGTCCATTATGACTAGCATCTGTCTGCAAAATAATCCATACCTTACTGGCTGCAGGATTTTACCAAAAAGCAAAGACCAAATCTGTACCAAAAAAGGACAGATGACATTAACAAAGTCTAACTACACCAAGAACATTAAATTTATGATAGCACACCTGCAGATGGTGCTGTTCCACAACATTTCCTGCATAAAATCAGATTAAAATGCATCAGTTGGTCTGTTCTTTGATCTTTCATTATATATTGCCATAAAGTACATGCAACTTTTACATAAAATGGTTGGCTGTGTGTGAAGGCCGAACTAGATGGAAAATGATACATAAAGATATAATGTTTCCCCATCCCAAAGATGCTTCCTTTTTTTTCCCACCCCCTTCTTTTTATAATGTTAGTGGTTATCCAGTGCTGTCATACTTCTTTTTAACAGTATATAGGATTTTAACACTGTTGTTTGTGAGACAAAAAATTGTAGTTACTCAGAGAGGCTATGTTTTAAATTGTGTTTCCATTTCAAACATGCTACAGTGTATAAACAATTTTTAGCAAATGTTTTCCTACAGAGTATTCTTACTTATGGGCTACAGATTAAGAATTATACTATTCTCACAAAGACTGTGGGGACAGTAGAAGTAAAATATTGCTCCACAGAGATAAAAATTTTCAAAGCTATGTTTATTGCCAGAGCAGAAGACTGAGGGCAACGTGTTATCAAGTGAATTATTTCATTCTTCAGTGCTATAAATTTAATATGATTTCCATTGGAACTAGTTGTATTTGTTTTATTATTCCATAGTTTTTCATTTTTTAATCATGTATGAAAGTATCACTACTACTACTACTTCAACTACTACAACTGCTGCTGCTACTAGTAGTACTGTTATTACTACCACTATTAATTTGTAGAAATCATGGCTCTACACTTGATTGTCTCTTTACAGAGAGCCAAATTCTAGTCTCCATTCCAATGGGACAGTCTTGTTTAAATCAATAATACTGCACCAATGGAAATCAAATGATTCTCTGAAAGTAAATGATGATTTCCATATTTTAGAGCACAACAAGACTTTGTAACTGTATTTCAGTATGGAAAACACTCAATTTCAAAAATATTTCTGTAAGATATTAGCACACATTGCAGGAGAAGCTCTAAACAGTTCAACATTTTTTTTTTCTCAGTTACTATCTCAGAACACTAAAATTTTATAACAGTAAAGAATAACAATTAATTTTACCTAGACATTTAAATGTTCAAAGTTTTTGGCAGTATATAAATCAAGAAACATTAAACACTTCTAAAAATAAAAAAGATATGCATATGATAAGCAGATATTAAGTTCTAGTTATAGGGTAAGTTGAAGGAATATGGGTGGTTTAAATGGGAAATCTTTACCCACTGGCACTAGTAGGAGTATTTTCATTGACTTCACTGGTGTCATAATTACATATGCTAGTCTTCCACAGTCAAAGCCACTCATTGAAACCAGTGGGTGGTCAGAATATTTCAGGGGTATAAACATAATTATTGAGTTTTCTGTTGGTTTTGCCAGGATATTTACTTTGAGGGTCTATGTTATGCCTTCTAAAAAAGAAATAAACCAGCAATGATTCACTACTATTTCTTGGGAGAAGGAATGAATCACTTTTTTCCACTCACTGTGCAGAGTAAACAGAGGATTTAATAATTAATAGATTATCAGGAGATACTTTGGATGCCCTGTGCATCTTTAGTATCTCTGATGCTTCACTTCATTTGCTATTGTATGTGGAATTTGCTCTGCAGAAAGAGAAAAGATGTCTTCAAAACTTCTTAGTTCCTCAATTTAAATTTTGCAACGATATCTGTCAATACATGAGGAAACTGATCCATGTCATGTACACCTTCAGTTTCATGGTGATAGTCTGTGGACTCATGCTGCTGTGGGTTCATTATATTATGATGTTAGAACCTGAACAGAACTCTCAGTTTTAGCTCCATCTTGCTTTCTTGTTAAAAACTCAACCTGCTGCAAATCTGCTTCAGATCTATTGATAATACACATGTTCTCAAATGTGTCAGTCTAACATCCATCCATACCAGGTACTTGGATTCTTGAATCTTACAGACACACATTGAAGTGCTTTGGATCACCTGTTGCTGATACCCATTTTTTTTTTGTCTTCAGACAGTAAGATTTTTCAAACTTGCTCAAAGTCAGGTTCCACTTTATGAGCTGTGAAGTGACTTACTCAAGCAGTATAATGCAATTCTGCAAAATCTTAGAAAAATATTTAAATGATTTTTAGTAGAAGTTAGCTGAAGATTACCTTTGGTAATGCAAATAAATATACAAATAAAATACTGACTATTCATGACAAACACACACACTAAATTGGTAGTTGTTAATGATCTAGGGTGGGGGAAAGGAGTGTCACACTGAGAGACAATACCATACAATCCCCAAATTCCCCGCTGTTGATTTTTATCACTTTTGCTCTTTCTACATAATTATGTATACTGTTAGGGACATGGAAAATAGTAGTATTTTCAATGCTTATTATGTATTTGTAAGTCAGTTTGTAAATATTCACACTGAATTTACTATATATCTCTGATTGTGTAACACTAGCACCTGCTATGTCATTTAGCAGAAGTGGGTTCGGCCTAAGGACTCACCAGATAAAAGCCCAGTGGTCTGACCATATGTGCAATATAAATGGTTTGTAATTTTTTTGAGGAACTATTATCCCTTTTCCATGCTTTCAGAGGGTGGGGAGGGTTTAGTGGGAGGGTATCCCTACAGTATACTAACCAAGACAATGATGGGGCATTTGGCTAATTAATGAATTCATTTAACTGCTATTTGATTGCATAGTACTTTCTGGAAATGAAAATTCTTTTGTTGCGTGCTAAAGATAAATTTGGAAGAAAGTAATATGAAGTAACTCATCTATCTTGTCATAGAATAATCTGCTAATGTAAAATTTTTCATTCTGCTTTCAGAAGGTTGTGGCCACCTGCAGACATAATATGACAGTCTTCAAATTCATTCTTTTCTACTTATGTGATACATATTTTTCAAAAGCAGTAGTTGGTGTATAGTGTGCATAATATACTGGTTGTATTATACAGAGATTAATCTTTAATGCATGCTGGAAAATGTGCTGGAAAATATTTCCAGGTTTTGGTTAGCTTTCCCTGCTCTTTATTATAGTAATCTTATTTTCCTTCATCCTTGGAAAGTTCATGATTACCCTAACTTACTCCTACCCTTTGAGTGTCTTGACATTTTTTCCCCCCAGTTCTAATTTAGTTTAGTAAAAAGCAAAACCATCCAAGTAGTCAGATTAGAAACTCCCATTTTCTCTTAAAAATGAGATTTACTAAGCTGGTATCTATAGTCTCCTAAAAACAAAAATTAGAAAGTAAACCCAAATGTGTTCCTATGGTATGTTTAGAGAAGGGCTTCACAAGAGAAAATTAGATGACATTTATAGAAAGTTATGCCATATATCACACAACATGTTTCAGTTCAGTTTGGTGAAATGCCAGTGCAGGTATCTGTTTATGTTGTGCAAATGACAGCCTGCTCTATGCTAACAAAATGTCTGTTTGGCAATAGGTATAACATTTTATTGATAATTTAAAATTATATGTTACTTAAATATATTTAATTTCTAAAATAACTTCCTTTTTGTAGATGAATTTACTGATTTGACCTAATTCTCCTACTCCTTATTTCTAGAAATAATTACAAATGTGTGTTTTATGATAGCATCTAAACAATTTGTTACAATTGTGTTTAGAAAAGTTGAAAAACTAGCTATCTAAAATTTTAGTTTGTCATTGAATATAAGTTTAATGTTTCATCTAAAATTTTGAATTCTTTATTACTGATCTCTGTCATACCAGGGAGCCCAGCACAGTACACAGTACTCCAGCTGTGTCTCACCAGTGCTGAGTAGGGTATCACCTCCTTTGGCTTGCTACTGTATTTCAGTACAAATTCAGGATTACACTATCAGTACATCAACTTCTCATAGTAGAATAATTCACTAAATGCTATCACATTTAGAATTATTTTTTTAACTATTCACTTATGTATAGAATGTTCTGAATACTAGAGTCACTTATATCATGTGTTTTCCTCAGTTTTGACTTCAGCAGAAGCCATTGTACCTGGAAGCTTTTTCAGCCCCCAGACTTCAGAATTTCAGTTTTGAAAGAAGTGGCCCTTCCAAGACAGAAATCATGGCCCCCTGGTATCCAGTTAGCACAACTTGGGCTAGAGTGTTCATGCAGAGATTATTTTTAGTTTAATTCAAAGAGAGAGAGAAATATCTGTGCAATTTGATACCACTTATTTACCAGTTCAGACAGTAGTTTATATAAGTGAGTACCACCAACTTAATCTTCATCTAGGGTGTATAAATGGAAAAAAAAGTATCTCTGAGAGTGAATATTTGCCCTACAAAGCCAGTAAAAATGTTCAGATCCAACTAACCAAGAAAAAGCTGAAACACCCCCCCCCCCCCTCCGAATTACAGGGGTTTTTTTTCTTTTCTTTCTTATGAAAGCGACCCAGGGTAAATGTTATGTGCAAAACTTTCAGGCACAATGAGGCTAACAGGGTATTGTAGGGCAACAATTGCTGCACTTGAAATAGGACTGAAATATATTCAGGGTTACTCAGCTGGCACTTGCTGATTCTCAGGTCCCCTGTTATCAAACTGCAAGGCTATGCATTGGTTAATGTCTCTTTCCTGAAAAAGAATGGGCTGGATTTGCCCCTTTTGTAATATTTTTCATTAAAGCTTATAAGTAAGTCCAAATATTTTATCAATACAACACTTCCTCATCATCTCTAAAACAGGTATCAAATGATTGGGACTGTGTATTAATGAGTGAATGTCTGGAATGCTTACATAAAAAATTAAAATCCCTAACTAGGTTGCACAAAACTATCTCAAATTACTTCAAGATACAGCTTTTTGTACTTAATTAATTGAACCTGATTCCTGAGGATGCATTTTCCATGAGTTGCCAAAGAGATAATTAATTATTCTTCATGTCTGGGGAGACTCACTTCTACTTCATGTTCACTTCAAACATCTCACATCGGTCTTAGAGTGCCCATGTTCAGGAGGACTCCATGTTTGGCCCAGGAAGAGGTGTAGGATATTGCAGGGAGCAGTTCAGAGTGATGATGCTAGATGCCTCAGGGCAGATGATGCAGATGATACACTACGTTGTTATTCATCCAAAATGCTGACATAGGGAATATGGATGTGACTTCTTTTGACCATGGACCAGAATTATTTGTTGACAAATGTGGCAAAGCACTGAAATCAGTACCAACGAATATATTTCACCACCAGGGAATGTGGCCTATAAGAGTTACTCTACGGATGAGAATCTTAAAAACAATTAATTTACAGCAGGATTCCCTAGAGATAGAGGCAGACCAAGGATTTTCAGTATTAGAAAGAGGAGTTTGTCTTGTAAAAATAACAAGAAGTACAGATCCTGCTAAGCTACTAGAGATGTCTGCCATACCAACATCTGTGTCTGAGTTTAGGCATCTAGATTCAATTCGTAGTCATGGGAAAGTGCAAGCACTTGAGTATTTAGTTCACCTAGCAAATTTTGAATGTCTGCTTTTATCCATGAAATGAATCGTGATTTAGGAGTGACTGTCTCCTTAATCCATAATGGAAGGTTAGAATAGTTATACACATACAGCATGTTTGTTCAGGTGAATCCCTCCTTTAGCAATAGCCCACGTTTCTAGGACTAAGAGCCTCTTAATCATTAGACCTGTAAGGCTGATAAAACAGCCTTCAAATTAAATTTGTGGGGGCAAGAAAAAATAATAGTGTCTGCAAATGTTTCTTACAGTCTTGTGTTCCTGTTAGATCAACTACTTATATTGAGTAATATACTCAGTGCAACACTGCAGCTGGATAGGTTTCTTGGTCATTTCTAATTGCCTTTATAAATAAAAACTTCTCATTACTGCCAGATCACAGTAACAAAGGCATATGTAACCTCAAAACTGACAGGAACATAACACATTCACCACTGGAAAATCACTAGTATGTGGATATCTTATTTACACAAATGCAAATGATTAAGTTATGTGTTTCCCAGATTCAAAATGGCAGCTAATGTACTGCAAATATTTTTTGACAGTTTCTTTCTTTTTTTTTTTTTTTGGTCCCTGCTGTTATTTAGAAAAAAGTTAAAACCTTGCATTTATAAGACTAAGAAGATTTCCTCCTTCCTCACCTCCCTTTCTCCACCTGTCTCTTCCACACAAAAATAATTTGTGAGATAATATGCAGCAAAGAAAGGAGGAATAACACATTTCGAAGAATAAAGTGAATTTTTTTATGGGTTAAGAGGTATAACAGGTCTTGTGTATTTTAAAGCATAATGGTCTGATTTCTGTTTGTATCATTGTGGTGATATCTTTTTTTGCAAGGGCAGCATAAGAGATTTTACAATAAATATAGGATTGGACTGAATATTAAGCAAGTGTGCACGTGTATTGTGTTTTTATGTCTATTGGTGCTTTGAATTAAGAAATTGATGGAGACAATTCTATTTTAAAATATTTCTTTTGTTTCTTTCTCCTTTTGTAATAAAGCCTTTGGTTACAAATCATATATGCATACTTTGAGAAAGAGGTACCTTTAATAACTGATCAAAGTGAGATTAAAGAAAATAACAAATTTCTATCATCTAACCTCAATAATGTTCAGTTAATGATAATGACATGACACATTTGAACTTGTATGATAAACAGAAAAAAAAATGAAGCAAAAATAAGTTGAGTCAGTGAAGATAATTATGGTAATTTTATCCAGCTCAATTTCTCTTTCAAAAGAACATATAATTGCTCTGATATTTTGTTTCCAACCACCTTGTCTCTGAGCCAATATAAACTAAGGGCAAACTGGATTACAAGCTCCCCCTTCTCCCTGCTGTTTCTCAAAACCTTGCCTGACTGAAAGATTCAAAGCCCTCAGCCACCTCTTTGGGTCTTGCTCATATTCCAGTTATCATTGTGAGGTGAAGGTGTCGAGATTAAGGGAACAAGGGTGTTTCAGTCTGGGGGAAGATGATACCCCAAGAGGAATAAATGCCATCTGGTTCCAAAGACTGTCTGAGATGCAGGCAATATGCCAGGTATAAATGATGTTCCTTGACATATCTTTTGAACGTGTTGTTAATTTTTAATGTTCATCCTTTTCCTTTCTAATTGCTGTAATGCTAAAACAGTAACTTGTGTTCACAAAATAACTTTCAAGAGTTTTCTCCATTTCATTCAAAGTAAAATGGATTAGATGATAGTTTAAGTGTCGGGACTCATCCCATCTCTGTCTGACACATGGTCTAGAGGTAGTACTACCCATCCAGTTACATGGTCTCATTTAGACACTATAATTACAAAAATTACTAATATCTACTGCTGCTTAGTTGTAAGCACCTGAAAAATCAGCTGGAAATTAGCTTTCTTAATAAGGTACCATAAATTTTTAAATTATTTGTATTCTTCTGAAGTTAGAATGAACAAGTACTATCAGCTCAGAAGTGAGTTTTCTCATTTTCTTTACCATGTCTTTATACTTTAAATCATATGAAGATCTGTTTAAATAAGGCCGGCACCCACTGCAATAACTTTTAACATCTCCTAAGAGGCACTTTTGGTACAACTAATTCTATGGGATTCATAACCTATCTGTTTTATCTATCTATCTATCTATCTATCTATCTATCTATCTATCTATCTATCTATCTCATAGTTATACCACCAGAATCTGAACTGTACTGAACATAATAAAACAGTTGGGGAATTCCAGTATCTGCTCTAAGGTAACACTCTCCCAAATTGTATTGGGTCTGGCTGAGATGGAGTTAATTTTCCCCATAGCAGCTCTCATGGTGCTGTGCTCTGTATCGGTAGCTAGAAAGGTGTTGATAACACACCAGGGCTTTGGCTACTGCTGAGCAGTGCTCGCATGGCATCAAGGCTGTCTCTCCAACATCCCCCCTCACCAGTAGCCTGGGGACTGGGCGAGATCTTGGGAGGGGACACAGCTGGGACAGCTGACCCAAACTGACCAAAGGGAGATTCCATACATATGACGTCTGCTCAGCAATAAAAGCTAAGAGAAAGGAGGAGGAAGTGGGGGCATTAGCTATTTACATTTGTCTTATGAAGCAACCGCTATGTGTACTGAAGCCCTGCTTCCTGGGAAGCAGCCAGACATAGTCTGCTGATGGGAAGTAGAGAATAAATCTTTAGTTTTCCTTTACTTTCACACGCAACCTTTGTTTTTTCCTTTATTAATCTGTCCTTATCTTGACCCACGAGCCTTTCATTATATTTTCTCTCCCCTGTCCAGTTGAGGAGGGGAGTGATAGAGCGGCTTTGGTGGGTTCCTGGTGTTCAGCCAGGGTCAACCCACCACACAAATACATCAGCACCCAGCTTGCACTTCTGTCCAGACTCATTTTATACATCTCTTTTGCAAAGGTTTATGCAAAGCTATATATACATATAATGCTGCTTAAATCAGTACTGGATTTAAAAACATTGGATTTCATGATGTGACTTCTCACGAACACTAAACAGATATTAAAGTAGGTGGGGAAAAATACCAACACTCTGGGTGGAGAATGGATGTCTGCTTAGATTTGTGCAATACCTCATACAGTGGAATACTAATCTTGAAACATTTAAGTTAATCTGTAATACATATAATTAGGCAGCATTTTGTTTTGTATTCTATTTTTAAATAGAAGTTAAAAAAGATAGTTGAAACAGAAGTAGCATAAGTTTACTAATAATGTCGAAGTTGCATTATTATAAGGCATAGTATGAGCACCTATTTTCTTGTCAGACTCTAAGAAATACGAACTGAATGAATGTTTATTATAGATGTTTTATTCATGTATTAATTATTTATAAACTATATGAAGTTCCATTTTATATATAAAATGTGACTGTCAATAAATTCTGATAGCAACTGGAAGAAATTTAAATGTCTCTCCTACAGCACAGTCATAAAATGCAAAATGTGGGCCTTTTCTTACATGTGTCTCCAGAAACAGAGTAATTTTTCATTGCTGACATGTCTGCTATACTTTATTTTGTTTTTCTTCTTCTCAAATTCATAATAATTCTCAGGAGTAAGGTCTTTTCTTAATAAGTACTGCTTGACATTTACCTTTACATACATGATAGATATTTGAAAATGCGCATCTGTCAATGCTATGGTGTCAAATTTAAACTTATTAGTCATGCAAATAACTTGGCCTACAGATGTCATCAGCACCTTTTCAAATTTTCGGACAAACAAAATAAAAAAACCCTAGCAGAACAAAGCCAAACCAGTTCTCCCCTTTGCCAGCGTTAAAGAATTGCTAGTTAGAAATTTGCACACTTATTACTATAATAGTAAAGATAAGCAAAAAAGGATGTTTAAAAGTTCTGATTATATTAATTCACCTTTTCCTCTAGTGAATTTAAATTGAAGGTTTAATTTACAACAAGGGATTAAAAAATGGATGTTTACAGTTAGAGATGTAGCTTGATCAAAATCCCATGATGCTATTTAAAGGACAAAATGAATTACTCTTTATCCAAGTGTTTTAATGTTACATATTTTGTCTAGTACTCAGAAGAGATACCTCAAAGAGAGTATTCAGGTTGAAGGTTGGGGTTTTTTTTGCATAAAAGATTTTTTTTTCTTGAATTTGAACAAATCTGAAAGGGAGCAGACAAGCCTTTCTTAAAACATTTGTCACTTTGGAAACAAATAAAGATAGTCAGATGTGTTTTATTTCTTTTTTACTATATTATGTTTGAGGTTTCTAAATTTTCACAAGCATTTATCTTCCAAACCTTTTCTGGAGTGGGGAGACAAGAGGAAATATTACAGAATTTAAATTTTAGGGGTTTATTCAGTTTCTTTTTGAAACACACAACTAATTTTCAAAAAAAAGCTACATGAAGTTGTCAGTGGTATGTCCTTGGTGTGATGAAAGCTAACCACATATGGGGCTGCATTACTAAGAGCATAGACAAGAGTTTGAGGGATTTATCTCAAACTATTTATTTCTATTTGGCACTTATGAGACTGCATCTGGAGAATGTACATAGTTTTAGGCTCTGCAATACAAGAGGGGAAGTGATATATTGGAGCAAGTCCAGCAAAGGGTCACTGAGATGATTGGGGGGCTTGAGCACATATAAAAGGAAGCTTGGAAAGTTTGTTCAATCTGGAGAAGGCAAAGCTATATGTTTTTTTATTGCTGGCTTCAATTACCTAATGGAAAATTACAGAGAAGATGATGCCAGACCCTTCTGGGAGGTGAATAGTGAAAAGGTAAAGGGAACAGACACCAATTGTTGGAAGGGAAATTTGAATTAGACATTAGGAAAACAAAATTTACAGTGAGGTCATCAAACACTAGAAAGAAATTTCCAAGAGGGATTGAAGAATCTCCAGTATTGGAGAAAGCCAAAATTTGACTGAAGAAGGCCCTGAACAACCTGACTTTGAAGTTGGATTTTATTTTCAAGCAGCTCCTGGTCTGAGTGGGGATTTGGATCAGGTCACCTCCAGACACGTTTTCCAACATAACATAACTTGTTCTATGATTCTGTGACTAATTTTCTTTTTTTTCATGTACATCGCTGATGATAATAGTCTCCTACACTCAGCCTAGTACCATACCATTGCTATCTATTTCATGCTTTCTTCTGTCCAGTGGTGAGGATGTGTTAGTGCTAACAATGGACCTTATTTCTCTGCCTCTTGTCCAATCCTGCCTAGTAGTTATCTTTTTTTTTGTTTCTTTCCCCCCAAAAAAGGTGCAAAGGTAGACCTACTCCTTTTGGAGGATGGGGTCAGAGACATAAAATGAGATTAAGAAGCCTGCATTTCGTTCAGAAAACCCATAACCTCAGAGAGGGGAAGATGTCAGAGTCCTTTGAGGTGCAGCCTTCAACATGGAGTCCTCTTCCTTTTGCTTCCAGCCAGGTTCAATTGTCTATGTGTCCTGGTTTAGCTGGGATAGAGTTAATTTTCCTTCTAGTAGCTGGTTGTCGTGGTTTAACCCCAGCCAGCAACTAAACACCACGCAGCTGCTCACTCACTCCCCCCCACTCAGTGGGATGGGGGAGAAAATCGGGAAAAGAAGCAAAACCCGTGGGTTGAGATAAGAACGGTTTAATAGAACAGAAAAGAAGAAACTAATAATGATAATGATAACACTAATAAAATGACAACAGCAATAATGAAAGGATTGGAATGTACAAATGATGCACAGTGCAATTGCTCACCACCCGCCGACCGACACCCAGCCAGTCCCCGAGCGGTGAATCCCTGCCCCCCCCCCACTTCCCCGTTCCTAAACTGGATGGGACGTCACATGGTATGGAATACACCGTTGGCCAGTTTGGGTCAGGTGCCCTGGCTGTGTCCTGTGCCAACTTCTTGTGCCCCTCCAGCTTTCTCACTGGCTGGGCATGAGAAGCTGAAAAATCCTTGACATTAGTCTAAACACTACTGAGCAACAACTGAAAACATCAGTGTTATCAACATTCTTCACATACTGAACTCAAAACATAGCACTGTACCAGCTACTAGGAAGACAGTTAACTCTATCCCAGCTGAAACCAGGACACTGGTATAGTGTTATGGTTTGGATTCAGTATGAGAAGAATGTTGATAACACACTGATGTTTTCAGTTGTTGATAAGTAGTGTTTAGACTAAAAGTCAAGGATTTTTCAGCTTCTCATGCCCAGCCAGCAAGAAGGCTGGAGGGGCACAAGAAGTTGGGAGGGGACACAGCCAGGGCAGCTGACCCAAACTGGCCAAAGGGGTATTCCACAGCATGTGATGTCATGCCTAGTATATAAACTGGGGGGAGTTGTCCTGGGGGGATCCCTGCTCAGGAACTAACTGGGCTTCAGTCAGTGAGTGGTGAGCAATTGCATTGTGCATCACTTGTTTCGTATATTCTAATCCTATTATTATTATTGTAATTTTATTATTGTTGTTATTATCATTATTAGTTTCTTCCTTTCTGTTCTATTAAACTGTTCTTATCTCAACCCATGAGTTTCACTTTTTTTCCTGATTCTCTCCCCCATCCCACTGGGTGTGGGGGGAGTGAGTGAGCAGCTGCATGGTGCTTAGTTGCTTGCTGGGGTTAAACCATGGCACTATGGGAAAGGATTTATGAGGAGGGTAGGTCTCTTTTCCTATGCAGAGTCCTTGAAACTTTAGTGTCTGAAAGAAAGCAACACTCAGCAATTCTATGATTTTTTTGTGCTCTTGGTTTCATGAAATATTCAGATCTTACTTCACCTTATTAGTGTACCCCCCATCTCCATATTCTTTGGGAGCCTATCTTGCTTCTGAGCAAAGCTTGAACAGCCGAAGGCTGATTTTACTTAGATTTTACTATTTCTGATAAGAGGCTACCGAGAATAACCAAACTACAGTGTACTCCCTCTTTATTTCACTTCCCTTTACTCCTGTTCGTATCATGGTGTGGGAGTGATACAAGTTTACCAGTGAACACCCTACAGAACAGATTTACATCATAAAGCCTTTGCATTTCATTCTAATACCAGATGACTTCAGGACACCAAAATAAAATGAGGAAGCATTTCCCTAAGGGTTTATCTCATAGCATGTCTGATTTATACAAGATTGATTAGTGCTTTGAAATTTTTTTGGATTGGATAATAAAGGCTAGATACCTCATAAGAGGTTTATCAGAAATCCTTTGTTCTTGCAGGAGTATACGTAGGAGTAAAAAGTAGGAAAACACTCGAAAAACAGATAGCAAGAAAAGTTAAAAAAAAAATCAAGAAAACTAAGTGTCAAGCATCACCCATACCTTTTCTTCAAACATGATTTGGGGCCATAGAAAGGGCCAAAGAAGAAGGACCCTACAGGAGAATAAATGTATTAGACAAAAAAAATATCTTTTTAATTTTAATTTTAATTTTAATAAAAAACAGGCATTGGAAGTTCCGCACATGGTCACCAATGAATATAAAACTTTTTAAAAGTAGATTTATATGTGGAAGATATCAAAGTCTTCCAATATAAAACTGTTTGGACCTCAGTGGATGATCTATACTTGAGTACAATTGGATTCAACAGCTAGGTCATCTTGTTTTCAAGTCACCTGGCAGTATTTAAGGTTTTATTTAGTTCTACCTCTGTCATCTACAGCCCTCAGATCAAAACTTTGATCTGAACTTCTTTAGAGGATCAGATATGTCACTCATTCATCTTTACACACCAAAAAAAGTGGTTCCTCCCACATCTCTCCAGTTACTTATTTATGGTAATCTTATTGCCCGCAAAACTGGTTGGCCCAAAGACAATTAATATGTACATGACGAAGATATATGCAGCTGAGTAAACACTTGAATAGTATGGAATTCTACAAAAGCAAGTTTTACTGTCTTCTTAAGTGATTTAATTTCCCCTAAAATCTAAGATTTACCAGAATTTCCTTTGAGGCAGATTTGCCCATTTATTTTATGTTTTTCTTCCAAGTAACAATCGTTATCACACTCGCAAATTACAGAACCTGCTTCTTCAGTAGGATCTAAAATGTTTCCAAAAAGAACTTTCTCAGGTATGGTCACTCTGACATGCACCCAAACTGTCGTGCTCTCACCACTCTCTTCCAAACAAGCCACACTTCAGCAAACCTGTATGTAGAAAATGAGCATTCTAAGAAGTGAGAGAAGTCAGATCACTCCAGCTTGACATCTTGATGACTTCTAAATTAAAGACCTTACATGACCTATAAAGTATTTTTCCTAGCAGAAAAATCTCCTCTCGATCATTACACCAGCCTGTCCTTAGGCAAGTTTGGGCATGTTTAGCACAAAATACAGAATTTGCAACTTTATGCAACTATTTCTAACACTCCCGTTACATATGTTTCTTGTCAATATCACTCAGCTGTCCAGCTAAGCACGTAAGCTCTCAGAAGAGATTGTTTCTGCATTGTGTTTAATGATGCTGAATACAGTGGTTCTTTGCTTTAAATACAGAGGATGTTTCTGCCAGCTAGAATGAGTTCTTAGAGTCAAATGTCTGAGATCTGCATACTTTCATTGCTAAAGCAGTAGATGATACGTGGATCCCCAGACTGTATAAGAAAGTAAAGAAAATTCAAAAGACAAATGTGAAGTCATAAGAGTCATGTGCTCATCATGAGCTGTGAGAGAATCAGATCTGTAGAGAGTACAAAGGAAAGCACTCTTGCAGAAAGAATGATGAAGGAAACAAGACTTTCTTAATTTAGGTTTCAAAACTAACTTCCTGGTAGCAGAAGATTCAAAGTGTTAGAAATGGTGACATCAATGTCTTCAGGTGAAAAGGTGGGCACAAAGATATTAAATTTTCACTTCTCTGTGGCACTTCTGCATTTTCACACAGTGGTTGAGGTCAGAGGTGACCTCTGGAGCTCATCCAGTCCAACCTCCCTACTCATAGTGGTGTCCACTACAGCAGGTTCCTCAGGGCAGTGCCCAACCAGATTTTGAATATCTCCAAGGCTGGAGATTCAACAACCTCTCCGGGCAACCTGTGTCAGTGTTTGAAAACCTTCACACTACTTTTTTTTCTTTTTCTTCTTATGTCTAAATGAAATAACCCATATTTCAGTTTGTGACTCCTGCCTCTGGAGTAGCTCAATAAATATGATTTTGCCATTGCTACTGTTAGATTATCTGATTAAAAGAAAATTGCAGTAAACACAATGAGCACCAAGAATCAGAGGTAGAACAACAGGTGACCAAACCCTGGTTATCTTATCAGTGAAAATGAAGCACACTGAATTGACTACTTTTAAGGTTTCACACCAAGATGGGCCAACCAAAGGAACTCTCTTCAGAATGCCTTGCAAAATAGAAGGAGTTATTGCCTAAAGGGGGTTAGAAATTTTATTGGATGGAGACAGAAGAGTTTTTAGTATGTATAAAGCTTTCTTTGCATGTGTGTGAGTACTTTGTGTGATTATGTGGGTGGGTGCTGGTAGAGACACAGCTCGCTCTGTGTTGATCTGTGTGGCTAATCCATGTATGGCTTGTATATTATGCATGTGTGCACGTGTATGCACACACCTATTAGCAGTAAATGAGCAGCCCTTCCCTGACCTGCTGCAGTCACACCTATCAGGCAGGGGAAAGGACAAATCCATCAGTGTCATGAGACCCACCAAATTAGGCTGCCTCTAACAACTAATGAAAGGCTCTGCCCTGAGCTGAGAGCACAGGTCTCAGGCTGGCCCCTGGGCTCACCGTGGCTGGCGCTGGGCTGGGCTGGTTTCAGCTCCTGCCTCGGGGCCAAGTGCCTGTTGCCTCCCCTGCCTGAGCCTGAGCTCTGCCAGAGCCTCCCTGGGAAGGGTCTAGAAACACAGTGTCCTACTTGCTGTCTAAGAAACAAAAGCCTGTGGGGAGGTTGAGCCTGGGGGAGGTTGTGGGACCACCTTCACACTCAGCTGCAAGCAGCTAGAAGGGATCAACTAGTAGTAAGAAATTATAAAAATAAACCCAAACAACTCAAGACGAGGCGGAAGTATCCCTCAGTTTGAACATTAAACTCCTTACAGTGAAGTCCTTGGGATGCTGATGGCTCATTGTAACCATTACTTCTCCTTCTTCAGGAAGATTACCAATCTTAGGACCTGGAAGGACATCAGAAGGGTAGACATAACACTGATGAAAAGACAGAGGTACCAGGAATTTTATGTATAACAATTTTAGCTGTATTTTAGTGAGAATTTTCTATGTTAATTTTGACTATTAGGCTGTTAAAACGTTAGTTAGATTAAAAATAAATTTTTGGCTACATATATATAGTGTGTTCCCTTTTGCCCATAACAACTGTAACACTGGGCTAGCATATTAAAAATATATATACCCAAAAGACTTCCATTCAGCTCTGTACATGGGCCATTGCCACTGGAGACCATCAGTAAACAGATCTACATCTTCACCCTTATCATTTTACCTCACTTCTGGTGCTAAGACTAGGAAGTACTACAACCAATGACCTGTAACAAATGAGATTGCATTACTTTATCAGGAAGTAAGAAGCCAGAGAGTTATGTAATGTTTATTTTCCCACAGATTGAGGTAAACTGACTGTTCTGTGTGAGGTAACAACCCACTTATAAGCAAGTTTTATGATTTGAACCAAACTTTATACCTATTAATGTACAGAGTAATTAAATTCTTTCATGTGGGAAACACTTTGGAACTTATTATTGGGTAAAACACTTGTTTTACAGGATGGTGACAGTAGCTATCATTCAGTTGTCTGAGGTTTCTTGAAGAGAAAAATATCACTGTGTGCTGAAATCCTTTTAAACTGCATAGGTTCAATGTATCCAGTATTTTCAAGTTATGTGACTTTTAGTGTATATGCCCATTATCACCTCTACAGAGTGCACAGGATAGGCCAGACTTTCCAAACCTTTACAAATGGGGAGATTGACTGTCTGTGAAAAGAAATAAGAAAATACTTCTACCTTACTAACTATTGCACCTATTGAGCAAACTGACGTTTATTGACTGTGGACATACCTGGTACCTCTGGGTCTACAAGCTGCCTCTTCTGAGCTACTGTGTAGTACCAACCAAACTGATATGGCTGGCAGTCATCTGGAAGTCTTAGACAAATAGAAAAAACACCCCAAAGTCAACTCAATTTATGTCATAGGAAAAGAAACCTATCTGAGAATATCCAGGTATGAAATGGCATCACATGTACCAGACCAATGTGGTACTATTAAAGCCAAGAAAATATAGAACATTTTAGTATTATTTTCAGCACAGAAGAGGAATGAAGAGTTGAAATATTGCAAATATATGCATAATAAAATGCAAAAAAAGTCCAGTTTAATTAAATAATTTTCAAACACTTCTAAGGTAAAATAACTACATTTCTTTTCAGTTCTGCATTTCTTAGTGCTACCTCCATTTCCCATTTTGACTCCAGTATTAACTCCACTCTTACATGGTTGCCAGAAAGCATGACACAAGTTAGAGGAGAAAATAAGTTAGAGCTAAGGTAAATTTAGGAGGAAAATGGATGTAAGTTGAGGAGGAAAAATGGATGTCATTGAAAACCAAGAGGATTACTCCCATGAGCTAAAACAGAGCTTGCAGTAATCTATAGGGGTCAGTTAAAAAAAATAAATATTTTGAATTAGGTTATAGAACCCAAAACAAGTTACTCTGTATCTCTTTTCCTGTAGGCAATTTGAAAAGAAGTTTCAAGAAATATGCAATTTTTATCTAAGAAAAATAAATTTGTTCAGATGATATAGACAGAGGATAACTGAACCACTCTTACAATGTATGGAAATACTTACTAGGCCCAGTCAGTAGCTGGGATTCCACAGCTCAAAAGAAATCACTGTCCCAAGAAGCTTACAACTTTTTACATGAGAGATGATAAATATGAAGAAATGTGAAAAGCATATGATAGGAGAAGGTGAAAGTCTGAGATTTTAAAAAATAACTGTTTGTTGGGTACAAAATGTCCAGTTAGAAGGTTCCACCTGTACTGTCAGAAGTTTCCATCAGTATCATCACTCTCTTTTCTTTCATCCTCTCATCCTATCCATTTTCTACTCTCTGATGATCATTTTACATGCCCCAGCTTTTCCTTTCTTGTCCCTTTATGTTCCCATCTTTTTGGCTGCTCTCCTTGCGTCTGTTGTAGTTTGCCTTCTCTGCTTTGCTATCTTGGAAATCATTAACAAAAATTTCTACTTCTGTTACCATAAAAAAGCAGTGTGTGCTTATACAGAAAGCAGGCTATAAGACTGCAGAATAAAGAAGGAGAGCAAAGGAAGAGGAGGATAGTATTTCTTACTTCTTTTTATTCACAGCTCTGCTGTGCTTACACTGACTTGTTTTAGTTATGCCAGCTGTAGGCATATTGTGGAAGTATGAAAGAGATGTTTGTACAGGACAATGCACAGATCCAGGCAGCCTGAACCCTGGGGAGGGAAGGCAGGATGTCACCTCTACCTCTCTCCTGTGTACATCTCTTTAGAAGACTTCTTAGATTTTGTGAGCTCAAGAGCTAGTTGGAAGAACAGCTTTCAGCTGTTGAACTACTGGGAGCATTACAAGTCCCAAAGAATACTTCTAGGTTCCTAACCCTCTATGTGCTGGCCAAAATGTTGAGAACTCAACATGCTTTTCCTTTTGTACAGCCAGGGCAGTTACTGCTACTTATTATGTTCCCAGAGCTCTCCTGTTGACATTACACCTCACATAGGTAGAATATTTCTCACTGCTGCCAGCCCTGCAAAGGTGATTGCCAATTCACACACTCAGCACAAACACATTGGTATCCCATGCCACAATTTACTACTTTGTGTGGAAATAATATGTTTGTATGAAGAGTCCACCTCTTCTTGTGTGAGTGGAACTGTTATTTATTCAATTGAATAAGCAGCATTTGTATGCAGCCTTAATCATGAACATTTTGGAGACTGGCATCAGGCACTAAGTACAATCCTGTCAAATAGCTGGCAGTGGATTAACTTTGACACCTAGAAACATGCCAAATTCTGACAGAGTAAGAACTTGCTGTATACCCAATGTCAATCATTCACTGAGTGCCACTCCAAATGCTTACCCTGTTAGTGATGACATCAATCTGCATTGGCATTCAAAATGCTGCTGCCCTTTGAATATAGAATTGAAAGCAATGGAAAAAACCCCACCTATCCTTCCTTAAGAACTGGTGGCCACCTCTGATGTGGAGATGCTGCTTTATTAATGGGCCAGCCAATTTACACAGCTGTTTGCAAAAAAAGGTATCTTTTCTGTATGGTTAATCTATTGCTCTACAGTCAGGCTCACTTGCAAGCAAAGTGATTTCCATCATGTACTAAAACTTCACAGAGCTATTTAAGTCTAATTCTAGTTAAGTCACAAGATGTAAAAGTCTACTGACATTAGTAACACCTAATAATGTATGACAAGGGTCACACATACTTTTTATATCCTAGCCTGATGTTTAAAGCACTTACTTCCTAAGTGAGAGAAGAAGAGAGACCAAGGTTCAACCTGAGGGGTTTCAGAACTACAACCACCAGACATTTAGGCTTCCATTTATTTGGCCTTCCCTTGTCTTCATAAATCCTGCATTTCTGCCTGCACAGTGACCTAACCCAAGACTAGCGTTCTGTTTTCTCTTTTCCTTTTTCACTCTCTCTTGTTCTATAATCCCACAGAGTGAGCATGACCTTGTGAAGTAGGAGATGAAGCTGAAAAGGAAATTGAACACATCTTCTATTTCCTGGGCAAGTGTTCTAACTATTAAACTGTTCAAAAGAGGAGTAGCTCTGCAGCAGTAGTGATGGATTTAAAAGCAGGCTATGTTTAGTTAAGTCCTTGCTTGCCCTTGGTAAAGGACTCCACTAACCAGATCATACTTGGCTAGAGATCACTAACAAACAAGTCTGAGGCAAGTTCTTAAGCTTTTAAAAAAGGCTAATAATTTAATTAAGATATCTGTCCTTCCCTTCATCTTGCAAAGTTACTCACAACTGAAAAAAAAAAAAAAAAGTCTCCTAAGGTTTAAATATAGCTGGAAATATACTTTTCCACCATGTATTTCCTATTAGCCATGGATAATCCCTTGGTCAGCATGTATAAACCACAAGTAACTCTTTTTATCCTATTTTTCCTTTTAGGTGGAGCTTGAGTGACTCTAGTCATACATACCTTTACTTTGATTGGTATAAAGTTCTCTCACTTTGCTTTTAAAAGTATATACTAGAAAAAATTCAGAGCGCATGCTCTATGGGGGGTGTGGTTGCACCTTGGAGGTGGGTAACCTTTGGGATGGAGGTGTGCTTTGGTATTATAATGATATTATAAAGAGCAAAGTTTGCACAAAGGACAGCATTTTGTCAAAATATGACAGACTATTGTCCCAGGGTGGCAAATAGGCAGCTTATCAGTACCATAGTACCATAAAGTTCCCATCTCTGCAGTGATTCACAGAGCCTGGCCACAGAGTCTTCATTCCGCTCCACTCTCTGTGTTGTTTTGCAGGCAATGTTGTCTAGGGAACCACTGTGGGATGGATTCCTTGCATACCAGTTGCATTCCACCCTGAAAGCTTCTTTGATGTTATACCTTTCCTTAATGTGTGAACAATGCTGTACCTTTAATATAGGTTTAATTTCTAAGTCACCTCCAGTAATTATTCTACAGAGAGCTTACTTGTAGAATCAGATCATCAAATACTCTTATGAAACAATCTATCACAAATAATATACTTGTACTACTGTTTAGCTGCTACAATCCAGTCAGAAGGCAAGTTTCAAGTGGTGTATTTAGGCAAAGCACACACCAGAACTTCTGTTCAGCTAACAAGCTCAGACAGGAACAGGAGTCTTACTCCTCTATTACGCCATTGGGTCCTAATTCTAAGCCATTTGCAGGCTCATTTAAGCCATCTCAAAAAACCAGTCATGCTTTAATTTGGACTAGTTAAGTGATATGAGCATTCACTAACACAGGGCAGGTGTGTTCTCAAGGAAACTAGGCCTTAGACCACCGAATACTGTCCCTTCTCATTATCAGACACAACTACATATAATTCCTTTCATAAATTTAGTAGCCTCCTTTCTAAAACATGATTTACTCTATTTGACCTTTTAGGAAGTTATTCCAGAAACAAACTTCAGCTGAGGAAGGTCTAACAAGCCTGAAGCCAGTTCTTCACAAATGAAAGACCAAGGTAGCATGTCTGTATTACATCATACTATGCAAATATTGTAGCTTGCTTAGAGGTACTGGAAGAAGGTCAACACTGCTGTAAGCTTAGGCACCAGTCAACTTGGTAGTTTCATAAACTTAACCTATTTTTTTTATTTTTTATTTGTCCTTGATAATATACATAG
This sequence comes from Harpia harpyja, assembly GCF_026419915.1. Lineage (NCBI taxonomy): Eukaryota > Metazoa > Chordata > Aves > Accipitriformes > Accipitridae > Harpia > Harpia harpyja. The sequence goes on from NC_068945.1 coordinate 50,757,149, forward strand.
CTGATCAGTCATTTACAAATCTTGTAATTAAACATCCAAATCTCAAAAGGAATCTGAGCTTCCAATCTGAGTCTGATAATTCCACTGAAGAAAAAGCACAGAAAATGTTAGATAGTGCACTGCCAAAGTACTTCTAAGGAGCTGAGCTTAGTGTGTGCAATCTAGCATGAATAGCTCAAAAAGGTGTCTTTCTGCTGCTGTCATGTGGAGGTCAGTGTTTGCACTCTAGTAAATAGCTGAGATAAAACCTGAAGTATTACTGACTTGCTTAAAATTCAGGAAACGTGGAACAAGTGCAACTGTCAGCAACAGGAGGCCTTGAATAGCTGTAAAGGTTAAATATCAATTTGTTTAAAAAAAGAAGTCAAACTCGTTTGTCTACCATAAACTGCAAATCTGACGGCATTCAACCCATTAACACTCCTGTCAGACATTTGAATTTAAAGTGTTTGACACCCCTAAAAAGCAGAACACACTTTTATTACATATAGATTACTTTGTAAAGGTTTTTTAAATAGATTCTTAATTCCATACAAAGAAGCCTAGAAAACCTTGTTTAGGAATCCAAATTCTACATTTGAGGCCAGTTCCAAAGGCAATGAAGGTTTTCTATTGACTTCAGTAAGTTTTGGATCAGGCCCTTAGGACTGCTTGAATACATCAAGAAAAGGGAAGACTGGATGCAGAGACGATACATTTCTGACTGACCTCCTTGCTTTTGTCTTATGGATTTTTTTTTCTTCTTGTCTTACATGGCAAATTACCAATTTTATGTTTCCTATGAAGAAACAGAAGATGTTGTTTCTGTAGTAATGAATGTTCTCTTTTAATCTGAAAGGCATAGCCACAATTTTTAAAGGGTGTTAAATTTACTCAGGCTTATGTCTGATTTTTACTTTGTTTTCAATGAAAAATTAAGTGATGGGTATAAATTGAACTTTGAAAATAGAAAACCTTTTTTAAAAAGTATTTGTGGAAGATCTAGAATATTTGAAGTTTAAAGTTTACAGGTTAAAATCTGATTCCAGTAAATTGCGATAATTAAAATAACATCAGCAACAACAATAATAGCAGATACACTGAGACTTTCTCTACCGCTACAAGACTAGAAAGTGTTGAGATCTGAAATCAAGCAGAAGTTTATTTTTCAATATTCGAATCAGTGATTGCAGCACACTAGTTTTCTGAATTTATGTACAAGCACATGATTCAGTTTCACCCATTGATAGCATAAGATATTTCTGATATCTGTTAGGTAGAATACAGCATTTCCTCAGTTGTTCAGCATACCTTTATTTTTTTGTTTCTAACATTTCTGGTATTGTAAAAGCATCCTACCAACTCTTGTTTGTATCTGCATTCATTGATTTCTCTGCCTTTGAAATCTGGACAGAAGTGGAATGCTTTCTTTGGTAGATACTTCAAATTTTTAAGGTATTTTAAATTTTCTTGTCTTGTGGTAGGAAACTGATTGAGAATATTTCTTTTCCAGTTGCCGTAAAAATTGGATAGGATTGTTTCTTTCTGAAATGATTCCTGAGTTGCTTACGGATTATCTTGAGTCTTTTTCATTATAAATTAATCTACCCCCTTTACTTAGCAGTATTAACCTATAATACAGGATGGTAGCAGCAGAGGCCTCTGTTGTACAGCTTCTTTGAACTCCTCAGATATATCAGCATGTAAATCTATATCTTAGATTAAAACTATAGTACATATGCATGTAAATCCCTTGTTTTGTAGGTATATAGATTAGACTTTTCTCAGGAACAATACCATTATTAATGAATGGGTGAAGAATTAATATCTGAGCTCTTCCTGCCAGGACTTTTAGGAGAATTTATACAGGAAAAGCTTCTGCTGCGGGGGCTGTTTCCCATCTGTGTGTCCACCGGGGCATGTCCTCCCACATGCCTACATGAGTTTGCCCACCCAAATCCTGTCAGTTCCAGCCCTTTTGGACCTTGTCCTGGTTTGTCCTCATGTATATTCTGACATCAGCTCTGCACTCTGCTCTCCTCTAGGTGGCAACAGAGGAGGGAGAAATACGAAGTACTCCTCTGACTGTAAAGGAGCAAAAGGATGAGTGAGGATCAAGAGAAAGAAAAAGAAAAATGGGAGGGGGAAGGGAAGAGCTTCAAAGAGTTCTTCTTTCCTTGTCCTACCCTCTTTTACAAATGCTAATATTCCTGACCAGAGGGTATTAGCCAGGTTTTTTTTATATTAGCTTTAGTTATCTGACCTTCCTTACAAGGAGGGATGGTGGAACAGGCTTCCAATTAGATCAGTGTTTTTCTCAGTAGTGGGCTGGAGCTCCTTATTTCATTTATACTGACTTCAGACCTGGCCAGCCTTGACTGGCTGGAGAAGTAGCTATGAGAGCTGAGCTGAGCTGTCAGGAAACCCTGTGGAAAGAAAGTGAAATATCTACATAACTTCAATGCATACATACTTTCTGACACATTTTAAAGACAATCTTGATATAAAAGCCTCCTTTTAAAAACACTGTTGCACACGAACACCGGTACCTTGCAAGAAAGTACCATTACTTAGTGTTAAATTTTACTCATCTCTTTAAAAAAATATATATATATAACTTTTCTTACTGATCCAAAGAAAAGGAAAAATTATTCCATGACTCCATACATATCAGAGCTATTTCTGTAGATTTTGCCGTGTCATATGAGCAGACAACTTTAAACATAGCAGTAGCAATATCAATAATTACAGTTCACAGCCACAATGCTATTGTTAAGGCTTCATCAGTGCTCCCATAATACCATGAAATGTTATTTTTTTAAAAAAAGGTGGTTGGATTTCTGATAAGAACTAAAAAATAATTCTGCAAAGACCTAGAATTGGATAGCTCTAAGTCCTAACGTGTAAGAAGGTAAAACTTCAGAGAATACTTTGAATTCATGTAGACAACTGAAAATATTCTTGCAGTATTTTTTTTAAAGGTAATGTCCTTTAGTATTATTCTGATATTGTTGTGCAGAAATGTGTACTCTTAGATCAAAACCAGCTACAGAAATAAGGCAGGAAGGATGAGTCTGGAGCTCACATAACATTCCTACAGCACCCAGACACAAACATGATGAGGAGACATCATATCAGCTAGTCCTTCTGTGATCAGTCATTGTAGAATTACACAGACTATAGAAAGTGAGTTGTAACAGTGCATTAAGAATTAGGCTAAATCGTGTTTTTCCTATAGATTTGAGGAGACATTCATGCACAGGTGTGATATATGTCTTCCTGGCTACACCTAAAGTGAGGGACCCAGAAGGACATATAAACTAGTCAGTGCAGTGAATGTAGCAATCTAGCTGTAAACCTACTCCAGAAGATGGGGCACGTTAGAGTATATCCCTACCAATATCTCCCAGATCTGTCCCCTGTTATTTTAAAGCAGTTTTTGACTACTGTGCACTTGCTGGTAAAATAAGTCATGCAATTTGGGAAAAAAAAAATGCTTTCTCTTTCCTGAATTCTGTATGTGTCTGTAACTTCTAAACAGGAACCACTTACAAATGTCATATCAATTTGACCTTCTAACTATCATGGTTAGTAGCTGTGGGAAAATGATTCGGAAGAGAAGCTGGAGAGTGGCTGTTCTGTGCTGATCCATGGTTGCATCTCCAGAGAGTAGCAGGGAAGGATGTGTGTACTTGTAGGGTCAGAGAATAGTTTACCAACAAAGGCAGTCTGCCTAGGGATCATGGTTAATGAAAGCAGGCTCAGTTAGGTAGTTCCTGCAGACCCTCATTCCTGTAGGTGTTTTAGTGATGTCAATTAACTATACATGTAAATTCCAGAATTCCTGCAATTTTTCTGATTATGTGATGATATTATAGGTTGAGTATGAATATATAGAATTCATACTTGAGAATTATGTGATTTTGGACTAAAAAGAATGTAGGATAATGATTATATTGAGAAACCCTTTGTAGCTTTCTTCTTTACGAAGATTCCTTTCTTTTTTGGACCACATTCTTCCCTTTTACAGAATTTATCTGCTGGGATTCTCTGTTCCCTTTCTGACATGTTTAGTGTGCACTTCATAAAAAAGCCTCAGTTTATTGTTCTGAGGTTCAAATGATTAGAGAGACTTCCAGATGATACCTCTTCTCCATAACCTTCCCAGTTAGGTCCAGCACAAGTGCAAGAAACATGAGTCTAGAACCAGGCTGGGAGGTACAACATCTCACCTCCCGATTTCATTAAGACACAGCACTGTCTATAAAGGATTTGTTTAACCTTCAGGGCAGGATCTGACCATACCAGAGCAGCTGGACAATACGAAAGAGTGGAATAGAAGGTTAGACTGCTACTGTCTGTCTTTCTAACACTACAAGCTATTGTTTTCAAGCTTTATTAACTTAACACTACAGCTTTATATGTCCAAGCATCACAGAAGGATTATACTATTCCTTTATGAGTGTATGACTGCCTTTGATGATCCCAGAAGATAATTCAGTAAGGACATATCCCACTGGCTGAAGCAGAACCTTGTTAAATGAGTAAAGAAATGAACTCAAGTTTCTTCAGAAGGACATCATTATGATTACACAGAAGTGTTGAAGCACAAAATCATGTTCCTGTGATACAATATTTTCAGCTTAGAAAAGAAAGGAAATTATACACAGTCGTCGCAAACATATGTATCTTGGGAATTGTACTTTCCAAACCTCTAATCTTAAAGAGCATGTCCTTGAGCAGTTATTCTGCACCTTATGAAATCTCTACAGAATGTATTTGTATACTTATCTACGACAGGCTTCCTAATAGATTTTTATGTGTGCATTTATACCTTTAACTGTAAGCTAAACAGGATGAGTGCTGGTGTGGATCATTCACTCTATTTAATTCTTAGCTTGGTCTCTGTTATGAGTTTGACCTTGGCCAACTAGCTATGTTGCAAAACTTCCACAGGAAAAGTTTGGAAATCATTGCAGATCAGAGATCATCCCTACCAGGTGCGTTGAATGTGCTATACACACATGTCTTAGTGAGGTAAGAGAATTTGGCTGCATAAGCATGAGTCATACTGTGCCAGATGGTCTTAGGGATGGAGAATGGCATCTTATCCACTCTATGCACCAGTATAAATGAAACTTTTGTCTATTTATTTAAATTGAGACTTGGCAGCCTTTTTTAGTGAGATCTGATATTGTACTTTTAATTTAGACAAGTAGTCCTTAACGAGTATTATAGCATTGACTACATAAGCACATTCAGTTTCTCCTTCAGTTGAACTTTAAAGTCATTCTTTAAAGCAGAGTAATTACGTGCCCGCTTCTGAGAGCTAGCAAATATCTATTAATTCAGCAGTATGTGTATATTGATCTTCTGATCTTAACCTATTCTGTTTATTGTCCTTTAACGGAATTCTTCCACGTACATTAGTGCTCATGAGAAAGTAGAAGAGAGATTTATGTTACCTAAGTAATTTAGATGCCTATATTTAAAGATTAAGAGTCCACATAAAGATATGACATCATTGTCATAAAAATTGCACTGTAATGTGTCTGTGGATTTTATCATAAAGTACAGGCTAATACAGGTGTGCTTACCTAAACATTTCTTCCTCTTTAAGTAAGAATAACTACAGATACAGCATACTCTCCAGATAAATAATTAATGCAATGTAAAGACAGAAAATGTTCCTGAAATATTTAGATTTATGAACATATTTAGGTGGAATTTACCATTCTCTAGAGTAGAAACAGTTACTATGCATTTTCCTCAGCATAGACTAAAACAATCTCTGTAACTTAAGAAAGTAGATATGAATTATTCTGTTCTTTAAAATGTATTTTATGACAGGTGATTGGCAGGTCTAGTTCTGCCCAAAGTCTGCAAGCAAGCTGAGGTATTCTTTGTAACAGATCTGTGGACCGTATCACCTAAAGGACAGGCAGAGAGGTATTTTTCTAACCACAATGTTTTACCATTTCAAGGTATACCCTTGGAGGCAGAATGCAGAACTTTTCTGGAAGTGCAAAAAAGATGTGGATACAAAGCTCTTTATGAAAAACAATCAAACAAGCAACAAATAACTAGCATCTTGATCATTATGCTCTCTGAGAGTCATTTCTCTTTCAGGCTGGTACCACTGTCATTTCTAACATGTGAAATAGACCTAGAGCATTGCTTTGTTTTCCAAACAAGCTGGAGAATACCTATCAGATCTTGTCAATAGTATCAACTGTGTTGTCTTTAACTCTTTGGATCTTCCCTAGAAACATATTCAGGCTATGGAAAGTGCAACTTCACCAAGGTCCAGGAAGCTGAGAGGCGAAAGTGCTGGGCTACAGAGGTGAGTAAAAGTTGAGGCAGAACACAGTAGTGAAGATGAAAAGGAAATCCTGTTTCATTTTTTCTGCTACACTCTCTGCCAAACACTCATTACAACCAGCACTGTCTTTTGTGACAGGTGGCTCCAGGAAGTACCTTCAAAATGGTAGTGATTCATCTCATAAGGTATATGTCCAAAATATAGGTCCTATGAATAACCCTATAAAAGTAAATATTTTCATTAATCATAATAAATAAATAAATATCAGCTAGATGGTAATCTAAACCTGAGATTTCTATACTGTTGACAGTTTCGGTGAGCTGAGTTAAATCCTAACCATTTTTTGTGCTGGGGCTTCTAGTGAGACATGGCATCTCTCTGTTATGCCTGTATGCAGTCATGCAGCTAAAACAGGTTTTTATTGCTATGCAATCTTTACAGTTCACTGGAGTTTCCACTGAAAATTAAAATTATCAAGAACTTTTATTTTTTCCCATCACTTGGTATTTTCATATTCTGTTAATATTCTTTCTTTCTAACATAACAGTATACAGCTTTCTCATTAAGGAAACATCTCTTACTTTTCACAGCACTAGCTAAAGTGCTTGAATGTATCCAGACAGAAAATTACTCATAAGACTTTTATGGACTACTATTAAGGGGATATTCCTCCTACTCTTTGCAATTCCCTTCCAATTTTAGAAGTGTTAGAGAAGATAACAAAGTATTTTCTTTGTTTCTATTTTCTTCATGCCTCTCTTTGACTCTATTCATGCTTCCTTTAAAGCTTTTCTTGTTTTTAATGCTCAGATCAAAATCATCAATTTTTGTTTGTTTGTTATTGTGTGAATTTAGAACAAAGCAAATTTGGCATATATCATTTATTTGTTGAAAAAAATATGGTACAAGTAAGGAACAAAACCAGCAAAGAACTGGTATGGATTTTACTTCCTGCAACAAGTTTAATTGTGACATTAAAGAATGTTTCTTTCCTTCAGTTTCTTTACTAAGAAACTGAAGAACATTTCCAAAACTAGATCTAATTGTATTTCTTAGTCCAGGCAACAAAAGAACTTCTGAATTTTAATTTATATATATATATATATATATAATTTAAAAATCTATTATTAATATATAATAATTTTAGTAGTATATATTATAGAATGTATAATGTAATATAGTATATACTATATAATGTAATAAGTAATGTATAATAGGTAATGTATAATATATATAAATATTTATTTTGTGTATTTGCAGAAGTGGAATTACAGAATCATAGAATAACAGAATGGTTGAGGTTGGAAGGGGCCTTGGGAGGCCATCTGGTCCCAGTTCCCTGATCAAGCAAAACCACCTATAGCAGGCTGCCCAGGACCATGTCCAGACGGTTTTTGAATGCTGCTGGCAACACTCTTCCTATTGCAGCCCAGGATATCATTCATCTTCTTTGCTGCAGCTTTGCTACATTGCTGGCTCATTTTTAACTTGGTGTCCACCAGAACTCCCAGGTCCTTCTCTGCAAAGCTGCTTTCCAGCTGGGTGGCCCCCAGTGTGTACCGGTTCATGGCGCTGTTCCTTCCCAGGTGCAGGACATTGCACTTCTGCTTGTTGAACTTCCTTGTTGAGGTATCTGTCATCTTGTTTCTCCAGCCTGTCGAGGTCCCTCTGGATGGCAACAGGACCCTCTAGTGTATCATCAGCCACTCCTCCCAGTTTTGCATCAGCAGCTCACTTGTTGAGGGCACTCTGCCTTGTCATTCAGATCATTAATGAAGGTGTTGAACAGGATTGGAGCTGGTGTTGACCCCTGGGCTACACTGCCAGTTACTGGCCTCCATACTTTAGATAATGATGTCAGATTCACATTTCAAGTCAACAACTATATTGTGGATATAGCTTAAATGTTCAGCTACAGTGAAATGTGTAAACCATTGCACAAAAGGTTGATGGAGGCCATGGAACCTACTAACAGCTGAAGTAGCTCCAAACACAGAGTTGTCAACATGGACTCTTGTCCTCATGGAACATTTTTGATTTATGAGATATTGTATATATATAAGTATTTTCTAAATATATCTAACATTCTTGAAATATTAGTATATTTATGTATTTTATATATAATATCTAATATGATAGGGTCTCTGTATATAATAGAAGCAGTTGTTTATTTAATAATCAGAATATTCTTTATTTCTTAGAACTGAACCTTACTATCTGATGATGGATATAAAAACATATCCATCAAAATATCATGTGCTGTTTGAAGCAAGATTTGTTAGAGCATATGTTACAAATAGAGGATGGGTTCTCAGACATGCAAGTATATAACAATTTCTATAGGGACAATAATTATAGTTTTTCATGAAGTGGAGCAAAATATAAAATATTATTTCTGGTTTTGAAAGGTGAAAAAAAGTAATTTGTCTTTATTTTTAGTTACTTTCAGAAAAAAAAAAAATTAAAAAAAGGAATATTTCTACTTGCAAAAATATCCTCTATTTGCTGTAATTTCCCTAGCTCTGTATCTGGCAGTTAAAAACACGTTCATCAGTAAAAATAGCTACATTTCGATTACCTTTATTCATGCTGACTAATGCCATTCTTCAAATGGTGCTATTGACTTCATAGGGTCTATTTATAAAGTACCATTCAACACAAGGGAGAAGAGAGGAGTCAGATGTCTGATGCTCTGTCCAGGTCAGTGAGTCTAAAGATGTGACATGAAATCCTTACTCTATTGCATTCTATAGGAATTTTGTTTTTGACTTCAACAGAACCAGAATTTCATCCATTATATATTTATTTCTCTGACTTTTTCAGAGTCAGACATTTCATTTATTTCTCTAACATCTTTGCAGTCTTTCATCAAAGTCAAATACTAACTTCATTTACAACACAGTGAAACTCTTCTGAAGTTCAGGGTAGTTTTTCCCTGACAAAACTTCAGTCTTAGGCTGATGTTCAGCAAAGGAGGTTAGCAGGTATTTAGTTAAAGCACCGGTTTAGGCTAACTGTTATGTAAGTATTTAGTATTCTTAAATTTAAACATGTGCTAAAGTGTACACTGAAACAGACATCCTTTGCTGAATTAGGTCTATGAATAGTAGAAGTGAGAACCAGAATATTTGGGGTGAGTAAAATTTGGTTTGATGGCACTGTCAGAGCAAGTTCCACAGGCTATGGATTGAAAGCATTAGAGCAATGCATCCACTGAGCGTGTTAGCAAAGGGAAGGCTGTCATAGAAAAGGGACTTGGACAGTGGGCCACTGTGTGTTTTAGGAAGCGGAAGTCAGGCTTTCAAGATTTCCAGGAGGAGAGCTGGAATAGGACAATGGGATGAGGGGAGCAAGATGAAATGGGGAAGACAACCCCTGGGAGGGGGCCTTGTTCTTTCTCTCCTCTTTTCACTAAACTTGTATCCCAAGGCTCTATTCTGTAATCCAGTTCCCACATCCCCTTTTTTAAAAAAAATCCTCCTTCCTGCTCCTAGAAGAGGAAACAGAAGTCTCATGGTATGCACCAACTACGGGAAAGAGGGAAAGGGCAGAACCAGTCAAAAGCGATGGATTCTTGACAGCTATTGCTGCTGTTGTCAGAGGTGAAGGGATAGCAAGGAGTGTGGTTTTATATACTATGCAGCTGAGTCTGTGTGCAACAGCAAAAAAAGATGGTCAAATAAGAGGAGAGGGCCCTTGATGGAAAGGCTAATCACCATCTCCTCTGACATTAACAAAGGAAGAAGTCTACTGCAGTAAGTAGCTGCCACCTTTGTTTATGCCTTTGAACCAAAATAAAGGAAACTAATTCTGTATTAAATACTTTTCTGAGTCACAGCTATGGCTGAGATTATTTTCCTTGTCTGTATGGAAGAGCCTAGAGAACTATAATGGTCCCATGCTTCCTTCATTTTTGTCCTTGACTATGATTTTTTTTTTCTCTTCAATTTCAGCCTTTTATTTTGTGGCTAAGATTTCTAAAATTGTATTTAATCAGTAGGAAAAAATATTACCAAAAATAAAAAAATTGTCAGCCCATAAAAAGAAAACACATCAACTATTCTAGCAATGCAGTAGGGAGTTTTGTAAGAGAAGATTTCTTAATATAACAAGAAAGCTTTATACATATTTTATGCTGAAGATATCTGAAGAAATAAACATAACAATTAAATACCAGTAATTTTTGTAGATTTTTATATGCATTTTTTGCCTAAGCTGCTGCTAAAATAGTCTTATGAAACTTCTTTGAACATCAGCAATTCTCTCAACCTTTTCAATTTAATGAATAAAAGTTAAAATTTATAATTACTTATGTATGAATGCAATTAGAGGAGTTACATTAATAATATATGAGAGTCATTTTTTATGAATATAGTCCAGAACTGATAATTAGGGGAAGTACCAAAAATGCTGTAATAATTTTCACACTGCAATTATTTAGCCATTCTAAAGCATACACACTCTTTAAAACTGGTCCATCTTATGAAAAATTTTAGTGTGTAAAAGTGAAACTGAATTGAAACAATTATGTTTAAACTTAGGAACTGAAAAGTCCATGGATGCTGAAATAGCTGCTAGTTAAACATAGAATCTTGGAATAATATAGCCTGGGAGTGACTTCTGGAGGTCATCTGGTTAAACTGGCTGCTCAAAGCATGACCAGTTTAGGTGAGGTCATTCTGGGCTTTATCCAGTTGAGTTTCAAATACCTCTAACAGTGGAGATTCTGCAACCATTCTGGGCAATCTGTTTCAAAGTTTGACTACACTCACTATGGATTTTTTTTTCCTAATATCTGATCAGAATATTCCCTTTTGAAAATTGTCATATGCTTAAGCATAATGGGCTGCTGCAGGTGCAGAAGCACTGGTGATCTCTCATTCGTAAACATTTACACAAAACAGCACAGTTTGATCCTTCAAAACATAACTCCTGGGCGCATAAAATTCTGAAAGTACTACTGCTTTATAACTTGAATTGACCATGTAGGAGCTCTTTCTTCTCTTCTTCTGTGTCTTGATATAGTTCCCATTTCATTTGTCTGGAAAATTTTCATACTATTTCAAAATAATTGAAAACCTAGCCAATGCCACTAGCAGGTGCTCCACGCCCAGAAGAGCTTTTCTTTCAAGAAAAGATTGTTGTTTGCTTGTTCTGGTCATTTACACACAGGTAAGATATGGCTCATTTAAGTTGTTATACATGCACAATTTCAAGTGGTTCTTTTCCTCTTCATTTCCTTCTCCCTTCCTTCTCCAGAAATAAACATATTTAAATCATCCTACTTAAAAGTGGAAAAAAGATAGTTTCCTTTCCTTTCCTTTCCTTTCCTTTCCTTTCCTTTCCTTTCCTTTCCTTTCCTTTCCTTTCCTTTCCTTTCCTTTCCTTTCCTTTCCTTTCCTTTCCTTTCCTTTCCTTTCCTTTCCTTTCCTTTCCTTTTCCTTTCCTTTCCTTTCCTTTCCTTTCCTTTCCTCTCCTCTCCTCTCCTCTCCTCTCCTCTCCTCTCCTCTCCTCTCCTCTCCTCTCCTCTCCTCTCCTCTCCTCTCCTCTCCTCTCCTCTCCTCTCCCTCTCCTCTCCTCTTCTCTTTCACCTCATCTTGATCACTGCAAAGGTGATATAGAGAAGCTAATCCTGGAAAACCTTTCCAGGCACATGAGGAACAGAGAAAATCATCAGGAGTAGTCAGCATGGATTCACCAAAAGGAAAGACTGCTTGACCAATTTGATAAACTTCTATGATGAAGTGATTGGCTTGGTAGATGAGGGAAGAGCAGTGGATATTGCCTATCTCGACTTTGGTAAGGCTTTCAACAGTCTGCCACAAGATCCTCATAGAGAAGCTGTTGATGTACGGGCTGCATGAGCAAACAGCGAGGGGGACTGAAAACTGGCTGAATGGCCAGGGCCAGAGGGTGGTGATCAGAAGTACAAAGTCTAGTTGGAAGCCAGGAACTGGCGGTGTACCCCAGGGGTCAATATCAGCTCAAATCCTGTTCAACATCTTCATTAATGATCTGAATGATGGGGCAGAGTGTACCCTCAGGAAGTTTGCTGGTGACGCAAAACTGGGAGGAGTGGCTGATACACTAGAGGGTCATGCTGCCATCCAGAGGGACCTCAACAGGCTGGAGAAATGAGTTGACAGGAACCTCATGAAATTCAAGAAGGAAAAGTGCAAAGTTCTTAACGTGGGAAGGAACACCGCCATGAACCAATACATGCTGGGGGCCAGCCAGCTGGAAGGCAGCTTGGCAGAAAAGGAAGTAAGGATTCTGGTGGACACCAGGTTGAACATGAGCCAGCAATGTACCCTTGCAGCAAAGAAGATGAATGGTATCCTTGGCTGCGTTAGGCAAAGTATTGCCAGCAGATTGAGGAGGGTGATCCTTTCCCTCTACTCAGCTCTGGTGAGGCCACACCTGGAGTGCTGTGTCCAGTTCTGGGCTCCCCACTACAAGAGAGACAGATGGACATGTTAGATAGAGTCCATCCAAGGTGCATGAAGGTGATTAAGGGACTGGAGGATCTCTCCTATGAGGAGATACTGAGAGAGCTGGAACTATGCAGCCTAGAGAAGAGAAGGCTCAGGGAGGTTCTTATTGATGTATATGAACACATGAATATATGGATGTATATGAAGGGAGTGTGCAAAGAGGATGGAGCCAAGATCTTTTCAGTGGTGCCCAGTGACAGGACCAGCAGCAATGGGCACAAACTAGAACACAGGAAGTTCTGCTTGAACATCAGGAAACACTTTTTCACTGTAAGGGTGACCAGGCACTGGCACAGGTTGCCCAGGAGTCTCCATCCTTGCAGATATTCAAAAGGTGTCTGGACATGGTTCTGGGAAGCCTGTTCTAGGTCAATATTCTTGAGCAGGGGGGATTGGACCAGATAATCACCAGAGGTCCCTTCCAACCTCAACCATTCTGTGATGCTGTGATTTCTGTGAAGCTAACTATACATAATTGGTATGGGATAATGTTGAATGAGCTCACATTTAATTCCTGTAACTAGGCGTTTAGTTCAAAATTTCCTAAGTATAGATTATCTTATTCAAGTCTTCATTGTTTCCAAATGGAAAACCAATGCAAATGTCACAACTCTGGTTTAGAGGTTGAATGCAAAATATTTGTTTAAAATGTAACATAAAATTAGTAAGAAACAAAAGACAGAGGGAAAATGAGGAAATAATGATTTTAGCAGCAGATATAATAAGGTGCAATAGTTTCAAAGTTAAAATTTATACAAGGCCATTTAATGAAATCAAATGCATTACAGAGAGTGTAAGACAGAACTTATTAATTATTAAAGCAAGTATCTCATTCGCTTGATGAATCTTTGTAAATTAACTGTTTGCAGCCAATGTAACTCAAAGCTGCTGCTACTCATTTTTACAACCTGGGTAATATTGGGTATTTTGGGTTGTATGTTGCATTACATACCGATTTGGGTGTTGGATGATATTAAAGAAATACCCCTCAGACACCTAATATCACCCCTCCATTATCAACTTAGCATTGTGTACAGAACTGACTTTTCAAAACTGCAACTTTTCATTGTTAAGCAGGAGCCATCAAAATAATTGTTGTATTTACTGATAGGCTGTTAACTATGTTTTCAAATACTATCATCCTGAAAAAACATATTAATAGAAGTCAGAAGTCAGATAGGTCTGCCCACATCTCTTTTATTCTGAATAAGATAATTAAATATGCAAGCAAAGAAAGTACCAGCAAATGCATACAAACAATTATTACATGAAAACCAATGTAGGAATACGTTATCCTACATCCATTAATTGTACACTGAAAGTTTGATGGCTTTGGTATTTTAAAGATCCTAATCTTAATTCTTATAAATTAGACATTGTCAACCAAATACAATGGCATTGTGTTATGAATAGTATATTTTATCTTTTATGAGGCACAGTAGTCACAAGACCTAATTCTGCTCACAGCAAGACTGTGCCACCCCACTGAGCTCAACATATTTGTAACATTTTCAGTGAATATAAACTTTGGCCTGTACTTTCTAAACGTGAGCCAAAATATTTTCTGAGACAAGTATAATGGAAATCATGGTTGTTTTGTTTTTTTTTTCCTGCAGGCAGGGCTACAATGCTTTTTATTCTCTCTAATATTCAGCCTAATACATTAGCCATCAGAGCACCTTGCATCTGGGAAATCCCTTGTCACTGCTCAAATGAATGTTTAAATGGAGAAGATGTGTCTCAATAAAATAGGCAAAGGCCAAACCCTAAGACAATTTTATAGAAAATGCTGGTTGTGTAATTTTATTGAAATACAGAAGACATGGGTCCAAATCTCATCAGATCCAGAACTATTATTTCTTTATATACTTCATCCCTGGTGACACCTCTACTGAAAATGAGTGACTGTCAAAGGTTGTGTAATAATTTTCTTTTTATATGGTTATCTGTGTGTGTGTCTGTGTATCTTTGTCTTCTCTCTGATAGGATTGCGTCACACTGTTGAAATCAGGAGGAACCTGAAGTCTATATTAACCCAAAGCAAAAAGAGATGCCTTCTTTAAAGCTCTGAATTAAGCATACCGCTTTCCTGAGAAAAACACCATCTAAATCTTTTGAAATTGTTCACTGGTGTCATCCAAACAGTAAACAAAATTAAACCAATAGTTAATGTAATACTAGATGCACTGTTACAAAAAATCTGTTTTGGAAAACCAGAAACTGTGGGGATGTACTTTCTGTGAGCAGGTACAGATGGTACCATGAGAGAAAAACTAATCTGAAATGACTTTTTTTTTTTTCTTGTACATTTATACTATCTTGAAAAGCATTTCTGCTTTGCCAGATAGAAAAGGATCATATTTAACAGATGTGCAGAATTGATGGAAGATGATTTTCAGCTCTGAGTTACAGTAGCGAGAAGTTTCATTAATGTTCACAAAGTGCTTTGAGATCCAAAGATGAAAGGTACTGAAGAAGTGCAAAGCATTAGCATCACACTCGGTGAACAAACAGAAATGAGGGGTTTATGAACATGTGTAAGATAATTTTTCTTTATTAGCTTACCCTCTGTTGAATCTGTTGTACTAAAGTGTAGATTGCAAAATTATTCTGATAGCTCCACAGACTTCTTTTTCCCAAAATTATGATCTTTAGACATGAATTTAACAGAAGATACAAAAAAGTCTAAGCACCTGCTTTGTTTATTATTTTTCCTCTTGTACTCCTCATTGCCATACTGAGAGCCAGCATTAAAATACCCCAATGCATTTTACTTCTTTCCAGTACAGCATTTCCAGATTGTTTCTTAACAATCTAAAATGATCAAACTTTTGCGTATGGAGAAACTACTAGAAAGCATAAAAGAGCCAGGAAGCTACACCAGCTATTAATGCAACCTTTTTAGGATAAATGGCCTTTTGGAGGATAGAAGCTAGAAAGTATGAAAATTTTCTAGTAGTGGTGGATTTACATATCTTCCACTTCCACTTTCAATTCTCCTCCATTTCCTCATGCAAATGTTGGCCAAAGATGGATTGATGTTAATGGTATACAGTTATTCTAGTCATCATCTCCTTTTTCTCACTAGTTAAATAGCTCCATGAATACTTAGCATCATTTGTACATAACCTCAATAAAGATCATGGCAGACTGCAACTGCTAATACCTGTTATGTTGTTCTTGGGAATCTATAGAAAGTAATGAAATATAGACTGACCAATTCCTTCATTTGCTATGAAAGACATTCAGGAGTCCAAAGAAAAATCCAGGTTCCAGTGCTATTATATAGAGCTCAAGAGGCCAGGATGTGTATTGTACCTTTGTGATTAAACCCTTACACATAATACAGGAGAGGCTTTCTGAGTTCTACATGTGTATAACAGAGTACTGCTCATAAATTTAATCTTTGTTTTCTATTGAAGCATTAACCTGGCATTGCTAAGTATTTGTATGCAAAACTGTTCTTCAGAGTAAGCTTGTTAGCTTTATAGTTACTTCCTTCTGATCCAATAATATTTTAACTTTGCACATATGGATGTTCTGAGCTTCCACCATTTCACCATCCTCTCCAACTTAATTCTCTAATTTTTCATTTATGTCATCCATTAATTTTAAAAAATGATATAACTGGGTTTTTTAATATTCTTTGTGTATGTGTATGTATACATGTACATACATCACCAGAAAGGTTCACAGAATCGCAGAATGGTTGAGGTTGGAAGGGACTTTTAGAGGTCATCTGGTCCAATCCCTCTTCTCTAGCAATGTCACCCATAGCAGGCTGCTCAAGGACAATGTCCAGACAGCTTTTGAACGGCTCTTGAAGAGTTGGTAGGGTTGTTTAAGTTTTTTCATTTCCACCCCATAACTAAATATCATGAAAAAGAAAAAACTTACCGAAAAGCCTACACAGATTAAATTTTTTCAGTGTCAAAGCAGTGAAGATCCTCTTAATTTTAGACTTCTGTGATTTAATAAATGAACAGCTCTGATCAAGTTAATGAATTAATAACAATTTAACATTTTCAATATAATTTCTTATACTTTGTTATGTTTTGTAAGTGAAAAGCTTCCATTATTGTTGACTTAGCCCCATTGACTAATTCATACCAAATCATGGGAAAATTTACAAATTTTCCAGCCAAGGAAAATTAATATGGTGAACCATCTTCTCTTCGTTCAACTTCTTAAGTAATCAGAATTGGCTAATTAAAAATTGACATAACAAGGTAATTAATAAACAAACCTTAAATGGCAATCAAATTGTGGTTTGGGGAAAAGAAAAAAAGTTTGCAAAGTGGTCTTTAAAAACTTCATTCTCATGATTCATGAGCAACAATAAAAATTCATTAATTTAAACTCTGAAGTCTGTGGAAAGTTGTGCTGAATTTCTTATAGTACAGAAGTATAGAATTTAGTTAAATGTCGCTTTCTTTTGTGGAACATTATATACTCACTTTGTATAGGATAAAATAATGCCCATTTCACAAGTCAACAGATGAAAAGTGTCAGCTGGGACATCTCTGTTCACTAGAGAAATAAATATTATTCATTTTTTTAATTATAATAAACTTTTTTCTATTCTGTTATTTTTTTCTGAGAGCAGAAAGGGGAAAGATTGCAGAAGGCACAGTCTGTACCTCTAGCAAGTTGAAGACAAATTCGCTTTACATTGTATGGGAGATTTTCAGATCAGACTGATATATTGGACCAAACAGATTTCTCTTGAGGCTGGTCAAATTAGAACAGTTGGTTAGAATAGAACAGAACAGAACAGAATAGAATAGAACTGAATACAATTCTTCAGAGTCAATGAACAGAAATAGCCCTTCCCTATCCCTTACGATAGTGTACTAGATCCTAAAATGAGAACTAAGTAGTAGGAGAGGCAGGATGAAACATTCTCTGGATGTGTGTGTCAGTTATTGTAAACAGTGCAGGAATTCTCAATAGGTAAAATTACGTACTGAAATAAAAACAGCAACCTGAGACAAAGCAATAACAGCAAACTTCATATAGTATTCATTTTATCGAAGCATATTTATGGTATTATTTTGTAGTATTAAGAAAATATAAACTCCTACCAATTCTTTGTGTCTTCTGCAATGAGATGGCTTCATCAGGGATTCATTCAAAAAGGTACTTAAACATGGGCTTCGTTTTAAACCCACAGAAACTGTAATGAACCAAAATGTTGCACAAGTCATTAAAGAGTCCAAGCAATGGGGCCCTTGATCATCATGCACTCGGCAGGCTTATGCTGCTTAATATGGTGTTACTTTGTTTTTTTCCTCATTTAGTTTTTCCACTGAGGAACTGAAACTATTTGTGAACTCATGATGCTTGATGACTTATAGCGTCTTGAGAAAGGAAATACAGAGTTTTTAATTCCATATCGTGATTATATATATGCATATATGTTTATACAGTACAGAACATTAAGTTTTATATCCATTAGACAAATTCACAGAATACCCAACTGTGTAACCTGTTCCTCTACATGGGTAACATGAGTATTAAAATACTACAACAGAAATATTGCAACAATAATTTGGATGCTTCTTGGATGAATGTATTTCCAATTCTTTCTTTGGACCCTGAATTAGTATTTTAATTAGCCTGACCAACTGTGGAGAACTATTTTTGAGGATAAAAATATCACAACTTTTAAATAGAAATATTGCAATCCACATGGATGCCTCCTAACAAAGGCCAACCATCTGCTCAGAAGAATCCCAAGACAGTAAGTCACAAATTTGTCTTTAACAATCAGGTGCTTAAGGGGGGGAAAAAAAAAAAAAAGACAAAGAAAAGACAAAAAGAAAAAGAAGCAGTAGCATATGCACAAGTTTTCTTGTATCTGATGATACTTGCACAAGGTCTCTAGGACAGAACATCCAGTCTTCAATTTCAACTGTTCTGATGTACTGACAGTGCTACTGGGGAAACAGCAAAACCATAAATTCTCCAACACTAATAAAAACCAGGATGACTTGCTAGAGTATTAAGGAACTTGTGGTTTTGATCTATATAGTGGAAGCATGTGAAAGTGATTAACTTTGCCCACTGGTTCCTTTCAATGGTAAATGCAAACACACTACAGAAGTAAAGCCAAAAAAAAAAAAAAAATCTGCATCTTCATGTGCAGCATTCTAAACCTACTGCTTGTGCTAGGAATCGTATCTACTTGCCAAGAAGAGATGGAACCTGAGGTGTCTGAGAGCAGCAAGGCAGAAGGAGAGTAGCAGGGAAGATAGAAATTGTAAACTACCTAGTTAGAGTATAGATAAACAAGATAAACATAGCTGTCTATTCTGTTGTGTCAATCAACAGTTCTCAGTACATCTAACCACAAAGTAATGCAACTACAGTAAAGATCTAGTTAAGAGTAGATAACACCATGGTCATTACAATACATCTTCACAGAAATCCTGGAAAATTAATGGGTTTCTACTATATTGGACATCTGTGCAAGTTCCTGTATGAGTCTATCTTACTGGCCGTTTACAATATTTTGTGACTAATAAGAAAACTTCCATGAAGTTATGTAGTTTTCAAAGCTACACACATTCTGGCTGTTGTGGTTTTTTTCCCCTTTTTTTTCTGTTTTTTGTCATCTAAGTCTCTTCAATGCTGTAGTATTTTCCAGAGTTGATATGATGATCGTCTGAAGAGTAACTCCTCTTCTGACACATACTTATCTTCCAAGAACACCAGGTTGCTCTATTTTTTCAGTATTTTTGTATTTACTATTGCTGAAAATGATAGGCAGAACTAATTATTTGCAAATGCTTCTGTTTGGTTTCCTATGACTATGCTCATCCCTTTTTTTCTTTATAGGACAGAGTATTTCTCACCTAGTGGTAGACTTTCCTCCTCATTTACCTACATGGTGAACCAAAAGAGAGGTCTTCATATCAGTGAATGCTGGCTGAAAGTTAGTCTTAAACATAAACCACTTGTACTTACATCAGTAAGCTAGTAAGCCTGCTGTCAGTTCATAATCAATGAGAGTTGTACGTCCAGCAGGTGACTTACCTCACCTGTCTGGAGAACTTTCTGAGGTTGCAATGATCTTTTTTAAAGACATTACTTTTTTTAAACTTTTCTTTTGTTTTTAATTAGTCTAAACAGAACATGTGGTAACTGATTTTCTTATGCATAATTTAGGGAAAGTAAATGCTATATACAGTAATACAAATCTAAAGAGATCTAAGGGCTTATACAGTAGGCAAACACAAGAAATTAGAGGTACTGGAAGAAGAGGACAACAGAAGACAAGCTATTATAACAGCAACACATTTTGCTGGGTATGATTATTTTGTCTTCTAGATCTTTATTTAAGCTAAAAGTCCAAAACTTTGGGAAAAAAAAAAGAAAAAAGAAACTATATGCTTTCAGTAGGAAAAGCTTCCAGCAAAAATGTTCAAATTTGAACTTGTAAGCAAAATGAGATGTTGATTTTCAAAGAGTTTTCTTTGTTTCTTTGCTAAAAACCTGTCCTCATACTCATGTATTAGTTTCATGTTTGCAGTAAGCCCATTATCAGGAAAGAAAGCACATCTATCATTTTTTTAGTGGTTACTGCACCATGAGGAATTCTTTGGTGTGAGATTTTTTCTGTCTTTGTTTTTGTTACCCTCGTGTTTTCTTTGGTTTGTGCACAATACATAAAAACAGGATTTCAGTTCAACTTGAGATACGAAATATACTGTTATATAGGAATATATATCTCTGTCTTTTTAGTGTCTTTTCAGAGGGGCTTCTGGGGATCCAGTTATTAAAAAATTTATGGGTTTGGTTTCAGTTGTTGAACTACTGCTAAATCAAAGGCATTCTGTCTATTTTGTGATGACACTGGTAGCCTCTGTACCATGTTCCTCCTATTGCACCTTGATGACTATATTAAACTAAATTCCAAAATGGCAGTTTGTAACTATCAAAACAGGAAGCTAATGACAATGCAGACAAAGCAATTCTGCTTTTAGTTGGTTTGTTTTCCTTGCATGATGCTAAAGTTGACTTTGCCTCATTTCTTATTTCTGTTGTTGTTTGGTAGGACTATTTATTTTCTTCATGTGTGACATGTTAGTAACAATAATAGCAATAACAACAACTTTTGAAAGATAATACTTACTGGGAGACAGGGTAAGTGATATATATAATCTTACTAATTAAAAATAATAACAAAGATGAGGACGACCTCCTGTGACAGCTGACAAACTGTGGAGTTTTTGTGGAACTTGTCATTAATAACAAAGAAGCAAGAACTCACTCCTTGAGGACAAATAAATCGAATATTTATCTCCTGTTTAATGACTTGCCTGGTGGCATTTAATAATTTACAGAATATGTTTAGAGTATTTTGTAAGGCCAGAATATAGGGGAAGCTTTCTATTGGTAGCAGGGCTGGTAGGCAGGTTACTGAGGATCCTTAATAGTTGAAGGAAAGGCTCAGTTAGGCTACTCATCTTCTATTGTTACTGGAGGAAAAAAGATACCTAGAAACAGGTATCAATTGACATCTTGGGCACCTAGTTTGGAATGAGAATAACAACCTCTGGGTTCATCAACCACTTATTTCTTTCCATCATAAAGGGTGCTCACTAGCCATATTTGATAAATGCCTTTGGTTTATTTGCTTAAGGTGCCTTATCAATGTCTGTGCTGTTGAGAGTTCTCCTTCCTGTACTTGCTCACAGTATGGTTCATATCACATACTCAGATAGATCCTCTATAGAAAGGAGTAGTGACACCAGCCTGGAGTATTATTTGGTCCAGGTTTCCTCTGAGCCCCACATGGAATTTCTGTAGATGTGTTGTTTTATTTTCTGTTTTTGTTTAAAGTTCCAAGTGGTTGAACTAATATGCTATGTGATGTTAAATTGATGTTTAACAGCATACAGGTTATATTACAATGTCCTGGGACACTGCATGACTTATGACAGTGTTTGAAGTGTTTGCAGGTGGTATTTGGGGGAACAAACCCTATGAAAATGTTGAAGGACAACAGTGCAGAATAAAGGGAGCCAAGTCTGATGCAATCTTTTCCACCTGGCTATAAAGACTGGTCTCCAAAACAAACTTTCCCTACAAAAGTTCCCAGTTTTTTACTGGAAGGAGAATAAAATGGTTTATTTAATTAAAAAAAACCCCAAACCAAAACACAAAACCAACCCCCCCCCAGGAGATATTAATTTTCATTGTCAAAATCAGAGGACTAGGAAATAAAAGTGAAACAGGGAGATACGTTTTCTGCATATCCAGATTACAAAAGTTAGGTGTCTGCTTCCACTAACTATGTAGAAAAATATTAGGCAATGAAAAAATCTTCCTTCACTTGGCATCCAGATTGCCAGTTCTTCTCCTGAGGACAAGGGTAATAGCCCTGCATATGCATAAACGTACACATATTCACACACCTATACACACATTTATATAAGTATGTGTGTGTGTACATACATTTTTTTTTTTATATCTAAATGATTATAATATTTCCACAGAACATGGAAAATCTGTTTTTTTGGTTTGACTTTTACCAACTTTTACTTCTTCTATGGTAAAGGTAGGTGGTTTCACCAAAGCCAGAAATACACTGGATCTTAGGATAGATGCCTATCTCCCCACCACTGGGCATATTATACATGGTTTTGGAACCATGGTTTTTTTATATAATCAGGAAGTTTGCAAGCTAAACAGCAAAGTGCAAAGGGATTTTAGCACCTTCAGGATTAGGCAATGCCAGCACATATGGGGGCTGGACAGTTGTCAGAGCAGCAGCTGGAATGCAGGCAGTTGAATTCTGGCTTAAGTGAAACTTATTTGGACTAATAAAACAGGACACTTGGAAGACAGTAAGAGAGGTAAGATATCTGATAGAAAGCTAATGAAGAGAAAATTTTTGTTCTCTGGAAATATGCTAATCTGGCAAAACAGTAGTATTTCACAGGAATGTTGGTTTGCCTGAATATTTCAAGAGAATCCACACATTTTATTTAGGAAACCTGATCTCATGTTGCTAATTTACCTACCTAGAAAACTATAAAAGTGGTCTTTGTACCAATGAATTCTGACTGAAACCAACCTTTCTGCACTTTCAAGTCCATGCAGACAGTCTGAAAGCCTGACTTGTGACTAAACTTCACAATGACTTCATCCCCCTCTTTTCAGAGGATAGGCTAAAAAGCCTGTTCTAGTTCCCTTGTACAAAAGAGGGAGCATTCCTGTTGCTGATAGACCTTTTCCCACTTCCAGGTTTTTCTGACTCTCCACTGAGAGATAAGAGGAATGACACCAGTTCCCAAAGCTTTCTGAAATAAAAGTAGTACAAATAATTTTTGCTTTTCCGAAGAGAATTACTGGACTTTCTATCAATAGGATATTTTATAGTTTGTGGTACTTTTTGCTAGTGTAGAAGCAAAAGACTGGATATTTTTTAATTCCTTGGGAAACTGGGCTTTTGGAGATTGACCAGGATGATGCTGTTTGCTTTTCTCCCCAACTGTTGGTATGCAAATACCTAAGAAAAGAATCACCAGCCATGCAATTCTTGATGACCAAATGTGAAAATTAAAAGTAACAGCAAAGTAGTACAGATGTTTGCCATAGAATTACTAATGTTATGTCATCCTCTCAGAGCCTATAGCTATGTGACTGTTACATTCTATGAACGTGAAAATATCCAGACTCTGAGAAAAGTTCAGAATCTATCTTTCTTCTTGCTTCTCCTTGGAGTAATTCTTTCAAGTGACAAGTCTTCACTGAGCTTTGACGCCTTTTATCAGGCCATGTTCTACAACTTGGAAATATCTCCTGAATTCTAATAAGTACATGTTTATTTTCTCAATCAGTATTCCATTTATAGGCTCCATTTTAGACTTAAGAAAATGTTTTCAAATCAATTGAATTGTAATTTAACTTAATTATAAGGATAGAAATAATTTCCTGGCATTATAGCAACATTTATGAAGAAACTTATTGTGCACATCCCACTACCTGTTGTGGTCACTTACATAAATATACTGGAATGTATTTTTTGCCTATATAAGTGTGTGTGGGGGAAGTGTAAGAATAACACTGAGGTCAGAAAAACCTTGATTTTTACTCCTTTTTAACACTAATTCCTTGGTAGTTTTCCATCAAGCTTCTCCTATTCTGTCCCAGATGTGTTCCAATTTCTTCTCCTTTTTAATACAGAAAAAAATAGTAATAACATTACAGGATATTTTGAGAATTCATTAGCTATGCTCAGTTCCTCAGTGCTCACGGAGTGCAGTGGTGGAGTGCTTTTCTGGAGTGCATCTTCTGTTTCAGCTTGCGTGGTCTGAGGCTGTGATGCAAAAGGAAGTGTGGTAAATTCGATGAGTAGACAATTTGCCTGAAAAGCAAACCCCTGATCAGAACTACTATAAAACTAATGTAGACTCATCCTTAGGATTAGGTTTCAGTTCCAGTAAATTATCATAGAAGCTGTCTGGATTTGAGAGTCTGCTAATAACACAGAGTACTGAATAATTTTGAAGCCAAGCAGCAGCAAGACATAGATGGAAAAGGTACATAATTATTTCACTGATCCCTCTTTCCAATTATAAACACTAATTTATTGAAATTCACGTTCAGTAAAATAAATGAATTTACACTTTCACTCATGGCAGTATATTGGCTTTCACTCTTCAAGCATACAACAGGATGAGAAGTGTCCAGCATAATAATAAGGTAGATTTGGAAACAAGAATGTTCTAGAAAAGAAGTAAATATTAACTAAAAGCAATGGCCTGAGACTACGTGCCACTGAGATTATGGCCTGAGACTTCATGATATTTTTGGATTTACGATAACAGAATGTGTGAAATTGTGCTAAAGAATTATTTGAATAATCATTTTCTGCTCTTGCTGTAAAACTCAACCAAAACTTAGCCAAGATTTCAGCCTATGAAAATTTCAAATGACTCATGTTGAGATTTGGAGTTTGGAATATTAATTATTCAGAAGCCATCTGTACTTGGGATGCTCCAGACCCAAACAGCTTTGTTATAGCCAGTGCGCACACATCCTCCTCTTATAAAGGAACTGAGCACACGTGGATGATGAACCTGCAGAAACTAGACCGGTCTGTCTGCAATTCCTTTTTACAGCAGGCAGGGTAGCTTGAGTGTCAGGAACAAGGACTGAGAATAGGAAGAATATCTCTTCTAGATTGATGATTGACACACAGGTGGTAAGGAGAACAAGAAAATAATTGCCTGTCCTCTTTTGCAGGATAAAGAGCAAAGCTGAAGAGACTGACAGAGGAGATGTGGGTTTGCAGACGGAGAAGCAGCAAATAGTATGAGGATCCAGTGCAAGGTAATTAGTATGGGCTTAATATACAGAGAAGCTTTTCCTTTCACAGCAGTTCTCTTCCTCATTTTGTATACACGGTATAGAGGACCTACAAATTTTGCCTTTTTAAATCTCCCCCACTACTACAAGTGCTACAGGGAGGAAAAAAACCCACAAAACCTCAAACATGTAAGCAAAAATTGTATTTAAAAATTGAGAGATGAAGGTGTGGATTGCATTTGTATTTGTACGAACAGAACCAATTCAGATTACATGACAATCTCAAATTTTGCGTTGTTCTTCTGGGGTTCAACCTTACAATATTTTATTTTTAACAAAGAGCTCTCTATATATTTCTATTAAAATAATTTGCAATATCTTACTTCCTGCTCCATAATCCCTGTATATGTATTTTTTTTTTTTATTTCTCCCTACCATGTGTATGTTTTACTTGTTCCTTTCCCTTAAATCTTTTTCCTTTATTGTGTTGAGTCCTAGAATTCTCTCCTCTCTCCTCCTCTCCTACCTGTGGGGTATTTCCTCCTAGCCATGCTCTCAGTGCTCCCTGGACTGCTGAATTTGTGAGAAGATAATACAGAAAAGAGCAAAGGAGCCATCCAGCTAGGCAAAAATCCAGGCAGCAAGGACTGGATCAGTGGCTGCTTCTCAGCACAAGGGGTTTCATGTTGGTGCTTTTAAGGGTGTACATAGTCCCTTGCACAACTGTCAGCATTCTCTGCCAGATCTTTGTCCCTTTCTTCCCACCACATTCATCATATGAACCTTTTCAAAAGGATTGCACTTTAAACGATTCAAGATTATGGAATGATTTAGACAGCACTTGCTGTCAGAGTCATTTTATCACTTTTTCATGTGGAAGGAAGTCCAAATTCCACCATTGCCTCTTTGAAATGTTTTCTGTGCTCTGGTTAGAAATGATTCCTGATGAACTCTTTCACTGAGGGGCAATTCTTGGTCATAGGAAGATGTCAGCTTATCCAATAAGTGGGCTGTACTAGGAATTTCATCCCACTGCATGTTAGAGTTTTTATCCCACTTTCACAGTTCCTTTCCAGGTGTCAAACTCATTCTCTTTGACTAGGTCTTGCTGTGTTTGACATATAAGACTGCATGAGGTGATTTATGCCATACTGCAACAAGTCCAGGTCCTGAATAAGCCATAAGATTTGATGAAAAATAAAGAGCAGTTCTCAGGTAGCTATACAGTAAACTCTTACTTCATACTGCAATGAAGTAACCATCTAAGTGATCAGAAAGTTGCCTGTGTTGTCTCTATCCCCTTTCCTTACCCATTAGTCACAAAAGAGAGGGAGTACTATTTGCTAGTTCAGAGCAGCAGAGAATAATCAGGTAAAAATGATTAAAGCAAATTCATTGACTCATTAAGGACAAAAATGCACACTGACCTTTGAATTTTAATTAATTTAGTAATTTTTTTCCATTGATATCAAATTCGTATGTGCTGCTCACCCTTAAAATGAAGTCCTTGAGTTTGCTCAAGGAAAAGCAATGGTAGAATAAACCTGAAAAAAATTAAGCAGGGCACACAGAACTACTGCAGAGGTGACAAATCCTCCTGGATTTCTGTGCAATATATACCCCTGCAGCAAAGAACCCATACAAACATACAAATCACCTCTGGGCTGCACATCCCTGGGAGACAAGTTCACTGAGTATAAGAGATACAGGTAAAGGTTGATGATATGCATTTTTCCTTGGGGAAAATACTGTTTCCAAGACATTTTCATACTTGGTGAAGTACTGGGAATAGCCAAGACAATAAAATCCTTAAATGAAAGAAGTAGCTTCAGAAAGGATAAAAAAAGCATGAAATATTCTGGAGTTCTAGCAAAGTCCTGAGTTCTGGATGTATTTTGGAAGAATCCAGGTTTTTAAAGACAGATTTGATGCCTCTAACACTAGGAACACAGAATTTCTCATCAATATATTTCTTTACTGACGTTCTATAAATGATCTCTTGTTAAAGCACCCTTTTGATTATCAAAGGTAGAATTATGTAACATGGGGATAAACATGTTAGTCTTCCAGACATGGTTCCTAAAGTTTGCTTACATTTTGACACCCAGAGGTATGTTCAGAGAACTATCTATAATGAGTTCAACATCTCTTTCTGTTGTAGAAGTTAATTTAGAGACAGCTAATCCAGATGTAAACTTTGTGTTTTCTTTTTTTCCATTTGCATAACCTTGCATTTGTAGATGTTGGATGCT
Source organism: Harpia harpyja (assembly GCF_026419915.1). Classification (NCBI taxonomy): domain Eukaryota; kingdom Metazoa; phylum Chordata; class Aves; order Accipitriformes; family Accipitridae; genus Harpia; species Harpia harpyja. The sequence continues at coordinate 50,784,517 of NC_068945.1, forward strand.
GTTTGCCTATTATGCCTAATCACTTGGTATATTCTGCATCTCTTCAGAGACAGATTTAATTTTTACTGGCATGAATAAATTTTGTCAGCAGAAACTTTTATCACATCACCACTTAATCCCTTTTTCAGATTATTTCTGAGTATGATAAAAGCTTTCACATGGATTATTGCACAGACCTCTGGATCTGCAGTGGAAAACTTACATTGGGAAAACTAACCATTTCTTTCTCCTTTAATATTTTAGCCAGCCATTTTGAAGTCATAGAAAATATAACTATCAGGTTTATACCTGAGAAAACTTCTTCTGACCACTAACTATCCTTAGCTGTTGGAATTAGTAATAAAAATGTGCTGGGTTAGGAGTGGTGTTTTGTCATAGAATCATAGAATCATAGAATCATAGAATCATTTTGGTTGGAAAAGACCTTCAAGATCATCAAGTCCAACCATTAACCATGCCCCCTAAACCATGCCCTGGAGTACCCTGTCCACTCGCTTTTTGAATACCTCCAGGGATGGTGACTCAACCACTTCCCTGGGCAGCCCATTCCAATGTTTGACAACCCTCTCAGTAAAAAAGTTTTTCCTGATATCTAACCTAAATCTCCCTTGCCTCAACTTGAGGCCATTTCCTCTTGTCCTATCTCCAGACACCTGACAGAAGAGACCAACACCCACCTCACTACAACCCCCTTTCAGGTAGTTGTAGAGAGCGATAAGGTCTCCCCTCAGCCTCCTCTTTTCTAGACTGAACAACCCCAGATCCTTCAGCCGCTCCTCATAAGACTTGTGCTCAAGGCCCCTCACCAACTTGGTTGCCCTTCTCTGGACACGCTCAAGCAGCTCAATGTCTTTCCTGTAGTGAGGGGCCCAAAACTGAACACAGTACTCGAGGTGCGGCCTCACCAGTGCCGAGTACAGGGGAACAACCACCTCCCTGTTCCTGCTGGCCACACTGTTCCTGATACAGGCTAGGATGCGATTGGCCTTCTTGGCCACCTGGGCACACTGCTGGCTCATCTTCAGCCGGCTGTCAACCAGCACCCCCAGGTCTTTCTCTGCCGGGCAGCTTTCCAGCCACTCTTCCCCAAGCCTGTAGCGCTGCATGGGGTTGCCGTGACCGAAGTGCAGGACCCGGCACTTGGTCGTGTTAAACTTCATACAATTGGCCTCAGCCCATCAATCCAGCCTGTCCAGATCTCTCTGTAGAGCCTCCCTACCCTCAAGCAGATCGACCCTGCCTCCCAACTTGGTGTCATCTGCAAACTTGCTGAGGGTGCACTCAATCCCCTCATCCAAATCATCAATAAAGATATTAAACAGAACAGGGCCCAACACCGAGCCCCGGGGAACACCACTTGTGACCCGCCGCCAACTGGATTTCACCCCATTCACCACGACCCTCTGGGCTCGGCCATCCAGCCAGTTTTTCACCCAGTGAATAGTGCACTTATCCAGGCCACGAGACGCCAGCTTCTCAAGGAGTATGCCATGAGAGACAATGTCAAAGGCCTTGCTGAAGTCATAGTAACTGCTGTGACAGAACATATAAATCCTAGGAATATGTATCATCACCTGCGATGTCCAAGCATGTAGCACAAAAATACAAATGAAATTGTTGAAACTTGAATGGAAAATGTGAACTAATTGAAAAAAGTTGTTGATTGTGTGCAAGCCCTATTTTCCAGAGCATATGTCCACAGTCAACAGCTGGGGAACAGGTAAGCTATCACATACATGATCATTCTTGAGATTCTTGCAACATCTTTTGCTGATGCCCAGTACAAGAAAAGAACCTGGTACAACGTGGTAGAACTGATTCTGTCATCCAATTTGCTCTGGCAAACTATTTTATGTTTTTCTCATTCTGAAGCCTCATGTTTCACTTTTACGGTAGCTTCAACTGAGTAACCTTTGAATCACTTTTGCTTCAGAAATCTTTGGTATCTAAACTCTACAGTGACTAAATAACATAGGATTTTACCAGCAATTAATCTAAACGAATACATAACTTTTAGTGCAACCTGGTTTCAAGGGAGGCATATAGGTATGTGTGAGGATCTATAGAACACTCTGTTCTTCACATAGAACTACAAAAAGCAGTTAGACATTGTCTTAACGACTAAAAATAAGAGCCAGTTCAGTCTTTTCAATTTTTTCCTGTACTGTGGCTAAATTTTATGCTTGCTATTCTGATATCTATCAAAGCATCCATATAGTTACAATAGAACTGTGGGTTCAGAAATGTTCTCTGTCAAAATTTTTCTCTCTTACTATATTTTATAACAAACCTATAACATTTCCTTCTACCAGTGTATTGGTTTTGTGTGGCAAGGTTTTGGTAGCAGGGGGGGTTACAGGGGTGGCTTCTGTAAGAAGCTGCTGGAAGCTTCCCCTGTGTTCGAGAGAGCCCATACCAGCCGGCTCTAAGACGGACCCGCCACCGGCCAAGGCCGAGCCAATCAGCGATAGTGGTAACGCCTCTGTGATAACACTTTTAAGAAGGAAAAAAAGTTGGGACAGACGTAAACGGCAGCCGGAGAGAGGAGTGAGAACATGTCAGAGAAACAACCCTGCGGACACCAAGGTCAGTGAAGAAGGAGGGGGAGGAGATGCTCCAGGCGCCGGAGCAGAGATTCCCCTGCAGCCTGTGGGGAAGACCATGGTGAGGCAGGCTGTCCCCCTGCAGTCCATGGAGGTCCATGGTGGAGCAGATCTCCACCTGCAGCCCGTGGAGGACCCCACGCCGGAGCAGGTGGGTTCCCGAAGGAGGCTGTGACCCCGTGGGAACCCCGCGCTGGAGCAGGCTCCTGGCAGGACCTGCGGATCTGTGGAGAGAGGAGCCCACGGAGCAGGTTTTCTGGCAGGACTTGTGACCCCGTGGGGGGCCCACGCTGGAGCAGTCTGTGCCTGAAGGACTGCACACCGTGGAAAGGACCCATGCTGGAGCAGTTCGTGAAGAACTGCAGCCCGTGGGAAGTACCCACATTGGAGAAGTTCGTGGAGGACTGTCTCCCGTGGGAGGGACCCCACGCTGGAGCAGGGGAAGAGTGTGATGAGTCCTCCCCCTGAGGAGGATGAAGCGGCAGAAAATAACGTGTGATGAACTGACCGTAAACCCCATCCCCGTCCCCCTGTGCCGCTGGGGGGTTGGTAGAGAATCCGGGAGTGAAGTTGTGCCCGGGAAGAAGGGAGGGGTGGAGGGAAGGTGTTCTGAGATTTGGTTTTATTTCTCATTACCCTACTCTGGTTGATTTGTAATAAATCGAGTTAATTTTCCCCAAGCTGAGTCTGTTTCGCCCGTGACGGTAATTGGTGAGTGATCTCTCCTGACCTTATCTCGACCCACAAGCTCTTTGTTATATTTTCTCTCCCCTGTCCAGCTGAGAAGGAGAGGGAGTGATAGAACGGCTCTGGTGGGCACCTTTGGTCCAGCCAGGGTTAACCCATCACAGTCTTTTTGGTGGAGAATGCGGGCAATGTGAGGAATTCGAGATAAGGATAGTAACTGAGAGAGGTAACGGGCAAAACATGGACTGAACGCAGCTAGAGAGTTAAGAGGTGCATGACGAGCGGGGAATTTTTATTGTTGTAATTGTGCTGAAGGGACGAGGGGTGGATTGTGTGTAAATTGTCCACTTTTTGTCAGTTTTGTGATGATATTATTTTGATTTCTGTGTGGGGAATTCTTTTTTTGTTGATGTGAGTGAAGATTTTGTGTGATGAATGTAGATTTTAATGATAGTTCTTAAAAATGTGATGCACAGAGGCGAGGGGTTGAAGGGTCCAGGGCTTCAGTACGCGTAGTGGTTGATCCGGAAGACAAAAATGCCCCCCCTTCCGTCTCCCTTTACTTAGCTTTTATATCTGAGCTGACGTCATATGGTATGGAATATCTGTTTGGTTAGTTTAGGTCAGCTGTCCTGGTTATGTCCCCTCCCGAGATCTTGCCCTGCCCCAGCCTGCCATTGGGGGGGGGCAAAAATGTTGGAGAGACAGCGTTGATGCTGTGCCAGCACTGCTCAGCAGTAGCCAGAACACTGGTGTGTTATCAACACCTTTCTAGCTACTGATGCAGAGCACAGTGCTATGAGGGCTGCTATGGGGAGTATTAACTCCATCTCAGCCAGACCCAATACAACCAGTTTTGAATTTTAATTTTTTTTATTTTATGGAAAGTTCCTTCTTTCCTGTATAATCATAAGATTACAGGATAATTCAGGACCTCAAAATGTCTCTAGCCCAACTTTCTTCTCAAAGAAGGATGAGCTCTGAGGTCAGACCAAGTGGTTCAGGGCTTTATCATTGGGTCTTGAAAACCTCCAATTATGGAGAGACCTCACAACATCTCTAGACAGACTGTTCCTCATTGCCCTTGCAGTGAAGAAATTTGATGACAACTTCCTGATACAGATGATTGAGGAGCAAATAAAGGGAGTTGTGCTGTTGGACCTCATACTTGCAAACAAGGAAGAACTGGTCAAGGAAGTGAAGATCAGTGTCACCCTTGGCTGTAGTGATCATGAGATGGTGGAATTCAGGGTCCTAAGAGTGTGGAACAAAGCAAAGAGGACCACAATCCTGTAAAAGAGCAGAATCTGGCTTGTTTAGGAGTCTGCCTGCAGGAATCCCATGGGAGACAGTCCAGGGGAGAAGAGGGGTCCTGGAGAGCATGTTGATTTTCAAGGATCATCTCCTCTAAGCTCAAGAATGGTCCATCCCAATGACCAGAAAACCAAGCAGCAGTGGCAGGAGGCCAGCATGGATGAATAAGAAGTTCCTGATTAAACTCAGATACAAAAAAGACCATTCAAGAGGTGCAGGCAGGAACAGGTGGAACAGGAGGAATTTAGAGACAATGTGCAAGTGATCAGAAAGTGGTTGGGAAACCCAAAGCCCACTTGGTGTTGAATGTGGTGAGGAGGGCAGCCCCCCTGTGAAAGGCAGCAAGAAGGGCTTCTATACATGTATCAGTAGCAAAAGTAAGACTAGGGAACATGTGGGCCCACTGCTGAATAAGGCAGTGGAGCTGATGACAACAGACATGGAAAAAGCCAGGGTACTCAATGCCTTCTTCACCTCGGTCTTTACTGATAGGATTTGCTTTCAGGAATCACAGACCCCTGAGACCTGTGTGAAAGTCTGGAGCAAGGAAGACTTACTCTAAGTAGAGGGAATATTTAAATTAATTTAATATACACAAATCCATGGCAACCTGATGAAATGCACCCACGAGTGCTGAGGGAGCTGGCCAATGTTGTTGCAAGACCACTCTCAATTGTCTTTGAAAGGTCATGGTGACTGTGGAGAGGTTTGTGAAGACTGGAAGAAAGCAAATGACACTGCTGTCTTCAAGAAGGCAAAAAGAAGAATCCAGGGAACTACAAAATGGTCAGCTTCACCGCAACCCCTGGAAAGTGGAGAACCCAGATCTGAGCTCCTAGCAAGCAGCAAACCGCCCAGGATAGTAAGTCAGGTTGGCAGATGGGTCCCCTCTGTCCCTACAGGAGTGTGCCTCCACTAGCACTCACCACTTTCTCATGGTGCAGATGTGTGTTTCAGGTTCTTCTGGCTCTGACGCTTTCTCAGACATAGTTTTCTCCTTCTGGCCTGCTACAAGGGCACTAAAGATATTCTGCAGTTGCAGAACTGCAGATGGGGAAAATGAGAAAAAGAAGATAGGTAGGTATTTGCTTTCTATGTTCTCAAGGTCACTTAATACTCTATTGTACTCTGCCTTATATATTTTTACTTATTACAATAATTTTTGGCTAAACAATATTACATACAAATATTTTTTCTGGTACACTGATTGTTATTTTGCTTTCTTTCTAACTCCTCTGAAGTATTGGCATTTTTTTTTTGGTGCTGTCAGGATTCCAACTGAACCTTTGTGACTGATTTCTGTAAAAATTGAATATTTTTTAGGTAATTATTTCTCCCACTATTAGTGTTTGCTCATATTTTGTTAATATTTTAGACAGTGTATCTTCATTGAACAAAAGCTTTGTTGGAGAAGAAACTCCTAAAGAAGGCTGGAACTGTGGTGCAGCAGGATAAATGCATGAAAATTCCATGGAGTCCAAGACACTCTCTTGCTTTAGCTTCTGTTATTTCCTGCCTATGTCGGTCTGTTAGCTATGCTTATTTGGGTTTTTTTTCTTTGCTTTAGAGGTAGGAATTGTTAATTTGCAATTTGAAAGCTTACCCTATCACCTGAACCAATGGCTTTATCATTCTCCACAGTTTTTTCTCTTAGAAGGAAGCAGTTTATTTGATATATCATTTGGCAAATCATTACCATTTCAGAGTTTTCAGTTTACAGGTTAAAACCAAACTGTGAACACCATAGTCTGCCATATGTCATATCCCTTGCAGGACCTCTATTACCATCACTGGCTTGACGCATTAGGCAATGGACGACTTTGAGTTATTTTTTGATTGCTTTTTTCCTGGTGGTGAAAAACAACATGTGTATTTGAAAACAGCTTTTTGTTGTTTGTGTTTTTTTCCCCTCAATATAAAACAAATTCTTTATCCTTCAACAAAGACAAACAAAAACAAAAGCAAAAAACTCAAGGTCATGAACAGAGAAAATAAAGATTAAAAACTCCAGCATTCAGAAGTCCTTTTGTTCTGTCAAGTGTTATTCAGCATCCCCAAGGTTTTAAGTTATTGTTTCATTCACTCCATCATGATCTAGAGAGTTCCTGGCTGTCCCCATTGCCTTTTATCCACTTGAATCCATTTCTCTTTACAAGTACCCTGTTGGTCCCATAGATATGTCTGTGCATCTTTGGAACATCTCCATTATTAAATTATCTACAATCCATGATCTATTATTAAATAAGCACTGCTTTACTGAAACCAAAGCAACCCCATAGGCACAGAAACTTATTAGTATAGCAGTGTGCTTGTAAAAGGTGACAGATGGGGAAGACAGCTACAAGGACAGTGCCAGACCCCGCTAACCCACCAGAGATTGAATCCATCAATCAGAAAAGACACAGTAAGAGTGCAAAGAGGAAAGAAGAGAAGAGATTTCTTCTGACTTTTATTAGGCCTGTTTTCTGTCCTCCCTTATGGTTTTACTTTCATGCAAAGGGAGGAGGGGGATATGTTGTCCCTGTGCTTCTCATGGTAACATCATGTTTGTTTGTAATTTGAACTGTTTCTGAATTGATTAGTAATTCTAATAGCAAGCAAGTAATCTCTCCCAGTGATTTAAGTCTCAGACAATGTCCCAATCCTAATCACTCAATGCATCTGTGCAGACAACTCCTACACCTTGGGAGAGTCCTTTGAGTTTCAGTAGGATTTGGCAGCCGTGGTAGCACTATTGCAGGCTTGAAACCTTGGAGTGAGATTTTATTAAATCTAATAGATTAAAATAGGAGTGCAGTAATAAATGAAATCAACATTAAAGACATCTAAATTACATAAACATTCATCAGAAACCATAATAAATAACACAAAGTCATAACAAGAACTTATCATTCGGTCCCCTTCTTTCTCTTGCTTTCTCTGAGCAGATACACTGGAAAGGTGCAGAAGTCACTTTGTTTAAGGTTGACTCATTAAACATTTAATTATTCAACTAGAATGAGCTTCTTATTTTCCTTCAGGGATTAAATAGAGAATTTCAAGTTATTAATGTTATTTCAAGTTATTAATGGGAATAAAGGATGCAACTTTATCCTAAGAAATAAGTAACATCCTCAATTTCCGTTAATTTTGATAAATGTTTAAAATGCTTAGAGGAAGGTTTACTATGTCAGCACTAGAACGGAAAGACTTCAAGGTACATTGTTGCTATTTATTTTCCCTTCCATGTCTTTGGCTTTACCTTTTAATAATTGAGAATTCACAGATACCTTCTGTGCATGTGATTTATACAAAATTCATCACATTGCATTTTTTTTTGTTGTTGTTTTTGAAATGCCAGAATTATTTGAAATTACACTGCTCCAAAGTTGTGCAAGTTCCTAGTCTTCCTTCTGGGGTTAAAAATAATATTTAAGATTAAGGAATCAATTGAAGGCTTCAATCTTAAAGTTGCTGCAATGAAGGATATCATACAGAACATTTATAGAAAGCACTAGAAAATGGAAAAAAACCCTATTATAGAATCATAGAATTGTTTAGGTTGGAAAAGACCTTTAAGATCATTGAGTCCAACCATCAACCATGCCCACTAAACCATGCCCTGAAGCGCCTTGTCTACACATTTTTTTAATACCTCCAGGGATGGTGACACGACCACTTCCCTGGGCAGCCTGTTCCAATGCCTGACAACCCTTTCAGTAAAGAAATTTTTCCTAATATCCAACCTAAACCTCCCCTGGCACAACTTGAGGCTGTTTCCTCTCATCCTATCATTAGTTACTTGATAGAAGAGACCGACCCCCTGCTCACTACAACCTCCTTTCAGGTAGTTGTAAAGAGTGATAAGGTCTCCCCTCAGCCTCCTCTTCTCCAGACTAAACAACCCCAGTTCCCTCAGCCGCTCCTCATAAGACTTGTGCTCCAGGCCCCTCACCAGCTTTGTTACCCCTCTCAATGTAATCACATTTCCCCATATTGCTATTATGTCTATCATACAAAAGTATGGACTGCAGAAAAATGATTGCCTAAGGACCCCTCACTACAGGAAAGACATTGAGGTGCTCGAGCACGTCCAGAGAAGGGCAACCGAGTTGGTGAGGAGCCTGGAGCACAAGTCTTATAAGGAGCGGCTGAGGGAACTGGGGTTGTTTAGTCTGGAGAAAAGGAGGCTGAGGGGAGACCTTATCGCTCTCTACAACTACCTGAAAGGAGGTTGTAGTGAGCAGGGGGTCGGTCTCTTCTCCCAAGTAACAAGCAACAGGATGAGAGGAAATGGCCTCAAGTTCTGCCGGGGACGTTTAGATTGGGTATTAGGAAAAATTTCTTCACTGAAAGGGTTGTCAGGCATTGGAACAGGCTGCCCGGGGAAGTGGTTGAGTCACCATCCCTGGAGGTATTTAAAAGATGTGTAGATGTGGTGCTTAGGGACATGGTTTAGTGGGCATGGTTGATGGTTGGACTCAATGATCTTAAAGGTCTTTTCCAACCTAAACAATTCTATGACCACAATGATGCAGTTAGGTATTTAATCCCAAATCATCCAGTACTCTTGTTCTCACCCTCAAATCATACCATACTCAGTAGAGTTCATTGTTTCTAATTTGTCGTATTTGACACCACTCGTTAGTCTTTGGGTCAGTTTGGGTCATATGCATACACAGAGAAATGAATATTTAAACAGGTCAGCTATATTGGAATTTAAAGTATATAGGAGAGAGCTGATCAAGTGATCAGCAAAGAAGAGAGAAAGCTTTAAGAGCAAGTTACGTACTTAGACTCTGAACATTTGGAGTCGGGAATTAGAAGACTGACTCTGTTGTACATTAACCTCAGTGTGTTAAGAATTTTTGGAAGACATGCAATGTGTTGACCAGCCTTTGGGTATATATACTTTTTCAAATCAGCTTGTCTTATTTCCTAATTTCTAGGAATACTTCTCAAACTATGATTAATATGATTAGTTTGAGACTTTGATACCCAGATTTGCTTTAATATAATACAAGAATTAGTACTCAGATCTTGATTAAAATCTTTGGATAGTTACAACATTATTTTCAGAAGATAAAAGGATGCATATCAAGATCCTATGCAGATTGCATTTATTAGACATCATAGAGTATAGTTGCTTAGTGGGTTACATGTGTCTGAACTCTGCTCTTACACACAGGGCTTTCCTAACCTGCCTGATTTCCTGGAGTCTCCACTGTTCATCCCTGTTCTAGTAATGGTAAAGTTAGGAAGCATTATTCCTTTCCTCCGCTTTCAGCTTACTTCCTGTGGAAATGAAGTTTATGCAGAAATATATATAAGTGTTGTCACCAATAACTCTTTAATCTTCCAAGCAAGTTAAAACCAAATTTGAATGCAGGACAGAGATCTCAAAAACATTAAGTTTCTGCAGGTTTGGTGACAAGGTGTTTAGGAGACACATCCTGCTAGTATTCCTCTTGAGAGAAAATCAAAGAGCTCAGCTCTTGTTTTCTTCAGTTTGTGTCAATCAATCATCACAAGTAAATCCAGACCAGCATCAGCAGGTACGACAGGTCAGCCCAAGCCTCTTGTGAACCACAGAGCATGGAAGAGGGACTGGAAACGGGATGTGAGTGGACAGGAGCAGCTGGAGTCCAAGGAGAGGAAAGGAAACACCTGTTAAGGTGAAAGAGCTGCTCAGGACATGGGAATGACATGGAAAACTGTGAAGGGCATAGGAGATAAAAGGAGTCTGAGATTATTATGATGACCGCTGTAAGAGATACCTAACATGACCCCTAGGTATCTGTAGGAATAGAGTCACAAAGGCCGTAGGAAACATAGAATACAATTCTATATAGGCCGAACTAGGCTTCATTAATGCGACTTCTGACAGTATAACTGAGATTATTTCTTATTAAAAAAAGGCAGGGGTGGGGGGAGGGGAGAGCCTCTGGCCTTTTTCTGGAAGGTGAACTTTATTTTCCTAACTCATTTTCAGGATGCTCAAACCATATCGAAGTAGGTTCCTTCTAATTCTGTTTCTTAACAGGTAAAGAAATAGAATTATCTCTAGTGAAGATGATTAATATTTTACATGGTGTAGGGGTTTTCGTTATTTCTAGTTATTCCTTGCACTTCTTTTTAACTCTTTTCCTTATGAGCTGTCCAGAAAGCAGTAACTCATGATCTTGGGATCTTAGCTCTCCTACTCTCTACTGAATGTAACACCTACTGGATTCTGCCCCCCCCCCCCCCCCCAATCCAAATATGTTTCATGATACTTATCTTCAGGGCTAGAGTATGGTAGGCATGAATCAGCCATTAATGTTTTGTACTTTAATCAGTGTTATGCTATTATGCAATTAGATTGAAATGAAAAGAAATGCTCAGTTTTATGTGAAATTTTACTTTGATAAATGGTCTGCACACATTTGGAGTGCTTTACAGCTTTCCACTTTCACAACATTTCTGGGCATACCTGTCTATTATGTCTTGAGCAGTACAAAGTGTTTATTCTACGGATTACATTAAAATGTTTAGGGGATGTACAAGGAGTTTTCATTTACTATTTTATTCCCTGCCCAACAGGTAAACTGCAGAAAGCTTTTAAGTTAGAAGTGGGCATGTTTGTAGAAGCTTGAGACTCTGGCAAACAGCTCACTGCAGCTCTAGTTTAATCAGCTCATTCTTTGGCATTTACTTGCTGCTTTCTTGCCTGAAGGGCAAACACTATCTTAATGAAGCACACAAGGACAAATGACTTTTCCAGGCTGTGATTAATTTCACAAGCTGACTTTAATCACTGGTTAATTAATAGAAGATTTGTTGATTTACAAAAAAAAAGCACAGTTATTATAAGCATTATTATATAGATTTGTTTTTCATGAATTTAATGTAGTAATAAGCTTTTATTTAGAAACTAACTTAATGTGTTGAGATTCCATAGTAGAAAGAATGATAGTGTACTAGAAAAAGTACAGAACCTATATAGCATGTTGTGTTTGCCTGCTTGACTGGATCTTTTTAAAAGCAGAAACAGATATCAATACAACTCTCAGTCAACTTTACCTGTCGCCCTCTTCCCCACTTGACAACCAGGATTAAGACTTTTTGTGTTATTCATATCAATATTATAAATGTAAATGGTTAGTAGTAGTATATGACACATATAGCAGATACAGCAAAGATCACACAGAGTTCATCACATAAATCAAACAATTCTCCCTACCATGGTGTATTTTCTACATAATGTTTTTATATCATTATGCCAGCAGCTGGAGATTGTTTAAGACCAAATTTCACAGAAAGTATTTAACAACATAAGTTAAACTATTTATTTCTGGATGACATTCTGACAAAAATCATAATGCGGATTCTATAAAATACATGCTAACGGGTTTAGATCTGCTTGATGAGGCACCCCATCGTGATGTAGCAGGGGAAACTATAGCAAGAATCTGTGACTAGAGTCTAAAGTCAAACAAATTTAGATTAAAAGCAAAATACAAACTTTTAAGACTTACAGGGCAATCAGTCTAGGAGATTGGATGAGCTATCATTCAGTTTGTTTAATGGAAAAATAGTTGCCAGTCTGGAATATTTACAAACACAACTTTGGGAACTCAGTATGAGAACAATGTGGGGAATATACTGGCAACATGGTCTACAACAGATCAGAATAAAGGAATTTCTGGTCTTTTCTGGACATGAAATCTATTCATGTTGAAGCCCTTTGAAGTTGCCTGACAGGTGACACCAGACATTTTTGGCAGACTCCAATACTTAGTATAATCAAATGAGCATTGTTTATGATACAGATATATTTTATGATAGTTTAGAATATATTAGACTACTCTAATAGGCCTTCTCTCTCTTGTTTTGTCACATTATATTCATTCCTTCTTTTCTGCATAGTACAAAATCCAGCTGTCATTGATAGAAGTCTGTATTGGGTTTGTGTGGGGGGGGTTTGGTAGCAGGGGAGAGGCCGCAGGGCCGGCTCCTGTGAGAAGCTGCTCGAAGCTTCCCCGGCTCCGAGTCGGACCCACCTCTGGCCCAGGCCAAGCCCGTCAGTGACGGCGGTAGTGCCTCTGGGAGAGCAGAGTTAAGAGGGGGAACCTGCAGTGAGCAGGGGATTGGGATGTGAGAGGAACCCCTCTGCAGACACCAGGTCAGTGAGGAAGGAGGGGAGGAGGAGCGGGGGAGGAGGCTGCTGCCCCCGCAGCCCGTGGTGAGGCGGCAGGCTGTCCCCCCCAGCCCATGGAGGGGAGCGGGGGAGCAGGTGCCCACCTGCAGCCCGGGGAGGAGCCCACGCCAGAGCAGGGGGATGACCCCCAAGATGGCCGCGACTCCGTGGGAAAGCCCGCACTGGGGCAGCCTGTGACTGAAGGACTGCAGCCCATGGAAAGGACTCATGCTGGAGCAGTTCATGAAGGGCTGCAGCCTGTGGGAAGGACTCACGCTGGAGAAGTTCATGAAGGACTGTCTCCCAGGGGAGGGACCCCACACTGGAGCAGGGGTCCAGTGAGTGAGGAGTCCTCCCTCCGAGGAGGAAGGAGCAGCAGAGACAGCGTGTGATGAACTGACCCCAACCCCCATCCCCTGTCTCCCTGAGCCACTGGGGGGAGGAGGGAGAGAAAATCGGGAGTGGAGTTGAGCCAGGAAGAAGGGACGGGTGCGGGGAAGGTGTTTTTAAGATCTGGTTTTACTTCCCATTATTCTGCTCTGATTTGAGTGGTAACAAATTAAATTGATTTTGTTTTTTTTCTTAAAGTCTAGTCTGGTTTTTGCCTGTAACCATAATTGGTGAGTGATGTCTCCCTGTCCTTGTGTCAACCTACAAGCCTTTAGTTGTATTTTCTCGTCCCCATCCCACCAGGGGGAAGGAATGAGTGAGCAGCCGCATGGTGCCTTGTTGCCGGCTGGGCTGAAACCACAACGAAGTCATACAGTACATATAGTACTGTAAGTGGGATTTGTTCTTGAAATAACATTTTTCTTTTGCTTTTTATAAATGACTATTCCCCACTTACACAGAGTGGCAGAATTGTACAATTACAAGATTTTTACCTACACAGCTGCTCATGGCTTTTTTTTCCTGTTTTTTTCTTTTTTATATGTTGCAGAGAAAGATGTATAATTCACTCATATTTGGCATACACAGAGTCCCATTCATTTTATGACAGCCTTGAAAGTGTCACATTGTATAAGCTAACTACCACATATTCATGAAAAACAATTATCTAGATTCAATGCTTGCATGCTGAAATCTGGGTTTATTTGGAACAAGTTTGACTTTAGTTTTGACTCTTCAGTCAAAGAGGATAATGCTCACTTAGTGCCATTATACCTGTGATTCTTCTCCACAATAACACTTTTTTACCAATGGCAGCAGCAGGAGGCTGAAAATGCCGTTTATCACATACTCTGTGATAGTGAATTTGAATAGCCTTTGTTGAGAAGGAGCATTACACTTCCACTGGGCACTATGCACAACTCCATTACATAATTAAGAATCAATTAAAATGCTATTAAATAAAATGTTATCCTGTTGTCTTTCCAATGATGTTATCTTGGCACTTCATCTGCCTAATGTCATCAGTTAGCATACTAGACCCAGTGCCATTAAGGTTAATGTGCAACATGTTTATACTGTACATTAGCATGTCATAACATATGTCAAACATGAAACCTGATCATAATGGTGATGATGGACTCATAATGGAATATACAAAGAATAAGGAAAATATTTGAACTGACTCCTATCTGAAAGATTGTCTTGGCTTTCAGTTAGGTGTTTGATGATTCCAAACAGCCTCAAAGAACAAGGTAAATTGAAAATGGAATGAAACTTGAAGAAGTCTGTGTAGACATATGACAACAGACAAACATATTCAGGGACTAACTTTGTCCTTGATTCCTCAAGCACACCTCTAAAAGCCAATGGCCAACATTTTGTTACATTTGTCCACGGTAATTCACTGGAAAGACTTTCTTCATCACAATGGATAGCAGAAGTGCCATCCGTGTGTATTTCAGAATGCGCAATACACAGTTTAGCTAATGGTAAATGCTGGGCAGCCTACATTTTTTGCATGATCACAGAAGTATTCTGTGCTTACTGAGTTAACAGCTTGATTCAAATACTGTTGGAATAATTATTTAAGAGCATCACATACAAAATTCATTTTTTTCTTTTTTCAAGACCACTTACAACTGAGATAAAGAACTGTACTAAAAAGGCATACACATGCTTAAAGTCACTGTCACTTTTTCTATTTATGTACATGACATATTGAAAAATAACTTGCTGTCTTACAGCAAGTCAAAAATAAATTTTTACACATTTCTCCAACAGCTATCATCAATCAAAACATAGATTTGTAGTCAAAAGATTAACCTCTTGATACATTTGAATTTTTTCTATTGTATTAAAATCTTTCAGTATGCAGTGGATACCTCAGCACACTCTTTAGTGAAAAACAATGCAAAAAACATCATGCAGACTGCTAGCTAAAGTAATGCTTATATACCTTATGTACAGTAACAATGTTTAACTAGTTAAGAGCTAAATTTATGAATTTATTTATTTTTAAATTCCTTGTGTCACAAAAAGAGATTATTTGTTGATAGGGAGTTCATGAAGGAAAACAATATCCAGTAGGTACAGTTACCTGAAAACAGCAGTGTCAGATTTATTTGCCATGTAACACCATCTAAACGAATCTGCCAAGATTTTTTTTTTTTTTAATGAGTGACAGGATACTTGATCTATTAGGGAATGATGACTAAGTGTGGAGATAAAATTAGATCTGACTATGACTTTCCATTTAAATGAACAGAAAGTTTAAAAAAAAAATGCACATAAAAGGGTCTACGGTATATTGTTAGATCCTGCTCCCAAAGTGGTAGTGGCAAAATTCCCACTGACTTTTCTGGAAATCAAAGGAAAACCTAAATGTGATGTCTGAGTTCTAGTTAATTCAATATTCTCATTGAACTGCCTGGTAGCGTTTGACAGGTTTACGAGACAATCACCCAATTCCATTGTTATCCAAAGGAGCTTTTGTTTTTAATCTGTTCTTTTTATGTACTCAAAGGGACCTAGATTCCTGTGTCAAAACATCAGTATATTGCTCGTAAGTGTCTAGAACTAGTATTCATTAAAGAAGGAAATCAAACAGATGTGCAGCTTTTGGGTCACACTGTCTTTAAAATAAGAGATAACAAATTGCTGAACAAAATTCAGGCAAGATATTGTTGAGAGCAACCCTCATTTTCACTTCCCAAACACTGAAGTAAGGAGCTTGATAGGTAGAAGAAAAGGTCAAAATCCTGACTACCATTCACTAGTAAAAATTTCAGGGTGTTTATTCCTTTCCAAAGGTTTTACTTGCAGGGATAAGACTCTTCGTTACTCAATTTAGAAATTGGGAATCCAATCTAGCTGTACAATCAATGAATTTATGGGTTGATTTATGTCACACTGAAACAGACAAATGAACTGCCTTGTTGAAGTTTTCCTATATACCATCTAGGGAGACAAGACCAATGGCCAAGACAAATTTGATGTCTAACTTTCACATAACAAAGTTAGACAAATCCTACACTTAGTGTTCTCAGTAAAGTGAACTTTCACCTAAGAAACAGATTATTTTAGAATCTGAAATCTTCTACATCCTTGTTAAAATGAATGTTGAAAATTGAATATTTTTACCAAACAGAAATATGACTTGAACAGGAATATATTTGTAACTGTCATAACTGAAATAGCCACAGGACATTTAGAAAAGGCAGTGAGATTTTGCTTGATAAAACCACAATTACTTTTCAGAACAGAAAATTTGTGATTGTTGATCACTACTATGCAAAGACTTTAGATCTGTTAACATGAACGAGGATATGCTGCTCAGGCTTTGTTGTAGTTCAATCAATGACTCCTTGCTTTCTTCAGGAAAATGTTATGATGCAATAGGGATGGCTGAGAGAACACTAATCTGCTTCTAAGTTTTATCCTGCAACAAGAGATCTCTCCAGTAAATAACACCATCCCAGACATAAGGGAGGACGTATGGATTTTAGGATATTGAATGCTATGAAATAATAGTTTAAATTAGAGTTGATAAAGAAAACCCCTGAGAAACAACTGTAAAATATGGAGAGAGAATTCTCCACCAGGCATATCACAGTTACAGTGATCAGGAACTGCCTTCATCCCTCTGGCAAGTGGAGGAGAAAGAAGAGCTCCCAAATGCTTAGGTAATTATCATTATCTTTTTTAATACATAATCATCTGGAGTTTGTGCCAGGAACCATTCATCACCCATCTGTGGCCAAGCACAGAAGTTATCACAGCCTAAAAGCTGGTGTAATACACTACTGGCTGTGTGACAGCTGGTTGAAATACAGACTGCAGAAAAATCTGTGATCAGAGCATGGAACCTGGGAGTTCAATCTACAAACCTTTCCTAAGTTGTTCTGTAACTAGCCATGGTAGACCAATGAATTTACTTGTAATGAACTGACTTTCCATCATAAGCTTAGCATTTTGCTGAACAGTGTAACCTCTAGGAATTCAAATCTATGGCCTCTCAGATCATTGACGAAATACAAGTCTAATTTTGTTTATTTAAAGCAACATATGATTATAATTGTCATATTGATCCTATATGCTTAAAATGCATCTTTATGTAAACTATAATGTACACTGCCAATTTTATTTTTACAAAAAGGGAAATTAGAACTGCAAAGAATTCTGAATCCTTGTTTTGCATAAATACATCAGCAATTTCAAAGAAACATTTAGACATAGTGAGAAAAGAGTCCTATCTTCTGGTGAGCCTGTTCCACACAAACAAGACAACTTCAGTGAGAAAAGGCAACATTTCAGAAGTGTCATCTTCATATATTTTGTGATTTCAATAAAAAATTGGTTATTATGTTTGGTATTTATTACCACTAACATTAGCCTAAACTCATCTGTTCCTGGACTTTCATTCAGTAGAAAGACCTACGTTCCTCCAAGGCAAGGCAAAGCAGAAACTGACCTTTAGGTGATCTGAATTACATTGGTGGTGGAACAACATTCTTCCTGTTGGCTGCAGAGCGAGCCAAGGGAGCTGACCGATACCTGCAAATGCTTCTTCTCCACTCTCCCTTCCCTGTGTAAGTGGGTCTGAGTAGGTACTGGTGGAGTCATGCCAGCCAGAATGAACACACAAACTTCACTACTTGTGGTCCACCGTGAGGCAATGTCCACAGTCATAAACCATGCTTTTGATGTCAATTCAGATACAGTGGTTAACACTATCTGCAGATGTAGAAACTGTAGTTCCTTTGCAGGAAAGAAGTTCAAAGTAGAGGGAACTAGACAGAGCAACAAAACCAAGTGAAACACACTGAAGTGAAAGGATCAAAGAGAAATAGGAGGGCAGCACAAGCTCCAATCTCTTCCAGTGTTTTTCTGAAATGCTTTCCTCCATGACTGCTCTTTCAGTGGGCCATGCCAACAGACAGATGTGGGGTCTCAGAGTTGTGGTGTGATCTCACCAGTGTTCATACAATGCTTCTCTTCTGCTATCACAGTTCAATATTTTGAAATTCTGGTTTGAATTGTCTAACGAGAGTTATTGCACTTAGTTAAAATCTGAGCATATAATCTATTTCTTTGCACCACCTTAATATCCATAAAATATTTACCAACAATATAAGGATGAAAATACATTACTTTTCACTCAAGTAGAAACCATACTTTGGGCCAACACTGCACTGATTTACTGTGCAAAGCAGATGATCCATTTGAAGTTAGTAGGATGTAAGTCAGCTCAAGATTTTTCAACTTGTCTGCACCACACCTATGAGCAATGACCACTTCCATGAGGTTTTCAGCTTCAGAGAACCAATGCTCACACAGACTTGAAAACTGTGAGCTGGCACCACTGATCTTGCAAAGAAACCAACCTCTTTGCTAACTGCTGTCAGAACAATTCCCACAGAATTAGCCACAAAGTTTCACAACTCTGCTCTGAAAAAAATGTGTCTTGGCAATCCCCCTAGTACAGTTATTTCTCCTTTAGTTTCTTCAATTTTTTAATCTATCACTTTTAAAGAGCTTTTAGGTAAATCAGTTGTGTAATGGTTTTATTTGAAAAACAGCAAAAGCACTATTTCTGTTTTGCTTTATGACAATTTATACCTTATCATCTCCTTCTCCTTGATTTTCAGAAAAATGTGGTTTTATTTATTTGAACTGATGTTCATTTTTCTGTTTATTTATAATGCTGGAGATATATATATAAGTTTTACAATCTAATTACCTCAACTTTCTTAGCTTATATCCCTTCTTCAGAGATGATCATCACAGCTAAGGGTATCTTTTTGCCTTGATTCGGAAAGAATTTTATTTTCAGCAACATAACAATTGCCACATCTTAACAGAAAACCAACTTCATCTTCAGAAACAGAAAATGAGCAATGTTCTGTCCAAACATCTATACTGGGACATTTTTGAACAGCAGGTGCACAACCAGAAAGTTAGGTTTTTGTCTTATGTCTGTCAAGACCTGTCTGCAGGGAGATGTGTCAAGGGACAGGCAATTCACATTCCTGCATATTGTAATATCTTTAACCTTATTAGTCAGAGGCACAATTCTTTTTTTTTCCCCTGTCCTTCAAAACATTTTGTATAATGATGTCTTTCCATGATTTATCTTCCTCTTCCCTTTTCTCATGGATGAGGGTAGATAAGGATGCCTAAATATCTCATTTTGAACTTTCATTATATTCTTAGCAATATTGATTAATCACTTATTTCTCTTTGTAAACAGAACACCACAGTTGTTCCATCACACTAATAATTTCTACTTTTCTTCTAGTCTTAACTTCTACTTTGAGGACTGTGTTCAGTTTTGATAACCTCCTCTCAGCAAAGTGATGCTGCACCATCATTTTATTAAATCTTCTCAGCAGGAACCTGAATACTTCTCCAGTATGGAAATATTTTATTTCATTTTTTATTTTCTCTTTACATATTTTTAACCCTAATTTGCACTGAGCAGATGTTATTATTTAACAATCCACCACAATTCTTAGGTCAAGAGATTACCCGTATTTTAGAATATATCACTGTGAACTACTCTAACTCTGCATTTAATTGTAGACTCTCTGCAATTTACAGTGAGTCTCACTGTCATATGTTGTGCCACCATCTATGTTTTTCAGGGCATGAGGACTCATCCTTTAGATGAATCTGGAGTAACTTATGTCTAAATAAACCAAAGAGTATAAGATTCATCAACCTGAAAAAAACAAAGGAGGGATTCAGCTTAGAGATACAAAGTGATGACTGAAATGGAAAAGTAACTTTTCTTTCCTATTTTTTGCATTTAAATTTTCTAATTTTAAAAGAACTTGGAGATAATAAATTAAAAACATAAAATGAAGTATTTTCACGTTTATTTTTTGCTTTTCTCTAAGCATCTGTTAGAGGCCATTTTGAGAACAGGATACAGTTTGACCCTGGAGAGCAATTTCTTACCTCTAAAATGGGCAGAAATCTAGCTATAACTTCTTAAAATAAAACATTAACTTTTGCTTCCTTTATTCTTTTTAACACTGAGAGGTCATAGTACAGAATGGCTTCTTATTTAAAATGTCAAATTAGGAAGGTTTATGACACTTTTGGACAGGTACATCCTGCAATATCATTAAATTGTTTTCTCTTCTGGAGGTATTTTAATTATAATTACACAAATATGAAAAAACAAGGTCATATGTTGCTGGCAAGAGCAAACTCTATGTTTAACATTTTATTGACGGCAAATTTCTAGGAACCTTCCATCAATAAAATATAATACTTTTAATTATTTCTCAATTTCAGCTTAAAAATACACTAATTAAACATACTTTAGATAATAAAGTGTCATGCACATATTTGTAAACTATCCACAGGTAAAATAAATAAAATTCAAACCCACTTTTTGATAGATTTTTTGGTATCTCTATTAAATTAAAACAAAATCCCAAAGTCCTTTCTGAAGAAACAAAAAGTCAACAGTAAGCATATGAAAATATGCTTATGAAAGCATGTAAGTATATGAAAATATGCTTATATTGTATATAAATTGTGTATATTGTATAGTATATATTGTATATATTGTGAGATGTCCACCTACTGCAATGATGCATTAGGTATAATAATATAAATAGATTACTGCAATATTGTAATAACTAAATAGATTAATGTAAAGTTTTACATATTGCTGATGTCTTTGTGTAATTAGAACAAAGCTGAATTACAATATTCAAAATGTAACACATGATGGTAATAACTACTTCCAACCGTCTGGATTATTATGGATACATTGTTATTAATTATAATAATCATGATTCTGATTAAATCATTAACGTTAATAGATTGTGGATAATTAAGAATAATTTCATTCCATGAGTCAGTTTTGTGTATACATACAACTGCAGATAGAAACAAGAAGTTCTTTATAGGTTCAAAGTTTTCACCTTGAATCCTAATTACGTCAGGGGTGTACTTTAATTCTTTTGAATCAAGATGGAATCAGCGTGCTTCACTAATTTGTAAGATCCTTTGATTTTCCTATGAAGTTTTATGACACTATTAGATATAATATGGCTCACTATAAAATATGTCAAATTTCAAGAACCTCTCAGCTTTGAACTTCACAATCAATTAAAAATAACATTAAAAATGTTTTAATATTACACTTCTCCTAGACTCCTTTTCTCGTCCCTGTATCACAACAAAAATACATTCAGAAGTGAAATATATAAATTTTTTAAGTACAAGAACTAAGTATTCAATTATAATTCCATTTTAACAGGTATTCTCAGCCAAAATATGTTAAGTATTACTTACCATAGCAAATCTTAAAAGTGAGTGGTATATAATGAAGAACTCAGTTACACAGCATTTATCATTTAAAGAACAACACCCATCATGACTTGCAACATTATTTTCCATTAATGGGATAACATTAATGATTAATCATATTGATAATAATGATAGCATTAATTTAATCACATGTACCTACTGTTATGGTACGTTTCTAAAAATACCCTGCAATATGCTGATGTTTTATCTATTGGATGGTTTACTTCCACTCCATGTAGAAACAGGCATTTATAACTATGGGATATGTTGATCTTTACAGTGTTCTTTCTAAATTCCAAATTTGATTTGGGCCATTTAATGTCCTTAAACACTCTTAAATACCCTTATCTTGACCCATTTTCTGGGCATGTTCTGTCTCTGTAATGATTTTCAGGAGCGAAGGTCAGAAATAAAGTCTGTGTGCAGAGAAACATGTATGTAAGCCTTCAGGCTGCTTCTTACAATTTTCTTTTTTCACCCTTTCTCTGCATATGGACATTATGAATCAGAATCAGTCTTAGCCTCTGTCATTCACCCAATCTTAAGCCCAGGAGAAAAGCACGTATTCAGAAAATAATACTGACATAATGATTTTAGAACAAAATATTACAAAAGAAGACTAATGTCAATTCATCTGAGACACAGAGCTGTTCATCTCTCTTTGTTTGTCAGTCTTTGCCAGTCTTAATGTAACCAAGCTCAGCAATGCCTTACAGTCAATACTGTCTGATGCATGTTTGGTGGCCTATGAGAAATGAATAAATGGTCTGTTTTAGTTGCTTTTAGACAAGATTTCCTGTTGCAGAAAAATATACCAAAACTTCACTGCCAACCTTTGCTGGAAAGATGAAGATCACTAAGTATTTCGAAAAAGTGATTTTCTATGGCCCTCAATAATGCTTCCAGGCAGGGTTTGATATATATTGGTAGCATTTGCATCAGTCTTACTTACTTTGTACTGTTGCTGGATATAGATGAAACACTTGCTCAGAGGACTTTCATAAATACTAATAATACTCCCTTTAAAATGATATCAGTATATAGGGATTGTTGATTTTATTGGAGAACTGATTAGTAAATATAATGATATAAAGGTTTTTATAAAGAATTAATTACAGTAGGCCTCACAGAAGGTGCAAACAGATGGACTGTCTGGAAAGAATGTGCTTAGAAAGGTGAGATGACAGTGTGAGAGTAATAGTCCTAGTCCTATAAAAATATATATATACATATATATATATGTATAAGGAGAATAAGAGTAATCTATCTGTTGGCTACAGGGTGACATGGTGCACTATATTAAAGATTAATTTTAAACAACCAGTTAGGAATGCAAGTAATTTTATACTGCTGTATAAAATGAGAGTAAAAAATGAAGTAGGTTTTGTATTAGATAAGGCAGCCTGTTTACCATTGTGACAATGTCTTGCCATGTCCATAGGATAAGTAATCAATAATTCTATACTTCGGTTCTCCTGTGTATTGGCATTTTTCAAAGTCACAAAATTATTGGGGAAAGTTTTATTTTAGAAATAATAAATTGTGTTTAGATTAAGATTCTGAGATTTACCTACTAACTTTGTGGAGGGAACCAGAATTTCATGATATTAGGGACAAAATAAGCATAATTTAAACAGGAATTTCATGTTTGTTTCAACTCCAGGCAAAGTTACATCAGACGTTTAATGAATGATGACTTGGTAGAGCAGCTAAGGCGATACTGGGAGAAGGAATAGAATAGCAACATGACAGGAACAAAAAAAGGATAGGTGAAAGGGAATAATTCTTTAAAGAAAATTAAGCAAGCAAGAAATGAACAAAAAAATTGTCAAAAAATAATTTTATAAACGTTTGTTAACAAAAACATAAAAGTAACCTGACAAAGAAACGTAACCTAGCAAAATATTAAAACATGAGCATTCACTTAAAAAGAGGCAACTGAAATAAATGCTCAAGTACACTTTATGTATGGTTAAGATCTAAATGATTAAAAGGCTGGAACACAATGCAGTCTTCCCAGTCTTTTAGAATAAGAGAGGTTCAGATTTGATTATTTTCAATAAATGATTCTCAGTTCCTATATAAGTAATAAGAGAAAGATTTTAGCAAAGGAAGGGAAGAAGACATCAAAGCAACTCATATTGTATAATATAGATATACATAACTGGAGAAGTCTTAACCCTGTTAATCTAAGAATTTTACAAAGAACAGAAGATACTGGACAAAACTTTTCACTACTTTGATAGTCTGATGGGCCTGAACCTGGCTAAGTAGCTATGAAGATGGAGTAAAAAAGTCACCCTATATTAAGATACACTGCAAAGTATTTACTCTGTTCTTTATTAACGACCTGGAAGAAGCCACACATTAATTACATTGATGGATAATGCTGATTAATCAGTTAATGTTTGCAAATCTCTTTGATAATGCAAAACATTATTTTGTACTAGAGGCCAAATATTATTATAATAATACTACAGGAGATGCTGTAGATAAGGTAACAATAGAACATTAAAAAAATCCTTGGAGGAATGAAAAAATGTAGACTATAATAATGAAAACACATCTGAATTACGCATCTACAGCATACTTACTCAATATGGTGGAGTTGCTTATGAAGCAACAATGTACAAAAAGACCTCAAGGTAAGAGAGGACAGCAAACCAGGTGTCAATAGTTTATAAACAATTGCAGATTTAGAAGTGCATGACAATTGTTGGGAGAGCTGAGTGGGCTGTAGTACTCCCATTGCCTTCCTCCCCTATTAACACTACTCACTGCAGCAAATGCACCTCTAAGCTCATGAGAAGTTTAGAACTGCAGAGCTGTGCAGCCATCTTTCCTTCAAAATAGGGCTTTTGAATAGTAACAGCACAGGTACTAAACTGTAGGGAAGGGCAATTACTTAATTAGTTGGATATAACCATAAGGATTCCCTTACTAAAAAAAAAAAAAAAGGATTTAATGCTTTGTTATAATTTTATTAATTTGTCTGAACAATGTCTAATTCAGTGTTTGAGAACTTTTTTTAACTCTTTAAGAGATGCAACACCAAGATGTGAAAGTAATTTCCCAAGGTGGTTCACACAAGTATTAGTCACTCTACTTCTGGATTTAGGCTGAGTTCCCTGAATAATTCTAGCTGTGAAAAAATGAACTCATAACTCAATGACAATTTTTTTCACCAACCCATTGATCACTATACATGCTGAGGATACCCTAGGCCCAGATTCCACATCCCTATTAACAGAGAGATTCTGAACCTAAATATGTAATCTCTACTACTGAGCTCTCAGACATCAAGGCAACCACAGATAGGAAAGCTGAAAGTCCTCCACTCTGTAGGACAACATTATGGTTCATAAAACTAGAAATTTAGAAGCCTTGTAAAAAGATTGATTTTTACCTTCCTGCTAGAACATTCATGCAGGAGTTAGAAGATATGGACTCTAGTCTTTAATTAATGATCAAACATCAAAAGATCAAATAGAAAAACATAAAGAGTAGAAATAAGAGACATTCTCACCAAAAATATCTTGTTATTATAAGGTTAAAGGACCTACTTCACATGAATTTATTTGATTACTTTTTCTCTTTTTTGCTTGGTGGAAATAAAAGACTGCAAATTAGTAAACTGATTGGTAAAAGAAAATTACTTCCTGCTTCTTGTTCTTAGAGTTAATTCTTACACTTGCATTTCTACTGCTTTATTTTCTTTTTAAAAATCCCCATATGGAAGCCAAATACTTTGTTTCGAGTAAAAAAATACACCTTAATCTTTTGTTATAAATACATCTATACATAAACAAACCACTTATCTGTATATAGAGAGAAGAATTTCTCATCAAAACAAAATAGATGAAAACAGTTGATTTTGCTTAGATTGCACTAACCCTTATGTAATTTTTCAAGTTCAGCATTCAAAACAGAAAATAAATTCTTTTCCCAGGCTTTATTAGGACAAAACCACATTATTCTGTGTATGTTTGTCTTCTTTAAGCTTGTAATTTTTTTTTGTGATTAGTAGCAATCTGAATTGAAAGGTCTAGTTTGATCTAGTTTGTATGAGAACTGTGTTTCCATGGTCCTCAAAATGACCTGAAAGGTTTATGTCAGAGAACTGGTACAAAGCCTCACTGCAGGTCTAGTTATGTATTCATAAACAATAGTAGTTTACGGCGTCAATTGGGCTATTGCATAGGACTGTACTACACTTCCAAGTAATTTAGGAAGTTTTTTTTCTCCTGCTGTACCCTCTGAGATGTAAATATATAGTAAAAACAAAATTCAGCTCCTCATCTACTATAATATGTCCTAGCTTAATTACAGAGTGCAGTGATTTGCAAAGACTGATCCAGTACTTGATGTTATGCAGTAATACAAAATATATTACATGTAGATGTGAAAATATTCCTGTTTACAGGAAGACAAATTAGTGGTTTCCTAATTTCCATCCTAAACCACCAAGACTGTTACCAGTACCGATCTGTCTCATCTAGGACTAGCTCAAGTCCCTGTGTCACACTGTTGTGCTAATTAGCTATACCCATATTATAGTATTTCATGGTTAAAGGAAGTATTCCACTGGATATTCTGTTTCATCAACCATAATATATTAAAGGTTAACAGTGAGTGAAATTTCTTTTACCAGACTTCAACGTCTAGGACTCGATTCATTTGCCATCCCCATAAGGCCTTTAAATCTGATGTAGCAGCTAAAAAAGACACATAATTTTTGGGGTTGACAACTAGAAGCCATGTGAGGCACCTTATGACTTCCTAGATGGTTGTAAGCACCCATGTTCAGACAACTCTATCAAGTTGCAGAGTAGGTGCCGATATATGAATGAGTTGTCCATTGTCCTTAAGTTAAATGGGGTGAAAGAGACATCATTCAACTGATCCATTTTGTACATCCACATTAGGACAAGACGAATCACATCCTGCATGCGCCTATGTCTCACCACTGTCTGTAGAAGAAATCTATATGACTAGCTCAGCTCAGACTGTATACTATATAGTCAGAAGTTAAGTGAAAGGAATCCCACTCATCATGATTTTCTGGTATGGCTAGTTTTTTTGAAAGATCTGTTGTTCATAAAGCAACCTGCATAGCTTGACACTAAAAGCTTTTTCCTGTTTTGGGAGAAATGAAATGGTAGATTCTTAATATTATGTGGCATCAAACTTTCTATTCTAAACCATCTAGTTAAAAAGGAGAATCTGGTTAATCTTCTGAAGAGCTGACTACCATTTTCACATGCTTAATGTTACAGATCTTTCTATTTATATTAAGCAGTGGGAAATATAAAATGTCAGTACATTTAAAAAATCATGATTTGCCAGGTGTATGGTATTGACATAAACTTCCCTTGCTATAACAAACAAATTCCCCATCAGTAGAGGACTTTTTTCTACTTTAATCTCAATCTGTGATGAAAATGGCAATCTCCAGTAGTACTTCAAGAAGAGGACTACAGCAAATATATTTTAGTGAGTGTCATTAATGCCAGCTTTTCAAATAACAGTTTCAATCGGAACAAACAACTTTTTTTTAAAAAAAAGCAAACAGAAGTATATGAGAATGCTAGAAAAAAAGCATCTCAAGCTGAATTGAGTTACGAATTTGTATTTTTAAAAGTCTGACCCCCTGCCATAAGGAGAAATAAAAGAAACTCAATCAAATCTTCTGTCATGCTGTAACCCTGGTGGGCAGCTAGGCACCACACAACCACTCACTCACTCTCCTCCCCAGTGGGATGGGAGAGACAATTGGAAGGGTAAAAGGGAGAAAATTCATGGGCTGAGATAAAGACAGTTCAATAGGTAAAGCAAAAGCCGAGTGCACAAGCAAAGCAAAAGAAATTCATTCCCCACTTCCCACGGGCAGGCAGGAGTTCAGCCATCTCCAGGAAAGCAGGGCTCCATCACACCTAACGGTGACTTGGGAAGACAAACACCATCACTCCGAATGTCCCCCCTTCCTTCTTCCCCCAGCTTTATATGCTGAGCATGACGTCCTATGGTCTGGAATATCCCTTGGGTCAGTTGGGGTCAGCTGTCCTGGCTGTGTCCCCTCCCAACTCCTTGTGCCCCCCCAGCCTCCTCGCTGGTGGGGTGGGGTGAGAAGCAGAAAAGCCCTTGGCTCTGGGTAAGCACTGCTTAGCAGTAATGAAAACAGCCCTGTGTTATCAACGCAGTTTTGGTCACAAATCCAAAACATAGCCCCATACTAGCTACTATGAAGAAAATTATCTCTATCCCAGCCAAAACCAGTACGTCTCCCAATATTTCTGAAATGTAAACTATACCTAAAATATCTCTTATTTTGCTGTTTTTGTTTCTCTGAGCAGTATGCAGATGTCAGTGCACATATGCTATATTGCTTTAGTATTGTATCCAATGCATGTCATAAAAATCTATTGTTTTCTTATCTTTATCTGCTTATATTACGTCTGTGTTGTGAGCTGTGGTGGGTTGACTCTGGCTAGCAGCAAAGCACCCAGATGTCTGCTTGTTCACATCCCCTGCAGCAGTATGGGGGAGAGAATCAGAAAAGCAAGAGAATTGGTGGGAGAAGTAAAAGAAGGTTTATTAAATGAAGGAAAAGGAAAGAAAAAAAATCCAGACCAACAAGCAATGCACAGACAATCACTCTCTACCTCCTGCAAGCAGATAGATACCCAGCCAGTCTCCAATCAACAGCTACTTTCAAAAAATCAAACTCCCAGTTTTTATTACAGAACATGACGTCATATGGTATGCACTATCCCTTCAGTCAGTTTGGGTCGGCTGTTCAGGCTATATCACCTCCCAAGCTCTTGCCCTCCCCTGGCATACACACTTGGGGCTGGGAGCAGACTAAGGAACAGCAAAAGCCTTGATGCTGTGTAAGCACTGTGCAGCAGTAACCAAAACACTGGTGTGTTACCAACACTCATGTGGTAAAAAGTCTAAAAGTTAACTCCATCACAGCCATGCTGAACACAGGAGCACAGTACAGATGCTGCAGTTTCATGCAGAATGACTTGCCATGGCAAATAATATTTACTAAATTAGTTACCTCATTATAGATGTTTTTCTCTTGAATGTTATGAAGGTTTCTTCAAGACATTACTTCCTCTTTCACGGTTGTATATTGTTTTTTGGAAAAACTCGTTCTAGTAGTAGATACTGGTAAACATTTGGATTTCCTAAATTCTACCAGTTTCTAATCACATAAGAGTAGTCACAACAGTCTCTATTTATTTTTTTTTCCCTTGGTATGGGGCACTTACTTATGATTCTTGTCTTAAGAAATGCTAAGAAGTACCATAAACTCCCACAGATGAAGGGATCTTTATATTGTCCTTAGCAGCAACACTGTAGTAAGATTTCTCAAGCCGTATGTCCAGTGTCCACACTGAAGGCCCGGTTTGCCTGTGTTTTCCACCAGTTATGTTTACACTTAAACACAGGTCTCAACTTAAAGCTTCACAGAATATGACACAGAGGCAAAACAAAGTGGCCGGAGTGAAGGTTTAAAATACAGAAGCAAGGACATGAGGAGAATTAATTTTTCAGTTCAGTTGCTGAGGGAAAAATTAGGAGAGAGTAGCTGAGATGGGTTGACCCTGGCTGGACCAAAGGTGCCCACCAAAGCTGTTCTATCACTCCTCCTCCTCAGCTGGACAGGGGAGAGAAAATATAACAAAGAGCTTGTGGGTCGAGATGAGGACAGGAGAGATCACTCACCAATTACCATCACGGGCGAAACAGACTCAGCTTGGGGAAAATTAATTTATTACAAATCAACCAGAGTAGGGTAATGAGAAATAAAACCAAATCTCAGAACACCTTCCCTCCACCCCTCCCTTCTTCCCGGGCACAACTTCACTCCCGGATTCTCTACCAACCCCCCAGCGGCACAGGGGGACGGGGATGGGGTTTACGGTCAGTTCATCACACGTTATTTTCTGCCGCTTCATCCTCCTCAGGGGGAGGACTCATCACACTCTTCCCCTGCTCCAGCGTGGGGTCCCTCCCACGGGAGACAGTCCTCCACAAACTTCTCCAACGTGGGTCCTTCCCACGGGCTGCAGTTCTTCACGAACTGCTCCAGCATGGGTCCTTTCCACGGTGTGCAGTCCTTCAGGCACAGACTGCTCCAGCGTGGGTCCCCCACGGGGTCACAAGTCCCGCCAGAAAACCTGCTCCGTGGGCTCCTCTCTCCACAGATCCGCAGGTCCTGCCAGGAGCCTGCTCCAGCGCGGGGTTCCCACGGGGTCACAGCCTCCTTCGGGAACCCACCTGCTCTGGAGTGGGGTCCTCCACGGGCTGCAGGTGGATATCTGCTCCACCGTGGACCTCCCTGGGCTGCAGGGGGACAGCCTGCCTCACCATGGTCTTCCCCACAGGCTGCAGGGGAATCTCTGCTCCAGCGCCTGGAGCATCTCCTCCCCCTCCTTCTTCACTGACCTTGGTGTCCACAGGGTTGTTTCTCTTACATGTTCTCACTCCTCTCTCCGGCTGCCGTTTACGTCTGTCCCAACTTTTTTTTCCTTCTTAAAAATGTTATCACAGAGGCATTACCACTATCGCTGATTGGCTTGGCCTTGGCCGGTGGCGGGTCCATCTTAGAGCCGGCTGGTATGGGCTCTCTCAAACACAGGGGAAGCTTCCAGCAGCTTCTTACAGAAGCCACCCCTGTAACCCCCCCGCTACCAAAACCTTGCCACACAAAGCCAATACAGTAGCGAAGGAGAGAAAAAAACCTACGAAACCCAGCATTATATTTTAACACAACTCTTTTTTTTTCTTCTTTATTGTTATTGAAATAATGATCCAGATATCATATAGAATCAGTGAAATATTTTTCTTTCAATTATTTAAGGAAAATAAGGCAATGAAAATTAAAGAACACAGCCAATTCTTTCAGCTGGGATATCCTTCTGTTGCTTAGCTGCCCAACATTTAAAGCATTTCACTACAACGTGTCATACCCCAGGCTGATATGTCATAGCCTCAGTTGCCATTTTTTACATAATTTAAATTATTATTTAGTGGTCTTGGAAGAATGACTCTAAACCAGTGGTCCTGACACATATCAGAAAGACAAGAAAACCAATTTTGATCTGTAGAAAAATAATTTGAACTTATTTTCCATCTTTTTTGAGACTGCTGAAATTAACAAGAAAAATATATTTTTATTTTTTCCTCCTAGTCATGCCTGTTAGAGATATTTTTGTCACTTAACTTTTTTTTAAGCTGGAGACAGATCATGGACATGATCTTTTTTATTAGACTTTCAGTTCAGAGACTTCTAGAGTTTCCAGATTCCAGTCTATACAGCAATAAGTACTCAAACATTTTAATGCAACACAGAACACTTCACAGTTGCCTCTTACCTTTCATGTTTAAAGCACTCCTTAAGGGAAAAAGGACAGTAAATTTTTGATTCAAAACTGTTCAGCTAGAGAAGAGAACTGTATCAATTTCAATCCCTAGAATAAGTATGTTCAGTTTGTGAATCTAGATTTAAAAAGAAACAGTGAAGTTTAATGCATTGATGATTTAGACAAAAACGATTTTGGTTAAAAAACTGAGAAGGAAATAAATTAGCTGTTATTACTCAAATATTTTTATTATTTGATAAATTACTATGGCAAAACTACTGATTTGGACATGAAACTCTACATTGATTTGGGATAGCTCCTTACAAAGCCCTTCCTTTGAACAGAGAAAACTTCTGGAAGAATGAGTGTTTATCACTTTTTTTGACTGAATTCGCTTCTTGCAGTTATGGAATTTAGTTATTTTTCCCCTGTGAGTTGTATCTATATTCAGCTATGTTCATACAGAAAAGTGTTAAGGAATACAAAGGAAATTCCTTTATTTCCAGAGAAATAGTTTTTTGTTTTCCTTTTTTACATTATTGCTTTTGTAAGGGATTTGTTTTGGACTGAAAATTTATTTCAGTGTTATTTTGGTTAGTTATTTTAGTCAGTTTTATTTTTAGTGTGTCAAATAAATAAACCTGAATTTTAACTTCATATTTATGTATATATATCTTTCTTTCTTATATTCCTTAATAGATGTACTTTATTAGGCATTTTAATAATTTTCTACAGATCTTTCCTTCTGCTGGAATCTTTTAACACCTTTTGTGTTTTATTTTCAACTTTTCTCTCTTTCTGCTGTACCATTCAAATTATTCCAGTTATAGAGGAACACAGGTCAGATCTTATGGGTTAACACTTTGCTGAGGTTAAGGTACAGCATGTATAGAGTTTAATTCTTTGTCAAACACATACAAATCTAACCTTAAGTTAGTGATTATCTATGGTAAACATATCAACATCTTTAATTTCTTTTACATCTCAAATTGTATGAACCCAAATGTGGGTAAGAACCTAAAGTTGAAGTAATAATAACTCATTTCCTTACTTGAAAAAATCAGTCTTTTGTGAAAGATATTTTCACCAATTTGTTTTGAATTGCAGAATGAAACAATGAAACTTATATAGGACAGCATAAGTGTTGATTTAGCTAGGATGAAAACAGAAGAATGTGGTGAGTGAAAATTTGAAAACCATTTGTTCTGACACAGCAACATCTAGCTTTCCTTCCATCTTTTATTCCCAAAATGTTTTCATTTTTCCCCTTTATTCCTTGCATTGGCAAGCATACTGTTGACAATTCAAGAAAAAGAAGAAGAAAGAAAATACAGACAATTTATTTCTCTTTCAGGTTCCCTAAATTCTTTTTCCACTGTCTTGCGATACTCATGGATGTTTTAGATTCACTTCTTCTTTCTTATGATTTTCCTTACAGCTTCTGGTGACATAATAAAATTGGTCCTTTAGTCTTTTTCTACCTCAGTAGTTCTGTCTGTTAACTAAGGCAGGTTTTTCTTATCTTGTCATATGGAAATCCTTGTACCCTATTTCACAAGATAAAGCATCAGTAAAAAAAATAAAATTGCAAATGATATGCCTGTAGTTTCAGCAGCTTTTCATGCTTTTACTATATAAAGTGCCATTATCAAGAGAGTATCAGAAGTACCTTTATCAACAACATCAGAAAGAGAATTTTGCACAGACACAGCTCTCCTAGCTACAGTAAGCAGAGAAACAGATGCTGTCACAAATGCGGAGAACTGTTCCTCTTGTAAGTGTAAATGTACAGGCAGATATATCAGCATTTCATCAGTTTCTTAAGAAGCCAAAAGACTTTTAGACAATGCTGCCTTTCAATGTTACTTGAAAAGGCTAGGGTGGGGGTGGGGGAATCTTTTTTCATTTTTGCATACCACTAGATTCTGTTCTCTTCATAGTGATAATCTGTTTCTGCTCAAAAGAACTCTGTGTTCGAAACAAATAGTAAACTTTTAGAACTTAATACCTATTTTGTAGAAAAGACTAATTCCTGTGCTGCTTCACCAGTGCAAATCCTGTAAAATGCATGTTCTATCGGGAAGGTTTTGCAGAACACAAAAGAGCTTTTCATGGCATCGTTATGGAAGGACTGTTGCCTTAGGGTTGACTTACTGTATAATGCCCTGGACTGGTCATGAAGAAACCATGGAAAGATGAGAAAAGTTTTAAATTTGGAAACAACCTACCTGACTGATTTAAACTGTTTAATTTTAGCTGACATCACTGTTGAAAACAGTTCAGTCCATCATTATAGGTACACGTGTATATCTTCAGACAAATGATTCATACATAAGTGAGACGTTCCTCTCCTCTTCCGCTCTTACAGTGAAGTCAGGGATCTGTTATTCCAAATCATAGCACTTTGATATACTATGATAATGTAAGATGACTACAAAAAGCACATAGAGAAGTAACTCTTCCTATGAACAAAATTACAAGCCATATCTGTGGTATGCAGACTCACTCTGCTGCTGTAGAACATAATTAGGAAATTATGTTTGACTAAACTCTGTAATATCTTCTGCTATATTTCCTACTCTAAACAACGTATATTCATGTTGTTAATCAACAGAATTTGGGGAGCAAGTAAAAACTAAATTAAAGAGTTTGCAGAAAATAAATGATTTAAAGGTGAGAATTACAGCATGGTTTGAAGTACAGCTGAGAATAAAAGGCTCAAGTTTTGGTATGCTCATTTTTGTCTGAACTATACTTTAAAAGATAGGAGTCAATACACAAAAAACCCTGATTGGAGCCAATGCAACCTTTAGCTGTTTCTTCAATCATTTCTCTGCTTAATTTTTTGTCAAACAATCAGCAAAAAAACTCATGAAAAGGAGCACAATCTATCCACATGAAACTGTTTGAACAATAATAGAATACATTGTTCTTGTAGAATAATAAGGTAGACGTTGTCATATTGGACACTTAGAGCTATTCAGTGAAGGAAATTATCTGGATCACAAATGCTTTCATTGAAATTTGTCTACCATATGATGGAAAGCTGCTGCCCAGGTAGTTTGGCTGGCTGAATCAGATGTGATCAAATCAGTTCTTCTCTAAAGATGCTTTCTAATTAAGACAAGAGGCTAGAATCAAGTGAACTTCTTTTAAAACTGTTTGCCTTCATTCAGAAAGACTTCTTAATTCAGTCACCACTATGAACTCCAAATAAGAACATGAAAGTTTAAAAAACGTTTTAATAAAATATAGCACACTGTTATAAATGGAGCAATGAATATTTCTTTATCATCTCCCAGACAACCATCCTACCAAAAGCATGTTTGAAAGACTAATTAGGTCACAAGTTCTGGAGATATTCTAGGATCTTGTCAGAGTCCTCCACAGCTGCTGGGAGTGCAGTGAAAGGACTCTATTAACCAGTATGAAAAACATTTAAAATCAACAGTCACTGAAAGACCTGAGGTTCTGCCCAAGTTTCTGATTGTGCTCTAAACGTGTCTTAAAGACATGACAGTGAAATCCCTTCTCTCTGACCCTTCAGGAGAAACCTTGCAAGATAGAGGCTTTGAGTTCAATTTATTTATCAAAAGAAAGGTGACTAGTGCCATTGGATAAAACTTGTATTACCTCCCCTTCTCTCCCCTTATAGCATCTCCCCTCTCTTTAGCTGCTGCTCCAGGAGGTTGATGGTCTCTCATAGGTTCTGTACCATACTTACTACAACTGTCTGACCACTTAGGTGAGCCTTTTTATTCTTCTCAAATATTAATTTGAAATTTTAGCAGCTTTGTAAGGGACAGTACTGCTAGGAAAATTAATTGCTGAAACATACAGAATTTGAAATACATATACTGCCATTGAGATCTCCTATACACAAAAGCTCTATTGTGTGGTGTCTTGAAAGAATGACACACAAAATATACATTCAAGGTTGAAGCTGAAGGAAGAGAAAATGTCTAGATTTATTTGTTGATAATTTTAAAGAGGCTATGAACCAGTTTTCATCTCTTAAAGTGGATTTAAAAAAAAAAATCTTCTTTCTTGGGTATCATGCTTTTAAATTCTAAGAGTCCTTCAAAACTCAGACTAAAGTTGTTTGAGAAAGATGTTCCTAAAGAAATTAATGTGACTCTCCAAAGTGACTAGCTGATCATTTCCAGTGGAAGCAGAGAGGCAGTAATAATCATAGAATCAGAGAATCATTTAGGTTGGAAAAGACCCATAAGATCATCAAGTCTAACTGTTAACGTAACACTGCCAAGTCCACCACTAAACCACATCCCTAGACGCCACACCTACAGGTCTTAAAATACCTTTAGGGAGGGTGGCTCCACTACTTCCCTGGGCAGCCTGTTCCAATGCTTGACAACCTCTTCAGTGAAGAAATTTTTCCTAATATCCAGTCTAAACCTGCCCTGGCACAACTTGAGGCCATTTCCTCTCATCTTATCATGTGTTACTTGGGAGAAGAGACCAGCACCCACCTCACTACAACCTCCTTTCAGGTAGTTGTAGAGAGCAATAAGGTCTCCCCTCAGCCTCCTTTTCTCCAGGCTAAACAACCCCAGTTCCCTCAGCCGCTCCTCATAGGACTTGTGCTCCAGGCCCTTCACCAGCTTTGTTGCCCTTCTTCGGACACGCTCCAGCACCTCAATGTCTTTCTCGTAGTGAGGGGCCCAAAACTGAACACAGTACTTGAGGTGCGGTCTCACTAGTGCTGAGTACAGGGGACAATCACTTCCCTAGTCCTGCTGGCCACACTATTGCTGATACAAGCCAGGAATAAGTATTCACTGCCACTGTCTCTGTAAGAGCAGCTGTGTTTGAACTCTGAAAAGTTATTGTATATCAGCATTCATTTATTTCTTCCTCACTTCTGAAGTAGAACTGGAATTAATCTCAGACACAGAAGACAATGGCAAATTCAGGTGGAATTTCGTTTTAAGGTAATTGAGATAACTATGCTGTATTTTCCCTGAAGGGACAGTAAACATTAATGAGTCTAAAACTCATGTTCCCGTATTTCAGCAGTGAGTTAAAGGGTCATTTTTGTTTCTTTCCTTACTGTTAGTTCAGCTTGCTCTTCTGTACCTAGTATGAAGACCTATCTAGTAGAGATACTAGGTGCCTAGTATCTCTAGGAACATATGAGGCTGAGATTATTATTTATTAATTTTTCAAATAATTTTATACAAATAATTCCAACACTTATTAGAAATAAAGGCTTGGTTGTCTAGAACTTCTCTGTGCAGAG
Source organism: Harpia harpyja (assembly GCF_026419915.1). Lineage (NCBI taxonomy): Eukaryota > Metazoa > Chordata > Aves > Accipitriformes > Accipitridae > Harpia > Harpia harpyja. The sequence goes on from NC_068945.1 coordinate 50,820,631, forward strand.
AACTTTCTCCCTCTTAATGCACAGAAAAATCTTTGCTTCCTTGAATGTTAAATCATTACTGCAGTGTTTTGATATGAAATTAGGTTACGTTAATTGAACGGAAATGCATTGGATCAGACCCTCAACTGAAGTCAAAAGAACCATTGACATTTTATGACAACTGGAGATCTAGCTCTTTACTCTGAAGATTTTTTTTCCCTTTACCTTAAAGTACCTGGTGATTAATTGATACTTTTCAGATGCTGTAGTGGTCATTTTTCTATTTCATGCCATTTTATCTGCTAATATATTTCAGAGACTTCCATCTGCATCAACTTTTTCCCTTAAGAAAACCCACTATTATTCTAAGGTACTGACAGTATTTTTTGCTTCCAAAATATTGCTTTTCTTAGTCTCTTACAGAAATTGCAAACAAGAACTTACTGAAAAATTTATTTTCCTACATTTTTACCATTCATCCAGCCCACACATCAACAGCTTCTCTATGAGGATCTTATGACAGACTGCTGAAACCCTTACCAAAGTCTAGGTTGGCAATATCAACTGCTTTTCCCTCATTTAGGCAGTTATGTCATCATAGTAGTTTATCAAGCTAGTCAAGCATGACTTCCCCCTTTGGGAACCATGATGACTTCTCCCAACCACCACCTTGTCCTCTGTGTGCCTGGAAATGGTTTCCCGGATTAGTTGTTCCATCACTTTCCCAGGCATTGAGGTGAGGTTGAATGGCCTGTAGCTCCCTGAATCCTTCTTCTTGAAGACAGGAGTGACATTTTCCTTCCTCCAGGCACTTCACCCAATCACCATGACTGTTTGAAGATCGATACCGGCCTCACAATGGCAACAGCCAGCTCCCTGAGCACTTGTGGGTGCATCCCATCAGGGCCCATGGAGTTATGTATGTCCAAGTTGCTTAAGTATTCTGTAACCTGATCCTCTTCCACCAAAACTGTATCCTTATTGCTCCAGACTTTCCCCCTCATCTCCAAATCCTTGGATTCCTGAAAGCAAGACTCGCTGATAAAGACTGAGGTGAAGACAGCATTCAGTACCTCAGCCTTTGCCATGTCCTGTGTCACCAGGACCCCTGCCTCATTCAGCAATGGGCCGACTTTTCCCTCTAGTCTTCCTTTTGCTACCTATGTACTTACAGAAGCCCTTCTTGTCACCTTTGGCATACTTTACTAGATGCAACCTCAAGTGGACTTTGGCTTTCCTAACCACACCTCTACATTGTCAGTGTCTCTACATTCCTCCCAAGTTACCAGCTTCTGCATACTACCCTGTTATATTTGAGTTTTGGCAGGAGCACCTTTTTCATCTGTGCAAACCTCCTGACATTTTTGCCTGATTTCCTGCTTTTTGGAATGGACTGTTGAGCTTGAAGAAAGTGGTCCTTGAATATCAACTAGCTTTCTTGGGCCTTTCTTCCCACCACAGCCATATCACCTGGCATTTTTTCAAGAAGATCCTTGATGTGGCCAAAGTTTACTCAGTGAAATCCAGGGCCATGATCTTGCTTTTGACTTGCTCCCTCCTTTCATGATCCTGAACTCCACCATCTCATGGTCACTGCAGACAAAGCCACCTTTGACCTTCATATTCCCAATGAGCCTTCCTGGTCTGTAAGTAAGAGCGCCAGCCAAACTCCTCTCCTCATTTGCTTCTCTAGCACTTGGGTCAGGAAGTTGTCATCAGTACTCTTCAGGAACCTCCTGGGTTGCTTTTGTTGTGCTGTGTTGTCCCTCCAGCAGATGTCAGAGTGGTTGAAGTCCCCCATAAGGACCAGGGTATGCAAACATAAGGCTACTTCTAGCTGTCTGCAGAAGGCCTCAGCCACTTGTTCTTCCTGGCGAGGCAGCCTGTACCAGACACCCACTACAATGTCACCTGTATTGGTCTTCCTTTTAATCCTTGCCTATAAGCTCTCAGTTGGCCAGTCATCCATCCCCAGGTACAGCTTCATGCATTCCAGCAGTTTTTCCACATAAGGGGCAACTCCACCTTCTCATCTTCCTGAGCTGTCCTTCCTACAGAGCAACTATCTCTCTGTTGCAGCACTCAAGTCATCCAAGCCATACCACTGCATCCCAGTGATCCCAAGAAGATTATAACCCTTCAACTGCATACAGATCTCTAGTTCTTGTATTTATTCCCCATGTATGTGTGGAAGCATAGAGGCACTTCAGAGAGACACCCCAGCGTGCTGATTTTCCAGAAAAGGTGTGTGGGATGTTTCCCCATAATGTTGCATTGTAGGTACTTCCTTACTTACATGTAAATACTTGAGGTGACCAAATTTAAACCCTGTTTTGTTGATTTTGTGTTCCCCTTCATTCACATCACTCCAGACTGTGGTTGTCAACCCTGTTAATCAATCCCTCATAAGGCTGCTTGTAACTCTCTCCCTCCCCCATCTTTCCTAGTATAAAGCCCTTCTTACTAGGTCAGCCATTCTGTTGGCAAAGATACCTTTGCCCCACTTAGTGAGGTGGATCCCATCTCTCCCAAACAGATGCTGATCCTCAAACAGGGTCCCCTGGTCATAGAAATCAAAACTTTGTTGCTGACACCAGCTCTGCAACCTGTAGTTGACATGCACTACCAACCCCCTTCTCCTCACACCCTGTCCCCTCACCAGCAGGACTGAGGACAAAACCACCTGGGTCCCCATGGCCCTGACTATTGATCCCAGAGCTCTGTAGTCAATTTGATACTCTCCAGATTTCCCCTAGCAGTATCATTGGTGCTCACATGGAAGAACAGCGGGGGGTTAATAATCAGAGGGTTGGTCAAGCCTCAGTAGTGTCTTCCCAAAATCCTGGATCTAGGCTCCAAGGAAGCAGCAAACTTCTCCAGATGACAAGTTAGGGTGGCAGATGGGTGCCTTTATCCCCCACAGCAGGGAGTCACCACTGCTATCACTTGCCATTTCCAACTGGTGCTCATCTGTGGGTCAGTGTCAGTCAGCCCAGATGCTTTGCTTGAAAGCACACCCAGCAATTCCTCCTGAGCTTTAAGGACAATGAACCTGTTTCACAGTTGCAAGCCTTGAGGCAGAACAAGAGCACTTGTCTTGGTGCTAGAAGTCACCAGTTTCCAGCCTTTGCCTTCCTCTGAGTTTCCACTTACCATTCTACTTGGGACAGACTCTGCCTGTGTCTCCACTACAGTTGAGATTTAAGGCTCTGAAGCTGGAGGGTCTAAGAAGATCCTGTCCATCTTTATCTCTCATCCTCTTTGGTTCCATTCAGACTGTTCAATTCCTTCCATAAGTCCTCCACTTAGAAAGGGGACCATATCTCCAGCGTCAGAGAGAGGCCCCAGACACTCCCTGCAGCCTAGGACTCACAGGACTGCACCCACCATCTGAAGCTCTCTCTGGGTTGAAACCTCTGCCCTGACAGGGATAGCTGCTCCAGCACCTGCTGTGGAACATGCCCTGTGGTGTGCCACAACCACACCTGAGAATGTTTATGCTGATTATGAACTGAGATGAGACCACTTCTTTGCACCCTGCTGTATCTGTTAACTGCACTTTGTTAGCTACACTCTGGGAACTGTGTTCTTGGCCTAACTTTTATATTGGCCTCACCCTAGCACCAGCTAAGAGGGTTCTTGACCCTCCATAATTGGGTGTCAGCTAGAACAAAGGTTGCAGACACCCTTGGGTCAAGGGCAGTTGACTGAGCTCGTCAGAGGTTACTGGAGCTTCCTTGGGTCCACAGCTCTGTGGCTCCCATTGTCTTCTCCTTACCTGGTAGCTGTGTTCTGAATCAAGCCTGTAATTTACAAAATCAACAGACACGAGGCCAGAGCAGAGATCAGTTTTCCTGCTAATCTTGTATTCATAGACAAATAACTTCACCTTCCTATCATTCTGTTTTCAACCTCTCATTATGTATTTCCAGTTTGGTTTGCTTCCCTGATTTCAAGCTTACTGGCATAAGGACTTTCTCTGTTAGACAATGTCTGGGAAAAATGTCCTTCCTAAGATTAATTTACTAGATCATTTTTTTCTTATTTTTTATTGATGTACTTTGTCTTCCACACTTAACCAAGTGACTCATATCAGTATATTCTGTTCTTGTGTTCTCCTATTGACATCACCTCGGAAAGCATGCCAGATGAGCAGACTGATGGGTTTTATTTATTTATCAACTTTCACAAGATAGATTTACCACTGTTCATTAGTAACTCTCACTGATTTTTGCTGTATAATAATTATAAATGAATGGGGCATGACTCCTCAACATTTTAATGGTTGTCACATCAGAGATGAAAGGTTTGGGGTTTTTATTTTTAAAGACAACAAAGGTTAAGGGTACAAAAGAATACAGGCATTTACATTTCTATTTATTCTAACTTTGGTTACTGATGTCCAAAACTACCATCTTCAATCCCCCAATTCAATGGCACTGAATCCTGAAGAAGTCCTTTCTTTATACTGCAGTGTTATTAATATCTTTTCAGGGCATGTCGAACTGTTTCCATTCAACATTGGTAAAGCTTATTGGACCAATACCTAACTCATTCCCAGCTTCCTCAGGAACTGCAGACTTAGCATCCTTCTATGTTGTCTGAAGGATGTAATCAAAACAGGTTTCATGGCAGTGTCGCCACTTCTTTTAATTCAAGAACTAAGTAGTTAGAACTCAAAATTACGATGTAAAAATCTCACTTTCAAATAATTCTTCTGCTTTAATATGTTCTGTTCAGAAAGACAATGTAAGGTTTAAATCCTGTGTATCATTGCTTTGGAAAAATTAATAGCGAGAAACCCACAGAGCTACTGAAGCAGAAACTGAACCACAAATGTCTTCTTTTCTTCTGAGTGACAGCTCTAATCCGTAAGCTAGAAAGTCACACACATGCATATTCTCTCTCTTGCTTTCTTTCTGTTTTTGGTCCAACAATCTTTGATTATTGCATGAAAAATGGAATGGTTTCAAAAGAAAGAAGTGAGAATGTCCTTGATCTGTGTCTGTGTCCCTCAGGCAGAGAAAGACATTTTAACCGTACCTCATATGAGTATTCAACTAACCACTAAGTGATAAAAATGGGAACAGAGAGGTACCTTCTAAACTAAAGGAATTTTATAATGTTATAAAATACTGTTTAAGTATTTGAAAGAAAAAAAGATTGTGAGTGTCATTGTTTGGAAGGGGTTCAAAGGTGCAAATCCCATAGCAGGAAAGTACTTCTCCAGGAGATACACCTTAGACACAGTCAGAGAGAAGGTCATACCTGTGTCCTCAGATATGACCTCTTCGCCTTCAGTGTGCCACCTTCTTCTCATCATCCAATGCTTCCCAAATGTTTCTTAGAGATGGACATTAAAAGCCAAATCCAGATTATAGATTATTCTTTAAGGTTCAAAGTTAAAATTTAGGTGTTACAAACACTGCAATATATATTTTCACTTTAAGTTAAAATAGGTAATGGGTATGCTTTGCTGTTACTTTTCCTGTGCTCCTAGCTCCCCCTGGAATATTTTAAAGCATAGATCTAGGCAAGAAATTTGGAATCTGATCAAGTGGGCTGTCAAAACCAGAATCTTAAACCCAAATATTTAATCCAAGTTTTAGGTTGGTCCCATCTTAATTAGACAGTTGTTCTAGAAAGGACTCCTCAATTCAGTATGTCATTATTTCTCCTTTTGAACATCATACAATATTTTATTTAGTAAGAGACATTAGTAAATAATGGATCTGTTTCCTTCCTGGCATTATTTCATTTACCTTGGTGGAGGTATTTAATCTAGCACCAGTTGGACATTTCTCTAGAATGTTTCAATGATACATGCTAATCAAGTAGTTACAAAATATCTCTGAAAATTAAGACGATATGCACTCTTGTGTCTGTGAAATTAGACAGTATATTGGCACTAATCTAACAAGCATTCAGGATCATACAGTTCCTATGCAGTCTCCATAACTGCCATACTTTCAGTTTATTACTATTTACAGTAATATTTTTCCATTAAGCATGAAGGTCTTGGAATCTGCAAACTGGCTTCAAGACTTTGAGGTATAGCATCAGATACGCATATTGTTCAATATGACCAGTTGCATCTGGTCAATGACAGTTGCACCCAGCCTCTTTGCTATGATAATTGACTTTGATAGCATTGAAATGAAGTGACAGGATGATAGCGATCATTGTAAATGACATCTTCTGTCATTGCACCTGAGACAAAGTATTATTGGCTTGGACAGTATATAAGAACTTGTAGGTAAATTATAAAAAAAGAGAGGATTACTTTTTTCAGGCTTGATCTTAATAAGGAAAATAGAATCATATGTCAGAATTTTTCTTTTTGTGTGGTCTATACTTCTACATTTTTCTTATTTAAAATTATTGTTTTAATATGCTGTACTTTTAACATTTGTTCTGTAGATTTATAAGGCAGAAACATTAAAATAATCCTGAAACAAACTTTTTCTGAATTGGTGGGCATCATCTCCATGGCACACAAATTATTCAAGCCACAGAAATGCTCTCCAGGCATGCCAGGAAACAAGTCTAATCACAGATGAGAGAGATGTATGTAAACAGTATAGATGGAGGTTTAAAGTCAGTGAAGCTTCCTTTATCTTTACACTATACCAGGATACTTCCTCATATTCCTGCTCAGTCTTACGTGTGCCATCAACCCTCTCTTTGGTTTATGTTGTTTTCAGCTGGATACAAATGATTACAAAAAAGCATTATCTACCTTAAGATACATAAAGTAATAGTCCTTTTTTTTTTTTTCCAGTTTAATTTTACTTTTCTTCATATGATTTCCTAAGTCAGTAACAGTTTGACTTCCCCTATGGCAAGAAGAGGTAATTATTTGTAATTCCTGGTCAGTGTTTCTATCACTCCCACACTAAAGGAGCTGAGTTGCTTATATCAGTTAAATATAGTTAGTAATTCCCTGATTAGCATAAATACCTACAACCAGAAAGCACAGCCTTCTTTCACTGTATTGAAGGCTCTGCACTGCTGTCAACTCAAGTAAACTGCTAAATCCTGCCTCTAACATTTTTTATCTTCTTACCTATCCAAGGGAACTGCAGTCCACTCTTTGACAAGTATGGCACAAAAGGCACTTTTCTTAGCACTGGAGTGCTTGCTCACTCTTTACTCATCAGTAGAAGACTAAATAGGTTGTTGTTAGGGTATGTGTCCAGATAGTGAACCCTGACTTGTAGCTACACTAATAAGATAATGGCACAAGTTGTTAAAAGATGTTAAAAGTAGTAGCAAAATAAGAATATTGCCTAGGCAGAGAGAACAAAGATAAGAATATGAGAATATAAAAAATGAGACGTGTTCTGGATAACAGAAAGGAAGAGCAGTCAACAGAATTGCTGACTAAGGTAGAAATTACCAAATTATCATATTACAAATACCAAAGAAGTTTACAAAGTCAGCAGAAAAACAGAGCCAAAGGAGAAAGAGTAAACACAGGAGGTTTGCTTGTTTGGGAGGGGATGAAGATGGCAAAGGGAAAGAACCTGGGATGGGAAAAAGCACATAAAATTCAACACAAGTGGAAGAAAATCCTGTGAGCGGTGTTGTAAGGGTACTTGCTGAGGATTCCTGTGCCTGATCACTGCAGAATAACAAACCTGCTGTTCTCACCATATGGGTATCTGATCTAGGGAAGTTCTGGAGTGCTTTCTCTAATGCTAATAAGGTATTGCCCAGACAGAATGTCAAAAAAGTTATAAGGGCCACTTTGTGGAAGTAAATTCACAGGAAAAGGATAAAAGGAGAATGTCCTGGTTTTGGCTGGGATAGAGTTAAGATGTTTCTCATTTGTCTTAGCAGGATTTTATTGCTCAACGTACCAACAGTCCTCACCTGGGTGAGAGTCCTCTTTTCTTTCTCGTAAGTGTTTCTGATTGCTGTCCCTCTCACATTGCAATGTTGGAAGTCATGAAGAACATGAAGAACACTTGTTATTACAAGTTCATTCTGCACAACGCTTTGCCAAGCTGTAGAATGTTCCAGAGCCTTGCAGAAATATTTCCCATTGACAGGGTGTCATGGTTTAACCCCAGCCGGTAACTAAGCACCACACAGCCACTCGCTCACTTCCCCCCGCCCACCCAGCGGATGGGGGAGAGAATCAGGAAAAGAAATAAAACTTGTGGGTTGAGATAAGAACAGTTTAATAGAACAGAAAAGAAGAAACTAATAATGATAATGATAATAATAAAATGACAATAATAATAATAATTCAAGAATTGGAATATGCAAAAAAAGTGATGCACAATGCAATTGCTCACCACTCGACGACCAATGCCCAGTTAGTTCCCGAGCAGTGACCCCCCCCGCAGGCCAACTCCCCCCAGTTTATATATTGGGCATGATGACACATGATATGAAATACCCCGTTGGCCAGTTTGGGTCAGCTGCCCTGGCTGTGTCCCCTCCCAACTTCTTGTGCCCCTCCAGCCTTCTTGCTGGCTGGGCATGAGAAGCTGAAAAATCCTTGACTTTAGTCCAATAGTGACTTAAGTAAAAGACAGCTGAGCTCTATAGCACGCTGCCTAACTCAGCCCTCAAATGAATTTGCCAGCTTTTCCTTCTACCTATACATAGCCAGGCATTTGCGAGCGTCTGTTTGTGTGGTCGCTCATTCAAGCTGATGGTGTGACTGTTCTGGTCCAGGTAATTATCTCACGGGTCTAGAGCAGCTGGGCAGCCCTACCTGACCTACATGTGGGATTGTACACTATCATGCTTTAGGATGGGGTATCTCCTGTAAATGTAACCCAAGCTATAGTAGAAACTGTGACGCTGTTTGGGTTTGGTTTGGTTTTTAAATTACTTGATTCTGTAGTCAAACGGCTTGGGAGTGGGATAACCCTATATGATCTTATTGTTAAGCAAGTGCTATACCAAACACTCATATGAATTTGCATGTAAATATTTGACTTGAAAGCTAACATTCATTTTACATTTTTACAAATGTGAAACATCAGAAGTTACTGCTCTGGACTGTTACATTTATTGACTATTGTGTTCTTTACTCCTTTATTTTTCCAAACAAGGTTTAAAATATATTACTGATGGATGTTCACAGAATTTCTCACAATTTATTTCTTGCTGACTAAAATCGCCCAAATAAATATCTAAGACTTCCTTTGTTTAAGAGATGACAAAATATTTAAAATATTCAGAAAACAATGTGAATATGTATTTTACATAAAACATAAATAATCAAATAGTAAAAAAGACATATTTCATGTCTTTATATGTATGGGCGTAAGTACATGCATGAATGCATGGATTTGATTAAATCTAACTAAATAGTAACAGGGTCAGGTAAAGGACCAGCAGATCTGAAATGGTAGATTAAATCAGAAAACTAAGTATTTGTTCTCTCATTTTTATCTTCTCATTTGTTTTATAAATGACCATTTCTGTTATCCGTAATGAAAATTTTAATAAGTCTGGTATTTACAACCACTCGTGTAAATTTACTACTTTGGAGTTCAGAATTAGATACCTTGAAGTAATGTGAATATATACACTTGATCTTCCTGCTGCATTCCATCTAATCTGCTCTACCTTCCTTTTTCACTGTTGTTTGAACATTTTTAATTTATTTTTTTTTCCCTCCCACAGACAGCTCACTACATTGAAGGAAGCTTGACTGGGGCATGAATCTCTTCAGAAGGATTTCACATGGATCCTATTGCTAGGAAACCAATTTCTTTTATTTACAGCACATTTGTTTGGAATTGTCACACCAGCATTGGCATCTTGCTTACAGCTGCAGATTACATAGTGATGTCAGGGAAGAGGACAAAACCAATAGTTTTAAAAAGTAAAAGCCAATGAACATTAGAATTCTCCCTTAGCCTAGCTGTGTTACAAAGAGCTGAGGGCATTGCAAATAAAAAACCTGACAAATTATTGTGTACTGCTATTAAGAAGGTCCCTCAATCCTTTAACTTCTTTCTTGGAAAAGTTTAGAATGTGCATCTTCAATTTACTATAACAACATTTATGGGATTAAAAAGCACAACATTTGGAGCTCTTTATTATTATTGATTGATAGAAGTTATTATATGAACTATTTTTTATTCATTTGGAACAGGGCTAATGCTTAAATTCCCTGCTGGATTTTCCATGTGTTTCATCCTATGAACATATTTAGTAATCAATGAGGCTCCTCTGCACTGTAAAAAAATTTAGTAACTGGAAATGGTAGCCCCTGCTCTAAAGAGCTCATGGCAACTAGACAGATGAGGTGGTCCAGTTAGACAAATGGCTGTGGTGGCACACAGGGTAGTTGCAAAATGGACTATCCGCTTAGCCATTTTCCATGCTCACTGTAATGGCCATGACCATTTCATTTCCCTTTTTTAAATAATTAAACTATTGCAGAGGGCTCCTGAGTTTAATGACATTGCATCTCTCAGTCTTTTTAAACTGCTATAGTAATCCAAAAGCTATCTAAAAAGTCATGTCACCCATACTTATTACTATCATTATTACTACTACCAATTATTTTCTGTTGTGGTGAAAATGAATTGGAGTTTGGAATAGCCTGCTTATATGTGGCAACATCATGTTCTAACCAGGCGTGAGTTTTAGCCCATGTAAAGAATGACACATTTATGCTAACCTAGTTTAAAAAAAATAAAAAATGCTTTGGTCCCATCTATTTTGTTTAATTTTTTTTTTCTTTAATATACCTCAGTTTAATTGTAACTAATGTCAACAACAATAAAAACCTTTATTAAACTCCATTGTTTCTCTATGTGTAAGATACTGTTTATTAACAACAACAACAAAAATTTCTCTTATGTAGTAATATAGGTGAAACTGCCCAGGAAATTAGTGTTAGTACATTTGCTTTTATTACCAGGCCAGTTTTGTCACCAAGAAACTTAATTTGTTGCCTGCAGTGATATTCTTTTTACTTCTTGTTTGCTTTGTCTTTCTTTTCAATGAAGATTTGTTAGCTAAGTCAGATTTACAATCACTGGGAAATGTATCTAAGAGGAAACACAGGAATGTTTCATTATTATTATGTTTCAGTTTGTCATGACTATTGCAACCTTTCTCATTTGTCTCTTCTTCGTGTCTTCTCAGCTCAGACACCCCTATGCACAGCAGTGAAGTGAATCTCAGAGCATCAGCCTGAGACTGATATGTTACATTGACCAGCCAAACTATTACATACTTCTTTATGCCTTTCCTTTATTTCCCTTCTCTCTTCCAAATACTCCTTTATCTCAGGAAAAGCAGAAGTTAACAGTGAAGACAAAATCATTAAAAGCTCAAATAATGTAAAAGACAGCTAATGGAAGCTACCATTAGAAACCAGAACCACCTTGGCTCCCCCCCCCCCCACATTTATTTTTAGGAGAAAAGGAAAGATAATGAAGAAACAAACAAAAAAAAAAAAAAAAGGAAAACATTTTCAAAAATCTCATTCAATATTTTAGTACTTCCCAGAATCTGTGAAGCATTTCTCCTGTTTCTTGTTTAAGTATTATTGAAGAATATTTGTTAATTCATTCTAAGCTGTACAAAGTTTGAAAGCACATAAAATTAGCTATAGAGAGGAAAAAAAACATTTTGACTAACAGTAAATTTGAAGATGTGAGCTTATTCTCAGTGAAAAAGCATACAGCTATCAAATTGGAAACAAGTCTCATAGTTTTAAACTACTTAAACAAAACTTAATTTTGAACACAAACTTGCATATAAAACAGATTTTAAAATATTAAAAATATTTTAAAATAAGCTACTCAGAGTGTAATGGAATATTTGGAAATATTTTGAAATTGAGTGAAATTTGAGGTCTACTCAAACCCTTCACTCCTACTCCTGTTTTCCAGTTTGGCCAATGAATGAAAAAAAAAAAAAATTCACCTGCAAAGTAGTCTTCCGGTCAGAGAAAGAATTTGTCGGACTTAATTTCAAAGAAGCAAACCTTAAAGAAATCAACTATTTATAATTATTGGCATTTTTCTTATGTGGAAAAGACAATTTTTGAGCAAGCAAACAGCAATGATTTTTTTTCAACTTATTTAAAACTGAAAGATACTTTCTAAAAATCTGTGTGATTATTTTCTGACACAGCTCTGGTTAAAAAACAAATCCAGAAAAACATAATGACAGTTTCAGAATGAAAATTTGCCATTTCAGAGCCTTGACCTATCCCAAGCTGGAAAAAGTAATAAAAACATTTAATTATTCTTCAAGAATGAAAATGTAAAAGGTAAAATAATGTTTAGAAACATCACAACAAACTTACAATAGTGTTTAAACTCCCCATGATTAGTACGGGGAGATTAAATGGTTTAGCCTTTTTGACTTGTAACAGAGATAGTCACCCAAGAGCTTCAATGACTTTTGCAGAAAAGTGAGATACTGAGGAAGATAAAAGCATGATGCTTCCCTGTAGGGGAACAAGAAAATTGAGAAGTTCCCTATAACTGTACAGTAGCAGATACTGTGTAAGACCAAGAGTTATGATGAAGGAAAGGGATATTGTGTGCATTCCCAGGAGGTGACACTGCATTATATGAATGTAAGAAGGTGTTAGATAAATGGTTGTGACGTGTATGAGCAAAAGAAATTAGAATCAGTACTGTAGTATCTTTCTGTGGAGGTAAGTCTCAGGCGTAAGGGGGCTGCCATCACCTCTAAATCTAAAAATTTTGAATGAAGGGCTGTGGTGGGTTTTTTTCAGCAATACTCACTGTGGTGGCTTATGAGAAATAATCTCCTATTACGATTGACTGAATGGAGACCATCACCTTTCCTGCACAGCACCACCTGCTCTCTCCTGCATCTTGCCTTACACATTTGGCTACAGACACTCTTCAGGGACCTGTAAAGGCCTTATGCAAAGCCTGCTGGTTCCCCTGCCTTCACTCACAGGGATTTGTGTAGCAGGATTTCCACAGGGACCCTTTTTCCTCGCTAGTCTTTTCTATTTCCAGCTCTACAGACCTCCAAAGAAGGGTGTCACTCTGAGGCAGCTCACCCTCCAGTTTCCCAGACCCACTGACAGCTCTCTCCTTGGGGCTCTGGGAAGATGAGGGTAAAGTGAAACACTTTTTATTTGTATTTCCGACTGCTGCTGCTTCCTGAAGCAGGAGAACAGGAAAGGATGCAGGCAAGCTTTCTGACATTAAATCAGTGAATAACTGCTGTCTCAAACAAGAGTAAAACTGTCAACTAAAAAGCCATCATAGGGAACTCATCAGTGAAAAAGAGCACCTGATTTCTTGTTGGGCTGGAAGACTCCTCTTCAAAAGCTGCTGGTCCTTGTTTGTCTTTCACCAAAGATGCAGTCTGTGGAATGCTGCAAAAATAGCTTCAAATGAATAAGAAAACAACAAAACAAGCACTGACTCATAAGGAAAAACAGTCTTCAAGTGACTACACAGAACCAGTCAGGAACAGTTCGTACTTCTTCAATGAAAAAGCATGTAAGGTGGTGTGGTTTAAGCCCAGCCAGCAACTAGGCACCACACAGCTGCTCGCTCACTGCCCCCCACTCCCAGTGGGATGGAGAACTGGAAAAAAAATAAAACTCTTGGTTTAAGATAAGAATTATTTAATAACTAAAGTAAAATAAAATGTAATACTAACAATAATAATAATGATAATAGTAATGAAAAAGTAAAATAAAATAAAATAAAATAAAAATAAAATAAAACCCAAGAAAAAAATAAGTGATGCACAATGCAATTGCTCACCACTCGCTGACTGATGCCTGAGCATCCATCCTCCCCTCCCGGCCAACTGCCCCCAGTTTATATACTGAACATGACGTTCTGTGGTATGGGATATCCCTTTGGGTAGTTCGGGTCAGCTGTCCTGGCTCTACCCCCTCCCAGCTTCTTGTGCACCTGCTTGCTGGCAGAACATGGGAAACTGAAAAATCCTTAACTTAGGATAACCGCTACTTAGCAACAACTAAAACATCAGTGTGTTATCAACATTATTCTCACACTAAATTCAAAACACACTGTGTCAGCTATTAAGAAGAAAATTAACTCTATCCCAGCAGAAACAAGGACAAAGGCAACACACTCCAGGAATACACAGATAAGAAATGAGAAAGAAACTAAGAATAAAGGTATTTTGTTAAAAAGAAAAAATAGAGAATGTACTGGTTTTGGCTGGGATGGAGTTAATTTTCTTCATAGTAGCTAGTATGGGTCTATGTTTTGGATTTGTGACCAAAACTGTGTTGATAACACAGGGCTGTTTTCATTACTGCTGAGCAGTGCTTACCCAGAGCCAAGGGCTTTTCTGCTTCTCACCCCACCCCACCAGCGAGGAGGCTGGGGGGGCACAAGGAGTTGGGAGGGGACACAGCCGGGACAGCTGACCCCAACTGACCCAAGGGATATTCCAGACCATAGGACGTCATGCTCAGCATATAAAGCTGGGGGAAGAAGAAGGAAGGGGGGATGTTCAGAGTGATGACATTTGTCTACACCGTTACTTAGCGTGATGGAGCCCTGCTTTCCTGGAGATGGCTGAACACCTGCCTGCCCATGGGAAGTGGGGAATGAATTCCTTGGTTTGCTTTGCTTGCACACTCAGCTTTTGCTTTAAGTATTAAAATGCCTTTATCTCAGCCCACGAGTTTTCTCACTTTTACCCTTCTGATTCTTCCCCACATCCCACAAAGGGGGTGTGAGTGAGTGGCTGTGTGGTGCTTAGTTGCCAACTGGGGTTAAACCACGACGCAGAATCAGAGAAGAAAAACCTAACATCAATGGAAATACAATCTAATTAACAAAAGAAAAATCCATACAAATTTCTCGAGATATGTATTTAGAATATTTTTTTCTGAAATGATCAATGAAAAATAATTTCAATTTTATGACAATATTTTTTCATAAAAATTCTTAACTGTCGATAATATACCAAATTTTCAACAAACTGTTTTTGCCTATAAACCTGCCATGTGTACCCAAGATGTTGGTAGAATCTAATTTGCTTTCAGTGTGCTAAATATTCAGCTGAAATTACTTTTGTTTTCATATTTTGGCTCTCTCTAGGCCTTTTTTAGCTATTATGCAGGCACAGTTAACCTTGATTTTTTGAAAATATTCTCCTTTATGAGCTCCCAATGCCTAACGCTTGACTGAGAATATTATTAAAAGTGGGTTCTAGGTTATTTATTTCATTTCTGACCAAAATGGAACAATTACATGAACATCCATTTATTTATTTGGTACTTCCATTTCCTGTGAAACACAGACATTCTTCTTGCATGTGTCCATCCAGTGAGTCATCAGTTGAATAAAACCCAAATAACATAAAACTGAATAGAAACTATAGAAATACATTTCAATGAGCTCTTGGCAAATGCAATGTTCCATTAATTATCATGGTTTTTTTTCTATAAAGATATACTGATTAAATCAAGTGCCATACTTAGAATCCCAGAGATCTTATAAAAATAATGTAACATGCATTAGTTTTCAATATATGTAGTTTTCAATAATACCGTGATTGCAAATATGGTGCATCTGTTTCCTAGTCTTAATTTATTGATGAGATGAGCTTTCAAAAATGAACTTTCCCTTCACAACTATTCTTTAATTTGATCCTCTGCATGCAAATCTAAAGTTGCAAATTAGAAAATTGGTTATACTAGTGAAATAAAATATGCATGATTGATGCATCTAATATCCTGTCTTTGTATTATGCTGTATTATAGTTACTTTTCATTTCCATCATTAATTAAAATTAAGACAATAAAGCAGTCAGTGAAGAAGCAACAAATCACCGTAGCATCTTGAATATTTAACTACAGTGACAGTGAAAATGAACAGTATAGTTTTGACAGATAAGAGTTTACTTCAGAACACCCTAAGTTATTTTTCTCATGTTTTCAAACTGAGTTTTGCAAAAAAACAATTCAGAAAGGACAAAGAAAGCTAGTCTTAATGACATTTTAATATCAGACGTTATCTTTTGCCAGAATCATTGTTTATTAAGATCTGATCTTGCAAGATGCTGAATATCTTTGGTGATAAACAGAGCCTCTTAATTCTCAGAGAAATACAAACTGAGAGAATAGCCACTTACAGGGCTCATTCTGTGTTTCACAAGATCAGGTCCTAAATGAGCTTTTCAATTCATTGGTTCCACACCAGTGCATTTTTCTATTCAGCATTTATCGAGAACATTTATTCATATTGAAAATGGTTGCACCATAGGATGTCATGCAGCTATAGTAAACAGCAGATAGATTATTCAATTACTCTGTACAAGCAGAGACAACAAAGTATGGCAAATATTAAATAAGTTCTTTGTTGCACATGCTTACTTGTTAAGACTTCAACAGCATTCTAAATCTGTTAACCTTTCTTGTGGTTCCTTCTTGCTTCCAGAAAGGTTGTGGTTCTGACAAATTTGACATGGGCATGATAAATGAGTTATATTTGCAGATGTTGATTATATGACCTGTTTAACTTGCTGTCCACCAGTCCTGTCATGCTAATAGATGCCTCGTAGCATAAATAAAGACAATTCCCATAAGTGAGTAGCAAATGTCATTAATAATAAAATGTATCACCTAAGATGTTCACAACCCCTGCAACACACATCTGATGAAGAGCTGTGTGACAAACTCTATATGAGCTTTTAAGGAACACAAAATTATATTTTCTTTAAGGAAGATTTCAAGGCAATTCCAAATGACTGAATATACATCTGTCTTTTTTCATTGCTACAGTCAAATTCAACAGTTATAAAAAATGGTTAAATGATATGAAACCTGTCAGTAATTTTTTTTTTTTTACTCTAGTGGATTGCTGTTTACATTGTTAAAATTGGGCAGTAATAAGTAGTAATGAGACATTCTGATTAGTGGGACAAGGGAAGATGAACTTTTCTCTGACCATACGAGTGTTCTTTCTAGATCAGAGCATAATCCAAAAAGAAGTTAGTCATGTAATTTCAATGGAATTACTTGGTGTCTTATTTTTTTTAGTTAGGGTTTTCAAACCTACAGAGGTACATGCTCCTAAATCCCTTTGGTGATTTTTAACAAAGCATTTTGCTAATTTGTTTGGGCAGCAGAGATTGTAGAAGCCTCCACTGCACCTTTTTCTGAAAACATGAAGTATATAAGCTTCATGGACTGCCAACCAGTCAGCTTTATATCCAAGTGCATATTAAATACAAACTTCAAGATAAATATACAGCAAAAAATATGCATAATAGACATAGATTTTCCCTTCAGAAACTGTCCTTTTTACTAGCCAGAAAAACAGCAGAAATCCAGTTGGGAGGGAAGGAGCCAGATTGTGCATTTTTTAATAATGTAAATGGATTGTCAAAAAGACTTAAAAGCGTCGCTCATAGAATCACATACTCTTTAGCACTACCCATGAAACAATTCTTATCATAGGGACAGAGTAAGTTATGTTGGAGACAGAGTGTCAGTGGTGTTCACTGAGAATTCATTAGCAAAGGACAGGTCAGCAGCTCATGACAGTTATGGAAGAAGCTAGAATTTCATAATGAAATTTCCAAGGAAGGTCTAAGGAAAATGTAGCACAGGGGATAAATACAAATAATGGTGTATATAATGATCATAGTTCCTCCAAATATACATACGCATGCACATTGCTATCTTTATGAAAGTTAAGCTAGGGCAAGAAGACTGACCCTTTTGCTATTGAGTCATATGAAGGGAAAAAAAGAAGAATACCTGAGAAATATCAAAAAAATCTTTAGAATTCTCCTTACACATAGGTCCTCATCAGCTTACAATGACTATTCTCTTCAGTTTATTTCCTTCTTTCCCTGCTTATCATCAGTACAGGAAAGGAAGATAGCACTAAAATTCTCATCAGACATTTGGAAACAGAGTAATCAGAACTGATTTAAAAAGTTGATATTAGCAGGTATTTATGCAATTTATTGAGTAATAACTGCATTGCTTATCCTGAAGCACCATAAGGTAATAACTAAGACTGGGAGGGGGAAAGGGAAGGAGTAAGAGAGGAGGAAAGGATGGGTTTGGGAACAGGGGATGGAGAAGAAGGGCAGAGAAATGGCATGAAGATAGAATAGCAGTTTCCAGTTCAGCTATCTCTTTTCAAACTGTTTACTAGTACAGGTACTCTTTGAAGTCAGTCCAGTCTCTCGTGTCTTTTCTCTGCTGGTGGACAGATGATAGATTTGTCACTGTGCCCTCACACCAACTGCATCCAGCTGGTTCTCTTTCCAAATGACCTCCTAGCTGTGCCTATTTGCTCTGTATTCCTAGTCCCTTGATGTTCCATTTATTCAGTCCTGTCATCTTCTCCTAAAGTAAAGCTTGTGCTCTCCTGGCAGGGGACGTCAGCATCAAAAATCTTTCTCTAAAGCATGACCAGTTGAATTTGTACTACCATTGCCCTTGCAGATGTAGTAAACCCATTCCATTTGTTACTCTCATTTTTTATAATCATGTGTGATGTGAATATCATGATTAAGCATGAAATTTTGTTAAGAATATTTATAACCAACAGAGTCAATAGTTCTGTGAAACAAAATGTTCTGCTGGCTCTCATCACAAAATCTGTATAGGTAGCAGAGACAACTGTAATCCCCTACTGAAGTCCTTACTATTCAGGTGACAATAAAATTCCTATAGACTAACTGAGACAGGCTTTGTTTCATGCTCTTTTAGGCAAGCTTCAGAGCAGGATTTTGGAATGAAGCATTTCAGACCATATTGTTTCAAAATCCTTTTTAAGATACAAAAGCATAGAGTTTTAGTCTGCAGTTTTAGTTGAAAATCATTGCATTATAAGGTAGAGATAAATACAAATTCGGATGAACTACAAAATATCTTAAAGACTGAAAAATGCTAAACAATGGATAAGTATATATAGACTGAAAAAAAGTGTCTGATTAAAATCTTAATATGAAATGTTTATTTTAATAACCTTAAAGGGCTCTAATTAATCTGAAAAGTTGAATAAAAGTTTTGATAAAACAAAATTATTACAAGATGTGAATACTGCTAGACACAAGGTAAGCAAGATAAGATGGTAGATGCAAAAAGAAATATTTAATGTAAAAATGCCCACAAAAGTACTCAACAGAAAGTAGTGCTACAGAGCAGTGAGATTATGGACAACAGAAAATTATTTGTGCAGTCATTCTGAGCAAAAATAAAGAAACCTAAATACAAAACAGAGATTATTTATGCTGCTAGCATCTCACCAGAAAAAAATAACATCCCACAAAAAAAAAAAAAGACCAGATTCTTCTTAATTTCAGTGGTTTTTTCAGCAAAAAATACTGAAAATATCCAAGAAGTTAAAATTCTCCTATAAATGAAAGGATTAAGAATGTGGTTGGGGGGGCCCGGGGGGGGAGAAAAAAGAAATCAGTGGAATAGGCCCCTTTTATTTTATTTTCCATTTTTGAAAAGGTTTTTTTTTTCAGTCAAAAGTATTAAAGTATAAATTTATTAATAGTATATGAACCTTGTTCTGTTTTTTCCGTCAGCTTTGGAGAAAAATTGCTTCTGAGCTAATTTGGCCAAGAAATCCAGCTCACTTCTGAATTAGCATAAACACTGTGGAGACAGAATATGACTTTAAGGTTCTGTCTACATTTCTAAAAAGATGGCCAGGAATTGTTCTCTGGTCCTGAGGCCAAGTGGCAGAGGATGAGTACATCCACATAGAGTAGTATGTTGCTTCTCCTCTGGACCTTTTAGGGACTCCTGTGGTTTTACAGAGTGAACATAACTTTGTGTGTTGTGTTTGGTTCCCATCATCTGAATTATCTGTATTATGCTTCAGTTCACCAAAATGACCCGCAGCTCACTCAAGGATAGGGACCGGGTTATTACCTCTGGTTCTGCCTCTTCCTCCTGTTCCCGTGATGACCCTGGTTCGCCTTCATCCTTCGCTAAGCGAACTGATTTTTTTGTATATTTCTTTTTCTGTACGGGGGCAACTGATACTGGTGCAGGTTGGTCCACTGGTTCAGTTGCAGTACCGCTCGCCGGGTCTTGGATAACCGCAGTGTCTGTTGCCAAGGTTTGGGTAGCTGCTGTGCTCGTTGCTGGGGCTGGAGGGACCTCAGTGCCCGTTGCCGAGGTTTGGGTAGCTGCCGTGCTCATTGCCGAGGCTGGAGGGGCTGCAGTGCCTGTCGCTGAGGTTTGGATAGCCACAGTGCTCATCGTTTTGTTGTTAGGTCCAGAGACCTTCTCTTCCCCTTGAGGGTACTGAGTGGTGTCGAACAGGGCTCGATAGGCATGGGCCAGGCCCCAGCACGTTGCAGTAATTTGTATCTCTCTGGAGCTGCCGGGGTGACAGCATACCTTTTCCAAATATTTTACTAGTTCTTCTGGATTCTGCACTTGTTCAGGGGTGAATTTCCAAAACACTGGAGGTGCCCACTTTTCTAGGTACTTGCCCATACTACCCCACACACCCTGCCACTCATAATTATCCAGCCTTGGGGCAGATCTCTGGGTGATTTTCTTAAATAGTTGTTTAACCTTAAATGAGAGCTGAACCACATTCAGAAGCATGCTAATTCCTAGCAGTAGGGCTAGGACCGTGCTGGTCCCAACATCCCAAGAGTATTCAAATTTTTCAAAATTCTCAAACACCATTGTAACTGGACTGAAGGAGAAAGGAGAGGGGAAGAAAGGTATCCCACCCATAGACTGGTTTTCCAAGGAGGAAAGGTAAATGGTATAATTATTAATAGTTTCCCACAGATGGCTTCCACAGTATAAAGGTGACAATGCTGGGTGCAAGTACCGGATTAATCCCACAGCCGACGACTTTATCATACCATAAACCAGTGTTATACAATACATCAAAGCGAAAACCTTAATCCACCTCCCACGGATGATAAGCAGCAGAAGAGGGACTACATACAGCAAGCGAGGTGATACATAACAGAACTTTAAAAACCAGAGCAACAATTCTAAGAACACATAAATCAACATAATGACCAGCGACTATTAGACCGATATAATGAATGCTTATAACAAATTTGTTTTAACAAGCTCTGGTCAGGTTGTCGTTATCTCAACCCTTCGTGCCCCACGTTGGGCGCCAAAAAGGACTCACTGGCAATAATGACCTGGAAAGACGAAGAGGCACCGACAGTGGATGAAGTGGCTCGCCAACTCCGTCAATACGAAGAAAATCTCTCCTCCTCCCTACAAGCCTGCATTTCGGCTGTGGAGAAGCTGTCCGAGGATTTCCAGCAATTCAAAGAGGAGATGTCCTGTTGCCCATCTGTAAGGACCAATGTCTCAGCTATTAGGAGTGAGCGCTCCTCTGCCCAAGAGAGAGAATATAGAAGGTACACACCGCGAGGTGCCCTGTGGTTTTACTTATGTGATCATGGAGAGGACATGAGGAAATGGGATGGAAAACCTACCTCGGTCCTAAATGCACGGGTACGTGAGCTGCGAGGAAAAAACACCACAAAAGGGGATTCTACCAGGAAAAATGCCGCTCCGGTTTCCAAACAGAGTAGAAGGGCTGATCTTATTTCTGATCCTCTTGAAGGGACTTCTGAGCCAATTTTACGAGAAGTGAATACTGGATACTCTGACCAGAATTAGAGGGGCCCTGCCTCCAGCCAGGTGGAGGAAAGGGATAACCGGGTCTATTGGACTGTGTGGATTCGATGGCCTGGCACGTTAGACCCACAGGAGTATAAGGCTCTAGTAGACACCGGCGCACAGTGTACTTTAATGCCATCAAGTTATGAAGGGGCAGAACCCATTTCTATTTCTGGTGTGACAGGGGGATCCCAAGAGTTAACTGTATTGGAAGCTGAAGTAAGCCTAACTGGGAATGAATGGCAGAAACACCCCATTGTGACTGGTCCAGAGGCTCCGTGCATCCTTGGCATAGACTATCTCAGGAGAGGGTATTTTAAGGACCCAAAGGGGTATCGATGGGCTTTTGGTATAGCTGCCTTGGAGACGGAGGGCACGGAACAGCTGTCTACCCTGCCTGGTCTCTCTCAAGACCCTTCGATTGTAGGGTTGCTGAGGGTTGAAGAACAACAAGTACCAATTGCTACCACGACGGTGCACCGGCGGCAATATCGCACCAACCGAGACTCTCTGATTCCCATCCACAAGTTGATTCGCCAACTGGAGAGCCAAGGAGTGATCAGCAAAACTCGCTCACCTTTTAATAGTCCCATATGGCCCGTGCGAAAGTCTAATGGGGAGTGGAGACTAACAGTTGACTATCGCGGCCTGAATGAAGTTACGCCACCACTGAGTGCTGCCGTTCCAGATATGCTAGAACTTCAATACGAACTAGAGTCAAAGGCAGCCAAGTGGTATGCTACAATTGACATTGCTAATGCGTTTTTCTCAATCCCTCTGGCAGCAGAGTGTCGTCCACAATTTGCCTTTACTTGGAGGGGTGTCCAGTACACTTGGAATCGATTGCCCCAGGGGTGGAAACACAGCCCCACGTTGGGCGCCAAAAAGGACTGTCGTGGTTTAACCCCAGCCAGCAACTAAACACCACGCAGCCGCTCACTCACTCCCCCCCCACCCAGTGGGATGGGGGAGAAAATTGGGAAAAGAAGCAAAACCCGTGGGTTGAGATAAGAACGGTTTAATAGAACAGAAAAGAAGAAACTAATAATGATAATGATAACACTAATAAAATGACAACAGCAATAATGAAAGGATTGGAATGTACAAATGATACGCAGTGCAATTGCTCACCACCCGCCGACCGACACCCAGCCAGTCCCCCGAGCGGCGAATCCCTGCCCCCCACTTCCCCGTTTCTGTACTGGATGGGACGTCACATGGTATGGAATACCCCGTTGGCCAGTTTGGGTCAGGTGCCCTGGCTGTGTCCTGTGCCAACTCCTTGTGCCCCTCCAGCTTTCTCACTGGCTGGGCATGAGAAGCTGAAAAATCCTTGACATTAGTCTAAACACTACTGAGCAACAACTGAAAACATCAGTGTTATCAACATTCTTCGCTCTGAACTCAAAACATAGCACTGTACCAGCTACTAGGAAGACAGTTAACTCTATCCCAGCTGAAACCAGGACATCCTGGCATGATACTGAAGATACTCATTATGTGTTCTAGAGCATAGCAAAAAGACACATGGAGGTGTTTGAGGGACCAAACTTTGATTGCAAAATGGGCTTTTTTTTTTCTCTATTATATGTTTACTCTGTCATCATGCCAGTTTCAAGATTACATGGACATAATTATTGTATTAGAAATGTTCCTGTGAATGTTCCTCCTCTTTCATTTTTCATGCAATTAAGCTGCTACTTTCAGAGCACATATGAAGCTAGAATCTACTTGAAGTATTTAAGACACTGTGTTTGGTATTTAATTTTCCTGCCAATTTCTTCTGTCTCCTAAACCACTGAGAATCTATCAAAGAGTTTATCACTATTTTACCATCAAATCACATTAATGTGTGCCAATTTGTTGTGAAGAAAGCAGTTAGTTTCTTCTGATAACCTGTGATCACTTCTGCAGAACATAACAGAAAAACAATATTGTTTGACTCATTGTTTCCTGTTTCATTGATTTTTATAAAAGGCAGAGTCCAGTGCTTTTCTACTACATCTCATTTGTCTCTAATTTCTTGGAGATATTAAAAAAACCCCAAACCTTATCTAATTAATTCTGTTACATTTCCACATTCGTTTTCACTCAGGTTCCAATGTAGAAATAATCTATCTGAATAAGCTTTACATAACTGTCACGGTGGACATTTCAGTTTGGTTTTGTTGCAAAAAGGATACTATATATATGAACATACAAGTGACCGGAATATTTAGCCAAATTTTGACCTCAGGTGCATACAGAAACCTGTGACTCCATTGGTCTGTGCTTTCCCCTTCCTTGTGGAATTGCTGCTGCAGAGCTGTGGCAGCCACTACACTAATCTAAGTAATATTAGATGTTTTCAGTGATGGAGTGATGAGGAGCAGAGCAAAACTCAGTGAGAGAAATAATAGATAGATGAATAGTGATGTCACTCATGTAGGTCTGAGTACTGTGGCTTGGCTTTAAGCCAGTATTACTTCTACATGCATGCTATTTTCATAATTTTTCCCATTTCCAGAAAAGAAGAGGTCTCTTACTTCGATCAAGCTGTTCAACAAAAGCCATGGACCTTACCCTAACTTCAACAATATGCACATGATTTCTGTTTGAGACATAGCACTAGGTAGGAAGTCTTCTTGATTTTACCTACACTATAGGGTAGGTGCCCTCCCTGCCATGCCCCCCAGGCCTGGTTCCCTGATTGCCTGGATCAAGGGACTTCGCTGGAGTACATCTTAAATACCTTCCTCCTTTTTCTGCTTGCTAGGTTTTCTTCAAAGGGAAATGTGGGTGGCTAGGGTTATGGTGCTCCTTCTGTTCCAACATACATAAAAAATAGGATATTTTTATTTCTTTTTAGGATAGTACTGTAATCAATATATATTGTTTATGTGAAATTTCATTTCCAGATAATACAGTCTTAAACACCACAAGGGACAGAACCAGCTCAAGGATTCTCAGTGGTACAAGAGAAATGGCTTCCACTCCCTCACTCCAGCAATGAGGAATGGGGGCCAAACCAGGGGCTGGGCTACTTCTGGCACAAAAAAGGGGATGGAAGGATTCCTTGAGGAGGCCATGGTTCTTGATGCCTTCATTGAGATAGCAAAGAACCAAAGTCAAACCCTAAGTATATCTGCCCTATAAACTAAAACCTTCACTTTGCAGCAAACAAACTAGCTAAGTTCTTGTCATAGGCAAAATATACAGTTTTGTATCACTTCCTTCAAAAGAAGGAGAAAAGCAAACAGGTGTCTCAGGATAAACAAATGTTCATACCATGCTTCTGAATAAAATATCACCTCACTTTTATCAGAAGTCATATGACTGAGTGAAAAATGAAATCAAAGATTTTGCAGGAAAATATGTCAGAGGAACTCCGCTTTTAACCAACGGCTACTTTAACTTTGAGCCATTAACCACCCTTCGAACATGTAGCTGCGTAAGTTTTCCGCTCATCTTGTCATCTATCTATACAGTCCATGCCTCACCAGATTATCAAGAAGGATGTTGTTGGAGACTTTTTATTGCTAAAATCAAAGGACTTCTACAGCTCTCCCCTCATCCACTGAGCAAGTTACTTCATCACGGAAAGCAGTCACATTGGTTAAACATGATTTACCCAAGCAAAGCCACCTCAATAAATGGTAATTTATACCAAACATACACATACGCCAACTATGTTGAAGTCCATGATTTATGTAAAAAATGACCTAAAATGAAAGCCAGATTAAATCCCATATGTCTACAGTCTTATAAATAACTGAGATAAACCTTAAAATAAAGAAATATAGTTAAATCCAAATCAGTTTAAGAAATTTAAAGGAAAGATATAGATTCAAGTGGGTGTCTTGAAAATACTTTTATGTACTCCAATTAAAGATTAGTTTGCCTCTGAACTAAAAGTCACCTGATTTTTGAGTGCTCAGACTGTTGTCAATATCCTGACACTGAGTGGCCATATTTAAAAATGGATATTAAGAGTTTGATCTGAGTCTGCTGAAGAAAGATGTATTTCCCTTCTGTCTTATTTTGTAAATAAAGTCTAATTTGCCTACAGCTTCTCAGCTGCCATGTTAATCTGTTCCATGCGACTTTTACTGGTGTATAATAGGTGGAAAAAAATACCCCTGTCATAGGTTTCCATGGAGATCTAATTCTTGTTCCAAAGTATTTTAGTTCTTTGCTTCAGTTGCTTTAAAAGTGCTAGTTAACTTATTGTGAAAGAGGAGATCTATTACTGAAAAATATTCAGCCCAATACTGAGAAGTGAAATCCAGACAAGCCATTTAGAGTATTTACTTTTATGTATAAGGGGATGATTCTGTGAGTTGCTTGCTATGATCTTTTAATACAGAAATACAATTGTACTTCAAAGAACTTTCATATTCATGCATGTTTCAGATTCATGAATAAGGGATAGTGATTTGATAAAATATATTTTATACTGCAAGCAACAAAAATTTATGACTTAACTAATTTTTATTCTGTTTGAAGAGAATACTAAAACATTGCTCGCAAATAAATCAGAAATTTCAGCACACAGTCATCTTGTAGCCCCACCAAATGTTGACACTGCCTTCAGTTCATGGATAACAAATAGTGTGTACAGAGAACAGATATCAGTATGACTTCTTATTTATATTCCTCCTTTCAGCATAGTACACAGTGTCAGGGTATGAGTTTCAGCTCCTTTATGGATTTTCATAGTTTCAGAGCAGTGCTGAGATTAAGACAGCTAGAGAACAAACATCAATGCCAACATTAACATCCAGTCACTAACAGCCAGCCCAGCTTTCAGCTGGCATCATGTCACATAGCATAAGTATCATCATTTCTCCCAAAACCAGTATCCCCAACAGAGTAAGAATGAATGGACTAACAGAGCAGCACAGCATAACATACCATAGCATAGTGTAGCATGGCATAGCTCGGCATTGAACAGAATAGAATAGAAGGTTTCTGCTAGTAATTTTCAGTTGCTGTTTCACTTTGCCTCTTGCTTCTCAGGCTAACTAGAAAAAGATCCAGTTCAGATCACTGATACCAACTGCCTTATTACCAATTACTGACAACTTCTGGAAAGTAAGACCCAAGTGCAAGGAGGATGAATATTACAATAGATAAAATCTTTCCTTGCAGTAATTAACTACAGTTACATCTGCAGCAACTGTTTGACAGGCATCCTGGAGCAAAACAACACTAATGTTTACTTTTCCCCCTGAAGATTTTTTTTTCCTGCAAAAACTTAGAAAATCAGTACTTAGAATTGTTATTTCAAAACCTAATGTTACAGTAACAAGCATCAACACTGCCATGATGTCAGCAGCAGTTCTGTTTCTTTCTGTCAGAGGCAAAATAAATTAAATGCTTCTGTGATGAAATAAATGGAAATGACTCCAGTTATAATAGTCCCTAATGATAAGTTTGGTGATGTGGAAAACATTAGATTTCAAACCACTTTCAATTAAATAAGAATATTTGGATTAGTTGAACGTGTATTGGTAAGAACGATATCCTCATTGTTAAGAGAATTGCAATCGTATTTCTTCTGTAAAATGAGATAGGTTTGAATCTTGCAGACTTTGTTTCTAGGATGACCTTTTTCCACTTGGATCTGAAAAACACCATTCAGAAAGAAACTGTTTAGTTCATATTCCATTTCCTCAGAGATCATGCCTGTGAAAATTTCCACACTCAACATAGAATTTGAACACTTGTTTTTCCTGATAGGAATCTTGCCAGATATCAGGGCTTTTTCCTAGAAGTCCTTTGCGGGTTCAAGGAGATTATGCACCATTTATTTTCTTGATGGATTAAGCAGCAGAACAGGGTTTGGCTGGGGGGTTGACTTGACCAATATTTGTCATCAATCACTTTTTTATTTGAAACACTGGGAATTGACTATCTACAAAGGACTGAATTGTGACTTAGGTGGGTACAATGCCTAAATGTATTCAGTCAATTTGCATGTTTGAGTTAAAAGATAATCTCTCTATGGAGAGCAATAAGTTCCCTCAGAGTGAAATGAAATGTGTAACTGTGGTATTTCAACTATCTCACTAAACAGTATGACAAGCACACCCAGAGGTACACCTTTGCTGCTCCATAGGTTAAGCACCCCAGAAGGAGGTCTGTGAGCACTGCAAGCTTACACAATCTGGTGTGAACCTCATACGGAGCTAGGACATGATCATATATGTGTCTAGAGGTCAGACTCAATTGGAAGATCTGAGTCCTGCAGTTTAGGTCTGAATCACTGTGAGGAAATGTTTTAAATTTGACAAATTTAAACATAACTGGTTGTTTTGGTTTTGGGGTTTTTTTGGGGGGGGGGGTTGTTTGTTTGTTGCATTCTTTTTGTTTGGTTGTGGGTTTGGTTTTTTGCTTGTTTTTAATGCAGAGAAAGACAGACAGATCTAAGTAAGGGATGGGAGGACTGCTGTAGATACCTATTGAGATACACTAGAAAAGTTTTGTAGAAGAGCATAGACAGCTTCTGAATGCTTTGTAGCTAGTTATTCAGTATTACTACTGACTTCTTTTCAAGATCATCGTCTTTACTCAATGATGTTATTTATTTACATTTAAGAATATTAGAAAAAGTATTTCAGCAGCAAGCAACGGTCTTTAGTCATTAATTAGGTACGATAAGATTGTATCACCAATTGTATCAGCATAACAGACATTTGCTGAAAGATTTATGGCTCTCTCTATCTACGGTATAATTTTTAAGGCTTGCTCACAAAAATATCTATGCCCCTCACAATTTAATCATATTCAGTTTCCCTTTCTTAAAAAAAGTATTATAACAAAAAAAAAAAAAAGATTGTTTGTTTGGGTTTTTTTACACACAGAAAACAAAAGCACAGAAAAGTTTAGGCTCCTGAAAGTTTATAGGCATGTATGAAGCTGAAACACTAAGCATTTCAAGAAGAAATTTCTCCATGGGAGTTAGGTAAAATCCTCTGAAATCTCACTAAGTTTGTACCTGCGTTGTTAACTGCCTATATACCTTTAATGTGTATTAAGGGTAAAATATTTAGGTACACCTAATAATGTTAGGGAGATGTTGTTTGTATTTTAGAATCTAATTAGTGTTAAAATATAGTCCTAAATGAAGTAAAAAAGATTACATGAGAACTGTGCAAAATTTCCGGGATGGAGAATATCTATGTAAATGCTTTTGATGTTTTTTTCTTCCCCAAAATGTGATTTTAAAAATGCCTAAGTTTAACAATAAAAGAAGATAGACAGAAAACACTATATTAACTCATGATTTATGATGTAGTACCAGGGCCGTGCTGTATCTACCCTTTATAGCATCAGAGTATCACACTAAGAACTCTAGGACAGGTGGGGAAATCAGTAAAGATTCATGGAAAGAAGAGGAAATTATTGATGAAAAAATGTTAGTTTGTCATTTAGCAGATTTTGGTAGAGTCTAAACACCAGCAGATGTGGTGAATGGATCATGTTGCTCATTGACTGCAGTTCCACTGGTAAGTGACCTTTCAACTTAAAAAAGTGAAAGCAAGAACAGAATTTTCTAAAGTACATGAATATGGGAATTAAAAAAAAAAAAAGTTTTCTGTTTTGCTGCTGCTTCTTTTTTTGGTGAGACTGTAGCAGTACTTCTTGCCCTGAAGAAATCACGTTCTTTTCTGTAGGCTTCTTTCCCTGAGAATACTACAGCCTTGGAGATTTAGGGATCTGCTCTGGGGAAAAGCCTACCTGTGGTTTTGTATTGAATCTGCCAAGGTCTTTTTCCAGAAAAGACGGTGACATAGTCTATATCTGAGGAACTGGTAGTGATCCAAGTATCCTTGCTATGTCAAACCATAAAGGTTACAGTTCACTGTGTCTACCATTGCAATTGTTCACACTGCTTCTATCACACAGCAACACTTTTAATTTGTGATAACACTTCTAAAAATGATCAAACTTTTTAATTGCTCTTTTAATACTATAGTGTTGCAAAAGCACAATAAAGTGGATTTAAAGCACTTTTTGTCATTTTGACATACTTGTATCTCATATCTCCATCCTTTATGGATGTCATAAAACTTCTCACAATTCCAATTGTTTTAAAAACTAATTTCAGCTTTTCTAAAATGAAGAAGTTTCCAATACTATGTTCTTGCATTGTAAAACAAAAACAAAACCAACATTTTATGGTGTCAATGTACTTTTAATAAAGTAATTGTAAATGACTGTAATGTAGTACATTGTGAATCATCCTGTTAGAAACAGCTTTGAAGTGTCTCCAAAATAAGAATCAAATTTCAATATCATAAATGTGTTTTGCATTGGTCATAATCCTATAGGACACTATTTTAAAAGAAGAAAGTGCATCATTCTCCCCTAAGATCCTGCTTTGACCCATTTGCAATATTAATAACTATTTTGTTTTCAAGATGCCAGATGTTATTGATGAGAACTTAATATACACTTATGCTGTATATTTAACAGTATTTCTTCTGAAGATGAGTAATTTGCTGAAGATCAATACCTTGAAAGTAAACTTTATTCAATGTCCTGTCATCTCTGATGTCTGCCTTTCCTTGTAGCAGATAGATAGACCTTTCCTATTACTGGGAAACATTTCATGCCAACCTCATAATGAAGTTTTTACTTCCATCACAAATCTTGTTGGAAGCCATAATTCTTCATCCATTTTTTCTAAGAAGCTGGTCATCACAGCAATTTATCACCCAAACCGAAAACTAAATATGGAAAAACATTTCTATGGCTCATGATTTTTTTTTTCCCCAATAAAATTAATGCTGCTAGGACTATGCAGTGATCAGCATAAAAAGTTCCTGTTTCCAAGGAGGTCATCTTTGAACTACAAGGATAGGGACTAGGTGATCTGTTGAGCTCACTTCAGGTCCTATAATCTGTAATTCTGTGTTTTCTAACTAGAATAGAAAATAGCCTAAAGAAGGTTGTCTGGCCAACCCCCCCAGAAAAGCCCAGTTTTTATAACTTTTGAAGGGCATATATAAAAATATTAGGAAAAGGGTTACTGTATACAGATTTTCAGACTTTTTAATACTTTCGCAAATTGTCCTTAGCTCTTTGGCTAAGTTCACATGGCAATTTCAAATATAAAATTTACATCCATAGTGACACTGAGGGAGGTGTCAGGACTTTTTCGTCTTGATCAAGTGCTTTTTCAGCTTATAGATAATTTCCTCAAAAACTGATATGAAATGGGACCAAAAAATCAGGATGAATGATCCAAATGAAAAAAATACAAGGAATGAATAGAGAAAAGAATAAAAAGAGGAGATGAGTTAAATCAATGTATCATATTTTAAGTGCTAACATCGTAGAGTATAATTAAGTTTTAGTGTTTTGCCTCAGGTTAAGGATGCTTTTCAGTTTTTCACTACAGCCTTCCTGCAGGTATCAACTCGGATCTGAGATGAAAATTTCTAGTGTTATACTTTTTCATGATGTTGAAATACCATTGGTGAGAGATCATAACAGAGAAAAGAATCTGCAAAAATGAGTGGCAATACTACTGATAAGGTCAGATATTAAATTAAAAGTTCAGAAATCCCTGTGGTATCATTCAAATTAATTGAGAAATGACTGAAAAACATAGTTCTAGTGCAGTTACCCACTAGTTAGAGGGGGAAGAAGTGACAAGTAGGCTGAAGCATTTAAACCAGAAAATATATCTTTACAGCAAACCTATCAAAAGCAAATTCTCATGACACAAGGTTAAAGTTCTTTATGGCCAAAAGTCTGGTTTCAATTGATTTGGAGAAAACTAGTGATGCGTAGTAGGCTCAGGAAATTCAGTTCAACAATATATTCGCATTAGTCCAGTGGATATCGTTATAACACCTCAAACAGTCTTAGTAGTGCTGGTTCCTCAGTAAAGAAAGGTTACATCAACTTCTGTGTAGGTTAAACATGAACAAAAGGGAGTGAAATGTGTAACTTGTTAATGCCACCACAGTACTATGTGTTTACATTTAAAATCAATATTTTCTTTTACATCATACTGTAGGTGACATATTCTTGGCAGTTAAACCTGTCAATATGGTAGATGTCCTTGTAAATGAATAATGTGAATAAGAACTTTTTTTTAAGCTTTTGGTTTTCTAAAAATGCTGGTATAGTTTTATGAATGTAAAGAATGGAATTGCTTCTCATAAAGGGTGCCCCCTTTTAGCCCAGTCTCCTGTATTACAGGGAAATGACATGAAGGTCAAAGCAAAACAAAGCAAACCAGCTTTCTTCTGTGATCATTTGTTCTCAAAACCAAAATAAACCAACCAAACCCACCCACCTCCCAACAAACTAATCTTCCCCATCAAAATGCCAATATCCTAGAAAAGGCTGGGTTATAAACATTATTGTATATATCAATACTTATGCACATAGCATAGATATATGCCTGAGAGCTCAAAATGTTCTTAGTGAGGTTTTATTCTGCTGCAACATTACGAATGACAGAAAAATACAGGGGCTGCTGCAGTGCTTATAGTTGCTCTTCGATAACTCATGTTTCTACACAGCTTTTAGTAACTTTTATAACATCTCAAAACCTCTTTTTCTCTGATCTAAAAAACTGATCTCATCCAGCAAAGATGAGAGCTATGACACCTTAAAAGTTATGAAGATAACATTAAAATTGAGAGAACAATATTGACAGAGTGTGTGGAGGTGATTATTTTACAACAGTATTTCCTCCTGTTTCAATTGACAGTATGTAAGTCTTAAGGGGTATAGGTTAAAATTAGGTGAAGCAAGGCCATTTCTCTTTTATTTAGGGTTTTAAATGCAAAGACATATATATGAAAAAAAAAAGAAGTCTCTTTTCCTGTTAAATTTTTCAAATAGTTTAGTACCATATGGTTTCTCTTGGTTTCTCTAGTATAGTGGTATGACTGAGATCTTCCTGCAGTATTTTTTTTTTAATAGTAAATTCCTATTTAACTTGAACCTTTTATTTTCTAATTTTTAAAGATTTTATGCTTCTTTTCTTTACCTTCCTGCATGTTTTCATGAAACTCTTAAGAAATTATTATTCTGAAGATTCTGTTCAATTGCATATGTTTCAGAATAACAGTTTTGCATCTGCCTAATTTCTTAAGGAAAAAAAGCTTAGAGAATTCTGAAAGTAATGAAAAAAACATTGATGTTTTTCATCAAACCTGTCAGTTTTAGGGTGCTTTGAACAACTCTTAATTTCAGTCTAAATGATTGACTTTACATCATACTGTAAGTGACATTTTCTTGGCAGACCTATATATTCCAAAAGGTTTCAGAAAGCATAAACATATGCAAGATGATAAACTGATGTCAGTTTTTTTCCATATATTGTCTGTAGCTAATAATTATTTGTTTAAAGCTTAGATACTTTCTCAAAACATTTGTCTAGCATCCACAAGTCTGTACTTTACACACAGACTTATGTATGGACCAGAGATTATATCTTTGTATTTAATACCTCTTCTCTTTCTTGCATTGCTTCCTGTTTATTCAAAACCTTTTTATCAAAAGTTACAGTTTTGAGGAAGCCTATACAGTGGTATTCATAGAAACACTTTTGGAAATCACAAAAATAATAATTTTTTAAAAGAGTCCATGCATCTGACTCATAAATTGCTTAGGAAAGTACCTATAGTCCTGAAATCAAGTGGAAAATCACAAAGTTTAAGTTCTTCAATTTACACGACTGTATAAACTGGACAACTAAATACTGCAATGTGTATTAAGGACTGATTTTGGACAGCTCTACAGATTAAATACTTGATTGTTAAAAATGCCGTTTCTTCATTTAGGCTGATTTTGCATCCTTAAGATAGAAAAGAGTTTCAAGCACTCTTGAAGAATCTGAATGATTCACACTTTAAAAAAAAAATTGTTCATCTCACCTTGCTCTTTTCCCTTGTCAGTATGTGAAAGGAGCTTCCCCTACTGTCAGTATTGCAAAAACCAGAACAAAGCAAAATAATCTAAATTAAAAATCTTCATGTGAGGCGAAAAACCCCAAATGATGTTCTCAGGCGAAGCAGAAAGATACTTCCCTAAGGCACAAAGCGGCCATCATATATCAGAAATCAAGATAAAGACAAACTATGATTATGAAATTTAATACAATGCTAGCAAATATTGTCTGACCTATTATGAATAGTATTTGAATATAAGCAAGTACTTTGAAAAATAATGTTATTGAATGGTAGGGTGGCACTTGCAGCCAAAGCAAATCCTGCCTTCTTTTCTATGAAACTGAGGATAGTTGTGCTTATGGATCTAACTGAATATGTTTCACCTTGCAGTTTTCTTCTACTGTTTGCATTATTATCATCATGTAGAAGAAATATGGAACCAGTCCAACTGAAGCGTCTAAAATTTTCTTTATTATACATACTATTTTCTACATGTAGTGGTTAAATATTTCCATCTTTCCTGGATTTTGAATTTTTACCATGTCAAATGTTTAAAACCATCTAACCTTACAGAACCAAAGGGGAAAAATCATAAAATAAAATTAAATGTGACCATTCTACTAAAACTAATTTACTACTACAACACAGTCATTTTACCAAATCAGTAAGTCTGACTGTCTTGTCTCTGAACATTTAAATAACTAAAACTTTTCTTCTAGAACATTCATGCTTTGCACAGCTTAGAACAAGTCTAAGAGAAATGGCAACGGAAGAATAAAAGTTTCTAAAAACAAATAACTTATTTCTTCACTAACTAAGCAATATCCAAAGACATCTGTTCAAATTTCAGAAGACTTCACTGAGGTAGAATTGATTCATAGAAAAACTGATTAAAATTTAATTGATTTATTTGTCCTTATCTTTGATAAAAATAAAATGTCTATATCTGGAATAATTTTATATCATTAGACTTGACATTTGCTTCCTGCAACAAGTATGCCTTAAAATGACTTCATGCAGTAACCCTGCTACTGAAGTGCATCATTTTACCAATTCTTTGCTCCACTTTCACGTATGTGAAAAGAATTTCACATTTTATTATATTCACATAAGTTGTTTTATATTATCTCAGATAGGAGGAAAACAGAATGTGAGAACGGTAGGAAGAAGATTGAACTGGAAAATTAAGTATCAGTTTGGCTACCTTATTTACAAAGACACGTCACATGACAAAATTATTTTTGAGATAAATATTACAGTAATAGTTGACCGACAAAATAAAGTGAGGTGGGTTTATCTAATCCAATCTAATTTAATCTAACCTAACATCTAATTAGTAGAAAAAGACAAAACTTGGAAAAGAAGCCATCCCAAGACTAAAGAACATGGGATCAATTGTCCTGTAAAAGTGGGGATGAAGAGCTGAGGAAACCAGTTTATATCACACTCCTAACATATAAATGACTTAATTATGATGAATCTCTGTGATGAAAGTTAACCACGTTTCACTTTGGAAAAAAAAAGTATTAGAAGTTATATTACAGTATAGTATACAACAAATAGTTGTTCAAGGTTTCCTTTTCTTGTCCTTTCTTCCCACTCTCTCAGAAAAGTATGTTTTAAATAAATTAAATTATAATTTCTAAAAGTCTTACATGTTCCTTGAGGTCCCAGGGAGTGCTCCATTGATCAGAACTACATTCACAGTGGACTCTAACCTACTGCAGTGTAAGCTCATCCTTGGGCGCACTATTCCTTTTAGCTTCGGAAGGCCTCATGGCACTGATTCAGCAACCATCTGTTAGTATATTACAGAAGCTTACTTCTTTGAATTGGGTAATTAAGACTCTCTAAAAAGTCTTTGGTTCTAACTGTCTTATATCTGAAGATGCCAATAGAATTTTGTGGCCAAAATCAATGGTAATTGGACAAAAACCTGAGAAGGTGATGGTTGTTTTCTTGTAGTTTTCTTGGGAACTGTACTTCAGGAGGCTAGTTCTTTTCTTTCAATAACAGGTGTTAATAGTATCAATGATGGAGGTGTCTACAGATCTTGTTTTTCTTCTGTGTGTGGAGAACAGACAGAAAAACTTTTTCTTTAAAAAATACCATTAAAAAATTGGCTGGACTTATACCATCTTGATTTTCCTCTAATAGTGGATATGAATGTTTCAAAACTCAAGAAGGAATACATGAAAACTGTAACTTTTTTTAAGTCTATGTTCCAAGATCAGTTCTGTTTATACTTTGACTCCGATTTATATTTTAGTCCAATTTTGGTTCAATTACTATTAGGTCTGAATTAGGTAAAGATAGTTTGAAAAAATTAATAGGAGCTGTCATTTTCCTGATACAGAAAATAAGATGTTATCTTCCTTTAAAGTTACATGTGTCTTATTTTCCTTTATGTCTATATACTCCCAGAAAGCCTGATTCTTTAACATTTCTGATTCAGAGTATATTTCAAAGAATTTCTTCTGCCCCATTGCAATCCATCGATTATACTGCCCATATAAAAATAAAAGAACATTGCATAAATGACAGAAATTTATTGGTTATTGAAACATTTAGAGAGGAAAAAAACTGTGTTGAATATGTTTATGTGTGAACCCCATCATGACTTTACTGAATTTCAGTAGAAATCCAAATGGCATGAGAAAGAAAACAAGGTGATAACATTTTTAGCCCTGAGCAACAGGAACAAGTGAAACAAATCCACTATGGGGCAGCCATTTGTGAAATATGTAACTGATTATTTAAAAGAAAAACTATATCATAATCTCAGTACAAGAGGGAAGAAAACATTAAGGACCTTTGACAAAAATCTAGAGGATGAGAAAATGAAGGATCTTCAACATGCACAGGAAAGAGAAAGGGAAGAAAGAAAGAAAGAAAAAAAAATCACAGGGAAAGGGAAAGGAAACCTAAGGCTTGTGTTTTGGGCCCTGAGATGAGAAAGCAGAAGTTCTTACATTCTCCCTGATTTATTTCTGCCATTATCCTAGAAGTGTTTATTATAGAATCACATAGACACACATTACAGAAATGGAAATGCATGTTTCTTAGAAATATTTTCAGTAGGCAAATGTCATGATTAATATATAATACTACTAATAATATTGTCCTTTATGGCAATCAACCAGAAAAAAAAGCACCTTTGTTTATAAACATATGTATTTGGATTATATTTATTAAAAAGCTGACAAAAGAAAAGTCAGCACTCAATAAATCAAATGTTAAATAACTATGGTTATTCAATACATTATAACTCACCTCAGAACAGTTCTGCATCCTGATTATGTAGATAATTCTCTTTTTTTTTTTTTTTCTTTATTTTCTCTGCACTCAGCCCTCACAGGGGTTCCAGTGAAGCATTTCACTCATTTGTAATTTTCATATTACTCCATATAACTTCTGTATTTGTAGTACTTTTCTGGAAGGTATCTGTTGCCTCACAGTTGAATCAAAACACCCTCAAAGCACGCACTTACTTAAATATTCCAACTGAATAATTTCCAGCTCACTAACAGAATTACTAACAAGTAGTTCCCACTATTAAATGCGTTATAGAATATTTTCTTTGGGATACTACAAGTACATTCAAATACACTGAAACTTTTAACATATTAAAAATGGACAAGGTTTTCCTTAAATACAAACAGCTGCAAAGCAAAGGAAAAGAGAGAAATATGCCCAGGCGAAAAAAAGGCTACAGAAGAAAAAGTTTGGAGCAAATGATAAACGTGAATGGCCACAAATAGGCAGCAGTGGATTCCTCTGTTCTGCCAGCATCTGTTTGGAATATATTACTGAAATCGCTGCATTTAGCAATGACTTCTGTAGGACAACACAAGAGAGAAAGGAGGCTGCATTGTGCTGGGAGGAATCAGCTAAATGCACTGCTTGAGACACGGTAGTTAGAGCAGTCCTGTCATTTTCAGCCAAAACTGCAACTGTAGAAAGAGATCCGCATATTAAGTCTCCCTTTCATTTTAAGTTTTTATGTTTCCCTTTCTTTTTAAAGCACTGTAAATCCTGCAGTATCCTGACTGGGTTAGGTAAGGTTGTCTTCATTTTTTCCTCTCGTTTTATTACATATGCCTGCATAATGTCTCCAGTGCAGCTCTATCTCTGTCTACTTAAATGTTTGTAAATGTTCCCCTGCTCTCAAAACAAAAACAAAACCCAGAAAACCTACAAGTCTTATTTTTTCCTTAAAAACAAAGCAATTAAAAAAAAAAAAAGTTCTCAGTTCCTCTAAATAGATATGCCTGGGAAATACTAGCCTGACAAAGCCAACATATTTTCTAACAATATATTTTTTTTTTCCCCTCAATTTCATCAAGATTTGAAGAAAAATAAAAAAGTTATTTCGCTTTGAGATAGAGAATGCAGAATTTCAATAACTGTTCCTTCTCTTGAAAAAATAAATAAAATTATTTGGAGAGTTACCAATGCAACTGATAATAGCTTCAGTTCTGTTTATAAATGAATTAAGTAGCTGCTTCTACACCCTTCAATGCTATGCAAATGTGCTGCACTAGAAGAATTACAAAAAGAGCAAACTATGGGGATTTTTCCTAATCTGAAAAAAAAAAAAAAAAAGATTTTTCTTTCTTCATGTTCACCATTTTTCTTCTGTGGTTTTATAGTTATATGTCGAAAAAATTCTGTGTAGGAAGGTAAATGAAACCTTTTAATAACAGTAATGTGAATAAATTACATGTCTGGTCTTTATTGTAATATAGTTGCAATTAAATGTATGATAGTAATTATTCCGCATGTGTATTTCATTAGCTTACAAACTAATTACTCTGAATTTTAAATAGTAATTGAAATACATTCAAATTTATCTTCATAAAACAGTACTGAAAAACACAGGAAAGTTGCTAAAAAGTTTCTTTCAATAGTATAATAAAGTAATCATTGCTTCTGGCCTAATAATTTTTTTTTATCCTTTCAGTGTATATAACCTTGTTTTTGCAATTAGTCTTCATATCATTACATGTAATGATTGGAATGTAATGGTTGACTGAAGAAAATGTCCTTTACGAAGAAATTTCTATAGGACCAATATTCTTCCTATACATATAAAAAACCACAATCAAGAGATTTTAAAGATTCTTTTTTAGATTAATATTGATTTATTATTTAAGCTAGTTAAAAAATTAACTAGTATTGTTAATAAATTAATTTAATTTTAATAAACTGAAGTAATAAAATTACTATAAGATTCTAAAAATAATTAAGAATGTAAATATGTGTGTTAATAAGAAGCCAAAGTATTTAATGCTATTGTATTTTTAATATAGTAGATATTAGTACATAATATTCTGATATTGGATGCAAGCAGTTTTACTACTTGAATATTAAGGGCTGATATTGTACAGAATATAAATATGAGCTAGTTCCTCTTGGCTATATATTTTAGAATAAGATTTGTTTAAGATCAGAAGTTGCATGGTAAAGCCACAGTAAAGACGTATTATTGGTTCCTGTTGGGTTTTTTCTTTTTTTTTTTTTATATCTCCACAGAATATTATTGCATGTTGTTTTAATTATCATATATGCAATATGGACATTTTTATTAATCTATACGAGAATATATATTGTGAGTTTGGAGTGAACTATTGTGTGAAACACTTAAAGACAACTGCTGAAAAGGCCTGTATACCCAACAGATTATTAAAATTGCAAACTTAGTTTCCATTAACATTTTCTATTTTGGCATCTTAAAAAAGAGTGGAAGTTGATTTCAGCAGAACATCCTGTGGGGAAATTAGTTCATTTTGCTAAAGTATCTTAATAATTACAGTGACATCAAGGTTAATTGCTTAATCTGTATTGCCATAGTGCAGTCCTGTAGAAATCCCAACACAATCTGTTCTATAATTAGTGCCAGAATATCCATTTATAGAACAAGCTGTAACTTAAATAAATAAAAAAAAGAACTGATATGATTAATAAATAAGATTTACAAAAGTGTGTGTGTGTTTGTGTGTGTGTATATATATCTGAAGAAAGGGGGTAGATTTCAGAAAACAGAGCTTTTAGAAACATGGTGTGTTAAACCCTTGAGGAGATATAAACAGCTGAAGTAGAAAATAATTTCAAGCAAGAGGTTTTTTCTCCTTGTTCTTTTTCCAGCTCCAGAATGTGATTGCCAGCCAACACCATCAGATTTGCATCAGGTCCCATCTTCATAATGCGGTAGTAATCCAACAGATAGTGTCTTAGTCAAAATATGCTTAGCTCCTAAATCAGGTGAAGAGAGTTTTGTCTGCAAAATGTAGCAATTAAGTTACAGAAAACATTCTTCTTTCATTTGAGTATATTCAAGTTGAACGTGTACACACTTTGTTTTCACTCTTCAGGGCAATTACTGTTCAGGTCCTTCATGTTTCTTCAAAATGTCAACAACTTGATTAACTCAGTTGAAAATGCAAAACTTACAGAAACATTTAAGTTGTGCATGAACAACCTAGTGGTGTTTAAGTATTTGTTATTTAAACGTAGTACTTAGGACCCAAACTGACTTTTGATTGCCATAGTAAATGTCATTAGTTGGCACATAGTAGTCACATATGAAACTTATGTAAAAATATTGTGTTGTATGTTATTCTACAATGTCTGTACAACAAAAAGATTGTATTGTACAATATTGTACAATATACACCTTCATCACATTATGTTCAGCATCTGAAGTTCTTAATGATGCTGAACTTAAAATGTCATAGTTGAACTGGTAGTTTATATTTCTGTTCTCAGTATTCCTTACATGCACAAAGTGGGCCCTAGCTGATAGAGATAACAAGGTTCCACCAAGTCAGTGAAAGTGTACTAATTCATAGCAAGTAACACCCTAGCTGTTATCTTCCTTTTCAGGAATCCTGAACAAGTTCACCAAGATCGACCATGTATATTAGAGACTCCCTCAGAAGTGATATCATAGTCATCTGGGAAAGGAACACATCACATCAAATCTCTCACCTCTTCAACAATATTGCATTGGAAAAAAAAAAAATGTTTAACATAAAAAAAAGAGTTTTGGCCATGAGATTATTCTTTCTTTTTCTTCATACTGAGTTTCTCCCATCTGGCATTCCTGTCCCATTTCATTGCATCCATTTCACTGATTTTCCACTTTCTGCACTTTATGTTTCCACATGCATTTTCTTTATATATTCCTAGATACTTCTCCATTTATGTTTTATTATTTTATGTGCTAATACTCTATTTTATTTAATATGCAGTAGTTCTTTTGTGTATTTTCTCCATAGGACCTGTTTCTGAATGCCCTAAATGCACAGTAATTGTTTTCTCCATGCTACCACCAGAAACTGATAGACTTACTATGCTCTGCTTGTCCGATGTCAGAAACAGGGTGATCAGAGTTTATAAAGTAATTGTGAATATTCTTCTACTTCATCTTTGGGGTTAATTTCAATAATCCTGCTTATTACTGAGTTTACAGATTTGTATTACATTGACACACTTCATTAGTGCATGGTCCCATGCAGTTTTATTGACTGTTCAAATTCTGAAGATATGCCATACTGAGGGACAATGTGGGACCCCTGATAACTCAGGATGGTTCCCTTCCTGCTCTCTGCTCCTTTTTGGAAACTCTCGGTTCATTTGCACATTACTGCTTCATATTAGTCATCAGTTCTTGCTGAATGCTTATTACATCTGAGGCAGAAGCTGTGAGTTACTCTGCGTTTGCTAACATGGTTTTCAAATAACCAGTATCTGGAGACAGAAACCAGCAACTGGATCTGTAATAGTCAGCTGTACAATTGGTCTTATTTTCAGAAGGGTTATAAAGAGAAGTTTTAAGGCATTCACTATTTATGTAGCAACACAGAAACGAAATTCTGCTTTTAATGACCTTTAAAGAAAAGGTTCTACAGATTATATCTATGCCATTTTTACAGAAATTGGGATAAGTAAATCACAGCCAGCACGAATCTCAAATATGCACCTCCGAAAAATATGACAATGGAACAAAACATATTCTATCATCCTTTATTGTGTTATGTACAGCTGAACTGAAACATAGAGCCTGTATCCTTGAAAATATACACTTCTTATACGTCTTAAGATATACATTCCATTATTGAACTTAAGCCCATCACTCAAATGTTGATATCACTGTGATAAAGCCCAATGATGGTTTGATTGCTTTAGATACTACAACTTTTACTTTGAGGGAGTTGAGGAGGCAAATTAACCCTGATTTTACAAAGGGGAGAAATCTGTCCTTACTACACTCAAGTGCAATACTCTCCAAAGTGTGATCATTAAATAAGGAAATGTCTCTAACGACACATACTTTAAATTATGCCATATTTAAATTTCCAAATATAATTTTCATCTGCCTTACCAGCCTCTATCCATCTATGTATCTATTTGAGTGATTTTGAAGGCATATACCTTTACACACACACACTTGAGCACAAGACTTATGAGGAGCAGCTGAGGGATCTGGGGCTGTTCAGTCTAGAAAAGAGGAGGCTGAGGGGAGACCTTATCGCTCTCTACAACTACCTGAAAGGGGGTTGTAGTGAGGTGGGTGTTGGTCTCTTCTGTCAGGTGGCTGGAGATAGGACGAGAGGAAATGGCCTCAAGTTGAGGCAAGGGAGATTTAGGTTAGATATTAGGAAAAACTTTTTTACTGAGAGGGTTGTCAAACATTGGAATGGGCTGCCCAGGGAAGTGGTTGATTCACCATCCCTGGAGGTATTCAAAAAGCGAGTGGACAGGGTACTCCAGGGCATGGTTTAGGGGGCATGGTTAATGGTTGGACTCGATGATCTTGAAGGTCTTTTCCAACCGAAATGATTCTATGATTCTATGATTCTATGACATGATATAGATGCCACAGATAGATACAGCTAGATATGGAAATGCTTTATGTTAGTACTTTTCAACCTGTAACTTTTAAAATAGACATTTTTTTAAAACAGTAACTAAGACTACCATGCACTCAAAAATAAAATGTTCAAACCTTTAATTTTCCTACATTTTACTTAGTTATTGCCTCTTATTCAGTGTTTAACCATCTCCAGGGAAAGATGAATCAACTCTCCCACATCTTGCAGCAGTTTCCATTTAAATGGTTTCTCAGCTAAACACCAATTTAATTTTGAATGTTCATACTACACAGTGGGAATTTATACCATTTACAGTGCATTTACCATAGCAGTTGAGACACTGTTGTTGAGAAATGTCATATGAATCTCTTTCACCTGAACAAAAATTTTGTTTTTTCAATTCCCTTTAAAAAGGTAGTTGCTAACCTGATAAGTTTATTTTGGCAGTCAAACTGCAATTAGTAACCTGCAATGTTATCAAAAAAGAAAGCTGAAACATAGCACAGCAATGAGTCCATACTTGCATGTAATTGCAGCTTTCTTTTTCTTTTCCACACAAGTCAAAACAGTAACAACTTGCAAAAGACTGGGAGTCTTAGTAATGCCCTAAGCTTTCTAAAAAGCATGTTTTAATGTACTTGTAGCTGAATAATATTATTTGGTTCTCTATTTTCCTCTCCTTGTCACCACAGATACCACTTAGAAAAGTTTTATAGCTCGTAAGATACTATCCTGGTTGAAATCAGGTAGCCACTAACAGGAAAACTACTTCTTAGCTTTGCAGATTGCTTACTGCACTCTATTAAACTTTGTCATTTATTTTAAAAGTGCATGGAGCCATTTGATTTGTGTTCTCTTGCAAACCTCTTTGGTTTTCTTTCAAAAAGATATACAGCAGAATCTAAGGTGAGATCTGGTTAAATGAGAATTAGACAGCTGATTCTAAAACTCTGCTAACAAGCTGACTTTTAGTTCAGTATTTCTAACTTTTGATAAGAAGTGCCCATCACAAGTAGGTAAGTTCTTTTGAACTGTGCAGTGTTGTGTAATTTCAGATTTCAGTAAGAAACTGAGAAGAGAGAATATTTTTACTTATTTATTTTAAAAATACCAAGCACTGGATAATAAAAGATTGATTATGTTTATAC
This sequence comes from Harpia harpyja, assembly GCF_026419915.1. NCBI lineage: Eukaryota > Metazoa > Chordata > Aves > Accipitriformes > Accipitridae > Harpia > Harpia harpyja. Next base: position 50,864,147 of record NC_068945.1, read on the forward strand.
ATGATACAAATCCATATTCATATTTAACTAGTACTAAGCAAGTATTTTTTTCCAGAACTTTAAAGTACAACATTAAAGAATGTGTTTACAATGTACCTCCTGTCATTTTATCTGTGGAAGATATCTGCTGTTCAGCCTTAAAAGGTCACATAGCCTTGGCTTCCGTGACTTAATCAATATGGACTACATGGCTCTGCATCAGAATAAACAGCCACTGCTGCCTCTTCCTCTTTTTCCAGATGAAGTACTGTGTTATTCCTGATGTCCTCTTACATCTGGGTCAGGTCTTTTCCCACATTCATAGTCAGTGCTTTGGGTGACCAGAATGTCTGTAATGACAAGGAGAACAGTGGAGCAATGTTAATGCAGTTGTATATGACTGATTGGACAATCTCAGCAAAAATTGATCTTCCCATTACGCCTTTGAGTCCACTAATGTCATGTTGTTTTTTCAAAGAGACTTAAGCCTACTTGATAGACTTGTTCTCAGGTATTCCATTCCCATGTCAGAGGGAGTAAAGGGTGGGGTGATAATCAACACCACTAACCATTGAACTGAAATTAGTTAAAGGATTAATGCCCTTTCAAGATAATCATCATACAATTATTTTGGCACATTTCTGAAGGTCACCTACTCAATGCAGGACCACGTTTAGCGGGGTTTTGAATATCTGTCAGGATGGAGGCATTACAAACTCTCTGGGCAACCTGTTCCAGTGTTTGACCACTATCACAGTAAAAGATTTTTTCTTATGGTTGAGTGGAATTTTCTTGAATTTATGCCCATTAACTCTTGTCCTGTCACTGGATGTGACTGAGGAGAGTCTGGCTCCATCTTCTTTACCCCTCCTATCAGAAATCTGTAGACATTTTTCTCTCTCTCTCTCTTTCAGTCAACCTTGCATGAGGTTTGGAGTGGGTTAGTGTTTTTTTTGTTTGTTTGTTTGATTGATTGGTTGGGGTTTGGGTTGTTTTTTTTTCCTCTCATGTAGATTGCTCATGTTTTAGAATGAGTTTCTTAAGGTCAGAGAATAAAATCTGACACCACGCTATAATTATTCAATTAGATAGCAAGGGAAAAGAAAACATTGGAAGACAAATTTTAGATTCATTAATCACTATGTATTCATTTTGTTCATTGCATTACAGCTTTAAAAGATTAGAAATCTTCAGTCTGTATTCCTGATGGATTTGGGAATGTATTTAAAAGAGACTGGCATTCTTAGTGTTCTGATAATTTTAAAAATTACCTTGACTGAATAGGGAACACATTTCTTTAAAAGCATGATGAAAAGTGAAAACTATAATTTAGACCTTTTCAGACCGATCTGTTGAGTAATGCACGATGTCTTTTGGGGTAATTGTTGGGAATATGTACAACAGCACCTGCATAAATGGAGGAAACTTTAAACTATATTTCTAAGAAGTTTCTACAGTGTCATGGTTTAACCTCAGCCAGCAACTAAGCACCATGCAGCTGCTCGCTCACTCCCCCCTCACCCAGTGGGATGGGGGAGAAAAATCAGGAAAAGAAGTAAAACTCATGGGTTGAGATAAGAACGGTTTAATAGAACAGAAAAGAAGAAACCAATAATGATAATGATAACACTAATAAAATGACAACAGCAGTAATGAAAGGATTGGAATGTACAAATGATGCGCAGTGCAATTGCTCACCACCCGCCAATCGACGCCCAGCCAGTCCCCGAGTGGTGATCCCCCGCCCCCACTCCTCCCAGTTTCTATACTAGATGTGGCGTCACATGGTATGGAATACCCCTTGGCCAGTTTGGGTCAGGTGCCCTGGCTGTGTCCTGTGCCAACTTCTTGTGCCCCTCCAGCTTTCTCGCTGGCTGGGCATGAGAAACTGAAAAACCCTTGACTTAGTCTAAACACTACTTAGCAACAACTGAAAACATCAGTGTGTTATCAACATTCTTCGCATACTGAACTCAAAACATAGCACCGTACCAGCTACTAGGAAGACAATTAACTCTATCCCAGCTGAAACCAGGACATACAGACTTCAAGACAGTAATAAAATTAATGAGACCTACAGATATATTTTGTTCTATCATTATTTTAAGTCCTCTAAGTCTGTAATAAGCTTCCAAATTTTTCACAGAATAATAACAAAATGTTTCATTTTTGCAGGACTATTATTCACAGGTCTGTTAATCCTGAATTGTTTTGTTAATCAGATACATAATACAGTTTTCCAAACAGTAGTAGTGGCACAAATAAAGCTGTATTTTACAGGGAGAAACATACAGTTGCAGTGTATGAAGTGGGGAATACCTAAAGTCAAAGGAAAAGGGGTGTGTGTAGCCTGAGATAAGCATGTTTTGGGGACCAACTGTAGCACAACCATTCGGTCTTGATTTGGTGTTACTGCATTCTGGGAAAAAGAATGTTGTGAATACTGTTAGATATAAATAGACCTGCTCAAATAAATGAGTGTTTATTTATTTATTTATTTATTTTATTTCTTCTGAGTTAAGTGAAAAATATTGTTACTATTTGCTGCCTTGTCAGCTTCCGAATCAACTCCATTATATAAAAATAGAAGGATTTTTGAAGCCTTTTTTTTCCTCAGAAAATCTTTGTTTATAATTAATGACAAACACAGGTTGTCATAGTCATTAAAAAAAGTAATTGAAAGAGATTTAATGGCCTGAGTTATAAAGAAGGTCAGACTAGATGATCTAATTACTTGTGTTACTGCAACCTGAAAACCATTATAGCACCTGAGAAGCCAAAAGTATAAAAGTGAAGATAGACAAATAAGATAAATGCAAGAGTTTAAAATTTTGACTAAAATCTTTCTAGTAGGAGAAGCAGCATCCTAAAGACTGTAATCTTCCCAATATGAGGTATGTAGTTTCATATAGTTTCTTGTTTTCCAGGTTGCAACAGAGAGAAATAGTTATATCCTAAGTTGATTAATCATGTTGAAATCACATTAATCACCTTGAAAAGGAGGTGTTTTAATTCAATGAGATGATTCACAGAAGGAAGCGACAGTTAGCTTTGCTCCAGGCTTTGCTTTTGGTTGGCTGAAGTTAAAAGAAAAAAAAAAACACCTGGTTTGGGCCTCTGTATTTTTTTCAAATTGGTTTCTAACTTTGATTAATTATTTTTTTTCTTAGAAAAATATTAGACAGTTAGGTCAAGCATGGGGGACATTTAGAGCTTCATCTTAAAGGAGATGCAATCTATTTTTGGAAGTCTGGTCCTTAGACTTCTCTATCACACAGTCTCAAATCACTGCAGAAATAATAAAGGGAGAGAAGGAAGGTGTATATAGCTAAGCAATTCAGTGCTAACAAAGGAGAACCCAATCTATTTTTTAGTGAGAAGACCATGCTGTTTATAAAATTATAAAGGTTCATTTAAAGAGAAAGTAAAAATGCAATTATAGAAAATAAATGACCAAATTATGAGTTCAGAATACATTATTTTGTTTCTCACAGAGCATAATTATATTTGTGTCATTTGTTCAGTTATATTCAAGGTTGTAGCAGCACTTATATTATAAACCCTATATTTCAAGGGTTTATAACTTGGTAGTAAGAAATTTACTTAGCAGTGAAAATTAACACACTAAGTGTTAACCCCAGAACATGTTATTTTACAGTCTTTCTCATTTCTTAACACATGGATGTGTAAGACTAAAAAGGAGGAAGTCATTAATTGGGCCAGAGGTAAGTTATTTTGGCACTACAGCTAAAATAAGAATGGATACCTTACCCCGTTCTTCCTAAGTATTCACAAGTATTCACTGGCAGGAATGTTAAAATGTTACTGTGTGGTAGTATGCAAAGTTCCTGTTTGCTCAGTACTGGAAAATAACAAAAGTAAATGCCCTCCATGTTGTCACCAACTTGACAATAAAGGATCCTTTTTTTTCCCGTTTGTTTGGTTGGGTTTTGTTGCTGTTGTTTGTTTTTTTTAAATAAACATATTTTTGATACTGCAAGCAATTCTCAATTCATGTTTTCCTTCACATCTACTGTCTTTTTTTTCACTTCTTTGTCAAAAACTTGCACCAATTTTAGTTCCAGTGCAGAAGTTTTCTGTAGTTTGTTATTTGATTTTTTCCTTTGGTTTTATTACTTTACATACATAGAAATGTACATGATTGTATATGTGTATATATATTTAAATATGTATATAAATAACAAAGTGTCAGTCTTCAGTTAACAGGTTTGATTTAGCCTGTGTATAAAGAATAGCTGTAAGATTTGCACAGAAACAGAATCAAAATAATGATTTCCTTTCAGTTTTTCTGAAAGTTGAACTGAAATCCACAACTCAAAGAATTGCTAAGGAAGTTACTCCTGGTTTCTAACAGTTTCATTCTACAAAGAAATGAATTTGATGCAGACTTACAGTAATATACGTCTTTAGTCAGTGGTACTTCTTGAGCAAGGGTCATTTAGGTTTTCAAGTATACTATTTATTTCTTTGGGGCTGCAAATATATTCAAAGTAATAAGAACACTTAAATAGTTATATAACTGAAAGACCTTAATTGTTTTATAAAACTGATATTTCTTTTTGACTTTCTGTTTCTTAAATTTTTCTTGTCATTTCTGCATTATTACTTTTTTTCTGAGACTGAGTCTCTGCTGAGGTTTTAATTTTTTCAGGCTAATTTTTAATTATTTATGTTTTTAACTGATTGGCTGATTTTTAATTACTTTAATTCATTCCTATTTTTTTTAACTTGATAACTTCTGACTTTGTTCACTATAGGAATTTGTTTGCCTTTATTTTTAATTCTGTGAAGTAATTTCATTACTTATTTTCACCTCTTCATATATAGATTGCAATTGTGAAAACTCCTCAGAGGCACATACCTGCATACAAGTCTGCAGTATCTGCATTTTATTGTTGGACACTAAAAATTTGCTGTGCAGCACAAGTAAACATGGACACAAATTTTTCTGTTGACTGTGTTTATTATATAGGTAGCATAAAGTTGGAATATGACCTCACTGTAAGTTAGAAAGCAAACAGATATTTAATCCCTGACAAAAAGTTCTAAAAAATCTATGAGGTTTTACCAGGATTTCTTTCCTAGGAGCCTCCATCTGTCCATTTTTTATTTTTAGGCCACGTTTCAGCTGTTGGTTTTGTATTCAAATGTGTTCTTTCTCCTACTCCTCCCACTTGCAAATACAGTCACATATCTTGGAATGCCACGTGTCTCACATAATATCAATAACATTCATAGGAACAACAAAAAAATCCCAGAACTACTTAATTATTTGTTGTCCTACAATGTTCTACAATGCTCAAAACTAAAGAGAAGATAAAGAAACATAAGAGTATCATAAATTGTGGAAACTAGAAAGGTTATTTTTGGAAGATTTTTCTTGCACAAATGGTGACATTTGGAATTTAGATTTTGTGTGTGTATGTGTGTACAAGCTTTGAGACTGTGCTCTTCACTTTTGCTCCTGACATTTTCTCAAAAAATAAAACCTACATTATGTAAGCAGTTTTCTGCATAGCCTTACATTGAACCTAGTAAGGCTGCATGCCAGGGAAGAGGTTGTTGCCTGTGAAACAGGTTTCCAAACTAGTTCCAGGAGTACATTTTGCAAAGGAAGTAGCCAAGAAAGTTTCAACCTTCATTGCTTGTTGATGGGATGGAGCTGTATGGCTTTGCAGTGTTTTTAGATGTGGTCATCATTTTGTCTTAGCAGCTCTTATAAGCAGTCTGGAGATTGTTTTAAAGTTACCATCTTGGGGTTTTTTGGATAAAAAATGGAAAGGCACACTCAAATGATCTATGTAAATAAAAAAGGAAAGATCTGTATAAATTTATTGTCCTTGGTGTGTGGTGTGATTACTGCACATTTCTTTTTCTTAGTATATTTAATGTTTTAGAACATAACTTACTCTTTTCACTTGTCTACGCAACAAAGGGAGTGATGAGACCATCCTGCTACACTGCAAAGAAATGGTGAGTCCATAATTCCATTTTTAATGCTTGGGTCAGGGTATCTGAAAACTACATAGTGACAAGTCATAAGAAAAAAAATGTCCCGAGACATCCAAGTGTTTGGTGAGTCTACATTGCCTTGTAGCAGAAGATATGTTTAGAGTTACATGTTTTCCCTATCAGATGTTAAAAGAATATAGCACATTCACAGCATAAAACACTTCTGTGCATAAAGCTAATGTTCTGCTATATATGATACAATTTGCTAACTTATACAGAATTGAGTCAACAGAACACCATTTGCTGCCTAGAAAAAAGTTATTGCATACCAGCTTAGAAGTATGACAACTACGATAATTTGAAATCAGCTTATAGAAAACTACTTAAATAGTTATTTTCTTATTAAGAACGTATACTTGAGCTTACATAAGTTTGCATGAGCTTACATAAGGTTACACACATGACCATTTAAATGATATGGATTATGTTTGTCCTCAGTTTAGCTGAAAATTAGTTGCTTAAACTTAAGTGACTTGTGCCATTTCAGACACCTACATATCCACGTGCAACTGACAAGTACTACACAACCTGTGCTTTTCTGGAGATAGAGCTGGAGAAAAGACAGGAAAACTCTAGGATACTTAATGTGGCACTAGATGCCTGTGTTTAAAGCAAGTGAATTGATCTCTTTCTTAGACTCTTTACCAGGTAGAATTGGTCCCGTCCCATCTATTCTAGACACATCTTATGGCTGCGTAGATTGTCCTGTAAACATGTCATCTCCCTTTGTTAACTATAGGAGTGGGGTTTATCTGCTGAAAGATTGGTATGTATTACCCACTGAGACTCACCTGGTATACACCAGGTCCTCAACTACTTCTCAATATGGCTTAGGCCTCTGGAATTGGTTCTGTGCTATATCTGCAAGTCTTATGCACATCTCATGCCTGGTGAAGACTGTAATGGCACTAGGTACCTATGTTTAGGCAAAGAGCACTTACTGAAAGTGACATAGAATCAGAGAATCATTTAGGTTGGAAAAGACTTTTAAGATCATCGAGTCCAACTGTTAACCTAACACTGCCAAGTCCACCACTAAACCATGTCCCTAAGCACCACATCTACATGTCTTTTAAATACCTCCAGGGACGGCGACTCAACCACCTCCCTGGGCGGCCTGTTCAGATGCTTGACAACCCTTTCAGTGAAGAAATTTTTCCCAATACCCCATCTAAACCTCCCCTGGTGCAACTTGAGGCCATTTGCTTTTGTCCTATTACTTGTTACTTGGGAGAAGAGACCGACCCCCACCTCACTACAACCTCCTTTCAGGTAGTTGTAGAGAGCGATAAGGTCTCCCCTCAGCCTCCTTTTCTCCAGGCTAAACAACCCCTGTTCCCTCAGCCGCTGCTCATAGGACTTGTGCTCTAGACCCTTCACCAGCTTCGTTCCCTTCTCTGGACACGCTCCAGCACCTCAATGTCTTTCTTGTAGTGAGGGGCCCAAACCTGAACACAGTATTTGAGGTGCGGCCTCACCAGAGCCGAGTAGAAAGGGACAATCACTTCCCTAGTTCTGCTGGCCACACTATTTCTGATGCAGGCCAGGATGCCATTGGCCTTCTTGGCCACCTGGACACACTGCTGGCTCATATGCAGTCGGCTGTCAACCAACACCCCCTAAGTCCTTCTCCAATGGGCAGCTTTCCAGGCACTCTTCCCCAAGCCTGTAGTGCTGCATGGGGTTGTTGTGACCCAAGTGCAGGACCCAGCACTCAGCCTTGTTGAATGTCATACAATTGGCCTCGGTCCATTGATTCAGCCTGTCCCGATCCCTCTGTAGAGCCTCCCTACCCTCAAGCAGATCAACACTCCTGCCTAACTTGGTGTCGTCTGCAAACTTATTGAGGGTGCACTCTATCCCCTTATCTAGATCATTGCTAGATAATAAAAAGAACTGGCCCCAAAACTGAGCCCCGGGGGAACACCACTTGTGACTGGCTGCCAACTGGATTTACCTCCATTCATCACCACTCTTTGGGCCTGACCATCCAGCCAGTGTTTTACCCAGTGAATAGTATGCTCATCCAAGCTATGAGCAGTCAGTTTCTCCAGCAGAATGCTGTAAATACACGGTGGAAGCAATGATCCTAAGATAGGATAAAGCAAGAACTGTTCAAATAACTGTTACAGATCTCACTTAAAGAATATCCTATTAAAAAAAAAAAACAACAAAAACCCAGCAAAAACTCACCACCCCTAAACCTCATAATACAGCCAAAAAAAGTAAAGGGAAAAAGGCAAAAAAAAAAAAAGTATAAAAAGACTGCAAGAAACAAAAATATTATTGGTAGACACCAACAAGAAATATACCAAATGTTGCTATGTTATGCAAAACAATCTCTAAAACTGTGGTATGCTGTGCAAAACAATGGTGCTGGTGCAACCACTATTAGAAAAATTGGAGGTATTGTTATCACACAGTTTGAACAGCAGCTATATGATGTGGCTGAGAATGCTGTTGTGTGGATATAAGTGATCCCAAACACAGCTTGTATGCAATAATGCATATTCTAAACATTTTTACTGTCTTAGGAGGTCATCCTCATACTGTCAAGTTAGTGCTGGAAGCTGGCCCAACAGTCTCTATACTGACATAAATCTATTTACCTAAAATGCTTTAGAGGTTTGCTATGTACTAAACCTAGATTAAATCCAGAGAGCTACTGAGGAACAAAATTCCTGTGATAAACTGTTTGCAAGCAAATAGGACTTCAGATTCCTATCAAACATCTGCTGGATTGTATATTGTGCAAAGTGATATTCATGTCCTAAACAAAAATTGATTTGCTGCTGTGCTCGTGCAGATAGCAAATCATTTCAAAACCACCAAACACTATTATACCACAGACTTTCGAATTCTGCTTTTAAAAGTAACAGTGTCAAAGGAAAGTCTGAGAAAAAGGTTTGCTCGCAAGATTAAAAGTCAACCTAATATCAGTTATGTGTTGTAGAAATTATAACACTTAGCGTTTTAAGTGAGAGATGTTGTATTCCAAAGGCTTAAAGTTTAGTTCTAAGACAGTAATGAAGAAATTGAGTGTTCCCAGTGACGTTAAAGCATTATATCAGCTTTTAGGAACTGCTGTGATTGCAGCCATCCATTTCCACCAACTAAGAAATTATTTGCAACACTTTATTTGTGAAGTAAAATTGTTCTTTTTTTTCTTATTTTAAGGGTGCTTGACACCAAAGAATGCTACTAAGTACGACACATTTCAAAACATTTATATGTTAGTCTTTTCCACTTTAAATATGACTATACAGACCTGCATCAACACCCAGTATTTTTCAAAGAATGATGTTTGCAATCCTCCATAACATGTCTGGAATACAATATTTTCTTTATGATGCTGCATTTGAGAAGACTTCCAAAATTCATGAAGAAATATTGTCCATATTACTATCTATCAATACAGCAGGGCTGAAAATGAACTTGGCCAAATGTCGCTAGAGATCATCTTTTCTTCAATGTATAATTTTTCGAACAGATCTAAGATATGAACCATTCCGCTCTGCTGTAGTTATAAAAAAATTGTCTTCTCTTATCTTGACACATTTAACATTATGCTTTCAATATTTACTCAGGACTATGGTACCATTGTAATACTTCTGAATACAGTACTCTCTCTATATCTTGAACTTTGCCCTGGAAAGCTGCTGCTCTATTATGAAGATAAAAAAACCCCTCACCCTATAAATAGTTCAGGATTTACACTCTCTAATCTTGAGTTACCTATCATTATCATTATTAATGTCTTAGATTTACAAATTAGAATCACATTAAATGCTGAGAATGTTACATTTGCTCAAAAACTTTTATAGAAGGTGCTAAACCGTGTAAGTTTAGAAGGAGGCACATGGTTGCCTACAGATTCTAGAAAAATGAATAAAAACATGAATTTGGTCTGGGAATTCAAATTACACGTAGGTCATAATCTTTTGACAACAAAAACTGTAAACAAGAAAAAAGAACCCTATATCTGCAAAACAGCAGACTTGGGCATGGCATGGTTCTTGTTTTATATTTGCTTTTCAGCAGTGAAAAAGAAACATTTTGGTCATCTATCTGTAACAGCGTGTTTTACTTACTTCTCACTAGCTTTCCCAGAATAGCTACCCAAGGGGAGATCAAGTCTGACAAACATCCTATCAGACGTAAACAGCGTTCTGTATGGACTAAAGACTACATTTGGAAAAGCTGCAAAATGCAATGATAGTTATTTAGCACAGTTGACATAAATTTTTGTTTCCTACTTCTCTTCTGCTCTTTCTAAACTCTACCTCTCTAAATCTTGTGATTATGTAAACATCTTGGAAAATAACTGAAATGATAAAGGTAGATTTCCCAGCCACCCTATGGATTTGGGGAACAGTAGCCACATCCACTCTCTGATTTATCTAGCCTAAGCAAAATGCCTTACATGACTAAGTCCATTACCTATTACAGTTTGTTACTCCTGTACTATATGCTCTAAGGTCTTATCTTATCCTTGCAGGAGAAGATGTCAGGAAAGAGTGTAGTGTAGAAAAGGTACTGAATTATTGTCAATCTCTGTTTTTTTACCCTACTTTTTTATTGCGGATAAAGAAGGTTCCAGTTTATTCTTTTAGTCCATCTGCTTTCCAGTGCAAACACACATTCAAAATGTAAGAACATTTGATGCTTTGTGTGGAGGTCGACTTCTCTAAAACATACTTATAAAAGCAGTGTCTGAGACTTGTTAGAATTTCTTTAAGAACTGCCCTTAGCAAGTCCATGTCAACTCAGCATCAGCTTTCTACCCTGCTGTGTTATTTTAACAATGTGCGACCCCAATAAGACTGATCTTGCATTTGTACTGCAAAGGCAGTCTGAAGTAGTAGAGGTATCTCAGCAGGTAGTTGAGTGTGCACCAAAGGTATCCTTCTCTAGAAACTGCTAATGGGTATTTCCTGTTATATAAGACCAGTTTAAAATTGAAATAAACTCTCCACTCCATTTTTTTTTTAGCCATATTGCTGCTTAGCAAAAGAAATAACAGATTGTAGCTTTCTGCAAATTACTATAGCTACAGAAGAGATTTCACAAGGAATGCCATCTCAAGGACAATACATTATGCTCAGTTTCTACAGGATTGCACACAGTGTAATGTGAGAGAGTAAAAAATATTTTGATGGATGATTCATCTGTGTTCTGATAATGGGGTTGATTAAATGAGTCTGTTGGTATATAAAATTACATGTAGATCTTGCAAGTCTAAACAGGTGTTCTTCAATCTTAAAGTCCTTGTGAATATGTTTTGATAGCCTGCAGATGGAGCAAATACAACTTTGCTGTATTCAGTTGGAAAATTACTTTTGTCTTCACTGATGAGCTTGCTTTCTGAACAATGACATTTTAGCAAAACATCACTGAACAGAATACGTTTGTTTGTAGAAAAATTATGTAAAGAACCTTCAGCCTGGCTTTGGAGATTTCAGACATTCTTATATCCACACATTTTGAATATTCCTTCAAGGTGAAATAAAACTTTCTCCACAGTAATTGCCTCACATTAATTTAAAATTTTAGTAAGTTTTAAAAGGAAGACAATTTAGAGATTTACTGATATTAAGATTTGCTACTCCATCCTTCTTCCACTGAAGGAGGTAAAGCTATGCCTACATTATTTTTTGCCAAACAGACCTGAGACTTACTGAAGCAAGTGATTTTATGATCCCTTCCATTTCCCATTTTCCATTTGTACTGCTATTTGCTAATCTAGTGAGCCTCATGCCTATAGCATCCACACTGTGGGGACATTCATGTTACACAGTATGTCCAAGTCAGAACCTGGAGACCATGACCTAATCTGTTTTGTTCCTAATTTATTAAAATTCCAATTTTGACTTCCTGAGTCTGGATTTCAAAATCCCATGCTCCAGGGAGACTTAATCTGCAGAAAAGATGTCTTATATTTTATGGAGTTAGTTTAGGCTAACATACAGCTAGCTTACTTCAGCTTCCTTACTCTTGGATTTTTACAGCCTCTTTCCACTATGAACTTTCACCCTGGCTTGCAAGTACATTTACATTGGACAACATATACTTCTCAACTTTGTCTATACTCACTAGGCACTTCAGAAGCAGTCACATAGTTGTGGTCTCCAGCTAAAATGTATAATTGCAAAGTTATTATAAGCCTTAAGAATGGTTGTTTTCACTGGCAAAGCTCTAGATGAAAATTTGTTGAACACTTTAACAGTGCTCTGCCCCTTTTGTGAGCCCTTTCAGTCCTTTGTTATCACCCAAACTTTATAGAACCATTCCTTTGATTGCAGAAACGATTAGAGCTTCTTTGAATTCAAAAGGATTAGGTCCACTCCCAACAATTAAGATTTTGTGCTGCTCTAGTTTTTCTCTGTAGCTACCCTCTCCGCACAAGCTCATCTCAGGACCACTAAGTTTTAAAAAATGAAATTTTTGCCATGTTTTGTTTCTCTCTTGCTTTTTCTTTGAGTCAATGAATGTTATATTTCTGAGATGTGCGCTCCCCTGAAATGTTGTTTCTCAACCCTCTCCCCCATACACCATTTCTTCTGCCTGTAAAGCAGTGGTACTCTTCAGTGCTGAGGCATTTGCCCTCTTTTTAAAATTATGTCTAGAAATATACTAGGAATTATTTTTTGTAAATACCCTTTTATTAGTTTAATAAAATTACTTTTCATTACTGTAAATTGATATTTTTGATATTTCTGTGTAAATAATGGGTAATGGGTAAATGCCTTCCGAATTTTTCTGGCTATTCTTGAGTGACAGCACGGAACTAAATAAGAAGTAGTTCTAGGACATAAAATCATAGAATGATAGGATATCTCAAGTTGGAAGGGACCCATAAGGATCATCAAGTGCAACTCCCTGCTCCTTGCAGGACTACCAAACACTAAATTATATGACTAGGAACATCATCCAGATGCTCCTCGAACTCTCATAGGCTTGGTGCCATGACCACTTCCCTGGGGAGTCTGTTCCAGTGACCAAGAACCCCCTCAGTGAAGAACCTCTTCCTAATGTCCAACCTGAACTTCCCTGATGCAGCTTTGTTCCATTTCCTCGTGTCCTATCACTGGTCACCAGAGAGGAGATCAGCACCTCCCCCTCCGCTGCCCCCCATGAGGAGGTTGTAGACTGCCATGAGGTCACCCCTCGGCCTTCTCTTCTCCAAGCTGAACAAACCAAGCGACCTCAGTCACTCCTTGTAAGTCTTGCTCTCGAGATCTTTCACCGTCTTGGTCGCCCTCCTCTGGACACACTATAACAGGGCACATGTCCACTGTAGAAAGACATGCTTGCTAAAACATGTATTAGAAACACTAATGTTCATAATTCCTTACAATTATGTTGTAATCATGGTGATGAACTAAGAGGTAAATGGTATTAGGCATTAATGACAGCATTTTCCCACTCTTCTGCCTGCTGTAAGAAAGATTAAAAAATTATTACAGTTGGGTTATGGGTTACTGTCAGGAGCATTGTAAAAGTCTAGCTGTCTGTGCTAAAAGATGGATCTGACATGCCACTGAGAGCCATGTGCAAAGAAATTTTCACCTCTTTTCCTCTTGACCTGTGAAAAGCCTGAAGATGCCTATTGGGCTTGTGGAAGCAGCAGCACTGGACACTAAGGAACACTAGGAAATTACCACCACAGCCATTTCTCAGAAGGAAGTACTTATTTGTATCGTTCTTTCTCTCTCTCTCTTTCCATAATTTTTTTTTTTCACAGACAAAATTGCCAATGGACAGTATGTATGTTATTTATCCAAGAAAACATACATAGCGTAAAAAGGAGAAGATAATACAAATACTCAAAATCTGTAGTGAAATGCTGGTTCTTTATAAATCCCTTTTAGTAAATAATGGAAAAAAGTAATATGTTCAGAATCTACTGATCCTACCGCTGCCTGCCAAACTTATTAGGTGTAAGTGAGCAAGGATGTGAAGAACTCTAAAGGGCTCACTCTGAAAATGATATGATCTTTCACATGAAGTTATGAACCAAAATATTTCAGAGTTCAGTGTGTAGTTAAAAACAAACGGCTACACAATTTTAAGAAGCCAAATACTTCAAGTAGTTTAAGTATTAAAAAAAAAAAAAAGTAAATTAAATCCTAAAGTCCTAAGCACCCCGTGCTCAGGCATAAATTATAGTTTTAATTAAATGAAGACTTCATCCACAACTCACAACCATGAAATTTTTAACTGTAAAAAAAGAACTGCACCAGCATTAACTACTTATGTGTAAGATGGTAAAAAGTTTACTCCTTTCTCCATTATTGAACCTAATGTCACTCTGATATTTATTCACTACCTAATTGGTTTATGACTTTCTCCAGAGAACAAGTGTGTTGCATCATTTCTCAGCTGGATTCCAGGTGAATGTACAACTACAGTGATCTGTAAGCATACGGATCTTCCAAGTGTGAAGACTGTTACTTTAATGTTATCTCATGAAGGAAAGGTTATCTGTCTCAGCAGAAGGCTAGAGTTCCAATGCTAAATGAGGAGAAAAAAAAAAAAAAAAGTTAAAAAAAAGGTGAAGATTTCTTCCCTCTAATTAGGTAGAAAGAAGGTTTTATATTTTAAACTTAAGCTAAACTATTTGAAACAGAATGAATAACAAGCAGTAAGAACATGCTTTGTGCCTAAAAAGTCAATGCCATAATAAAATGGTAGTTTGCTGTGTCTCATGCTGGTTATTTCTTCTTTCTTTGTTTTAATATTAATAATTTAGTCTTCACACAGTACAAAGGGCTGTGTTAATATGGCATTGCTTGCAGGTTAATATTTCATGTATGAATTGTAAAATGCTCATGCTTTGATGGAGCTGAACCTGATATAAAAATCATATGAATTTTAAATAACAAAGTTAGTGGAAAAGGAGACAATTATATAGGCCAATTAAAAAAAATGCCCTCCAAAATAAAGTGTTATGCCTTCTTTTTTCCAGAAGCTTCTGATTACAAATATTATTATTAGAGCTGGGAATTACAAACATTACTGTGAATTAATATTGACAGTTATAGGGTACAATATTCTAATTACATTTATTATTGCTCTGTTTATAATTATTTTAACTTTATTCTGCTTAATACTATAAAAGGAAATGCTAAATATTTTTAAAGAATCTGATATGATTTTAAAGAATCTAATATATTGATTAATGGCAAAATTTTTATGATGTATTACTTATTTCACTATAGCTATTCCACTGAGGCAGGCACTGTGTAAACATTATATGAAACAGGCATTATTTGGTCCAAAGATCTTAAAGATTAAATAAAAAAATAAATCTAGAAATTAAGGGTGCTTCACTATTTAAGTGTCTCATACCCTTAAGGGCACTGAAGAGATCAACATCTTTCTGAAAAGCAGCCTCTTCAGGAGGCCTCAAGTCACTTCTTTCAAACTGAAGACATCCAGTTTAGTCACTTTTGAAATTTAAATCACCCTGGGCAGCTTTCCTATCTTTTTTTGATAACACATTATTATCTGGTGATAGTTACGTAATAACACTGTTCTTGCAACCCTTTCTGGATCATGATATAGTTTATTTCTGGACATTTTAAACACTTAGAATTCATCTTTATATCAGCTATCAGACCTCAGTATTCCTGCTTCAAATTTCAGCATTAAATATTCAACAAATAACAGTGATAGAACTTTACTAAGGTAGAAAATTGTGATATAGCCTCTAACTTCACCACCACCACATTAGTTCAAGTCAGTCTTCCCAAGTCTCAATTTCTCTATCAATAAGATGAGGATAATTATATTTACTTACCTCACATAGGGCAGTGAGGTTTATTCAAGTTTTTAAAGAGCTTTAATATCCTCAGGTGGAAGGAATTAGGGAAATGAACATACATTCTATGCTAATCTCTAAATACAAAGAGACATTTAAATGCTTCTAACGAGTAACATTCTTTAGAAATGGGATCTTCCCATAAGTCCCTGTAAGTTGCCATTCTGCGGTAAGTTTAGACCATTAATTTACATTTTTAAACAAATATAGCCTATTTCAAATAATCTACTTTCAGCAAACACCATAATAAGAAAGGAAGCTTGACATTAAGGAAAGTGGAATAAGCTGCCTCTGCTATGAGGTCTTGAAGCACAGACATGGACAGTTACTGTGGTATAGCTCTGTACTGCAAACTCCCAGCCAATTCTGCCTTGTGCTTAGCTGTTTGTTCACTTATTTCCTTAGCAATGGTGAGGAGTCCTGATTTTTGCTGTTGTTGAAGACTGATCTCCTTTCTATGAGTTATGTGCATATCTATGTGTTTGTGAGAAGCTTTCCATTGCCCTTCATTTTGTACAATCACTCTTGATTTCAAGGCCAGGTGTTGTGTCAGTGAAAATATTATAGGAAATGGGTGAAAGATGAAGTAGTCTGTTGTATACAGCTTTCAGTCTTTTGTAT
This sequence comes from Harpia harpyja, assembly GCF_026419915.1. Taxonomy (NCBI): domain Eukaryota; kingdom Metazoa; phylum Chordata; class Aves; order Accipitriformes; family Accipitridae; genus Harpia; species Harpia harpyja. Next base: position 50,880,603 of record NC_068945.1, read on the forward strand.
CAGTATCAATGGTTATGCACAGAGAATTAGAAGATAAGGCTTCCCTTCCCCAAAGTGCTGCGATAATCAAGTGCCACAACTCCTTGAAGTTTTACCAAACCATAGGACATAGTCTGGGCTGTATTCTCTGATAAGAATGAGTCAACAGAACAACCTTGAAAGAGGCTGCCTAACATTTAATTATTGAATGAAGAGTGTTAAAAGAATGTTTTAAGGTCATTTTAAGGGCTAAGACAAGGCTCAAAAGACAGATTTCCACCAGAATAAACTCTACGAGAGTTAGGAACTTCCATTTTAGCAAGTATAATTTAGAAATTTAGTTGTTTTTATTCTTTTAATTTTTCATTAAAGTCCCCATTTTATTGCACAGGGATTCTCATATGCTGACAGCTGGTGTCTGAACCTATCTGAAATAATCTCAGCAATATTTTTGTCCCAAATAGTCATGCATAATTGTTAGTGAAGGTGAAATCATTCTCAGAATTTTCCTAATTGTGGTTTTTCCAATCTCCCAAATGTACTTTAGGGAAGCACAGTTTGTTACCAAGCAAGTCTTTTTGTCTTGCTAGTGGAGAAGATTAACCCCTGTGAACATCTGCATTTCTTCAAAGGAGATACTAAGAGTATAATGTAATTTATTTCCATTATTTCTCTTTGTGTGCTTTTCATAAACATATACTACACTATATCATACTGAGCAATCTTTTTATAAATATTTGGGGAAAAAAAACCCAATGCTTTTGATCTTGACTACTATTTTTTCAATTTTTTTGTGTGTTTCAAGAAAAATGTGTTGGGAGATAATAAATGACATTTATTTTATACAGAGACAGAAGAATTGATTAACAGAATAACAGGGTTATCACATAAGCTCACAAACCAAGAGTCAGAGCTTGGAGCAAAACATTATCAATGATGATCCAGGCCTTGAATAAGTACTAAAAAAAGGTATTATTTACTGTCTTTTGGAGGAATAGCTACAAGTTAAGCATTCTATGATACCCCACAGTTTTCACAGCTTTGTTTTGAAACTTTTTAAAATAATCTATTTAGTAGTAACATAATTCTTATCATATTATAAGGTGGTAATGTTCCAGTCTATAACTACCATTTCACTAAAAGAAGGTAATTTCATTTTGGATGGTCTGCCTTTTATTAATAGCTCGTACTTGAAACAAAATACTTATCTGAGAGTTAAATGGGTCTGTAAAAAAAAAATGTCTAATGTTAAATGTTTTTAGGTAGCAATCTATTGGAAATCACAATGTGAAAAAAAAGAGTCATTCACAACTTTTGTTTTAAATCTGTACTCTGCTTCTTCTGAACAACTCAACCAGAAATAACACAGTTTAGCATACCACGTGGTAGCAATGTTTCAAATTACCACTATGTGGAGGGAGATCCCCTGTCAGAATTTGCTCTCATTATGTCGTATAATATCTTAAACTGCATAAAGTCATTAAAAGAGACAAAGGATAGGGCTTAAGGTGATTTATTATGCAAATACAAGGAATGCAGCTACGGAAGTATCTTAGAAGAATAATTCTGATAGGGAAACTGTTTTGCTAATTTCCCGATCAATATCTCTGACTCAAACTGCAAAAGGAGTGGTGGCTGCTTCCTTAGCAGACTAGTGTAGTGCAAGGGTGTAACAGTAGCAACAACAATGTAGAAATAATATTAGTATTTCAAAAGCAGTTTCTGCAAGTTAAAAAGATGAAAGCTTGACTGAATTTAGGCCTAAATGCATGACCAGTAGTCAATATAGAGTCATAGAATCATTTAGGTTGGAAAAGACCCTTAAGATCATCGAGTTAAACTGTTAACCTGACACTACCAAATGTCAACTGTCATGCCTTCTATCATTCTCTGCATATGCATTTTACACACTTCTTAAAAGACCAACAATTTTGTTTATTACAAACTGTGATTTTAGGTTGAAAGGAAGGTAGCATCTAGTATAACAGACTTAATTTCCCTCAAATTTCCAAGAAAAAAAAACAATGGACAGATTGCCAGAGAATTAACATTTCCTCAGTTTTCACTACAAACTTAACAAATAAACATAAACACTTCTTACTTACCAGGAAAAACATAGTCAAAGGATAATTTCCTCATGGTTCTGTAATAAGTAGAGAGTGGTAAATAATAGTAGTTCAGTAATCAACAACATAGATAGCAACACAAATTGTTGAAAGTTTCTTCATATGACAGCAACATTGACAATGGGAGGAATGGTCATTGTTCTTTTCAACAATTATTCCTGTTGAAAAACACTCAGAAGAACTATCAGCCAGTGTTCCTTCAACCTGAAGTTTTTTTCAGAAAAAAACAGAAACTGAAATTCACACACTGAAATGCAGAAATTTAACGTCAAGTCAGTATGCTGGCTTGTGCCCAGGTAGGCACAAGGGAAACACAGAAAGAGAGAGACCTGTTGTGGAATTAAAGAGAAGGATCATGAGATATTAGCAGAAAGAAAAGGACCGTGTGCTTGAAAGCAAAGATATGTTAAAAACTTTTTTAATGTCATGTTAGAAGACAGAAATAAACAGAAAGGAAACCAAAAGTAGCAAAGTTATGGTGTGAGATGGATGGTATAGGCAAAAATACTGAGTCAGGAGATAATGAAGGAGAAGTATGTAGAAGAGAAAAGACAAGAAAATACAAGCCCACTATGAACTGGTCATGCTGAGAAATATGTGTTAGGATTACATCCTTCTTTTTTCCCCCTTGAGTCTCAGTTTCTGCAGTTCCATGATGCTATCTTGACCTCCATTTACCTTCCTTAAAATAAAACTTTCCTCTCGGAGAAAGAAATTTATGCAGAGAAGTTGAAAAGCAGGCTTCAAATCCATTGAAAAATTTCAAAATCAGATGAAAAATACAAGGAATATTTATTTTTAAAATAATTAGATTTCTCTTTTTAGAGTCATCATTTTCCAAGATTTGGTACAAGGTTTTTGATTACTTGAGGTTGGAAATGTATTTGTCTGAAATGAATGTGTGATGATTTGCTTACCAAAAATAATCAAAAAAGGTCTCATTTAACTTCATCCCATTTTGATAAGGCCATCATGTGCAAAATGAGAAGGGAAGATCTGCACAGTAACAGAGAAGTGACAAAAAATTTGGGGAGGGGTGGTGGAAGGAGGCAGGGTTTTCCAGTCTTGTGCAACTTTTTTCTTCACTGTGAGTACAATTCTGATGTTGCCTCAGTCCAGATTTTGTAAACACTATACAATTCCTATACAGTTCAACAGCTCTAATTGCCACACTTCCTTTATTTTGGAGACTGTAACAAAGCGTGGCACTAAAAGATATATTTTCCATTGCTCTCCAATGATACTGTTGGAGTATTTATATAACATATCAGTCTTCATGTGCACCGTGTTGCCAACAAGGTAAGTGAACACATTATCTTAGTTGTGGGTAAAATATAGGAAGCAGAGGAATAGTAGGAATGAACACGCTAATCAACCAACAGGAGGGAAAAATATGTAAATTATCCTGAATATTTCTGCATAGTTTACAAAAGTGATTCTAGCAACATTTGTTCCCCACCCCGCCCCAAGATTTGATTCTCAAAGCTGTCCCAACTTAAGTTTTGTTCTCATGTTCCTCTGTGAAAGCTTATGTCTGCCATGGATTTCACAGCATGGACTGAGAGAAAGAAAAACTACTTCTGAGAATCACAGAAGCCAATGAAGTAGCTTCACCCCACAGGGTTCTAGAAATTCTTAATTTAAACTATGAATCACTTTGCCACAACCAAAAGAGAGAGACTCCTAAAGTGGCATCCTTTGAGGGTAATTCTGCCCTTAGATCTGCACTATATAATACAGACATTTGGAACAAGTTAGGCATGTGAATCGCTGATGGTGGCCACTGCACTTAAAATGGTTGTTGATTATTCTGTCAGACTAAAGGAAACGTTTTTCTACCTTGAAGTCTTCATTTTAATGGTAGATCCCCTTTAAAAGCAATGAAATCTGATGCCCCAAATTAGCATAGTCTGGATATTGACTGGGTTTGTTTTTTCTTCTTTTCTCCCACTGTTTTCAAAAGTAAATATGGAGCCAATGTTGTGAGTACAAATTCCAAGTGACTTCAGAAAGAATAATTTATATTCTTGAACTTCTTTGGAAGACTACCCAATAGGGATCTGTTTAATGAAAAGAGTTTTACCCTTTTCACACACACTTTGGAGATAAAAAATGCAAACTGTAGTACCTGAGGATGTATTATTTATAGTTGATAACACCAGATGGATGATTGCTAATAATGAGTTAAATAAGGCCAGTGTGGAAGGTGATGAGAGCATGAACTCACATCGTGCCATCCTTCAGTAAGAGACTAAGGCCTCTCAGAATGTGCGAGGGCAGCAACATCAGTCCATGCCAAATAAAGGAATTCAGGCTCTCTCAGGCTACTGGACAGATATGTATCGGGATTTAATCTTAGATTTGTGTCAGACCTAAAGTCTGTTTTTCAACTGAATTAGGGCTGCAGATAGCATGATTTAATATCCAGTGCTGTATGTTTCTGGCCTTCCTTAAAAAGTTAAATTAATCATCATGGAATTAATTTTTAATTTCCAATTTTAATTTTTATAAATACCTAACTAAATAGAGTTCATTTTAAAATTAAATTATCTGAATCTATATGTCAAAGTGTGCCCATCAAAGTTTCCAAGCTGTCCTATATCGCTGAAGGTCACAATATCAATATTTCTTCCCTTAAGATTATAGTTGAAAAGTTAGTGGCAAAATAGAAAATTTAGATGTATCGACAGATTCTACATGAGAATAAAATCAGCTGGAAAGATAAGTGCTCAGTTTAATTATCTTTTTCTATAGGCCCGGTGAACATTTTCTCCATTTGTTTTTTAATATACATTTCATTATGGGAACTTTTTAATTCCCTTAAAAAAAAAAAAAAAAGGCAAATTAATAATATCAGGAAATTTAAAAATCCCAAATCCATATAGAAACTAAAGCTTAATAGATAATACCTGTAAGTAAATCTGCTGACAGTACTTAAATGTTATTGCCTTATGAAATTTAAATTAAAGACAGTAGTGTTTTCCCCTAGTTCTCATTCCCATCAAAAATATTTTAGTAAATATATACTTTGCCTGTAAAGGTAATTAGTTTAGACTGCATATTTCACAAACTACTTTTTCTTTTCCAGAATACAGGAAGATTTTTTTTTTTCTTTGTTTTTCCACAAGTTCCATTGCAGCTATATGATAAGTATTTTGGTTTTTTGTAAATCTAGTTACAGTCATTGCCAAAATAACACATAATGCCCTGTCAAAATCTTTCTTAGGCATTGACTTATACAAATGTTATTATTTAAAAAGAATAAATAGTCCCATCAAGAAAAAGTGTTGACATTAAATTACTGAAATATTTTTAACAGGTTTATGAAAAGCTCTCTAATGTATGTTTTTATGTCTTAAAGATACTATATTTCATGAAAGAAATTACTTGACAGGGCTGTTATGAATTTTCATGCTTCCTAATGACAAAAAAGAAATAATAGTGAAGGAAAAGTTTCCCATGATAAACAGATTCCTCTGTCATATTTGCAACAAAATGGCTTTCCATGACTAATTCATTTACTCAATTCATTTAAATAGAACTTCTCTTGAAAAGATAAACACTGATGTTCAAAAATGAGATGTATTTTCATTGTACATCACTATACACTGCAGTATACATTTAAGTAAGTAACTTGTAAGTTGTCATGAAGTGACAGATAAAATTAGACAAATTGTTAGCAAAGATATGTATCATGAAGCTAGCCATGTATGACTACTACAACATAAGACATGAAAAAGTATTCAATTTTTACAAGAGTGTATAATTCCTATGTTGTATTTCAGTATCTTTATCTGGAGTCCTTCTAAAGAACAATTTTGTAGTCCAAAAATTATCTATTTCCTTTTACCTGAACATAATTATGCAAAGAATTATTTGTGATAATGAAACTGTCTCCCTTGTGGAATCTACTGTCTTATGACTTGACATCAGACTCGCATAATGCTTGAGTTTGGAAGGGTCTCTGAAGGTTACCTAGTCCAACCCTTCTGAAAGTCTATCTTTGCTCCAGACCTCCCCATGGGTCTTGGGGGCCTGGGACTTCTGAAGGCAAATCTTAGCAGTAAAGGCCAAGGTGAAGGAACAGGCAAAGATATTCAATGACTTCAATTCCTCCATCACCAGCCGCCCATTCAGCAGGGGGCCCACATTTTCCAAAGTTGCTTTTACTACTGATGTACCTGTAGAAGCCCTTCCTATTGCCCTTCACAGTCCTTGCCAGATTCAATATCAGGTGGGCTTTAGCTTTCTAAACCTCATCCCCACATGCTCAGACAGTGTCTCTATATTCCTCCTGCTTCCACATCTTGGGTTTTTTTCTTATGTTTGAATTGAGTGAGGATATCTTTTTTCATCCATGCAGGCCTCCTGCCACCTTTGCTTGGTAATTTAGTCATCATGATGGACCATTGTTGATCTTGAAGAGGGTGAATCTAAACACACACACACACCCAACCCCCAAATCCCCCCCCAAAACCCGAACAAAACAACTCAGCCAGCACTCCTAGACCCCTTTTCTCTCTAGGACCATGTCCTATTGAACTCTTCCAAGCAGGTTCCTGAACAGGCCAGAGTCTTCTCTTGAAGTCCAGAGCTGTGATCCTGCTAATTACCTTTTTCCTTCCTCTCAGGATTCTGAACTCAGGCTCTTGAAGCTACAGGGTCTTAGAGAAGATCCAGGCAATCTCTGTAGCACCAGAGATGAGACAGTCTGCTGATCTCCTCCAGGTCCTTTATTTGGCAGCACAGGTAGTTCATCAGTATGCCCACCTCCTGCAGACAAGAAGCATTCCTCCCTGCCCCAGGAAGAGACCACAGGCACTCCCTACAGCTCTAGTGCTGCATAGCTGTGTCCTCCCCCAAGAAACTGATCTGGGTCAAAGCCTCTGATGTTACCGTGACAGCTGCTCCAGTGCTTGGTGCGCAACACCTCATCACCGTCACTGAGTATGCATACACTGCCCTCAGCAGAGCTCCTGACCCCTTTCTACACAGAAGGCTATGTCTGTTAGCTGCCTCCAGTGAGCTGTACTCAAGACCAGCCCTTACACGGCTCCCTTCCTCACACGTGCTGCAAGGGTGCCTGATCATCCCTCACCAGGGTCAGCTGGGACAAAAGCTGATCCCTTTGCTCAACAGCTCACAGAGCTTGTTAGAAGCTGCTAGAGCTTGGCAGCCACAGCCCCCCATGGTAATCCTTCCCTGTCAGCAGCAGGCACCCTGATGCTCCTCAGAGACCTCCCACAAGTCCTCCAGTGATCTTGGACAAAGTTCCCAGGAGATCTAGGAGATTATGAAGCAGAGCTTGGCAACTACTACACAAACTGCTGTGTCTGCTGTTTAACTGCCTTAATTGCCTTGTATTTAGAATGAGGATACATAATGATCATAGGGATAATACATGATTCCTGGAATGGGCTGCAGAGAAGTGTCATTGTATTTAGAAAACAGTGCTGGAAACTTAGCCCATGATTTACAAGCCTTATTAGATATTTTTGCTTTTATCTCTTGTGGACCAAAACATAATTAGAAAATAACAAATATTATTATTCACATTGTTGCTGCAACATTTAAGTATCTAACAGAAGCAAATGTCTGGTGTGAGATGATGATTAGTTTGGGAAATTCTAATGAAATTATTATTCAAATAAAGATCAGATTTCTTATCCTTTTCCTTCCTATAGATGAGCAACATCAGATTAAACAATTAGCTATTTATATAGTATACAGCTCAGATCATAATCTCTAAATGGTGTTTGGAGCCAACACTCAATTCTATCAACCTCTAATGAGATGACACTTTAAATCTCATAACACATTGTACAGTTAGGGAACACCAACACACACACACACACACACACACACACGATGCTGGAAAAGCAGTCAGGGCACAACTGTTCTAAAAAGCTTCTAAGAGACATAGATACATCACTTAATATCACTGTTTACTCTAATGAAGAAGAAACACCCTCAGTGTAACTGGATAAATGTTCTTTCATTTAATTTATTTAAAAAATTTGGGCATTATAAGTGCAAAGGCAGTAACAGAAATTAGGCAGGATGTAATTACTGGTGGAAAAATAAATATACTAACTGTAGGTCTAACAAACTCAAAGTGGCCTGCATAACTGCATAGATTAGCCAGGAAATAGAAACCATTCTTTGTAATATATTATGTCGGTATGGAAAAAGAGGATATAGAACAGAATATATTTAAAATAAAATATCTAATGGTTTTTGTTAAAATAATCACAAAATACACTTGGAACCACTGCCACATTCTCTCCTGACATCACTTCACTGACTTCAAATGGAGCTAGGCCAGCAGAGAATTTGTTTCATACAATTCTTGTAATGTAAGGTGAGAATTAATTCCTGCAATGATGGTTACTAGACAGATCAATTTTTAGCTTGTATATTCCTTAAGAAAACATATTCCTAAAGACCAGAAGACAAGTACTAAACACAGCTACATAAACTTAGTATGTAAAATGTAATTTTGAATTTGTAGATGTAATTCAATTGAAAGTTGAAGTATAATTAGTTAGTGTCTTTAATAATATTATATCAATCTCAAAGATTAAAAAAAAAATCTCTATTTAGGACACTACTTTTTCTAGGTGTTTCTCAATGGATTGTATCTAGTAAATTAAACATAATTTGACAAGTTTTTGGTTGGTTGGTTGGTTGGGTTTTTTTATATATAGCATGAATCTTCCTTTTTTTCTTTTCCAGTACAGACGCAGGATTTTATGACAGAAGTTCGAACAGCCCTATGGCTCAGCAACAAAAATGACTAAGGCCCCTATAGAGTACTTTTCTTAGCACAAGGCTACCAGCTCCGGAAAGGCAAATTATTCTATATGGAAGGCATTGGCATAAATACTATCTAAATCATAAATAAAAAATTATTAATTCCTGCCATAGATATCTAAAGTCAATAGGTTCTCCCTGATCAGCCCCTCTGCTACCTAGGTTAAACTTCTGATACGCCTGTACCTTCCCTACCTGCTGCCTGCCAAAGTCTTTTCTGACTCACACCAACAGAGACATTCTTCTAAATCTTCAGGCGTCGCATCTGACAGCTATTGTTTAAAATCTAACAAAGTTATCAGAATATTGATTTCACTGAAATAGAGCTGACAGAGTGGGCTTAATTCAGTTATATAAATATAGTAACTAGTGGCATGTGAGATCCCCTTGGTTGTCCTATCTAGCCTCTAGCTGCCATTCTAGAATACAGATCTCCTGGAAGTTGTGAAATTCTGTGAACAACATGAGATGTCTGATGATCTACCGCATCTCAAATGATGCTAGATATCTATCTGTAAACAACTAAATCATGCTCATGATGATGTCATAGTTCATGTACCTGTACTTGTAATTAAATCTTTGGCTCTAGGCCTGCCTGTCTTGGCCTAATAGCCCTTGCTACCCTACCCCAAAAACATGCTAGTAGACAATGAGGTCTCATAAATGTGTGCTCTCCATTTCCTTTTGCTGAATGAAAAACAGATCAAAGAAAGCCTCATTCAGCCCTAATATTTAGCAGTGATATGAAATTATGAATTTCTGACCTCTGAAAATGTTATACACTTTATGTTAAATAATTTTTTGATAAAACAATGAAATGTTCAAAATGACCAGGGTGCCATCATATCTCTTTTCTTCCTTTTTGGGAGCTCAACTCATCACCCTCTAGTCATGCCACATCCTCTTATCCTCCTCTACCTTCTGCATTTGGTATCCACAGAATTTATACTACAGTGTTTCCCCCAGTACAGCAAGACTTCGAATTTTCATTTTCATGCAAGGACCTGTTCCCAAACAGATGTGTGACAACCATCATATTGACTGCTTCTATCATATATGCCTTTTCTATCACCTTCAGAAGTATTTAATTCTCCCCATCAACTATAAAGGTGTGGTGGGTTGACCCTGGCTGGATGCCAGGTGCCCACTAAAGCCAGTCTATCACTCCCCCTCCTCAACTGGGCAGGGGCAGAAAAAATACGATGAAAGGCTCATGGGTCGAGGTAAGGACAGGGAGAGATCACTCACCGATTACCGTCAGAGACAAAACAGACTCGACTTGGGGAAATTAGTTTAATTTATTACCAATCAAATCAGAGTAGGATAATAAGAAATAAAACCAAATCTTAAAACACCTTCCCCCCACCCCTCCCTCCCTTCTGGCTCAACTCCAAACTCCACTCGCAGTTTTCTTTACCTCCTCCCACCAGCAGCGCAAGGGGACGGGGAATGGGGGTTGGGGTCAGTTCCTCACACGTTGTCTCTGCCGCTCCTTCCTCCTCAGGGGGAGGACTCCTCACTCCTCCCCTGCTCCAGTGTGGGGTCCCTCCCATGGGAGACAGTCCTTCACGAACTTCTCCAATGTGGGTCCTTCCCATAGGCTGCAGTTCTTCACGAACTGCTCCAGCGTGGGTCCTTTTCCACAGGCTGCAGTCCTGCAGGCACAGACTGCTCCAGCGTGGGTCCCCTGCAGGGTCACAAGTCCTGCCAGAAAACCTGCTCCAGCGTGGGCTCTCCACGGAGTCACAGCCTCCTTTGGGTGCATCCACCTGCTCCGGTGTGGGGTCCTCCACAGGTTGCAGGTGGATATCTGCTCCACCGTGGACCTCCCTGGGCTGCAGGGAGACAACCTGCCTCACCATGGTCTTCCCCACAGGCTGCAGGGGAATCTCTGCTCCGGCGTCTGGAGTACCTCCTCCCCTGCCTTGGTGTCTGCAGAGTTGTTTCTCTCATGTATTGTCACTCCTCTCTCCAGCTGCTGTTGCACAGCAGTTTTTTCCCCTTCTTAAATCTGTTCTCCCAGAGGTGCTACCACCATTGCTGATGGACTCAGCCTTGGCCAGCAGTGGGTATATCTTGGAGACAGCTGGCATTGGTTCTATCGAACATGAGGGAAGCTTCTAGCAGCTTCTCACAGAAGCCACTCCTGAAGCCCCCTGCTACCAAAACCTTGTCACGCAAACCCAATACAAAAGGGAATCTCCTTTTTACCTAGGTAGGCCTCTAATTTTGGACCCCACTTTTGACAAGGTGTCTCTTGCTATTAGAAAATTGCCTAGGAAATATTTAGCAAGGACTCTACACATGTGAGCCCAGGATCTCTGAAAGAGTGTTACCTTGTAGCAATTGACAGACATGCCAATAAGAAGAAGAAGAAGAAGTAGTAGTAGTAGTAGCAGTAGTGGTGGTGGTGGTGGTGGGAACTAGTAATAATAGTAATAGTAGCAATAATATTAATCCTACTACTACTACTACTACTAAACAATAAATAAAGCCTGCAGCCTGGAATTAAGAGTTCACAGCAGAATTCAGCTGCCCAGTAAACATTTAAGGATGTAACAGTAAATGCTTTGCTCCAGGGAGGTTTCCACCCTTCCCTAAAATCTGTGAGTCCTTGTTTCTTGGTACTTTATTGAGGTCCTGTATTCACATAATATTATGTTTGCTTCCTGCAGATAGTTTTGATTGGGAAAGATCTCAATATGTGGCTACTTCCAAAGTTCCTTGGGGCTCTAGACAAGATAAAGTCTCTACTTCTTTTTTTTCCTCTTTTTTTTTTTTTTTCCCCATGAAGCTGAAAATGACATCAGAAGGCTGGAGTAGCAGGTTTCTGCTTTCAGAAAGTAGAGTGATAACACTACTGAGAAATTCTGTAAAAATTATAGGCAAAATAGCTTATTACAAAATACATTATGTTTGCACATTATTTATAGCTTTAATTAGAAAGTCCAATGCTTTAGGATTCACTGAAATAAATCTTCAGCCAAATTGTATTTGTTGGAGGATAAGTGAGCAACACTAACTCTCTTAATTAAATTCACATAGAGTTTTTGTTGGTTTGGTGTGTCCCGTGTTTCTCCTCCCCCCCCCCCAAATTTATTTCTTTGCCAGTTATGTTAAAAAAGACGCTAGGACTTACAGCTACTGAATATTCCCTGGCTGAAGAGAAATAGTTACACACCTGAGGTTTGTTGGTTGGTAGTAGAATAGTGCATTTTATTATTGTGTCTGTTAAAGATATTTTATTCAGTTTCATTTTCCGTTCTTTGTATTATTACTGCTGTTTTACTATCATCAAATAGTTTAATATTTTCATTACTTACGTTAAATGACACTTTGTTCTATTAACAATACCAAAACTCAGATTCCAGATATAATACTTTGTTGAATTATTTTATATGAATCTCTACTTTTCTCTACCTACCTATTTTACTTGTGTATTTTTCACTTACTTAATTCTTTAACCCCACCAAAACAAAACAAACAAAAAACCCCAGTGTTTTGCAAGTGAAAGCCTAAATTAGAGAAAAAAACCCCAATACTTGCTTCCCTGCAGCATGTTTATTGTCCAGCTGTGTAATAATGTGCAATCTGTTTCCATGACCACAGGTTCACCAATATTCATGCTGTCGTGTCTTAACAGGGTATAGAATAAAGCTAATTACTTACAACTGCTATATTATGAATCATATGATGATCATCATATGACGATCAATCGTATGAATCATATAATACATAAAAATAGAAGGTTTTTTTCTAAAGAATTTTAGATTTGAGTCTTTTGCTTTATAGGAACGTTGATGTTTTTTTTTCCTCTGCATCTCCCCACACATTTTTCAATATGAAGTTTTGCTACTGATTGCATACAAAAGGGGTTCCTGCTGTTGGTAAAAGAATGTCATAAAACTAAGGTAATGTGGAGAGGCACTCAAATTGTTGGAATTTAATGATGAATTTTTAATATGTTTCTGTTTGGAGCATTTCATAGGTATTATTACCTATAAATAAAACTTGTGAAAAAAACCTGAACTACTTCTGTAAGAAGTAGTCAAAACAATTGGTCATGCCAAGACTAGTTAAGAATCTCAATAGCTACATGAAAATATGAATTGCTGCCAGGTGTGGATATAGGAAAGATCTATCTATCTATCTATATCTATATCTGTATCTCTTTGAAAATCTTTCATGATTTATCAAGTATTGTTTAGGATATTCTGATTTTTAAAACAAGATCTAGCAGTATTAAACTATGAATTAAAAGAAAATAACATAACTTGTTCTTTCCTATTTATTTCTGACCTAAATAAAGGTCTCTATAACTCTCTTCCAGTGAATCAACGAGACGATACTTAAACATAAGTAGATGATAAATAAATAGATATTTTAGATGGTACCTTTACTCCTTAAACAGAGCTCCAAAAAGAAAAGAAAATTGCTTATTTGGAAAGTGTATCCATAATTACACCGTTGTTTCTTTGGCTGGAGCTACAAGCTGAAAACTGTGTAATTAACCATAAATAAAGAGGCATTAGGGGCCAGATGCAAAAAAAATCTTGGTATCTATAATATAATTTCCTGTGGAGTTAAGGCACTTAAGTCCCCAAAGTCTGAACAAAAATGCTTCCCTCATTTAGTCTCTCCTCTTGAAATTAGGTCTTTCCTGAGATCAGTTATCTGAGAGACCTGATGCCAGAAGCACTTAGAGAACATGCATAATACTGTCTTGGTTTCAGCTGGGATAGAGTTAATTGTCTTCCTAGTAGCTGGTATGGTGCTATGTTTTGAGTTCAGTATGTGAAGAATGTTGATAACACTGACGTTTTCAGTTGTTGCTAAGTAGTGTTTAGTCTAAAGTCAAGGATTTTTCAGCTTCTCATGCCCAGCCAGCAAGAAGGCTGGAGGGGCACAAGAAGTTGGGAGGGGACACAGCCAGGGCAGCTGACCCAAACTGGCCAAAGGGGTATTCCATACCATGTGAAGTCATGTCCAGTATATAAACTGGGGGGAGTGGGGGTGGGGGGAATCACTGCTCGGGAACTAACTGGGCATCAGTCAGTGGGTGGTGAGCAATTGCATTGTGCATCACTTGTATATTTCAATCCTTTTATTATTATTATTGTCATTATATTATTGTTATCATTATCATTACTAGTTTCTTCCCTTCTGTCCTATTAAACTGCTTTTATCTCAACCCACGAGTTTTACTTTTTTGTTTTCCTGGTTCTCTCCTCCATCCCACTGGGTGAGGGGGAGTGAGTGAGCAGCTGCGTGGTGCTTAGTTGCTGGCTGGGGTTAAACCATGACAAACACTTAAGATGATCATACCCCTGAAAAATAGAGTTGAGATCACTGATATTACCAAAAGTCTGTATAATAACGTACCTTGTTGCTAGATGGCTGGAGTACTATATGCCAAAAAGTGACAATCTCCCTGCAACAATTTTCTTTCTCTTAATCACCAGGTGACTGGTTGGAATAAGGATGTGTACTGAGGGACTTTTTCTGGAAGTCTTGGCAGTGTTCAGAAAAGGGTGCAAGGCTCTTGGAGGCATGAAAGAGATTCCGACCTGGAGCCCTGTGACTCCGGGTCTAACTGAGTTCCGGATTCTGTTCTAGAAGTCAGCATGCCTGAAGGTTGGGTTAAGGCAACTAAAATCCTTTACTTAGAATAAAAATTGTACAATCCTATAGTTTAATTCTTTATGTGTATGTGAATAAAGATATATTTGTTGGCAATTAAATTAGCAAAATGTTTTTTTAAATTTGTTTACATTTTATAGACTAAATAAATTACATTATATTTAATTGACTTTATAGCTTAGACCATTAGAGCAATTGTATGTGAGACAGGTGGAGAAGTTTGCTAGAGTAATATGGCCGTGCTATTTCTGTGTGTTTGTTCACTCCTGGAATGAATCATGTCAAAATATTCCACTATTCTTCTTTTGAAGAAATACCATCAGTTAAAGATCTTATACTTTAACATGTATTGGCAAGTCTCCTCTCATTCAAGAGTATAATTTCTCGCAATCTCTAGCAGAGATTAACACAGCTGAAAAGGGGAGTTCACAACTAATTCACAGAATGTTGCTCTGATGTGATTTTAAGAGTGTTTATGCTACATTTAAGTTACAGAAAATCAAAGCAGTATACCTGTCATGTTTGAGTGCACCCATAAATAGAATTCTGTTCTAGTAGAACTAATTGGTACAAATGTTGGCTTGTTAGAAAAGCTGGTACAACATATTCTTAATCACCAAGGATTATGGAACTCAAGCATAAGAAATCATATGCAACATCTGAAAAAAAAATGTATTTTGCCTCTTATAGTTTCTTTCAAGACATGATCACTGAATAAGATGTCACCTAAACAGTCTTAACCACTTTTTTACACTTTTCCTCATCTATTTGTGTCTCTACAGGTTAGTCACTTAGTTTGTAGATCCTGGGGTGAAATTCCCCTTTCTGGGGTGAAATTCTCAAATCAAAGCTAACCACATAAAATCTATGTACCATGAGGGTAGAAAACTGTGTGTCTAAGATCCCCAACAGCCAGCTTTCTTCTGCTACATAAATTAACCATTAAGAAATGTGAAAGAACTTTTTGTTGTCCTAAATTCTGCCTTTCTTCATAGTTTGCTGGTGTCGGGTTACCCTGTAGTAGGTTTCTACAGCCTAACAAATAGGGAGATGTTTAAAATTATAAGGGTAAGGCAAATGTTGATACACATCTTTCAGTGTTCATGCGTAAAAAAAAGAATAAATAAATTGTGCATAAAAAAATGACAAAGATAATGCCAGGATAAAGTTTCAAGCTATGAAACCTAATCCTACACTCACGTCTAACTTAGGGCTCTAGAAGATATACAAATTCTGGAGATAATTTGAGCAAACACTTTATCATAATTTTTTAAAAAATTATCTTATGATTCAGTCCTCCCTCCTGGCTGCTAGGAACTCCATTTTTATTTATTTACTTTTCTTCTATGGCTCTGAGCAGGTAGAGCTCTTAGTCATCATTTCTATCTTATAAAATTAGTCCAAACTCATGCTTTCCTTTCCAAGGTATCTCTAAATACACATAAGTTAATAACTAGATGAGCAACGTGTTTCAAAATTGACTCTGAAATGTTTTTATTTGTGAATTCTGGAAGGCATTTATCTTCTATCTAAATGTTAAAGAAAAAAATGTAAACAATGAATATTTTGTAATGAAAAATAAATATGCTTAGCTATGTTTCTCTCCTTCTTTAGTAACTCCTTACAGACTACGAGCTCAAGTAGTATATGCACACAATCTGAAGAAATACCACTTCATTATCTTCACTGATTTCAGCCCATTATATCTAAATTTATCATTTTTAATAGCTTTAAAAATATAATTATATGGCTATTGCTAGATACGAAACTTATTAATGGTTTTATTAGTGATAAATGAGTGAATTATCTCTCTCTTCTATGTATGAATAAAAGGTGTAATTTAGGCCAGTAATAAAATATTAATACATTTATATTATTGAGATGTCCATATCAATTTTTAAGTTGCAGAACAAAGCAGTTCACTATGGTAATAAGGAAAAGGAAATGCATGACATAGCCATAAATAAATATAGGTAAATTATAAGCATTTTTTAATTGAACACAGAATGTTTAAAAATTTACATGTTCTTTTAACATCTCACTTTCTTTGGTCTACTTGCACAGTTCTTCAACAGATTCAGTGGTCTTCTGTATTTAGGTAGAAAGAACAATATAGCTGTTGATAATATGGCAACACACCACAGCAGTGTATATTGCTTTATTTACACAATCAAAATTGCTTTCTAGAAAAAAATTTGGGGGGATTTGGGATGGTTTAATCATCTACCATTTTTCATGCTTAATAGAACAGAGAGAAAACAGATTTGTTCATGGAACATATATTGTATGAATTTTATGTGAATCTGTTATGATTCATTAGCTAAATTATCTTTTGAATATGAACAGAAAAGTGAGCTTGGGACATTGCTGCTACAAAGATTGTTATGAGAATAAATGACCACCAAAAAAATGAACACGATTTCAGAACTGAGATATAAGCCTCCTTCAGTCCATTAACTTAGGTGATTCAAATCCAACATGTACTCACCCTCGAAATGTATCTCGGACTCCATTTTATTCCAAACTACAAGACTGAGAACAATTGTGGTGCCTTGAATGCTGAAAGAGAAGTAATGAACAGACATTATTCTTTTGAGTATATATAGAGGCCTCTGTCAATATAATACATGTTCAAAGAAGTCACTTGTTTCAATACATGTATTACAAAAAGGTGCTCCCCAGTGTGGCTTCCCTACTTCCCCTTCAATGTACATTCAGAGATCTTGCTGGTATGCCAGAATAATCACATGAGCACATGTGAAATATACATGGATACCAATGACATTTGCCCACTCTCACCTCCAGTAAAAAAACCCCACCCACCCCCATACAAACAGAAAAAGAAGTTCCAGATGTTGAACCTCTTCATAAAAATCCAGTCCTTTTACCTCCAAAAGGCTCACTCTAGTGGTGAAACTTACTTACTCTAAGGAGTAATTCCAATTTTCTCTCTCCTCTCCCAAAGCTTGCACTGCTCCTGAGCTAACTGTGGGCAAAGAATTCTCGAGTGGAAAACTCTTTAAAGGAGTCTTTACAGCAAATGTTCACTACATTGTATTACTTGAATTATAGGAACAAAGAATCACTTATCAGGAAAGACCTCATTCTGTTTAGTACTGTACCAACAAAAAACAACAACAACAACAACAACAACAAATCAAAAAAGTGAAACCAAACTAAACAAACAACAAAAAAATCACAAAAAAATGAAAAAAAAAAAGCCAAAATCAACAACACTAGCATGAGATGGATTTTTTCTATGCAAAAGAAAGAATAAAGAAACAAAGAGGTGAAAAAGTAAGATGATTTACATGGGATTATACAACAGGTCAATAATATAACAAGGAATAATTGACAGAATAATTTAGCAAGATATAGCTCATAGAAGCCTCACAAAGTTCAGTGGAGACAACTGAAAAATCCTGCACTTCAATTTGAATAACCCATCCCAAAATACAGTCTGCATGAAAAGCAGCTTAACACATAGGGAACTGAGGGTCGTGGTAGACAGAAAATTGAACCATAGTTTTTCAGTAGGTCAAAGTTATTGTTTTTCCAAAATACTGTGAATATTCTGGAGTAATTCTGATTTTTTGAATGTTCTTTGGATTGAGAAATGAAATACTCTGCAACATACAGATACCTTCACTTGCAGAACAGGGCCTTTTCACCAAACTAAGAAGTCAGAATCTGTCTTATTCTACCATACCTCAAGGACTTTTCACTTGGCTAGTTCTCCAATACATGTAACCTACCAAATCTCTTAAATTTTTTGTGTCTCTTGCCTAAGTTTTTTGTTTGTTTGCTTGTTTGCTTGTTTTTCAGTAGACAGCTGTTTCTCTTTTGCTTTTAAGGAAACTCCTATTTTTCAGGGAATAGCTTCTGAAGAGATTATGAAGAAAAAAGTATTTCTCCAGTAATAAAGACTTTTCTTTTTTTTGTAAATTCTTGCTAGACAGTATCTAGTGAGGACCTAATAGAACTGTGTACATCTATCTGGATCATGAATACATAGATCCTTTTTCTTGACTCTTTAACACAGAATAGTACGCAACAGAAACACTGAAAAAGGCATGCATGAGAAAGAGATGGTAGAATTTTGATAATTTAGACTTTTCTTGCTCACTACTAACAAGTATCAGTGTACGACTATAAGGGCACATTCACATATAGGGCAAAAAGATCTTAAAATTTTCAAAAATCATTTTTCACCTGTGTTTGACCCAAACAGCAATGCATAGGTAGTCAAAATCAATTAAACTACTGCTACTGGTAATAATAATAATAATAATAATAATAATAATAATAATAATCTCTGTAAATAAAAAATATTCTTTTTGCAGTATAATAAAATGTAATTAGAAACAAATGAGGAAAATCAAATACTTTTGCATATAAATTAACCATACTTTTTTATTGGACCTTATCTCCTCCAAGAACATTTTGGAAGGCAAAAGTGGATAAGCAAGTACTTCTAAAGATCAGTAAACATGATGTATATTCTGAGAAATGCAGTATGAATCAGTCTACCTGACAAAGGTTGAGATGATAGTATAAGATACATGAAAGTGGAGAAAAAAGTCTGTTTTCAAAAAAACTCCAACAAACCCTTTAATATTTTACCAGTACAATCATTCATGAGTTTATAGCTGAAGAATAGATTGGATTCTCAGCTTTCTTGAATAGTGTATAACCTTCTTCATCACAGAGATGAAAGTGAGTATTACTGCAATATAATGTATTAATATTTTCACCTGGTTTGTGTGATATAAATGACCACAAAAGCTGACAATATGGTCTGCTGTCCTGAATACTAGAAATAGGGAAAATCTTCCATAGGTCCGATTTTCTCTGTTGCATCCAGTTTTGGCAGCCAGTCCCTAATCAGGGGGTAACAGACTGGACACCTAATGTAATCTGTGTGGACTAAAGAAACATACCGTATACATGAAGGCTGGTATTTATTGTTAGTCTTAACTAAATCACTATGGCTTATTCTTAATAATGAAACAGTTAAAAATAATATACACAAACTTGTTAGTATCTACTCTTTTTTTCTGGTCTCATGCTTACTCTTTCCAACATGTTTTTACAAGAAATCATTAGAACCCGCATTTTTTTCACTGGGAGGGAGTGGTGGTGTTGGTGGGGTGTCTTCCTCTTCACTTTATGGTTTGGTCCACTTGTCTCTAATACATTTTCTACTATTGAGAGCATCTTATTAATTCTTTGCCCTCAATTTTGAAATATATTAGAATGTCCTATATATGCTATATATTACATATGTTGAAGATCTTTCCATTCTTTTGTTCTCCCTAAAGCATCTTACAGCCACCATCCAAGGTTGCATTCCTTTAGTCTTGGACTAACCACTGATCAGTTCCTTATAGCCCTGAGGAGTCCCTTATCATCTTCTGCTTATATTTTCAGGGTCTGTATTAAAATCTTGTAGCTGAACTTTTGAGGGGCCCTGTTATAAGCCCCTGTTTTACTTCAACAGCTTCTGTGTTGTGCATTACTTATAAACTAAAGTTTTGTTACCAGAATTTAGGAAGGTCTTTAATTGTTCGCTTGGGTATGGAAACACACACATGTATATAAATACACAGACACATTGAAATAATGCTGTCATGACCATTTGTAGACAGAATCTACAAATTATGACAATATCAATAGCATGCTATCAAAATAACTTTGAAACAGTGATTGTTTCATTCCCCTTCATTGTCAAGATATACATCTTCTATAGGTTACTAATGGTTATAAGGAGAAAAAAAATCTGCAACTGACTCTCATAGTTAATTAATAATTACAAAGTAACAGACAGTAATGGGTGGAATAAAAGAATTTTAGGCACAGGAACATCACTAAGCAAATCCATTTGGTCTTCAGTGGGGTATTTGTTACAGTACTAGACAGGAAACTAAGATGGATTAATTATGTACATGTCGTGGTTTAACCTCAGTCAGCAACTAAGCACCACGCAGCTGTTCACTCACTTCCACCCCACCCACCACCTGAAAGCAGGACAGTACCCTAGCTAAAAATCATGACAACAGCTTTTGCATCTGTTGTAAAAAGATACATTCAGTGGGAGAAAGTATGTAATGATGTACTTATCAGACTTTGTCCTTGAGACTGAACTCATTCATGCTTTTAACTGACAAATTTAAAAAACAAACAAACAAACAAACAAACACCAAAAAACCCAAGAAAAAAGTAAACGAAAAAAGAAAACAAGAGAAAAGAAAAAGGAAAAAAGAAAAAAGAAAGTGAGCTAATGATGGGAAATTTGAACTACCAATACAGAGAAGAATTGGAATATTATGCAAGAAGAACTGAGTGGCCTTGTATATACACATAGCAGACATAAAATGCTACAGTATAAAATATAAGGTCACGTATTTAGTAAGGACAGACCAAATACACTAGTAAGGAACTTGTTTTCCTATTAAGGACAAAGAAGAATGAGAAAAACTAATGTTTTCATTTGTCATGTTTGTGAATCACCAACACAATAAGGCCATGAAATAGCCAAATAAAAGCTCAAGCTCAATATATGTTAGGTGAGGTATTTCCAAGATGCTGCCCAAAATGCTAGAAAGGTTCAGTTTACAGACTAAGGGGTCTACCTTTAGGTGCTGACACATAGAAGCTTTGCCCATAAATGTTTAAGCTCATGTTGTAGACAATGAGCATCTAGCTAATAGATACAG
Source organism: Harpia harpyja (assembly GCF_026419915.1). NCBI lineage: Eukaryota > Metazoa > Chordata > Aves > Accipitriformes > Accipitridae > Harpia > Harpia harpyja. The sequence continues at coordinate 50,901,877 of NC_068945.1, forward strand.
TAGAGTCCAAAGAGTAATTCAACTCGAAATGGGCAAGATTCAGTTGTATCTATTAATATTTGAGATGCTCTAGAGGATTTGAGACTTCCACGGAAGACTGGCAAATATGAATAAGGGCTCCTGAAAGACCTAGTTCTTTCCAAAGCAGCTGAAAGCAGTGCCTCAGGCACTAGCACATCGCAAATGACACTAGTTGTTAATGTTTAGGTGAATGATTTGTGCTTTAATAGTTTAGTTTAGCTTGAGTCAATTGTTAGGATCCAGTGATTGCATTAACTATATCTCCATTCACTATAATGGGAGCTAGATAGGTGGTTCACCTTCGTATAGACACCTATATTTACATGTGTTATTCTGAAGCTGATTACCACACAGTCTACTTTTGGTGACCATGATAAAAACTAATTCACTCCACAACATCCACAGAGAAGGTCATCATAAGAATGAGCAAGAGAATGAAGAGCTTCTTTCAGATAAGAAAAATCGGGAAAAAACAGCTTTGGAAAGACACTGCTATGACTTTCAGATGGTGCATGAAAAGAGGGAAATTTATTATTTAGGATGAAGAACAGTATTGGCAGAAGAACAGAGAGGTATATTTTGGTCATGAAAAAAAGGGAATTTCCTATCAAAGGAAAGTGTGCAACAATGACATGCTGGCGTACTGTGAATAGGCAACTGATATAATTTTTAGATTGAGTTTGATTACATATGAATATATGTCTTGATACTGCAAGTTGTTGACCAAAAAAGTAACTTCCAGTCCCCTCTCCAGTGTGAGTGAACTGAAGATTTAAAACCTTTTTCCCACCTAAATGATTAGTCATAAGGGTTTGTCTAACCTTCACAGAAACTGACATCAGGAAACCTGCTGAGAATTTTATTACTGAGATCACTGGAGTCACTATGGCACTTGCATTTTGGAGGGCTTTGACAGCTTAAAATTTACCAGGAGAAAAATGGTCATATCTGTGGCAATCTTTTTACATTGACCTGCTGTTTGAACAAAATCCTTCTATTAGTCAAATTTGTGGGTAATTCAGTTAATAAGTAAATTGGTTTTAAATTAAATGTTTTTAAAATCGGCTTATCACTGACTGTGCTCAGATGGTAAAATGTTAATATGAAGTTAGTGCAGCTTAGACATCTATTACTGAGATCATTCTGACTGGTGTCCAATTCAATGACACTTACAGGTTAATGTTAATTCAGAATTAATCACTGAAGTAACACAAGGTCATGCATTGAATGAGTTCGTTAAAATGAACAACTAGGATGCTACTCCTAAGCACTCAGCAAGTCTTTGGATGACCCTTCACTAGGTTAATGTTGCCATCTATTATACACTACATTCTATACTGGTTTCTCTTTTACGGCATGCTTCATTATGAAATTCATTTTCTGTCTATGATTTTACATTAACCTTAACTGTATCTGTGAAACTGTCAGCATTCAAAACAATTACCTTTTTGTTCTGTACTGAAGATAAGTTAGCAATTGCAATTGGTTGGTATTTTGACCAGCTTACGCCAATGAGATTTCTCAAACAACAAATATTGTTAGGCAAAATGGAATTTTATCAGTAATGGTGTAGTGACTGTTATGATGAATTATTCCTTTGATTCTCATCATTTTAGCATTGTCTTTAATGAAGCAGTTCAACGTGGAAAAACAAAGAAGAATGATATAGTCTGCTTTGTAAAATTTCTAATCAAAGAACTCCCTATCAATTATGCTTTAAGGATAATGAATCCTCCGGAAGAAGTGTGTTTTGAGTTATTTAGGGCATAGGCCAGGACCAGGCATGGTCTTTTTATTCTGTGTTTCTGCATTGTAACAGGATCCAGCTCCACAAAGATGGCTTTTAGGTGTCAGTTCAGTACAAATGCTGAGCAAAAATTGTAACAATATAACATTTTATACACATTGACTGACACCGGCCCCCTCCCCCCCATTATTTTCAAAACAACTGTCTATCCTTTACCAAATGAACAGCACAGGTTTTTAAACTTTCTCTTAATAGTAGACCAGAGTTTACCCTACTCTGTGTGATGTTAGGCTGTTAATGTACTGGAGAGTGAGTGGAGTAGATACTAAACCATGTTCTGTCTATAAGATTTATTTGGTACTTAAAACTTATTATTTATTAGCATACTCATGGGAACTTTGCTTCAACAGCTACTTCTTTTAGAAAATATGGGATATGCATCCATCTTATACAAAGAGAATAGAAAAAATATTGAAATGTAAGAATTAAAAGGTTCATGTTCTGAGATTCAAAAGAGAGTTAATGAAAAGAGACCAAAACCACAGGCATAGAAAAAGTAACAGAGATAGAAAAACAACATTCTCAAATTTACCTTCACACTGCTTAATTGTTCTCCCTTAATTTTCTATATTTTTCTAGCTTTTTATTGGCTGCACAATGGTCAGCCTTCCTTTGCTTTTCAGTGAAGAAGCTTTCAGCCTTTTAGTTTTTCAGTTTTCTTTTGGTTTAGATTTGCACCTGCTTTATTAGTAGAGCAATTAAGCATTTTAAAAGTGAAGTATTTGCCTTTGAGGTATCTTCTTATAGACAAATAAGGAAAAAAACCAAACCTTTTAAGAGAGAAGAAAATGTTTAACACTTTGTGAAAGTTTATTTAGATAGCACTTTGGAGGATTCACCTGGCTTAATTTTGTGATCTTAATTAGAAGCCTTGCATAAACTAGGCTCCTTCAACAGTTAATGGTGTCCTAATATTATTCTTTTAATGATTTTTAATATTAAAAGATGGAATTAATGCCTTTTTGTGTTACTTAGAGCCAGTTTTCCCACTATATAAGTCTCTGGGAAAAATATGTTTATTTAAAAGCACAGATTTGCAGTAATGAGACAACATAAAATACCCAAAGGGGAGTACTCTGTCTTTATGTAGATTTTTAAAAAAGAAAAAAACAGTTAATATGAACCTTGATCCTCCCTTCTAACAAGAAGCTGAAGATCTTAATCTTTGATGAGATTTCTGAGTCACAGATTGTGAATTAGCAAAGGTTGTAACCTATATCCTTCCCTCAGATGTCTAAATTCAGAGATGAATGGGATTTTAGCTATTTTGAAACCTAATACCGTTTTTCTTTCTCCATTCACAATATAAGCTTTGTTTGTCCTTCCTGGGTACCTATCCAATCCCAGGCACTGTAAGAACATCTTGTGCCCCAGGAACCTGTAACCATTCTGGGTTATAAAGCATGAGAGTGTATCCATTAATTTAACGTGTTAAAGATTTTATCAAGGGACATGGTATTAGTTCATTGAGTCAAAAATCTTTCTCAAGGTCATATACTAGCTCTTACTTTCCTCTTTTCCCGCAGCATCATGCTTAAAAATGTAAACCTAGATGTAAAAATTTAAAATTAATTCTAGTGTGATGTTTGTTATTACTGTATACATTGTTTTTATGTGTGAGGGAGAGAGAAAAGCTTATAACCATGCAATATTTTTTTCTGTTTTGTATTTCTGCTACTAGCAGCTGCTGCTTATGCTGTAAAAAGGTGCCCTGGTAAAGAAGATAATACTGTATATCTCAGTGGATTTTTTTGAATGAATATGTTTAGACAGATAGATATGAATATGCATGCACATTATAATTAAATCTCAAGGAAATAAGGTTTCATCTGAAAATCTTCATAAATGGAAACTCTAAGTCAAATATTATTTTAATCATTGTAAACATTTTCAGACACTGTTTTAAGTTTAATTACAAGTGTAGCCTGAAACAATGTCATTAACACAATTACTATCTGTGCTTTACATATCTTGACCCTAAGAAATAATGGAGAGTTATCACCAGAATTTAACAGTACTAATCACTATTAGTTAGCTTATACTGCATAGCTTAAGGAAAAACAAAAAATCCCCAAAGATAAAGTAATCCCACATCACAAAAGTCCTCTAGGAAGGTTCAGCCATAAAATTCAGTGCTTTTGGCATTTATAAATTATTTGGTTCATTATAACAAAAACAGTTTGATATTTGCAAACACTACAAAATTCCCATGTCTGATTGGACCAAGTTCATAAGATTGCCAGGGTTTGTATGTTCTTTCCAGAACAGTCTTTTAATTTTTCATGTCTAAGACAGAGTATAGATACAATAGTTTTTTTCACCAAAGAATCACAGTGCTAGTCTTATGTCAGCCACACTGCCATCATGAGTTATGCTAAAGTAACACCAGCCACCTTGCCTTGCATGTGACTGCTTGAACTAGCATGCATGCATATTCACGTTTTTTTAAAGGTTACTACACCATTACGATATTTGGTGCATGTTGGTTGATTATGCCAATTATTTGAAAATATTATATGTGATATTGTATGGGCAATGTGAATTCTGTTTTTTATGACTTGGAAAATGCATGTGTTTCTTCTTACAGAATCATAGCATCATAGAATCATGGAATCATAGAATCATTTACATTCAAAAAGACCCTTAAGATCATCGAGTTCAACTATTAACCTTACACTACCAAGTCTACCACTAAACCATGTCCCTAAGCGCCACCTCTACACATCTTTTAAATACCTCCAGGGATATACATAGCTTATATTTAAAATATAAATAGATTATATTTATTAATGTATTTCTTCAAAACATATTTACAGATGAAAATGAAATAGACTAGAAAAACACTGAGAAAAGACTGGGTTTCAAAAACAAAGTCCTTGATGATTCAGGAATGATTTAACTCCTTATTACCAGAAAGTTGCACTGCTGTCATCCTTTTCTCAAGTCCCACGTCATCTTTTTTAACAAGATAATTACAGCACAGGGTGCAGAGATATGACAGTGTTACCATTTGCAAAGCTGCAATTAAGTCTGAGTTAACCTGTTTTTATAATCCCTTCATCTCAGTTATTTTTTCTCCTCATTTCATCTCACTGGACTGAAAAGACTCATACTGATTCCCAGCCCCAGTATTATCTATTTGTCTCAATTTTATTTTTTATGAAACTTTCTAAAAAAGGTTGTGCTGGTTTTGAATAGCAAACTTGACTGAAATGAAGTTTGTCACAGAATCACAAAAGATTTAGGTTGTAAGGTACATCTGAAGGTTGTCTAGTCCAAACCTGTGCTTGAAGCAGCATTAGCTTCACATTTAGATCAGGTTGGTCAGGGCCTTGACTCATGAAATTTGGAGTATCTCCAAGGATAGAGGGTACACAGGCTCTCCAGGGAACCTCTTCCAGTGCTTAACCACTCTAAATGTGAAGCATAATCTAGTAACATCCAGTCTGAACTTCCCTTGCTGAAGCTTGCGATTGTGGTCTTTTGACCTGCTGTGTGTCTGTCTCTGTGAAGAGACTGGCTCCACCTTCTCTATAGCCCCATTCAGGTAGTGGAAGATGGCAGTTAGATGCCCTGTTAGCAGCCTTTTCTCCAGGCTAAACAAACTCAGTTCCCTCAGCATTACCTCATACATCATATTTCCCAGATGGTCTCTCTCCATTTTTTTGACATCTCTCTTCTACTGGACAGAAACTACCCCAAGCTGAACAGAGGATCCCAGACCATTGAACAGGGGAAAATCAATCACTTTCTGAACCTGCTGTCTACCCTCTTGTGAATGCAGCCTGGTGTGCAATTAGCCCTCATTGCTCTCCTGACTCTGGTTCAGTTTGTTGCCAAGAGGACTCTCAGAGGCCTCTCACTGAGTGCAAAAAAGAACAGTTCCTCTATGCAAAGGCAAGAATTTATTGTTAATTTAATAAGTAAAGTCTTAACATCAAAGAATTATTGTCAGTACAGTTACAATGACACTAACAGTTCAAATAATATACAGTTAAAATTATAAGTGCACAAGCTGTTTACTAACTACCCCTTTTTCTGATGTCATGTTCATTGGACCAGATGATCCTCGAGGTCCCTTTCAGCCTGGTGTTCTATGATTCTATGACCCTTCCACTGCCTTCTGACACCCAAAGGTGGGGTGTGGATGTGGTGCCTTCAATCTGTGTGCATGGGGAGGTGTTCAGGGGAGTCATCAGCGTCTCAAGTCTTCTGCTGGAAGTATGATGCTGACAGTTTCATTCTCTTACCTTCCGATCCACTTTTCTGTGTTTATTGACATGTTTAAATCCTTGCTCTTCCTTCACTGCTCTGCATCTAAATTTACTATTACGTGTTTCACATGTGTTGGATACTGGTTCTTTGTTCCCCGTGTTCCCCTCTCCAAACTGGTTTTACCCGGCTCCCAAGCCTTTACTCCTTTGATGGCAAATAACTGACCAGTAAATGATGACTTGTTTACTGGCATCCTCTATGTTAACCAGTGCAAGTGTTTTCAAGGCCTTTGAGATCATCCTACACCTTTAAACCTCTATGCTACATTTTATTCCAGGGTCACACACAGTTCATTCTACACAGAATGAATGTACCTGTATACATATCTATGTGTACGTACGTGTATATGCATACCTAAATAAAAATAACAATAGCAAGTAGTTTTTCAGTGTAGAATGAACTGTCTGTGACCCTAGATAAATACACATATATACATATATATGTATGTATACATATCCCAATATTACATCAGTTATACCAAGCCAAGCAAAAATTAAAATAAAGTAAACAATAGTCACTTAGCCATTTGATGATTGTTATTACAAGCTACAGAAATCTCCAAGCAGCACAAATCCAGAGTAAACCTAGGGGCCTGGGCCTGCTACAAGCAATGCCAACATCTTATTTCCTGGGGCTACAAGGACACAAAACCCTACCTGTAATCTCTACTCTTTTCATAAAGAAAAAATTTATTTATTTGCAATTTCTGGACACCTAAAAATTATTATATTCTCTTAATTTAATATGGTATCAAGTACCCTGGTCGAAACATGCCCAGATTCATAATCATAGACATTTAGGCCATATCCTTGTTAGGCTGTTGTCTCTGTGACACGTGAGGAGTCACTGGGTAGAAATCTGGCTGGGTTTCTGATTCCCTTTTCTTCTAAAGGAAAAATAGTTGCCTACAGGTTTTTTCTTTCCAAATCGGCTTTTTTCTGTCTTATTGTCAAATATAACTGACCGTACACATTAAAGGCATATAGATGTCTGTTTAGAAAGCTGAACTTCAACAGGTAAGCACTATCAGCTCTTTTGGACAGTTTATCTGCAGTTTCCCATAATGTCTGATAAATGAAAAGTGTGATATAAAGTCTAGATGGACTTCAGTTACAAAGCTAGATATTTATGTTACTGAAATGTCTCTTAGAGCCAGCTGAATTACTAACGCACAAGTTTCAAGCTGTGGTAGCATGCTGCTGCTGCTACTTTGTTCACTTGTATTGTTAGAGGACATCAAAGCTGTAATTGAGAAGACACCTCATCCTCATTTTAATGAGGAAGTCATCAGATTGGATAAAGTAAGTGTGGATATCAGATGCACGCACACACACAGAGACTAGAAAATTATTTTGGTTAATTTACTGTTTACATATCTTTAATTAAAATGCTATCTTTGCAAGACAAATGCTGAACATAATCCTGGGATTATGTGTTACTGATTCTTAGACTTGTTTCTTAATCCTTTTCCTTTATTTATTAAAGAGAAATGTTGATCTATTACTTTGTGACCTAGTAGTTGTTTATTTCACTAAGATGTCTTTGCTTCTCTAGAATCATAAAAATTAAAAAAACCCTTCTTTTTTGTCTGAAAGAAGGATAAGATGTGGGTGTAATATATTTTGCCAGATAAAAAGCCTTATACTTTCTCATTTGAAATTTCCATAAGCAAATAACTAAAATACAGTCTAGATGATATAATGAAGGAGAGGTGCAATTAACTGAGAAAACTCTATTCAAAGTCTAAGCAGCTGTTATAGGATATGTCAGATGGACTTCTACAGAGATCACTTTTGGTCCAGGTAAACTCAATATTTAAATTAGTAAAGTGGAAAAAAGGTTAATACTAAACATGGAAAGGTTACAGGAACTTCAGAAGGCATGACTGGAGATTATCATCATACTGAAAATTTAAACAATGTCTGAAATAAATAGGATGCAAATTAATAATTGCTACTGCAAAATACCCAGAGGACAAAAATCTAGGTTAAAAAAAAAATTAAAAATCTTATTTACCAACATAAAGGTCCCAGCTGGCCCATTGTTTTGGACAATTCTACATGAAAAAAAGATTTTGAAATTGAGCAGTTAGAATAAGTCCCAAATAAATAAAATAACAATGATTTACAAGTCTACAACACATGGTGTAGAGAAAGAATGAAGGGCCAAAATTAGTTTAGTCCAAAGAAGACTATAGGAATGTATGACAGAAGACTTTTTGTATATAAAAAGGAGAAAAAAAAAAATTCCAAAACAACAAACAAAACAGTTTGCTAGGTCTACTGGGAATAAAATAAGAAACAATGTGCTTTTGTTCAGTAAAATGGTTCTATGATACTAATGTTTTAATTTTTTTTTAACAATTTTTTCTATGAAGGTTTAAGGATTTGAAGAAATGCTTTTTATAAATGTAACAGCTATAAACATTTTCTTCTTATTCTACTTTTTATCTGAAAGATTTCCTTGACCATTATATCAGTATTTCATTTTCCATAACTAGAACATACTTTTGGCTATCTTCCAGCTATTACCTCCTAACAAGCTGCATCTGTGTTTTACATAAAAAAGAAATACTGATTTTAAAGATTTCTAGGTGCGGGTTACAGGATTTTTCTTTTCCGCCTTTAAAAATAGAGACATCCAGAGATTCTTTTCAGTCAGATTGTACATATTTTTGAAGTTTTCTCTTTCTTTTTTTTTTTTTTAATAATACTACAGCTTAAATTACATAGATTTCATGACCTGATCATTTTCTATAACAATGAAAATTTTCAAGTAGAATTTGCAATTCCCAGGGTATGTCTTTACCAATATATGACTGTGTATTCATTCTTTTTACAGAATCAATTGCATACAACAACAAAAAAAATTGTGGACCTATATTTCTATTTGCATGTATAATAGTTGGTCTACGTTTGCTAGCTAATGAGACCAGACATTGTATATGGTTAGGAAAATTTAGCTTGTAATGGCAATGCTAGCTGCATCTGGGCTAGCTTAATGCAAGAGTAAAGTTTAAGTCTGTTCAATAAAATTCATACTCTGTGTTAAAGGTGAAAATTACTTGAATTCCAACCAACTTTTAAAGTTACATCAAAGAACTCAGAAAGGAGGTATTTTCTCAAATATAAACACTAAATAGCAAGGTGCACAAAGGTATTGACCCTTGAGTTTTAAAATCTCCAGATATAATACAGTCTTGAGTGAATTATGTTTTTATAGAAAGGGACTGACCTTTTCTAGAAAAACTGAAGTTAGAACACATATTAGTAAAAAGCAGTATCTCTCTTCAAGTTAGGAAGTAAGTATTCTGTTTTCAGTAAACTTAACAGTTACATAGTAAATATTTCAAAAGAAAAAGTTTAATGTTAGTGCTTTTAATCATTCATAGAAAAATATTTTTTGAATGTAATGGCATTAGGTTTTTTGTTACTATAATGAATACTTACATAACTAAAATCTTTTATTTTCCATCCCTAAAAACAAACCTTATCTTATTAAAATGTCACTTCTACTGAATTAACACAGTACTTTTTTCTTTATTTATATTAAATTCAACAGATGTTATTGAGTTGATTCCATTTTTTATATAAGATGATGACAATACAATTAGGATTTTTTCAAAACTGTAATTGTAAAATTGACCTTATTAAAATTCTGCTTCCTCCATAATTAAAAAAACCCTAATTACTTGTAGTAATTGGACCAGAAGTGACATTTTCAGTTCATTAATATTCCACAAATTGTTTTTGAAGATGTTCTTGCATGGTTAGTAGTCAGTCTTCAGCATTTCTCTTCGTTTCTTATTTAAAAGTCATCTGGAATAATAGTTTGCATTTTAATAAGACAAGTCTTTATGAATTGACTTTATTTATAAGGTTTTTAATTGCTAATTAATGTCTGAAAATATCTGTCTTCTGCAATATTTGTAAGACACGAAGTGAAAGGTGAATGTAGTAGAACAACAATTCACACATGCTGCATCACTCTAAATAAGCATGAAAGATACAATATTTCCCATCCATGAATTTTCATTATTCTTTCTAGAAATGTCAAAACCAGGTTTAATATGTCACGGTACTGTGCACCTGAATAAAGAAGTCAATTTATCTAACATCACAAAGTAGAGGCAAATCAAAATAATGATGTATGAATAATTTTATTAACCAGCAAAATACAACTGAGATCATTTCAAGGTGTATGCTGTTTATATTATTTGATGTAATCACATTTGAATTGATATCTTATATGTACTCTAATTCTCTTTATAGATCTTTGAATATATGTGTCTATATTTATAACCTTGAAATGTAATTCCTCTGATGTCCCCGGAACAGTCAGAGCTCAGACAAGCTCAGTCAGAGCTATGAAGAGATTTCCCTTCTGATAAGCCTGAACCATGAGCTGGAGTGATCACTTTTAAGGGTAAGTGTCAAATTGCCAATAAAAACTGTCAGATGAAGTCAAATGTGAAGTCATTTTGAGTGACATGTCTGCATCAGAAGTTGAACTGAAATGATTGTGCACTTTCCTATTGTCAGGCAAATAATCTTCATGTGATTTAGGGGTTTGTATTTCCATAAGTAGATATAAATTTTGGATTATTCTGCTTCTGTTTCTTACACTTCAATATCTTTAGATATTTAACCTGCATGTATCAACAGTGGAAATTCAGCTGCCTAGGAAACTGTAGCTTTTTCAGGAATTTGGGGAGCTTCCAAAGTGAGGTTGCATCCGTGAGAGAATTTTGAGGATGACAATATTGCACTGAAGGCCATTTTTTAAATGTATCCTTCAGAATCTCCTCCAAACTTTTTGTTTTCATGTCCCCTTTTTTCCCAGGGAGTCTTTACTCTTAGAACGTTGCTGTCAGGCCTTTTCAATTTCCCTTAATGCTTTTCCAGACAAAAAGTAGATAAACTCAGGAGATAAACATTTGTTTTTTATCTGGAGGAACCAATGTTGTATAGAACCTACTACTTCAATTAAAACATCACCAACAGTTAGCTGAATTTCTTAAACAGTCATTTCTAGTGTAGCCTGCCATCTCATACAAGCAGAAGCAGAGAGAGTTGACAGCATCCAGGACTAACCAACAGACATGCTGCAACTGAAAGGAAGATTTAGGGCTTGGCTGTTCTAGTTTCTTAGCTTTCAAAATACGACATTTATTAGAACTCAAATTCCAAGTGTGGTGATGTCCAGAGTACATCCACACCTTGCTAGAGGCATCCCAATCATTCTTCAAAGCTCCTGTGCTTTTCAGAAGAAATGTTGTACTTCCTATGCTCACAAGGCCCCTCCCACAGAAGTATTTTGAGTCTGCAGATGATTCAGTTCCTGGTTTAGCAGGTTACTCCATCTGCTAGTTTATAGCCAGTTGAAGAGCATCTTTTTTTTTTTTTTTTTAAATTACAATACCAAATCAACATTTTTCCAGGAATCTGCTGTTTCATTGCAGTTTCTTACAAAAGGGCTGCTAGACATTCCTGGCTACCAGTCACGGTCAGTAGCTTCCAGTAGAATATCAGAGAACGAGGTGTAAACATCACCCTTCAACCTTTGAAATTAATGTCCTGTGAAACAGAGGAGTCTCTGTTCATGCTACCACCATCCCCTCATTCAGGTAGGAATTCATATTCAAGTACTAAAATTGAAGTTCTCAGAAATTTCAGTATGTATGTGACACGCACAGATTTGAATGAGAATGAAACACCTGGATAGTGACTAGACACCCACATTTTGAAAATCTGAACACAATTTGTTTCCTTATTACATATAATTTTCTGACTATCTATTTAATATTCATGGTACTTTAAAAAAGCTCTTAGGTAAGCATATGTTATCACTAGCTTTTCAAGGGTTTATTTTGTTTGTAAAAAGCTGAAAATTCCTTGTTTTTCAAACTTCTCGTGTGTGCACAAGTCTCCCTTCTTTACAAGCACATTAATATAGTCAGCTCATTCTCTGCTTTAGTGAGCGAAATATCCTGGAGATATTTATTAGAATATTCAAACTGATTTGTATGCTGGTATAGTAACTCAGGGGCGGGGGGGGGGAGGGGAGGAGGGAAGGAAAAAAAAAAAGATATCTTCCTTAGCTCTATAGTCACAAAATGGGTCTAAAATTCTAATCCTGTCATGAAACAAGAGAATTACTTCTATCACAGTTTTGAAATAATAATGATTTTTCTTACACAGTTAATTTCCACAGCAATCAATTAAATTAATGATGCTGTGGTTTATGTGCAAGGTATATACTTAAAATTTAGAACTGCATGTTATTTGAATAACATGCAGAAGTAGCCTCTATACATTGCATGCACTGCTTTTGTTGGTAAGAAAAAAAAAATTAATCTACTGCGGTCCTCATACTCTATCAGGAAAAAGTGGGTAGATTTCATAGTCTTCATACTCTAATATTTGTATGACATTTAGAACCACATTTACAACCGGAACTTATGCTGGCATTTTAGAAAAGAAGTCTTAAGATAATAATATAAAGTCACTGAGAAACAAAACAATTAGACAGTATGTCCTAGAACCACTATTCTGTGGAATTAATATGAAAAATTGTGAACTGTGGAAATTATGATTTTCTCCCTTAATCCAATAAGGTAAGAGTGGTGGACTAAATCTTTGAAGGTTTTGAAGGCATAGAAGGAAGCCATAGTTCATCCCCTTATAGTTTCATGAAACACTCTGCTATTTTCAAATATTTTATTGAAATCAGATGTTGCCTAATTTTCTCTTTGTTTTAAAATATGTAAATGTAATATGTCTTACCCAAAAGGTAAGGCTTGCAAGATTTCTAATGCCTATGACTTTAAAGTGCCTGAGGAGAGGCTTATTTACTAGGTTTATAAAGGTTTAAAATAAATTATTAATAATAATAGCAGTAAAGGTAATGGTATGTCTGAAGATGCCTGACATTCTACTAAGAAGCTGGAATGAAAGTTACCCTGTGCAAACCCTGTGCCAAGCAAGAATCCAATTGCCCTTCATGACTGAAGATGTGCTGCTCATTGTAGCAGATCTCAGAATGGTGTTGCATTGCCTTTTTATCACTGTCCTCATTGATGCTTCTTTTTGTGCTACATCATTCTTTGAATCCCTTCCAAAGAACTTGGTAAGTGGGTCTAGTCCATTAGCTCAGATTTACTTTCACTTCTCTTTCTTAACTCATGTTTTTAATGTGTCAAATGCAGTCACAAGCAGTTTTTATTCTGGTCAGTCTCCTGTGACTCCTTTTAAAATTCTGCACTTTACAGAGTAGTTGCAGTTCTACATTCTTACCCATTTCCACTTTGTTATGAGTTATTTACTCTTTCCTCATAACATTTCCATTCTGCAACCCCTGGCCCCAGTTCCATGTAGATATTTTTAGTAATTCCAGATAATCCCTTTGCTTCTTCTTGTGGATGTTTCCATTAACCAACAGATTGCTGACTGGAAAATTATACTGGCCAATACCACACCAACTTGCACAGTGGTGGTCTGCTCTCCACACAGCTTTGGAAACAGAGCTTACACCCCTCTCTGCTTATATCTACTGCTCTACCAGTGTGAATGTATCTTTTATGAATCCATCCCTTTCTGTTGACAGCTGATCTTCAAACGCAGCAGGAAGATTGTCCGGCAAGATTGTCTGAAATAACACCTCAACCCACCTTAGCAAATATTTTCCGTTACTTGTAGGACACTGACCTGCTTCTCAAAGTACAGCATACAACTGATATAAGCAATTACAGCATATATAGTGTATTTCTTCACTACAATATAATTACAATTTACTGTATACATTTATCTTGTTTAGGTCTTTAATTATCCAAATTATTTGCCCATTTCTGTTACATTTTCCCACGAACTTCACTCTAACTGCCCATGGTACAGTACTATGAACTGCACAAACATACCTACTTGAATAGCTTTCTCCAATAAGGAGGTCAATAGGAATAGCACATACTGACCTGTAATTGAATGCAGGAGACTTACTGAAACTGATTAAGCTTCCCGAGTCACGCACAGGCAGCTATGCTCATACATTTCAACCATGCTGTAAGTGCACATCTCCCCTAATACTGACTTGCAGATTTAGCAGTCATGTCCTAGGTCAAAGAATACACTCATGATAGAGCAACCTGAAAGTGCCTGGCTGAATAATAATAATTACAATTAATAAAATACTTTGCACAAGGGATGGCTGATGGCATTGCCAATCTTTCAAAATATGTTGTAGTTGAAAAAGATTGCTTAGGTCTGCAAATCTCTTCTTCATCATGTAGATTAATACTTTAACTTAATTTAAAATGCAAAATCAAACTCAAAGCATGGGGCCAGAACCCATGAAGAAAAACACTATATATGCTGTAATTGCTTAAATCAGTTGTATGCTGTACTTAACTTCCCTGACTTTGAGAAGCAGGTCAGTTTCCTACAAGTAGTGGAAAATACTTGCTATGGTAAGTTGAGGTTTTATTTGAGACAGTCTTGCTGGACCTCCTGCTAGGTCTGAAGAACAGCTGTCAACATCTAATAGTCTGAGTTACAATAACAGCTGTGGTTTATTTCAACCTAAACTATTTCATTATATTTAGAGAAATGATGCAGAACTTTAATAAAGTAGGAAATTAAGGAAAAAAAATCCTGTTATTATATCAGGGTCTTGTAAAGACCCACACTTACAGTGACCAGATATCCTATGTAAATCTGAACTCTGTAGTGCCCCTCTGCCATAGAATTCAAGATATCTAAAAATAGTTAGTGAAGACTATTTGTCTCTCATGTAACTTATTCTGTTATCTATAGTGTGCTGTGCATTTCTTTACGACATCCTTCAAGTTTGCTCAAGCATCTTTTCAACCTGTGATTTTCAAAAGTAATTAAGTTTTGTATAACCTCAGTTTTGATGTAATACATTAGAGAGACCTGACAATTAGGCACCTTTGGATTCAATAGGAAGAGATGTCCCCTGTTACAACCAAACTATCTCAAAATCTTTCATTAAGCAAAAGTGAATTCATCATATATCTGGACCTAAGAATTTATTGTTAGTATAATTAATGTTTTAACAGTTAAATAGTCCAAATTATCTAATTAATACAGGAAACCATCATTAATAATGACAACAACCTCAGCTCACCTATGGCCAAAGTGAGCCCAGACCAGCACTGAGGCCTTGCTCTGTCTGGTCGGTGCAGACCCTGTGGCCTTTTACTAGAAATGTCAAAGATCATATTTACTGGGTTATATACACACAGAAATAATTCCCTTATATTTATGTGGCACTATGCTAAAGGTAATAGATTTTATATTACTCGTGTGTTTCAAGCCAATCTTTCCACACAATACAGTTGTAAGCCTGTAGCTATCTCTTTTTTGCATGATGTAGGCATGTCCTTTTCTTGGATAACAGACAAATGAAGTGTCCTGCTGTCTTGGAAATAGGCCGAATCTTTGATTAACATGAAACCTTTTACAATTACATATGCGTGTTGCAGACATATTTAGCTTCTAAGTTTCAGGGTTAAAAAAATTATATGCTTGGTATGTTATTATTTACACCCACTTCACCTCTTACAGTTTACTGAAGGTAAAATAATCCTCAACAGCGATTTATAGTATTTGCCATAAAAAGGAAGGTATAACATAATGGTAATGAGGAGGCTGTTGACTGTCCTTGCAGCAGGTTCTTTGCTCACACAGTAGGCATGTATTAGCACTTCCACACGGTCTCTCCACCATCATTATGGTTACATCCCATGCTCTGCAATGCCGGATATTTATCACTCATTTTCTTTAAGTTTGAAGTTCTAAGGGGAAAAAAATCATACTTAAAAAAGAAGTAATTTAAAAACATGAGAGATTCAAATTTATTACTGTAATAAATTTTAAAGACCTACTGTAATGTAGGTCTTCCATTTCCTGGATTAGTGTTAAAACATCTGTGCAATCATATGAAAGGTAGCTGTTCACTGTTTTGAGAGAACTTAGTGCTGCCCTTTTGTTAGCAAAACAGAGACATGATCAGAACATGACAGCATGGAACTTAGACTTCAGATCCATTTATATCAACCAGTAATTTCTGGCTACTGTGGTATCTCTCTCTTTACCTCTGCCCTCTGCCTTATGTCCACCTCTAGTCTTTATCATGCCTTTCCCTAAGTGGTTATAACATATAAAATAGTCAACAATGTGGAGATACATATGTATACACATACATATTTTACCAATTTTGTATGACAAATCAGCTCACCACAGGATCTTATCAGTTCCAAAGACAACCCAAGGTAGGTGAAGAAAAATGTGTACTGGGAAAGGGGAAACAAATTAGAGAGGAATTGTTTCAGCTTGTCCTGCTGTGAAACTGCAGGCTTATGCAGCATTCTGCCTAGGTTTTGAATTCCAAGGTAAGAGACTAAGATACAATTTATTTTTCCTTTTTCCTCTTCTTCCTCTTTTTTTCTTGACCTAAAACTTATGTGGGACTGATAAAGTCCAGTATGCATGAAAGATTGTTCAGATTTCTAATAGTAATTTAGTTCAACTTTTATTTTTGACCCTTTTTATTTGATACCGACAAAAAGAAATGAGAGTGTTATTTCCATGATCATAAATATCAGAGAGAGTGGTCCTCAAACATGATCTGTATTAACATGTGAAGATTTGTTAGCAAAACAAACCAGTTGCTCTGTCTTGTTTGTTATTTGTCATTCACCACTCTCCTGAAGCCTTCAGTCAATTATTCAAGAGCAAAAATGCCATGGCACAAAAAAAGCCATGACAAGTCTCAGTGCCTTGCAAGACTGTCTTTAGTGAGGCACCCAAAAGTTAGGTGCTGTCTGGCTAAACTGATCAAGCAATGATGCATGCCAAATACATTAATAAAAATCAAAGCCTATTTATGAACAGAAATAAATAATTCAGTAACTGCAATAAATACTTCAACCTGCCCAAGTTTAAAGACTGAACTACACCCTCACCTTTAGAAGCAGTCCCACCACACCAGTACTCAGGCACAATGACAGAAACAATTTGGGCAGCTTTGCCTGGTGTTGCTCCTGAGCTATCTGATCTGCAGCAAGAAGCAGCTTTGAAGCCTTTAAGACATTTAACATTTTTCATGAGAACTAAAATGCACTTTATTTTAAAAGTTGTTATTATTAATATTAATTGCATAGCTATGGAGGCCAAGTTCTACTCTGTTTCAGTGATGCAATCCTTTGACTTTAATGGGCTTTACAGGTAGGAGTGAGGGCAGAATTTGGTCTCTTTTGACTAGAACTCTTTCCCTATCCACATACAGGAGCATCCCGCTCCCCACTAGGAATAGAAAGTGTAATTAGCTAAATTTTGCTTAAGTGAGTTTCCTTTTTTTAGGACAAACAGGAGAGCGGTGACCAATTTGAATCTTTTTTGGAAAGAGATTTCTTAATATACATATACATATATATTTTATATGTATGTCTTTATATCATATATATTATATATATTGCCCTCAAAAACTATATGTAACCCATTGTTACACTCACAATGTTGTTATGGGTGAAGGGAGAATACCACACATGGAGCTAAGACTTTATTGTTGGTGCAATCAACGTTCTAAGAGTCTAGTAGTCCAAATTATCTCCTTAATACAGGAAAGCATCAACAGTACTCTTAAAATTGTTATACAAAACCAACCTTCCCAGTACCTACTGCTGTTCTCTGGTGCTGCGCTCACCTATCCATGTCCCTCTGGGTCTTAAGTCAACAACCTTTCTCAAGAAGAATGGAAGTGGGAAGGCTTTTGACAAGTCATATGACATCCTGATGTCTGTTCTGGGGAACTGTGTTCATGGTGGGGGTTTCTTCCTCAATAGTCTAGCAGTCTACTTTGATGCATCTTTGAATGCTTCCTCACCTCTGACTACTGCTTTCTGTTTGCTCCCAGCTGAGATGTGAGTGTGAAATTTTAAAGGTGACATAGTTTACTCTGCTTCCAAGGCTGTGTTTGGTGAGGTAGCTCCTACAGCTGTATACTTCAGTCATCCGTTTCCTGCTTTCCCATGAAGAATGTTTGTGAGATTAGAAATAAGACCCAAATAGGAAAAAAAAAAAAAAAAAAAAAAAAAGAGGAATAGCTCAATCCTGTTACTTTCTAGTATTATCAAAATACAAATAATCATGTGTATTTTGCACAATATGGATAAAGGTTAAAAATCTGCACATTTCTATAAGACAAATATCCTATTTGAAGTTCTACATGAGCATCTGGAAGAATAATATGGATCTGGGTCACATCCTAATATTTATCTGAGGCCAGACCAGAATATATACCTAAAGGATGACAATACACAATGGAGATCATCCATCTGCGGTAGGTATAGACCTACTGGTGGGTCTGATGTTCATAGTGTACGTCCAGCAGCACAAGCTTATGGCCTCCAGTAGATTTACATATCAAAATGTAAGGTAGGATAATATCTGTCTAAAAATTTTGAAAAACAAAGTCATTGCAACTTAGTGTCAACAGTCTAATCTCATCAACATGAAAAAAAGAAACAAACTATTGAGAGTTAATAATGTATTCTGTTAAGCTGATGGAGGAGAGGAAAAGCAAGAAAACGTTGATTCCTATGTAGGTATCTTAAGAATTAAATATAAAAGTGGAAATAACATTGGGGTTTCAAGGGGTTTGTATTTGATTTGTTGTCTTCTTCAACTCTCCTTGTTGACTTTGTTTCTGCATGTAATATGGATTTGAAAAAATTCTGATGAGAATTAGAATATTTTCTATTTTACTAATAATGGGTCAAAATGTTTCAGGAGTTTTATAATTTTATTATTATTCTAGTCAGGTTCAGCCCTATCAAGCTTGATTTTGGTGTGCTTGATTTGATGTACAGCCATCTAAGTGATTTTAAGCAGTATTACATGTGTTTCTTACAGACTATTTCAATGCATATTGTAGTTTGTGTTTTACTGCATAGCACATCTACATGACCCAGTGGTTAAAATCTAATTTATTCTTTTTAATTTAGATGTATCTACTGGTGAAGACATAGCTGATTGAATTCTTTCTCCCCTGCTGCTGAACTCTGTTAACAATCTGCTCATCTTGGCTTAAGCAAATATTCCTACCATTTAGATTAATGGGATCTTTATGGATCATCTTTGTTTTACTTCAAAACCATAGGTACAATTCTGATTTGTTTAAACGTTTTGAGTTCTTTTCTAATCTTCAGCATAAAATACAGAAGATATATAAAGGTTATTTTCCTGTGAGTTCTGATTGACTTCTGAGTTTTGGATAGGTTATACTATTACTAATGGAAGCAAAGGAAACCATACTTTTTTTAGCTCCAGACAGCAATTATTTAAACTACCTTTTCCTCAACATCGGGAAATGTCATGAAAATATTTATAACTCTTAATCTTTCTTTTTGATTCCTAAAGTTCATTTAAATAGCTGTACTGATGTATTTGCTACTTTACTGTACACAGTTACGAAACAAACAAGAAAACAAAATTTAAAAATCCCACAAAAACCAAAACAGGTTTGAAAAATAATATTTCATGGGAGATTTTGTTATTTTACAGTTATTTAAACTCTGATAACCAGTTTTCAGTTGCAGACAACATTTACAGGGAGCAACTTATCTCACTATTCTTCTACCAAAATGTTCAGAAGCCCTAGTCTGTCAAGAGCTCTTGAGATCTTCTGTGCACACACATGCAGACACACTTGTATGAGTGGACATGTCTGTTCAAGTATACAAATGACACTTTTTCCTCCTTAATATGAATTGAAACCTGTAATAAATAATATAGTAGAATACTGTGAAAATATTATTGTTTCATAGTAAAATCTTTGTGGTAGGTATAATCAGTATCAGGGAACTAGTATCAACCTGTCCATTGAAGGCAAACCTCCTGAAGCATCTTTACAAGAATAAATTCCTAAATGGTCATTTCTATATCTAATGTATCTAAACATCGTTTTATAAATCTCTTATAATCAGGAGGCATATCTAAGCACTGAATAAATGTTTTGATGAGTTGCAGCACACCTGTCTTGTCTATTAACAACTCCTCCTGGTTTTGTATCATCTGCAAACTTGCTGAGGGTGCATCCTGTCCTAGTGTCCAGATCATTAAAGAAGAGTTTAAACAGAATTGGCCTCAGTATCAGCCCCTGGGACACACCATGAGTATCTCGCCTCCAGATGGACTTGGTGTTGCTGATCACAAACCTTTGGGCCCACAATTCAGCCAGTTTTCAGTCTATCTCACTGAGTACTTACCTAGTCCATACTTCAACAGTACTTATTCCTCTTGAATAGTCAAAATCCAGCATTTCTTGTTGCCTTTTCTGTTCAACTACCTGTAAAACAACACATTTCCCATTAACTATTCTTTTTCCACACAAGCTGTAAAAAAACCCAAACAACAAACCCAAAAGGACAGGTTGTAAAGTGAATTAAAAGTCTTAAAAACTGAGTAATCTTTATTGACAGGATGCAGCAAAGACTACTTATCAAGCATTTAGTTTCCACTCTGTCACCTCACTGAAGTGAACTGCAACTGACTTTCTCATCCCATCGTTAACTTCAACAGCACAAGGCTTTTAAGGATATGTATACTGGCCATACTTATTTATCTTCAAAATCCAGTGTGAAAATATATGATTTTATTTAAACATGATGATTTAGAAACTATTTTTTTTGCCTTAGGAATGACATAAATCTCAGAAAATATTACCCATAATGAATACAGGACATATACAGGAAACTTCTGCTGCTTAAGACAAAAGTATTTTACTATTTAAAGATGATCTCTGTCCATAGGTGGGAAATCAGAAGTACCAAAGTACAATATTATACATCACATAATATGTTCCTTAACTCAGAAGAACAAAATTGCTGTTGAAGTTATTTGTGTAAGATGAGATTTCTCTGTTATTAAAGATGTAGTATGAGTATTACCTACAGAAAATAGAGCCCAGAAATAAATAAAATAATAGGAGTAGAAATTTGATGTTAGGGAAAAAAAAAAACCAAAACACCACCCAAACTACCAAGAACTCAAAATGGATAATTGACTTAATAATCTGTTTCACAATGGTACCAGAAATAGGATTTGCAGACTCAGCTGGGATTCATTGTACAAGATCTAGCTTCTTTTAGAGTCAGTGTTAAAATGAATGAATGGAAAACCACTGTAGCAATGCAGAAGCATTGAAATGATTGTGAAAAGAAGTGAAATGATTAAATATTATTGTGATAACATCTGAGTATCTCCCTTGTCAAAGCAGATAATACTAATGATCAGTGTCAGGTGTCGAGTTGGGTGATTGCATCTGTTCTACCTCTGTCCAGGGAAGACAAGAAATGACAAAATAAGCACAACCCAAACACACTTTCTTTGTCTGCAGAAGTCTGGCCCTTAAAATGTGAGTCATCACCTGTATGGCCGCCTAAGAAGATGTGTGTCTATTACAGGCACATTTCTTCATCCCAGGTGGGATCAGAAACTTCTTGATCATGGGTTTGACAAAGAGGACCCCAAGGATGGGTTATGATCTCCATGACTTTTGAGATTGTGCCAACTCAGCAGATCATAAAACTAAATTGTCTTGATACAGAGTGAGCATGGAAAGGAAAGAATAATTATAAGTAGGTAAGAACTGGTTTTATATTAATACAGAAATCCATAGACTCTGCCATGAATTCCAGCTAGCATGGAGAATTCTATTCCACCTTATGAAGAAAAACATAAAAGACTCTTTAAAAAAAAAAAAATTAATGAGAATTTATTTCTAAGACTTTGGTCTGTACTTAAGTGAAGCAGAATCTGGGTCTATTTTTGAGTTTTGGGGAAAGAGCGTTGAGGAGAATGCAAAAGGCTTTTGCAGAAAAGTATGCAAGTAGAAAACAAATTGAGAAAACAGCCTTGTACCAAGAAGTTTTGAACAGAATCAGGTAGCTACAAATGCAAATCCGGAGTATTTTTTCATTTGCATTCACATATAAGTGAAGAATGGCAGGTGTTGCTATTATCAGTGTAATCTATACCTGTAAAGAGGCCAGTTTGCTCTAGGCTAGGCTTTGGTCACAGCTGGCATAAAATTGAGAGATGTTTTCTTTTCTTTTGAATTTTGCTTTCTGTAAATCTGACAAGTAAATTATTTAATAAGTCTGATTAAATAGATCTATATTAGGTAAAATTACAGTATTTTTGTTTTGTTTTATGAACTCTCACATTCTTCAATGGACTTTCAGCTTTGTTGTAAACTATTGCTTAGTTGTTTATCTGATCCTTTCTGAGTATTAGTGCAACTAATGCCAGGCAAATTGTTACCTGGTGTGATGTATTCTTCCACTAGGCTAAGGATTTGGAACCATTATTACAGTTTTGTGACTGATATGAAGGGCATATGCTACCCTGTGGTCAGATCATAAAGAAAAGCACTTTGGAATGCGATGGAGGAGACAAAAAAGAAGGGAAAAGAAAGACAATTTGTGATGGCAATTTTACATGTAGTAAAAGAGGAAAGAGAACAAATATAAAGAATAATTATGGAAGTAGAAGGAAAGCAAGAGAGAAAGGACTGTAGAAAAACTTGCACACCAGAGAAAAAGTCTACTATTAAACTATTTCTAAACACTTGAAAAAGAACTGACTGATTTAAAACATTATCAAGAAATGGTTTGTGATCATCAATTACTTAACAGAACCAAAGTACAAATTGTGTGTTTCAGTCAATTACTGCTAAGATAGCATAAAAGCATTTTAATTGTAATCAGAACTTACACTATTCAACAC
Source organism: Harpia harpyja (assembly GCF_026419915.1). Taxonomy (NCBI): domain Eukaryota; kingdom Metazoa; phylum Chordata; class Aves; order Accipitriformes; family Accipitridae; genus Harpia; species Harpia harpyja. Next base: position 50,924,785 of record NC_068945.1, read on the forward strand.
GGATATTAAAGGAAATAATGAGCAGTCATAAATACAGTGACCCATTTATCTCTTTATCTGTCTGCTTACCAAACATAAGCATTAAATTCAAGCAAACTGAATCAAAAAGCAGAACGAAGTTAATTAGCTTTACTGAATTAGCAGAGCATATAATCTGGGGCCTACTTCAAGGTTGCTGAAATTTGTCTTACCTTAAAGCTGATTTTTAATTCAATGTATAGAAATGAACTAACAAAAAATTGTCACTCAAAATCAGAATATAAAATAATTTTTTGATACTCATACACTAACATTTTTTCCAGAAAACAATACGTGCATCATAAGGATGTTGTTGAAGGCAATGACTTCTCAGCAGAAGCTAAGTTGTGAGATCTGGAAATCTCACATCACAAGAACCCTTCTGAGGGAAGTTCCCTGTGGGATTTACTAGGTTAGTATGTTCTACTTACTTACACCTCACAATACCCAAACTCTAAACAGCATCACTATGGACAGGTCCAACAACCAAATGCAACATTTCTCTAGCTGGAATAGATGCTATGAAGAATATGCTTTGTTATTATATATTTTTATTGCACGATTATAAGAGCTACCAACAGGCTTTACTTTAACAGACGTTGTGGCTTGGGTTAGCTTTTAATATCCACTGCATAAGTATGGGTTACTTTAAGAAAACTAAAATAAACATCCATAGAGAATGGCAGGCTTTATATAACATTACTGATTTTATACATTTCTAATGTTAATAATTTTCTCCAAACACTAATTTTACTTTCTTACTTTTTCCTAACTCTCTCTGGATTTGTTGCTAGCCTTTGGATTTTCCTCTTTCTGCTTTTCAGTATCTTCTTGCTTACCTTCTATGTAAGAAAACACACACAAGATTTTTAAACCACTTTTTGTCCGTCAAGAGTGATTATAAAAGCTGTATAACTACCTTGCCTTTTTCTAGGGAGCTGGTTTTACTAGAAAGGAAAATATCTTTATTCTAGCTATTGCCAGTTTGAATGAACAATGTGTATCCACAGGAGGAGTTTTCACTATGAAAGGTAAAAGAACTCACCAGGTATAGAGGGATATGAATTTGGGACTTCAATAGGAAGACGAAGGAATTGATGGAGTTGGACTAGAAACAGACGAAAAATGTAAGACTTCTGTCACAGTGTAAAAAACAGGGATGTAAAGGCAAGAACAGGTGAGGCAAATGAAGAATAAGAAGGTGCAAAGGTAGGAACTTTGCAGACCCAGCTGTAATATCAGAGCTAAATTATCCAGTTAACAAAATGCTAATAAAGCTAAAAAGTGGCATGTGTTATTTATATTTCTCAATTCATAATTATGTTTATGTTATTTATAATTTAATTAAAGGGAGCACAAAGAATAACATGGAGTAGCATCTTAGTCATTCAAAGACCTGGGTGTCACCTTGTTCCTGCTCATTCTAGCCTCACCAGCACCACTTCCTTCCCACATGAGCATTACCCCAGGTTAATAGTAAAAGTAGGACTCATTTAACAATTTTAGGATGGTTAGAAAAGCATTGAATTGCTGAAAGAATTATCAATGCCTGTGTAGACCAACACAATATCCCTCCCATTTCTCTTGATATAACACCTAGCCATTTGCATCAGTTTGAACCTTCTTCAAAACTGACCTTTATTTTCAGATTTTTAAGAAGTTTGTTATGAAGTGACAGTTTTAATATTATATTTATTATTTATTTAATATTATCAATAATCAGAACTGGGAGGTGGATAAATGAAAACACAAAATAAACTTGCAAATATAAATAGAGGGGGTAGCTGCTGAATATGGGAGACAAATATATTTGGTTTGGAAAAATAATCTATTCTAGCCTCATCCTCTTATAATGGCAGTTGATTTTTTGTTATTTAGTTTTCAGGTAATTTGTTCTGGTTTTGAGCTAGTTTAACTACTGATATAAATTCACCTAAAGAAGGTAGTGTTGATATTAAAAAAAAAAATTTATAAGGTTGATAGGAGCACAATTTTTACAGAAATGATGATTGCTAACTGCAGCCAACATGATAGTCACAAGGGTGAGATGGAGAGCTAAGCAGAAACATCTCAAAAGAGCCATTCAATTAAAAAAACCCAACTTGTGAAATATCAACTAGTGTAAAGTGGTGTACATGTCTTCAGTGATATTTTTTTTGCCTGCTTCTTGCATTTCACTGCATAAGTACAATCAGTTTCACTTCATCTCTGCATTATCAGTTAGATACACATGGCTTTTTGTGTGGCTGGAAACACTCGCCCTCCTCCTACCTTCCTGCCCTCCTACCTCCCCTCATTTTTCAGGAGTTCAAGTATTACAAAGACTTCTGTAGCATAATAGAAAAGAAAAACTGAACAGATGAATGTTTACAGAGCGTTTATAAGGTGGGATGTGATCTTTCCCAAGTATTCTAAAATTGAAATATTGCTAGAAAACACAATTCTGGAACATAGCTCAGTGAATGCCTGTAGATTATTTTAAAAGTTGGGTGAAAATGTATATAAATGTATATAAACCAATACGATGATTACTATTCAAAAGTCTGCATCTGATACTTTCCTCTCAAGGCAGTTTAATTACAATAGAAAATAAATCTGGTAATTCAAGTTCTTCTTTAAAATTAAAAAGAAAATGTAAAGAATTGCTACATGGTACAACATGGACAACTGAGCTATATGTACAGCAAGCAAGAACAAGATGGATGCCCAGGGACTAAAGACACTTTAACTGCTGTATGCGGTGTCTGTGGCAAGGTGTTGGCAGTGGAGGGCTGCAGGGGTGGCCTATGTGAGAAGCAGCAGGGGCTGCCCTGTATCAGACACAGCCAGTTCTAGGTGGTTCTATCCGGCTCCAATGGATCCACCATAGGATGCAGCTGAGCCCATCAGCCATGCTGATGGCACCTCTGGGAAAACATATTTAAGAAAGGGCAGAAAACACCACACAGGCAGAGGAAGAGCGAACAACAGTAGTGAGAAACAACAGTAGGCACAACAAAGGCAGAGGCAGAGGAAGTCCTCTATGGTCCCGGTGCAGGTATTCACAGCAGGCCATGCCAAACCCATGGTGCAGCAGAGAAAATGTGTGAGGAGGAAGGAGCTGCAGAGAGAAATCCCTGTTTACTGACCATGCTCTCCCCATCCCTCCTGCACTTCTCGGGGCAGGGGACGGTAGTGATGGAGTAAAGCTGAGTCTGGGAAAAGGGTGAGGAAAGTTCTTGGTTTATTGTTTGTCTTTTTGTTTCTCACCAGCCAAATCTATTTAAATTGGCAATAAATTAAATTTATTTTTGCCAAGTTCAGTCTATTTTGCCCACACTTCTAAACGATAAGCAGCCTCCCTGTCTTTATCTCAACTTATGAGATTTCTCATTACTGTTTTTTCCTATTTTATCTCCCTTTCTGCTGAGTGGAGGGAAGTGAGTGGCTGAGTGGGAGTCTGGCTGTTAGCCAAGGCTAGCCCACCAAGACCATTTCAGTTGGTAACCAAAACCGTAAGCCATTATGCACATATGAAATATATTCACTGCCCCTAAAAGCTTGTAATCTGCAAGAGGAAAATCAGTTCTAACAATGACACTAGAACTTCAGCGAGTATGTTCTCAATTTCCTGATCACGAGCAACAGAGTCTAATTCTGTATTAGCTTAAAAATATAAGCTTAAAAAATTTCAACTTTTATAAAGCTTAGACGTTAATAGTTACTTATGTAGTCAGTATCTCATTTTAGCTCCTTTGTTCACTGCTTCTTTTTCATTCCTACAACCCATGAGAAATGTGTTCTGTTGAAGCTAATTGTAATCTGTTACGAATATATAAATACAATAATTTAGGAGTACAAACTTCATCTTTATTGGAAAATACAGAGGGTTTGACCTAAACTGACCTACCCAGGATATTTATAAGCAGAAAGACATATTTTAGAACCTCAAGACCTGTGTGCAAGTCATATTAAAAAAATGCATTTTCTCTGTTTTATAAATGAACTGATTCATTCTCTGTGAGCATGGTTTTCAATGGTACTCTGTGGAGACCTCTACTGTGTTTGTCTGGGTGAAAACTGATCTGTGTGTCAATTCCTTTTCATTTTCTTTTCAGAGTTAATTAGGAAGTATTAAGTATGGAGGAGGACAGGGGGTAAAGAATTTTATGAGACATATGCCAAACAGTTCTACAGCTATTCTAATTAGATTTAACTTCCAAAGGCATATAAAAAGGAGCCAACAGAGGGAGGTTATTAGAAGAACTGTGCTAAACAATTTAACAGTCATTTGGAAGCTGAAGAAATAAAGTGCATATTCCAGTGTTTTTTATTTAAAAAAATAACACAACTCTGTTTTGCCTCTCTTTATTTCTAAAGAAAAGTTGACCAAATGTTTGTGAAGCGTGAGTAGAGAGTTCTTGTTTTATTTTTAGCAGACAAAATATAGGAGACTGAGAAATGCTTACTGTCCAGTAATGGGTGTACTTCCCTAGTACTTCCCTAGGCTTGGAAATTAACACATAGGTGACACTGCAAAATAGTAAGCAAAAAAGGATAAGCTAAACCCAAACTCTCTACAGTGCCTTGAAGAGTGCAGAGACTCAGCTAGACTCAACCATTATCAGGATTTGGTCCAATATACCTGATCTGTTTTGCAGAAGTACTGAACGATTCAGTCCCTTTTTATTGCAACATTATGAATGGCAGGGGCTTGATGAAGACTGACAGAAGTATTAGATTTTTGCCAAATGTAACCAAGCGAATGCAATTTTATTATATGTTTATTAACAAACAAGGTAATTTCCAGAGACCACCTGTCCTGGCAGCAGGGAGAGAGAGAAGAGAACAGCTGCCTTGAGCTATTGCCAGCTGTCTCCCCATTTTAATGCTCAGATCCAGAGTCAAATGACTGTGCAGAGCCCTAATGGATTTACAGAGCAACCTGCTTAGGACAGACTACTCCCAAGGTAACTCTTGTCTCACCTCAAGACTTTCCCTTAGGAATCATTTCACGGACAATGATGGTCAAAAGAATTGAAGCTTCGTTAATTTCTGAACATCCTATGGCACTGAGATGGCAGATAGGACTCTCTGTGAAGCTATAACCCCATACTGAGACAGTAAGACAGAAGATTTTCTTCAATTTGGCAAAGCCATGACAAGAGAAAAGCAAGGTGAGGCGAGGCGAGGCAAGGCAAGGCAAGGGAAAAGCACATGCTACTGTATGAAAAAGAAGAGGGTAAATGGTAAGGCCTCAATATCACCATTTCTCCAGTGGTAAATTTACATGGCGACATGTATTCAAGATTTGTTTTCGAATATGTAGGTGCCATGGTTTCATTCTACAAGCAGCTTCGCAGGCATGGTATTCTTGTACCTAACCCAGTCATACTATAGTTGTGATTTCCAAGATATCAAGGTCTATAAATAATATCTAAGAAAAGAATAATGAAAAAGCAATGCAAAATGTCCTATTGTGCTGGAGCAATCGGCTGTGTGGTGCTTAGTTGCTGGCTGAGGTTAAACCACGACACCTATATATTATCCTACTAGTCCTGGGATTCTTTTTTACTGTCTATTGTGAGGAGCAGGGTTTAAGGAATAGGAAGCTAAGACTATCTGAAAAGGTCAAAGGCCTGCCTAGCCTTCTATCCTATCTGAAACTCTGGCATGTACTTAGGAAAAACAGACAGCTAGAAGAGAAGTATAATCCCTCAGCTTCCAAAAAGCCTTTTCTTCCATGATTTTTTAAACATTTTTGAACCTCTTTACATTCTCAGTGAGTTCCACAGATTTTTATATCTTGTATGAAAATACACCAACTAAACCTGCTGCCTAATCCTTTATTCATCTGCCTCAGTTCTCTAGTAAAACTGGGTAATAAACATGTGTAGTTCATCTTTTTAATGCCATCTGTGATTTTAGAAACCTGTATCTTTCTGTCTTTCAGTTTTCTCTTTCCCAGGAGGAAGAATGATTGCCTTTTAATCTCTCCTCATACAGCAACCTTTTCTTATCTTTGATCATTTTCTGGCTTTCCTTTCTTTCTTTTTTTGTTCTATGCATCATTTTTTAGATGGGAGGACGAGACCTGCATGCAATGCTAAAGATAGTGAAAAAAAAAGGGTTTCCACAGTGGCATAATGGAATTTTCTGTTTTGTTCTTTATTTCTTTCTTAATAATTCCTGATGTCCAGTTTGACTTTTTGAGCACTGATGTTCTCTTAGCTAATATTTTCAGAAAACAATCTGCAATGACTCCAAGATCTTTGGACTCATCACAGTCTTTGGATAACTGGGATTATTTTCCCTATGTGAACAACAGACATTGCATTTTATTTGACATTTTACTGCCCTTGCCCTTTCCTCTGGATCCCTCATCAAACTCATAGTTCAAATGAAAATATAAATAAACAACTTCTGTCTACACAGGATTTGTGCTTTTCTATCCATCTAAAATTCTTCACTGGTTTTCACTCTTCAGTAGAAGGCCAACCTAAAGGCAACATCCTGTATCTTTCCAACCGTGCTCCTTCTGTTTTTTTTCTAATCAAAGCCCTATGCCTGTGGTGGGTCTCCTGCTCTCAGCTGTACTCAATTTTCTCTCACTAATGAACATGTTGTTTGTGTGTTCAACACAGAGCAGTGTCTCAGTGCATACGCTGAGCCTTTGCCCTTCCTATCTTCAAAAAGTCAGAAGATTCAGATCAGCTGTGCACTGGCTGATCAACAGCTTACATTTTAGGCACTGTGCACTGGCTGTGTCATCTGTTCTGAAATGGGATTTTGGGTGGCAGGCCTACGGTTTATATTCATGCTTCCAACTCAGGTTTCCCATGACCTGATGTATCATTTAAGTGTTATGTGGTAGAGCAAACAGAACTTTCTGCTTTAAGTTATCTTCTTGACTGCAGCAGGGTTTACATAGTATAACCCAAGGGAGTTCTTTCTGGAATTCTGCAAGGAATAAAATATCAAAAATACAAACATGAAATTACCAGTTCTGACTTGCTGTCTTGAGAGTTAAGGTCACTGTGATTCTGCTAAAACTGTTCTCTCTCAACCTGCCATTCTTTAAAAGTATCTGTGTGCTGCAGTACAGGTGACATTTTAGATTCATAGCAGAGTTTGAAAAGGGTTTTTTTTGTGCACAAATCAGCTTCTGAGGGCTGCAGAATTTCTATAGGAATTTGTCTATGACAGAACTAGGAAAACACAACTGCGCTTGCCTTTAATAGACGCAAAATAACGTTGTGTGGGAATGAAGAACACTGTTTCACTTATGTTTGTCTTAGGTTTGACCATTGCTATTACCAAATGCCAGAGAGTGGAACATTATTTTCTGTCAGCAGCATCTGTCTCCTTGGCAAATTCCTCAGCCAATTATACTGGCAGCTTTGGAGTATCCTCCATGTCTGTCATGTAGCTACCCTTGTCCTTGCAACGCTGTTTTATAGTGATTCAATTTGTTTCTGAATAATGTCTGCAATTTTTATGTGATTAAGCTCCAACACAAATCACTTATGAGATCTCTAAGCCAGTCTTTTTATGGCAATATGCAGTACTTATTAACTATTGACATTCCCCCTACCAAGCATTTATCAAAATAAATAAGAATTGCAACACAAATTGCTCCTTTGCCAGCCTGGAAATATTCCAGCCTTTACATTGATACAGTCCTTTGTGAATATTCCTAGTTTCTACTTAGAGTTACACAGTCATTTTTCAGTTGTTGCACTCAAGTTTAAGTCATGATAGTCTCATTTCCTATCTGTTAACCTATGCAATTAAAATCCCCTGCAACATGCTTGATGTTATGTCTAACCAGATGACTCTGTGTAACTCGTTAGATAATAGTTTGCTTTTATATCCAGCATCTACCTATTCTTGGAGATTAACCATTTAAAAGATGCTTGCAAAAGCTTTGCATCCCAGATTAAAAACTGAATCCTCACTGGTGATAAATATGTAGAGCTCAATTTTGTATTCATTTAAAAATCTGTCATTTAAATATTAAAACCAATTATAAGTTATTTCCTTGTGTTCACATATAGCAATACATTTTATAAGTAAAATATAGATTTGTGAAAGATCTAGAGTATTACACAAAGATTTCCTGACAATCAGGATTAGAGTTTTAGAAGAGCACAGGCCTAAAATAACTTAAAACCCTACTTTCTACTGGTCTCGATAGGTTGATTTGAAACTCTTTTTGTTCTTTTAGTAAATAAATTCCCAATAAAAATAACGTTTCCCATGGAATACTGCCAGATATTTTTTTAAATATTTCTGTATGTGAATGTAGGAGGGAACCCTTTGTCAGCCTCAAATAATCCAACATCTCATCAAAATTCCTACTGATGTCATGGAGAATTAAGTACTTTAATTCTTTTGAAATCCTGTCAAACAACTATTGCATAGTTATATACCTAAACACTTGTAAAATAGTTGTTCAGATTTTAAAGGTTTTTTAATTAAAATATCTGAATTACTAAATAAAAAATCCATAATTTTAAAAATTTAACATATTCATAAATCAATTTTTTTTCAACATCAAATGGGATGATGAAGTTACATATTGTTGAATTATGGGCCACTATTTTCCATATATTAAAACATTTTTGAAAATTAAAGAATACCCATTTTTCTTGTATTAAGGGTCTTAGAAATAATAGTTATGCAGCATGTATAAAAAGAAATCAGACAATTTGAAAAATTTTAGTTCTTATAAAAGGAATAAGGATAACAGCAGTATAAGACCTCAAGCATAATGTGTTAGTTGTAATGTTAAGGAAGATATATTTATGTTAACTGACTCATTAGTTTGAAGGGAATGTAGGAGCAAAATTAAGGATGTCTTAGCATTAAAATATGTAAGATGTTTACAATTTTATTTTTTTATGACAGATTTTTGAAGTAATCATGTAAAATCAAAATAAGATTACTATTCTCTCTCTATTACTATTATCTTACTATTACTATTATCTATTACTATTATCTATTACTATTATGATCAAGTAATAGAAAGCATACCAAACATATAATGGAGAATAATACATCCTATGAGTAATGCTTACAAATATTTAGGTGAAGTAGATGTTCTCTGGGGGTAGGCACATTTGTGGATGCTATTGCTTCCAAAATTTAAGGTGCATGATATGAGATATTTGCCTCACTCTTGCTAAGGTGGTGAGATTATGATGATAAATGGTAATATCTTTAAGGTATTTAAGTTATTATGATATGCAATTAATTTGCACAATAAAAAAATTTTATTTTTGTTATGTTTATTTTTAGTGGAAATATCCAATTTTTAAAATTTGATCGAAGGAATTAGAAAAAAACTGAGTCTTAATTACCACAATCAATTGGTCACCAGTGGCCTACAGACCGTACTTTAGGACATGCAAATTTAGGTGTCCCAAATTCAGCCTCTCAGAACAAAATTTAAAAGTTGTCTTTTGTAATGGATCAGTAGTTGTAAATCAATACATTCCTCATTAAATTCATTGCTACATTTATTTATGCTAGCAAAGCTTAACCCTAAAGTATTTAAAAATCAACTAGTTAATGTCTGGATCCAATGTCAAAGTGTGTTTAAGGGTGAATGCTGACTTAGATCTCACTTGAGTTGTTATCTCTGTATCCTACTGCAGCTTTGTTCTTTCCCCATCCTGACTCCATCCTGTAGGAGTCATTTGCACTGCTGGATTGCTGTGGCAACAGAGGGACCCTAAAATGGGTGCACTCTGGAGATAAGCCTCCGACCTTTTTCTCACCCACATCCTTGTCTTCCTCCCCCAAAGTGCATCCCAGGCTGCTGAGCAGGAAAGCATTTTTCATCGCATGGGACTTCCGTGTTAAAAAAAAAAAAAAATCACAGAAAACATTTAGTGCCTTGAAAACATTTTAGGTAGTAGCATTTGCTTACCTGCCATACCTCCTGTATGATTCAGATACAGCAACAAATTCCAGGATGACTTAGTTGGAGTCCTAAACAGGTATATGAGAATTTCACACATGCTTGCTGTTTGTTATTTGGTTAGGCTGCCTTTTAGATATTTCAGATTAATCTACAAACATCGCAAAAAGACAGGAAAAACAAATGCATCGTTTTCAAAATGTGCAGCAAGAAAGCAGTAAATATCTGCTTAGTTGGTTAGAAATGATAAAATTTTATCCCCCTCCCTGCCCCCCAAGTGATTGACATCTGCAAGGTAACCATGTGCTTGACCCACTTTATCAACTTCTGTCTGGATACAGAATTTCTCTGCCACAAACCAGAACAGTTTTCAGTAGTGAGAAATCTGGTTATTACTATTTTTAAGGTTACACTTTCATTGGGTAGAGCAAAAGGCCAACAGCTTGTAACACTGTTTGAAAACATTGCTTGCAGATGGCATCTCTTGCAAATTGCTATTGTATCAGTATGTAATGCTCTTAAAGTTCTCTGTTAAAATTATTGAATAGTTTTGCTGTGATTAATCAAACTGATCAAATAAATGTACAGTTTAAAAAAGATTTGGACTACATATCAAGAAGTGAAAACTGAACAAAATTAATTCATAGAAATGTGTCTGAGCAAGTGGAGAGAGAAACAAGCTGCGTGTAATATAGAGAGAGGGAAAGAAGCAGGGGAAGAGACAGAAAAAAAACAGAGAAAATCTTGCTCAAACATAATTTCATAAAGACATATCAGTACCAGAAAACAACCAATAGCCAACCAATTTGTCTTTCAAGTGACTAAGAACATATCCTTTCCAATTCTTCTTTGTTTGTTCATGTGAAGAAAAAAGATTCTGCTACATGATTTAACTGTGAAAAATGTCATCTTTGTGGTTGGTAGAGTACTTTTTACTTGAGAAAAAAATAACATGTTTTTCTGTTTCCAGTTCATCATTTGTGTTTCTGACTTCAGATTTCATTTCCTTAAGAAGATTTGTGTGTGTTGCATATGATTTTGCTACAGCTTGCTCATACACTTGATAAAAGAAGTGAAGAATTACATAGATACTTACCAGCACGTAAATGAAACAGAGGAAAGAGTATATAGAATTTAAATGTGGGGATAAGAAACAAGCCCTTGTGTGCTCATACTCCCAGTAATTGCATTAGCAACAGCCTGAATTCAGAAAGTGCTTTATGTAAAAAGGTATAAAGGACCACCTTTGTAATGCACTCACTAAGAAGAAACTAAATGAAAGGACTGTAGAGAATTGTCATGGCATGCATGAGTTCAGACTGTTCTCCCAAACAGGGATTTAATACCTCTTTTTCCTCATTCACCCAGCAGCAACAAATACAATTCACTGTTCAGCCAGACACCCTTTTACTTAAGTACTTTTCTTTGATTTCATAGGCTGTTGCAATTAGTATTTCTGGTCTGTGAAATGGATATTGGGGTAAGTAGTCCTTGCTTTTTTCATCATTTATGTAATCTATGTACTTCCCTGAAGAAAGTAACTGTCCTAAGCATTTAAATACAAAGTTTTTGAAAATGAATGTCTAAAGAAAAAAAAAAATCTGTAATTGTTCCTATTATCATTCTCATTTCTGTTCCTACAGCTGAGGTACTAAGGTCCCAGGCCTCAAAAGTATTTCAATACATGATGCATTATTTTCCTTTATCATAACCCAAACCAGAAATGAAAGCTCTCTGTTATTTGCCTGAAACTTCCATTCAAATATTGCTCCGTAGGATCCAAAATCCAAATATAAGATTTTCATTTTTTACTCCAGCAGGTAAACCTTATTGATGACAACTGCCTCTCCTGACAGCTTAGTCTGTGGGATGGCCATAGGTCAGCTTGCCTCTTCTCCAGCTCACTTTCTTCTCACTTCCCTGCAGTTCCCACCCCTGTAACCCATGACCTGGGACAGGCCTGCAGGCCACCCATCAGGACAGGTTCTCCCTGTGTACGGCAAGTCTTCAGCATTACAGAGAGTGTACTCTAGCCTAAGGTTTCCAGCTTACTGTCTTTCTGTGACCTTATAGCTACCTTTAGCCATCGATATGTTATTATATTTTTAAATCCATATTTGTGCCCTAATTTACTGCTCAGAATCACAGAATAATGTAGGCTGGAATAAATCTCTGAGGATCACCTAGTTTCTTCATCGTAGGAACTACCCTGTATTTGAGCAGATACTCATTACAGCTTCCAAACTCTTTGGTTTAGGGCAGGGTTAGCTCAGAAAGGTGCAGTGGAATTTACGTCTTTATACAGCATAGGCAGACATGAGAGGCACTGGAGGTGCTATATGCTACCTGAGACAGGTACCAGCTGTGGATGTCAGAGTACAGCTGTTTGCCAGTACTCTTGGCAGTGTCAGTGCCTGTCTTAGTGAAACCTGCTCTCCTGATCCACTGCTTCAGGTCCACTTCAGGTACCACGAAGGGACTGGGGTGCAGTAAAAAGGAGGGGAAGCAACCTTATCGCCAGATTCACAGATGTCAAGTGCCTGTCTCAGATGTAAGAATGTGTTGCAAGTTTTCACCCAGAGTAAATCACATAAACTATCTGTGGTTTAAACTGGCCTACGTGACTTTGCATTGGAACACATTGCTGGAGAAATCTTTTTTAAATATCCAATTTTATTGGACTCACGTGGGAAGAAACTGAACGTCAAATCCAGTGACTATGCTTCTTTATTCAGGTAGAATAGTGCCAAACTAAAGCCCAGAGCTCAAGTGGTGTCTTATATTCAAAGGTAAGTACCTTGGAATATCTGATTCTTTGCTCTTCTGAAATGATTGTTTCAAACTTTAATTAGAATCAAAAACGCTGGGCCACCTGCAGAGGAATGTTTCCAGCAAGTCAAGGGAAGTGGTCCTTCCCATCTACTCAGCACTGGTGAGGCCAAACGCGGAGCACTGTGTCCAGTTCTGGGCTCCTCACTACAAGAGAGCCATGGACATACTGGAGAGAGCCCAACGAAGGGCCACTAAGATGATGAAGGCACTGGAGCATGTCTCCTACGAGGAAAGGCTGAGAGAGCTGGAACTGTTTAGCCTGGAGAAGGCTCAGGGTGGATCTCATCAATGTATATAAATACCTGAAGGGAGGGTGCAGAGAAGATGGAGCCAGGCTCTTCTCAGTGGAGCCCAGTGACAGGACCAGAGGCAAAGAGCACAAACTGAAACACAGGAGGTGTTGTCTGAAAATCAGGAAACACTTTTTTACTTTGAGAATGATGGAAAACTGGCATGGGTTGCCCAGAGAGGTTGTGGAATCTCCCTCCTCGGAGATATTCAGAAGCCATCTGGACATGGTCCTGGGTAACTGGCTGTAGGTGGCCCTGCTTGAGCAGTGGGGTTGGACCAGATGACCTCCAGAGTTCCCTGCCAACCTCAACCGCTCTGTGATTCTGTGACACAAGAATAAAATCTGTGTCTTTGCTGTATCCAACAAAAAACAGATCTCCTTCAAAATTCAGCAATTACCAAATTGACTGCCAGCTCTTTCATTCTGTTTTCATTCCTTCCCATCAGGCCCCTCATATCTGCATGCAGTATGCATATCTTATACATACTTCAGTATCAGCAGGTGTATCAGATATGTATTTTGTCAGCTCAAAATTTTGCTTCAGGACTTTTCATCTTTTGTGTCACAAAAAGTGAAAGACTTTTTTCTGAATTTGACAAACCAGTGCTACAATTTACTGGAGCACCTCTCCTGTGAAGACAGACTGAGCAAGTTGGGGTTGTGTAGCCTGGAGAAGAGAAGGCTCTGAGGAGATCTTATAGCAGCCTTCCAGTACTTAAAAAGGGCCTACAGGAGAGACGGTGAGGGACGCTTTAACAGAGAGTGTAGTGATAGGACAAGGGGTAACAGTGTTAAACTGAAAGAGGGTAGATTTAGATTAGATATAAGGGAGAAGTTCTTCACTGTGAGGGTGGTGAGGCACTGGAACAGGTTGCCCAGAGAAGCTGTGGATGCCCCCTCCGTGGAGGTGTTCAAGGCCAGGTTGGATGGGGCTTTGAGCAACCTGGTCTAGTGGAAGGTGTCCCTGCCCATGGCAGGGGGGTTGGAATTAGATGATCTTTAAGGTCCCTTCCAACCCAAACCATTCTAGGATTCTATAAGCCATTGAATAGGGAATTTTCTACAAATAACGAAACATATACAATTGACTTGAGAAGATTTAATTTTATTAGTTTAAAAAAGTAATTGTAAGAAAGCTGAGGTTCATTACTATAATCCTCTTCTTCCTTCCCCAACCAAATCAAAACTGAAGAAACAGTAAAACCTCGAAGTAAGACAGTACTGACTTCAGTTTGGATTTATAGGCATGACCAAAATCAGTTTAACTTAAGTGGTTAACAGGATAACTCAAGGAAATCAAAAGAAATTATATGAGATCAGTGAAAAGCATCTATCACCAAAATATATCAGAAGCAGCTCTTATTACCAGCACCAGAATGGTACAAACTGGGTTGATTGCTAATGTCATATCAGCTGTGCACAAAATATCACCACTACCCCACCTAGAAAAAAAGATTTTAGTTTTTATTTTGGAGAGTTCCAAATCAATATGTGATAGGTATCTTGGATGCTGGTAATTTATTTTAAAAATTATAAAGTATTTTTGACAAAAATAAGTTCAAGATTTTTGAAAAATAAACAGAAAATAAGGATATCTTTCATATTATCTCTCAAGTAGAGTAACTGACAGTGTTATTCTGTATTCTCTGTAGACTAAGCTACACAAAGACTTATTCTATGAAATGTATAGGTTACCTTTGCAAGATGTTTAATAGTTTCGGCTGTGAACAGCTGTTCCACTGTTTCTCCAAACTAGATTTCTAGACCCAGTCACTGGGCTGATCTATCATTCACAGTTTTGCATATGCTTGTTGGTTAATTTGCTAGATTTTGTCACTTAACATTTTTTACCTTCTACATTTTCACCTTTATAATAAAACTTCCACAGTCAACACACCCTTGTTAGGCTTTTAGGGACTTTTGTTGCTCATTTTAAATAAATATGCATTTAACATCTAATCTTTTTTGTTAGCCTTCACTTTTGTGTTATGGATAAAGAAAATAAGCCATTTCTCTCTATATACCCAAGTTAAGACAGGGCTTTAGAGCTTGAATTTTAGATCCCTTGAACAATTCCAATATTGGATTAAGATCCTAAGCTATTTTACATTAAATAAATCACCCTAATCCTTTTTAAAAAAAAATAAAATCCGGGAAATTGAAAGAATGAGGTACACCCATATTTACAACTGAAATTGTTGGCTTTTTGATGCTTTTTATAAAATAGAATCAGCTGAAGCTTAGAGAAAATTTAGCATAAATTTGCTTCTGTTCTAAACAACAAAGGTTTTCTGACCTTAAAAATACAGATTGTAGTTTAAAAAAGATGGCAACTGGGAAACTGGTATAAAAGAGATCCGAGAAAAATATTACAAGTTCCCTACCTTTCCCCACCACAATACATATTAATGGAAGAGTAATTTAAATATGTAAAGAAGTCATATTTATAAAAAGAACAGTATTGGTGAAAAAGACCTCAGTTTTTAACTACCAGTTTGAAAAACAAATAAGTTGTTTTAACCAGCCTCATTAAAAAATTTTCTGAAACTAGAAAAAATGCCAAGTGAGAGATATGTTAATTGCTTTTAAGTTGTTGATGGTTAAGTTTATATTATCAGTAATACCAAATAGCCCAGGTGAAATTAGAGATGCATTTGCATTGAAAAAAAAATTGAAGAGAAAATAAAAGGATGAAAAAAATGCCTACCAAAAATCAATATGTACTAACTCCTGTTAATGCAAAACTAATGCTAATTTCAAAACACAAACAATGATTATGCTGAATTTCGTTACTGTGCAGAAACAAAATATTAATGTATGCAGGGCATCATCTAAATGGTAACGAATGTTAACCCAGAGGAAACTAATCCCCTACAGTATCTTAGAGAGGCTTTATCTTTTTTTTTAACTTTGCATCTTTAGTGGTGAGGTTATTCTCTGTATTACTTTTTCAGAGCAATTAAAACATAATTATTAGATGCGCTCTGCATACTACCTGTAACTCAAAATAAATTAAAGGAAGATACTTAAAGGAAGATACTTTTATCTTTTTTCATTTTGTATTAAGTGTATATATTGATCCTGTGATCATTGCAGCGAAATGTGACTGATGCTTTTTTTTTTTCCCAATACTGTTTTGTGAGCTGTAGGAGCAAGACATTTCATTGGTTATATGTCATCTCCTTGGAACACCTTTGTTGTGAAGATATTTCAGCTTGATTTAGCTTTTAAATCCGGGAAGAAAGCTTAGTTTCTTGATGTAGCTGTAACTGTTCATTGAATTAATGTCAGAGATGTTACTTCCAGGTGTATTTCTTTGGTTTGATTAGTTTTATTATGTTATGATGCCCAAGCGGTGCAGTAAAAAAGCTGATGGTATACAACAGTGTCTGGGCCAAAGTAGACAAAAAGCACACAGAACATTCTGCTATTTTTTTGAGCACTCAGTCCTAGAAATGCACATAAAAACTACATGAGTATCAGTCCAAATATTACATACAGCTATTTAAAAAAAAAAAAGTAGTCTTTCTGCTCTTATTGCTTTCCTAATTAGTTTCAGTCCCAAGGCAACCAATTAATTATATCCTTTGAAAATGAACTTCTCCCCTTCTAAATTCATTCAAGCCCTCACTTTCCCCAGTCTTCAGGCTTTACATGCCCAGTTTCAAATTTTAAATCACTTGTAACTATTACAAATAGAAAATGTCCTTATATTTTTTAATGCTTTTAATTTTAAAAGTTTTAAAACAAACCAAAAAAATTGTTTTCAGTTTTCCTTCAAAGTCCTCATTCTATCTAGGGAAATATATATATAGATACCTATCTCATGAAAAAGCAAACTACAAAGAAGTTTGAAGTTAAAAGCAAAGGAAAAAAAATGTTATTTTCCTATGGAATTTTTGTGTGTGTGTGTGTCTGTAGGTTTCAGCTCAGTAAATAATAGCAAAAAAAAAATCAGGCTTTGAAACAAATTCATTTCTAGGCAGTTAATAATATTTCACTTTTTTGCATACCTTAGACACATATGAACTTTAGAGAAAAACAGGGAAATGAAATTAAGTCCTCTAATGTATGTGTATCTGCATGCAGTCTCTGATTCCATCATTTACTATTTCTGTTTCCAAAGCGTCACTATGTGGAAGCCTGAAGTGAGGTGTAATAACAGGTACATAGCATTCAGTTTCAACAGTCATATCACTGCTTTATGTGTAACTCTCATAAGACCAAGGATACAAATTACTGTAAGATTGTCTATAAGTGAAGACTGCAGCGACTCCAATGCTATAGAGCCCAGCACTGGCAAAACAGTTTTGAATCTAGTTTGTGGCTTGACAAAAAGTGCTGCAATATTTTTATGAATAAAAAAAAATAAAGCATGAAGACTTAGCCATTATGTTCTAAAACTAATGATGCCATGCTCTATGCTATATAATCCTAATATACAGGAAGCTTTTTTGATGTTTACAAGTTCAGAGTACACTTCATATAAAAAAGAACAATTAGGCAAGAAACTTTTGTTTTACAGTTCAGATGAAATGGCTAGTATGCATACAAATGCACTATTTTAGACTATGCGTAGTAATGAAGTCAAGAGATAAATAATCTAGATCTTTTCAGTTTAGACGTGGAAAATCCCATGAGCCTTTGTGTTTGATTTCCAGCACTTCCTAGTTTGTCTGCAGGAATAGAACCATGACATATCAGAGTTCTCCAATCTGTAACAATTCTGAAACCAAGAAGGAAAGTATGATTTCACTCCTCCCTGCTTTCTCTCCTTCTTTTTCTATTTTTTTTTTTTTTGTGTAAGTAAAACAATTCTAGTTGAGAACTCAATATAAGTCCTACCTTGCAACACATTTAGTACCACATTAATACTGGATCTTCTTTTCTCCAATTACCTTGCAAACAGTTTTCATGCAGTTATTGAACTTTGTCACGATGTAGAATAACATTAATTGTGTGTATGTATGTGTGCATCTATATACGTCACTACTAAAATACTGTTTGGCATGCCTAGACTTCTTGACCTTCTCAGTGTTGTATATATGCACAGTAAAATATTATTCTTGCACCAAAGTGTTTACAAGTTCTATTTAATAAATAAAAGAAACAAAAGAGAATATGACGGACTAGCAATAAGTCTATGATGTCTTCAGAGAATCATTTGTTTGCACAGAGAAATTTTTGATAATTCTGATAAACGGGCAACTCACCTTGCCAACATCATCACAAAGAGAGCTTTATTTTTTTCTTACATCTCATAGATATATTCTTCACAGACTAGTTAATATGGTTAAGATTCATTATTTATTCATACTGACTGTGTGAATATAACCCAACATCTATAAATTACACACAGGCAAAGATATTCAAATCAGAATCAGGAGAGTATTCAAACATTGGAGAACACACTTTTTTCCTCACTTCTATGTGAAATTAGATTGAAATTGGCTGAACATGAAGAGTATTGAATTTTTAGTTTCTTTTACACAGACAAAAACGCACACATATGTTATTTTTAAATTCCTCTTAAAAAAAAAAAGTTAAACTATTTTAAACTCCTCACATTCTAATTCTGTAAGGAGACTCTGGAAACATTGTGATAATTAAGCTATGGTAACACTGTGGGAAATTCCTGATACTTTTCTTGAAGCTCTCATATAAAGACAAAACAGTGTAGCCATAGAATCTCCCTATAAATCTTATTTCCCACTGATTTTAACTCAGACTCATGAAATTAAGAGAACTCTATTATATTTAAACAGAATGGACTAGAACATACATTATGAGAAAAAAATTAATAACCTCTTTTGTTCTCCTTAATTTGATATTAGTGTATACTATGTAATATAGTTAATATATTACTCTAATAGCCTCCTGTGTTTCAATATTGGTTCTGGAGTACATACTTTTACTAAGTATGGGTTCATTTCAGCATGTTAGTGAGCAAAGTACTCAGGTTTGTGTTTATAGATGTGAATGATTAGTCCCATTGAATTTGTAGGAGTTTTAGTAACATTCAGTGTGAAAAAACATAAAATTTATATTAAAGTGTCTTTACCAGAATCTTATTGCATTTAAATGTAGCTGAACATATAAAAGATATGAATTCTCATTAAAATCTTGAGGAATCAAGAATTTAATTACCACTAGAGATAGGCAGAACTCTAAAGGCTGATACCATTGTTCAACTGTCCAGTCTTTTGACCAATATAGGAATTAATTCTTGAATATTTTCTGTTTATAAATCATCTCTCAGTCTGTTTTTCTACATACCTGTGTGCTGTGCAGGTATGTTTTCAGAGGATTTAATTTCCATTTCTATACAGTGGGCCTGATTTCATATATATATATATACATATATATATATTCTTACGAAAAAAAGTGTAAGGAAAGTGCGATGTCTTTGTCCCCTTTGAAATCCTTTAGTGACAATCTCAAGTACATTTAGGATCTAAAATTCAACTGTTAAGGAATCATGATGGTACTTTAAATCACAGTCATAGAAAACTTACCTTTAAAAATGAGATTAAGCTTCCCAGAAACTGCTTCATGTAGTATGAACAATGCTTAGATTCTTACTTATTTTTCCTTGTCATAATAAAAAGAATGGTCAAAAGTTAAAAAAAAAAAAAATT
The DNA here is from genome assembly GCF_026419915.1 of Harpia harpyja. Lineage (NCBI taxonomy): Eukaryota > Metazoa > Chordata > Aves > Accipitriformes > Accipitridae > Harpia > Harpia harpyja. The sequence continues at coordinate 50,944,469 of NC_068945.1, forward strand.
AATGAAAGACAGACTTCTATGGGTAGTAGTCTTGGACTTCCTGTCATAATCTGGTTCAGAAATTTCATGTTTTCCAAAATAGGGATGTCAAATCTTATTGGCTGCTTAATAGAAGTCTCACAAGTTGCACACACTTTAGAGGTCTTCATCTTAATGTCACCTGTGGTACCATGACTTCAAGCCCTCTAGGTACAAAGGAAGGGTAGATCCTGGGCTGATCAAAATCTCACCTAGCTCTCTTCATGTGTACTCAACATATACTTCAAAGGCGTCTCACTGCTTCAACCAATTCACTATTAAAATAGTAACTAAACTGAACTAAAGGTGATATCTTTGTATTTAGTAGGTATGGTTCTTCCATTAATCTTCAAAACCACCTTTTACATTCATAGGTGTTCTTTGTCAAGGAATCCCAAAGCTTAACTACATACTCTCTGATTTAACTTTGCTTGTTTGTTTTTTTCCTGTTTTCTGCTTTAATTTGCTTGAGTTTAATTTGATACATACTGATCTTTGGGTTTCAGTGTTTTTGGTTTGGGTTTGGGGTTTTTTTGTTTGTTTGGTTGGTCGGTTTGGTTTGGTTTGGTTTAAGATAGAGAAGCCTTCTTCTAACTTGTGTTTTATAGACCCTAAGCAGATTGCCTTCCCTTTTCCAGGCCTTAGATTTCCAGTTAATTTAATTTTCTTCTCATGTGAAAACAACTCCATACTTCTGATCATTTTTTTTGAGGACAAGAACAAGAGCTACAAAGTTTGAAATAAAGTTGCCTGGTGGATTTATGCTGTGTCATAATGATGTTTTCTATTTTATTCCTATCATTTTCCCAACAGTTCCTAATATTTGATTCAAAAAGTAGAAAGTATATAACATTGAACTGCAGGTGGATCTGATCTGAACCCAAGAAAGATCTCTAAATTTAATTTCCCATGTTGTAACAATGACTGTAAACTAAAATACCAAAGAACATAAAAGAAGACATTGCTAATATACAAAAGAAAAATTGGAAAAGATTGAATCCCCACCAGTGACAAAGACTGATGTCAGGTAATGTGATGCACTTGATAGGCATCAGTGGGAATGTAGAAAGACTGTAAAGAAAATTACAGATGTTACTGATCCAAAAAACTGAAGATGAAGATCAAGGAATATGATGAAAAAAAGCTTCCCACATCTTCCTCCACCATTTGATAATATTTTCTGCTTTATTTTGAATGTACTTATTATATGAAAAAAAATCAATATAATTTAAAGATATCATTTGAACTATTGAGATATCATATAGACTTTGAAATGAATGCACAGTTGGTATAAAATGAGACTAATCCATGGGAATATGGAACTACATGTACAAATCTAGGAGATACCACCCTTGTGTAGAAAAGCTATGGTTGTGAAGGACTAGGTCCACTAGTTTTCATCAAAGGATACTTTGAAAACCAGTCATCATAATTACTAATTATTTTTCATTCACAGAATATGATTGGTCATATTATTCAGGTTCCATGACTGATTCTTTTAACAACAGGCTAGGACTAAAGCAAAAAATTTCCTTGTAGTATAAATTCATCGTATTGTCTGGAGTTCCAAATATGTTAATAAGCATTTTTTGTTGTTGTTCTTGATTCATGTATAACTCATAAAGGCTAATAAACTCAATTGAGCAGTCAATCCATTTTGACTTGTGTCCTCAATAAGATGTAATTGTGTCCATGTTTTATTTTATTTAGTTAGTTCTAAATAAGGTGATAAAATTGAAAGCAGTTATGAGTCAAGCAGTGTAATAAAATAAGAAATTTTTAACTGTAAGAGAGAAAATCCCTTCTTAGTTTTAGCCATAATTGTAGCCAATAAAAATGCAGTCCATTTGTATTTTCACTGAAGCATGAAGATACAGATCACCTGGACATTAATTAAGTTTGTGGCAATTCTGTGGTCAAACAAAGGAAGGGAGGTGCAAGAAAAGAAGTTGAACATTACATCTGATCTTCGGTACCTAACTGAGATGCTGGAAACATCTTTTCCTAGAATACCATCTACATTCCAACTCTAGTTCATATACAGGGATGTAAACCTAAGAAGTTGTTCTATCGATTTCATATTTGAAACCACACTCTGAGAAAAGCAAGGTTTCTTCATGAAGTAACAATCTCAATTTCTGTACTTTCCATGTAAAATTCTTTGGGATGTTTAAATTGCTCTTTAGACAAAAAAATCAGTTTTTCTGAAAGGAGATTTATATCATCTGAGTAACCAATATACCTTAAAATTGCACAATGAAAGATTGCTCTGAAAAGACTCTTATTGGAAGTAAGAACAGGAAGTGGGAAGCAGGAAAGAGTGAAGCAAGTGGATCATATCACTGTAACTAGCATTTGTGAAATCACGCTTGTTGGGTTTTTCTTTTTTTTTCCCCTTTATAATCATATATACAAAAAATTGACACTGAAGCTTTCAGACCCAGGATTAAAGGTCAATGTACTCAACTGTTTCAGCTTGAGATCAGAAACCGCTGCCCTTCAGTATTTACAGACAGCTTTCATGCTCTTTAACCTGCTTTGTTAAGAAAAGCAAATGCAATTAATCTGAAAACACAGTACATGCTTGAAATATCTTCCAGATTGCCAACAGGATCTAACTGTCAGTTTGCAGATGCACTGATTGCATACATAGAGGAGTGTTATATTCTGCCAAATAATCCCAAACCTATAAAGTTGATGTTTTAGCTTAAGAAAAGAATACTTTTCCCCTTGAGATAAAGTGTCATCAAATACCATCTGTGCTGCCTGTAAATTTAGTCATCAATCCTTGTTGTATTTATCAGAGATTTGTTTTTCAAAATAGCTAATTTTCATCTCAGATTCAGCCACACACTAATTTCCTTGCTTCTTTCTTGCTGAGAAGTCTGATATAACAGCCTCTCACAGAAAGGGTTTGGCATTTGCCCAAAACAAAATAGGCTCATCTCCTTGCATGGAATTAGTTTCCTTAATAGGGTTAGAACTCAGAATCATTAAATACAGTAATTAAAAAAAAATAAAATCTCTTCATATAACAGAAACTATTAAAAGGCCTGTGGGAGGTAACATGACAAAGTTCAAAATGAAATTAATATTAAAACTAATAAAGCTCTGTTTTTGAAGCCCAGAGTTAGGAAACTCATGAGAAAAATCAAGAATTCATACTAGATTTCTTACTTCTAGAATGTTACTAATTTTTTGCATTAAAGTATGTTTCACTTACTACCAAAGATGGAATACCTTCAATAGAATGAACAGAGAAATGCCCTAAGCTAGTGTCCTCAAACAATGCCGGTTTAATCTTTTATCTTACATTCAATTGACATTTATGAATTTAGTCTAACATTCTAATTTTAGTTAAGCCAAATCAAATTTTCTACACATTTCTCCTGTAATAGCTTCTTATTGAAACTGATACTGTGGTGAGTTAACATACACAACACCCTGAACTGCCCCAGAACTCCAGAACCTGGAGTTGACACTAAATGCAGAATCACAGAATCACAGAATGGCTGAAATTAGAAGGTACCTTTGAAGATCATCTAGTCCAAACCCCTGCTCACAGCAGGGTCAGCTAAAGCAGGTTTCCCAGGGCTGTGTCCAGTCATGTTTTGAATATCTCCAAAGATGGAGGTACTACAGTCTCTCTGGGCAACCTGTTCCACTATTTTACCACCCTCATAATAAATAAGTTCAAATAGAATATTAATTTGTGCCCATTGCCTCCTCTTCTTTTACTGGACACCACTGGGATGAGTCTGGCTCTGTCTTCTTTGCTCCTTCCATCAGGTATTTATCCACATTGATAAAAACACCCTGAGCCTTCCCTTCGCCAGGCTGAACAGTCTTAGGTCTCTCAGCCTCTCCTCATACAACACATACTCCAATATTTTAATATCTTCTTTGCCCTTCATTGAACTTGCTCCAGTATGTCCATGTCTCTCTTGTCAGGGGGAGCTCAGCATTGGACACAACACTCCAGTGACATGATTTAACCCCAGCTGGCAACTAAGCACCACACAGCTGCTCATTCACTCCCCCAAGGTAGGATGGGGAAGACAATCGGAAGAATAAAAGTGAGAAAACTCGTGTGTTGAAATAAAGACAGTTTAATAGGTAAAGCAAAAGCATCTTTGCTAGTCTTCCTTTGGCTGCTGCTTCACCTGTAGAAGCCCTCCTTGCTGCCCTCCACATCCATTGACAGATTCAGTTCCAGGTGGGCTTTAGTTGTCCTGACCCCAACCCTGCATGCTTGGACAGAGCCTCTATATTCCTCCTGGGCCTCTTGTCCTTACTCCACCTCTTATAAGTTACTTCTCATATGGAAGTTTTTTTCAGGAGCTCCTTGTTCATCCATGCAGGCCTTCTGCCACCTTTGCTTGATTTCCTGCTCATCAGGATGGACCATACTATAGTTTGGAGCAGGTGATTCTTGCAAATCGACCAGCTTTCCGGGATCATCTCCCATGAGATTCTTGCAAGCAGAGTCCTGAACAAGCCAAATGATTCTCTCCTCAAGTCCAAGGTTATGATCCTTCTATTTGCTATTTTCTCCCCTGAACTCCACCATCTCATGGTCACCACAGCCAAGACTGCTCCCAGCCTGCACATCTCAGACCAGTTCTGCCTTGTCTGTATCAGGTCCAGCAGACCAGTTCTTCCTTGTCTGTAAGTATCACGTCCAGCAGAGCATCCTGTCTCTTCAGCTCCTTGACCACCCATATCAGGAAGTTACTATCAGCATTCCTGGTGCACAAAATTAATAAAATCTGATCTCTGAAGGGATTGTGTCTTGTGGTTGATTTTGAGCAGCAATCAAATTTCCTTTGACTTCAACACTTATAACTGCATTCTCAGAGATAGTATTCAGTTCAAGACAAGGACAGCAACTGAGGTGCCTACCTGTACTATAAGTATCTATTTTGGGAATAAGTGAATTCTTGTTTACGTATAAATTAATGTATGGAATATGTTTCCATGGACTATGACAATAATTTATACATCTAGAATATATGAAGATTTCCATATGCAAGCATCTACATTTAGACATCCTAATCTCAAACTGATGTCAGAAAAGATATGAATTTCCACTGTGCCTTTTCCCTCAACTGACTTAACAGGATCTTGGTTTATATTTTAGACCCTCTGTTGAATACAGCTGGGAAAAAAAAAAACCCAAACCAACCCCACAACAAAACCCCAAAACTTAATAAATAGTCAATCAGGTCAAAAAGTAATGAAAAAAACAGATACATTCATACATATTAGAGGACAGAATTATCCAAAAACTTTTACATTAGAAAACCAGGTTAATGACTTTATGAAATGAGGTTATTCAGTAAGCAACATCTGGGTGCTAAAATCAGATGGGAAAGAATGAAGATAATTCTGATTAAGCAATTAAAACAAAATACAAAGCAATGAGTGACACAAAAGAAAAATCCACAAAAGCTACACTGTTATTTTTGTGTAGATCATGCACACAAAATCATGACAGCACTTTGCTAGGCATAGGAGAAAAAAGGAAAGAGTAATGATCATAAGAGTCATGAAAAGTGATCTACAAGAAGTCTATAGAGGCAAACAGCAGTTTCTGCTCTGTAGGATCAATAAACATGAAGTTAAGGGAGCAAAGAGAAAGCAAATTAACCATGGCAAGTTCTTTTTTTTCTCATCTCATATCTTTCAGTGTAAATAAGGAGTTTGGAACCTTGTGAAAGTACTGTGAGATCAGAATTTGGCAGAAGAGGTGGGCAAAGTGCAGAACAAGCGGTGAACAATATTGCACCAAAAGTCAAGAACTGTCAAAGAAAATAATAAACTAATCATTAGCAACATCACACAGCATAACAAAAGCTGCTATTCCTTTCCTTATTTCTTTTTTTTTGCCTTATTACTGTACTTGATTTGAATTTTCTGAAAGCCAGACACCAAATTAGGCAGCTGTTCAAAACACATGGAGACAGAACAAGTGGTTCCAATGGGAATCTCGTGAAAGCTCTTAGTGCTCCTTTCTCCCTGATGAACACTTCATTGCAGAGGAAAATACACTACTACCTTGCACGAGCAGCAAATAGGCAGGTACATATTATCTATTTCAGTATCCTGGCAAATTGAAAAGTCTTGCAAAGACATGAAGAAAAGTCCTTATTACATTATAGGATATGTGTTGCTGGGTGAGCTTATACATATTCCTTGCATCTATATGCAGACAATGCTTCAGATGCTTAAAGCAAAAAGAAAAAAATTAAAGGGTGTTTGCCAGAGGGCTTACAGTGTAAGCTCAGTTTTACTTGCACGGGAGGCACAGAACCTAACAGTCTCACAACTGGGAGGAAAGAAGATGCTCAAGATGGTGAAGGTGAATACCAGTCACATAACCTGCCACTTGAAAGCCTCAGAGAAAATAGAAATGAACAAAAATTGACTTGTGAACCAGAGAAAGGAAGAGTTAAAAAAATCCAAACAAACCCAAAACCAACAAACAAACAAGATGAGCACCAATGACAGGCCCAAACAACAAACCATCAGAGACATATTCCCTATGCTAGTTTTCTTTATTTAAAATATTACTGAAGGAAGACTAATTCAAACCAGAACAAACAAATCAGATGTTAGAGGTGTGATACTTAAACAGAGTCAAAGTTTAGAATTATGTCCCAAATCAGCTAGTACCACAGTACTCACAGAATCACAAAATCACAGAATGGTTGAAGTTGGAAGGGAACTCATCTTGTTCAAGGAGGGAAACTCCACAACCTCACAGTAAAAAAAGTGTTTCCTTATGTTCAGAGGGAACCTCCTGCGTTTCAGTTTGTGCCCATTGCCTCTGGTCCTGTCACTGGGCACCACTGAAAAGAACCTGACTCCATCCTCTTTACATCCTTCCTTCAGGTATTTATGTACATTGATGAGATCTACCCTGAGCCTTCTCTTCTCCAGGCTGAACAGTCCCAAGTCTCTCAGCCATAGGATAGATGCTCCAGTCCTTTCATCATCTTAGTGGCCCTTTGTTGGGCTCTCTCCACTATGTCCGTGGCTCTCTTGTAGTGGGGAGCCCAGAACTGGATACAGTGCTCCGTGTTTGGCCTCACCAGTGATGAGTAGAGGGGAAAAATTGAGACAAATTATGTTACTTATTACTTCTTTCTCCATCTTAATCCTTTGTTCTCTGTCTCTTTTTATGCTGTATTATCTTTATTTTGGTCCCCTTGTATACATTTGTTATGATAAGTTCTCTGTCATTTTGTTCTACTATTAGTTAATTTAACCATCAATCTGATCAGTCATCATTCAGATTAGAGCTGTATTTTAACCTACATTTCAGATTTATTGAAACTGAAACATTTTAGTATGAAATATGCCTAAATAATATACATAGACATTGTATGCACATAAAACCTGCTGCCACTTTCAGAATCAAGGTGGAAGACAGTTTTGGAGAGATAATTGTTGCTATTTATGGGAAATGGGTTCTCATTAAAAATAAAGGTTAAATGAGGAAGTTAGTTCCTTCCTGGGAGGGAAATTTACATTTCTTTGTAAAGTGACAGCTTTCAATAGCAACAAAATCTAAATTAACCTTGCTACATAATAGACCTCCTTGTTTATTAAACTTTTTTTGGACTTAATAAAACAAACTTTTCTTAAAGTTTATTTTTGTTCATGCTTGGCTTCCTTCCTAAAGCAAATATTTCTCAAACATTAGAGGAAAAACCCTTCAACTATTTCATAGTTATAAGATTATGAACTAAAAATTCCTATATAAATACTAAATTCTGACTACCAGCTTCTTGGTGGAATAGATCATTGAAAACCAGTTGAACTTTGTGACTTCCAACTTGGATATGCAAATGCTCCAAGGGTGAAAATAAAATAATAAAAAACCCCACAAACCTAAGAACAAGGTAAATGGGGGATCTTCTCTCAGTACATGTGTCCTAAAATATTTTTTTTTTCCTCCAGCTTAGACCTTGAGGTAAATGTTATAATGCAGAGATACTTTTATAAGGAAAAGTATTAAAGTAGAAGTTGCAGTGAGGCCAGATTAAGATGCATTATATTGTGACACAACCACTGCTGAAGGAAGTTTCTGCTCAGTGGCAGAGCAAACCCACATCTACCTGCAACAGAATGGTAGCCAGGCCCAATGACAGGTTAGATATTAAACAAAGAAAAAAATGCTTTTTCTCAAACATATGCAAAGTATTTCCTTAAGAATATTTTAATAGGTAAAGTTTATTACCACTAAAGTTACTAACTTTAAATTGGAATATTCTTGACAGAAATAATCCATTAAGTTCTTGGTTACAGGTGTGCAGAAGGAATCACTTTTCTGACTAATATCTTGGCAAATGGTTAAAAGAAAGATTCCCAGTATAATGGACCTTCTGTTTTAAATCTAATTGTTAGCTGATACTATTTTTGAAATACATTTTTTGGATGATAATTTCAAATTGTGTGTTCTGAATCAAACTGAGGGTCAACTTTGCAGAGACAGTAGCTGAGGAGATAATCTTCATGCAGTTCCAAATACCAATTTCTACATTGACAATTCTTGTTATAGAGGAGTCCTGAAACAGAACATTTAATTTGGCAGGAATGTAAATCATATCAAAGGCATATAGAAGCTGTGTAAAGAACTGAAACATGGTAAGAAATAATCATTAATTAAAAAGTCCTCTAGTAAAAAGCATACTTTTGCTGAAGCACTTGCCTTAGAATTGCTAAGACAACCACAAATACAGCACTGCATTAAAAGAGTCTTGAAGAAAGTTCATGATTGAACTTCTCTGTTTCCTATTCTTTAGATATTAAATGAGTACCTATTTTTCATTCTGTGATACTAACATATTTTACTTTTCTGTAGCTGTTTAAGTCTGGGTGGAACATTCTGTTTGGATGTTTCTAGACTGATTCTTTTTTTTCAGGAAAAAAAAGAAAAGAGCTAAAAAAAAATCCGTGAAAAATAGCTTACAAATTGGTGACAGCAGGTTGCTTAACATAATGGAGCAAAAGTGACTGAGGTAAAAAAGAATAAAACTGTCCAAACTACAGCAAAGCCAGCCCTCCCTGCATGAGATCTACCTAGAGAGCAAATCTTCTAAACCTAGCAATTCATTCTCTTCCATCTTTCTCAGTGCATGTGTTACCTTCAAAACAATTCTGCCCAAGAGAGATACAATTTCTGCTTTAATTACAACTCACAAAAGAGAAAGCAACAGATGTATAAACATATTTTAGGTATTTATTAAATATCTGCTGAATTGTTATAGTCCTGTTAGCTCATTAATGAAATCTCCATGGATTAACCACTGATTCCCAACACCTTCATCTACAAAGACGCAAGAAAGATTTGCATTTTCACCTTATGTACACTCATTATAATTTCTTTTATATGTTACTAATTATAAGCCTTTATATTTCTTTGCTCTTTTCTTCTTGGTAAGGGCTGACAGAATTGCTGACTGTATTAAGAAACAAAAGGATATATAAAGGAATCCACTGAATAAATACACCTAACTATAACGTTCTTTTTCAAACTGATCAAGGTTAAGAAGTATCAACTAACAAATAAAGCAAAAACAAAGGAAAAAAAGCAAAGAAAAAAAGAAAAAACAAAAAGCCTCAGTTCTTGGAAAATGAAAAGACTATGAGGATTTTGCTCGTAATGTCAAGGTTAATTTTGGTCCCACACCATGTAGGTTTAGAATTTCCTGGAAGAGTTTTCTTCCTTCCATATTATATCTCTGAATATAATTTGAGACTGACAAACACTTAGAGACCATGATTTCTTAATATGCATAAATCAGGAATATCTGCTGTACATTTTGCATAATAATATGTAAACTTTTCAGAGGCCACATTGCAAATTCCACTTTCTGGACTCATGAGAGTTTGTGTTTAAAGTGTATGACCCTTGGAAGGGGAAGACATAACTTCCTCCCATCCAGTTTCCACAGCATTCCGCAGAATGTGCCAAAGGTAATAAAAGAATTTTATCTATATTCCAATCTCTCCCTGTGCTTCATATCAAGAGAAATTAGTAGCTCTATCCCTTAACCTTCACCCAAATGTCACAACTAGTCAATATGTTTCCTGTTTCCCTCTATTATTAAAGGATTCTGCTCCACAGTTTCGTACTTGAACCATCAATGCAGAGACATGTCTATCCAGAAGAAGATCCTAAACAGGAGTGACTGAGATAAATTGAGACAAATAAGGATATTCCTTGTGTTACACAGCAACTACACCAGGATTTGTCTGCATTTGGATTTTTCATTTATGAGATAAAAAGAAAGTTTCATGTTAAGTAAACATATTGGGCATTACTCAGTTTCCTAAATAAATGACTACAATTTCATTTTAGGTGCTGGAAAAGTATTCTCTCTGGCCCTCACTGCTGAAGAACACTGACAATGTCTCTTGGTCATCTCAGCTCCATGAAGATGCCTATGATACAAAAAAGCATTTCCAATGGTACGAGTTAGCTTTATCTGGGTAACAGAAACAAGTCTATAGGGTAGGATTACTTTAGAGATTAGGACTGCTACATTTAAGGGTTTATATAGAGATATTTACATGTGTTTGGGAGTCTAAACTTCACTGGAGATCTAATCTGTACAGGTGATACAGACTAAAGAGAAATGCAGATGGCCAGCTACAAGTTTTCTACTTTAGGGTGAGTAGTCACATCCTCTAGGCTACAATGACTCTGCTAATCAATTTTTTTTTTTTTTACTGTGGGTTTTAGGCACTTTGCTTATAAGTAGATGCACAGATAGGTATGTTTTTTAAGGAGAATTAACATAACAGAGTTGACATTGTTAAAGCCTATGGGAAAAAATAGACAGGTAGTTACACTTCTGGAATAATCAGGAATTGTCAGAAGACAACATGTGGAGGAAGTCGCAATGGGTTATAAAAACAGTGTTTTATTGAATCCATGATTTTCAGAACAAAGTGGGGCTATGAATTACAATTCCTAGGCTCAGCAGTTGAAGCTATTTTGTTGATCTTCCTTGAGGACTGAGAGATTGTCCTAGTTTCATCTAGGATAGACTTAATTTTCTTTCTATTAGCTGGTATGGTGTTATGTTTTGGGTTCGGTATGAGAAGAATGTTGATAACACACTGATGTTTTCAGTTGTTGCTAAGTAGTGTTTATACTAGAAGTCAGGGATTTTTCAGCTTCTCATGCCCAGCCAGCAAGAAAGCTGGAGGGGCACAAGGAGTTGGGAGGGGACACAGCCAGGGCAGCTGACCCAAAGTCACCAAAGGGGTATTCCATACCATGTGATGTCATGCCTAGTATATAAACTGGGGGGATTTCGCCTGGGGGGGGCGCAGATCGCTGCTCAGGGAGTAACTGGGCATTAGTCGGTGAGTGGTGAGTGTTTTAGGGTGGTTTCAAGGATTCCTGAGAAGACGAACACACACACACACTGACTATAAGGGAAAAAGCAAGCATTTATTAACTACAGACATGCGTTATGCTAAGGGTATCTTGTAAAGCAGATTAACATACTGACCTGAGGACCGTGAGGAAGATGGACCATCCGTACATTCTTGTGCCATCTTGCACTGCGAGCTCAGCCCAGCAATTGGTAGGTGCCAGCTTTACGTGGGCATCCCCACAGATGCAACGGTGGTCTTGCCGTACACCAGTCCGATGCTCTTTGGGAAATCCCCATATTTATGCATTTGCGGAGGAACAGGTTTCGGCACACGTGGCCAGAGAGTGCCAAAACACGCCTCGGTTGTAACATAGGGAGCCTATGACGCATGCGCTCGCTGGCCAGGCGTGCTGCATGAGCCATAGCCATCCTGTCTATTGGTTAATGGGCTTTGTATGCATGACATATGGTCATAATCCAGCAGTCACGCACCGACCATGCTCACAGCTGTACTGTGCAACAGCCCGCTGCACGTCCTCCCCCAGTATTGCTCAGCTCTCTTATCTCCGTGGTTAGCATTCCAAGCAACGGGTAAAAAAACCATCCGTTTTCTGTGCTGACTGCGTTTTTCTTGGCTATCTATTTCTCCCACAGCGTTCATCCACGGACCAAAATTCCATCTTTTAACCCCTCCGTATACAGTGAGCAATTGCATTGTGCATCACTTGTTTGTATATTCCAATTCTTTTATCATTATTATTATCACTGTCATTTTATTACTGTTATTTTTATCACTATTATTTTCTTCCTTTCTGTCCTGTTAAACTGTCTTTATTGCAACCCACGAGTTTTACTGCCCCACCCCTGGTTCTCTTCCCCATCCCACTGGGTGGGAGGGGGAGTGAGTGAGTGGCTGCGTGATGCTTAGTTGCTGACTGGGATTAAATGACAACAGAGATCTAGGGTGGAGTATTTGTTTTGTGAAAAATATTCTTTTAATGATAGCTGGATATTTCTGTCCTTCATTGGTTGTCTGAGTTCCTTCTTGAGGACTCACTTTCCTTAGGGCTCTATAAGACTTCCAGTAGTGGATTAGAAGTGGATGACTGAGGCTGTTGCACCTCCCACCTTAAAGTGTGCTTAAACTGAGTTTACAATGGGCTGAAAACTGCTGCAGTTTTTGAGCTGATTTAGGAGCGGATCAGACTGGTTTTATGTTAGGTGTAGTAACAGTGTCTAGCAAAAGATAGGTAGGACAAGTGAAAGTCTGAGAGTATCAGACTTCATTCTATATCACGTCTGCCATATCTTTTTTTTGTCCTTAATCTTTCTTCCAAAGTGCGTGAATTCCACCTGGTTTATTTCCAACAGATTTCACTGTCTTATCAAATGCTTTTAGACAGAGCTCTAATAAATAGATTTTCATTTCTGCCCATAAGAAGTACTTTCTTTTTTCAATCAAAGAAGCTTGGAAGGCATGACACCAGGTCAACAACACATTCAAGTAGTTTTGTTCTATATATTCCTGGCCAAAAATATTTGAAAATATCACATCTCACCCAATTTGTCTTCACGATTTTAAGATAGTTTAATACATTGACTGATTTTTATTCATGTAAAGGACGCTGTCATAATTGGTAGACACTCCTGGGATTAAAATCCAGGATTAATCTCCCAGGATTAAAAAAAAGGGAAGAGTATTCATTCAAAATAATAATAAACTACCATGTGAAGCAGTATAAAATGGTAAAAAATCAGATTCACTATTTTGCACTACTGGATTTGATCAAAGAGTTACTTTCAAAGATCCACTGTTCATGTTCAAAAATGTGGTTCACAGGAAAGCATCTCTGTGAAAGCTTTGAGGAATAACAGAACATACTTTGCTTATGGTAGGTTAAAAAAAAATCTTTTCTTGTATTTGCTAGTTCACAGTTGTTGATTTTGCTTTACTTTTGCTTGCAGCACTGAATGACAAAGTAGGAAAGCAACTCAAATGTGGGTTGTTGAAGCAAAGAAACATGGGAGACTGTAAAGAAATAATTTGCAATCAATATATTGAATGAGAATATAGAAAAAGTGGCACAGGCAAGAACCTGAGTCAATCTCCATTGAATTCCAAGTCAAGGCTCCATTGACCAGAACTCAACCACCCCAAAGAGAAAGGTTAAGTGGATTCTGACTCATAAAGAAATAACACATGTGCTGAATGAGCAGAAGTGATGAATTGCACGGAAAAGATACGTAAGAACTCCAGCAGCTGACATGAACCTACATGGGTAGCTGAATGAAAGATACAGGGAAGGAATTCAGTATGGCTACACTTTTATTAACTTCTGTCTTCTCTCCATATTAGACATTTAACTAGAGATACCACAAGACCATTGGGCTCATTAAATAACCAAAGACTTGTGGAAAGATTGGTTTAGACTGTGTCCTCCTGATACTTCTTTTTCTCCATTCAGGATATATGCAAGAAGAATCCAAAGAACTTTGATGCAGTAAAAAAGTTCAAGCTTTCCCTTCTCCTCAGGGAGAAAAGCTCTGACAGTGTGTATCTCATTTCTTTAGATGGAAATAGATCAGTACCAGAACAACCCAAAACCCAGCAACACTGACTCCTGTGCTCATGAAAGGCTCTGCAGGCTAAGACTTGTTACTTCAGTTAATTTCATCACAGTTAAAAGAGAAAACTGATATTTACAGAACAAGAATTAAGGAAATTATAAAGACTAGACTTTGAATTAATTCATCCCAAAGAATACTGGGTAATACAATGAATCTGTGATTCTCTTACCTAAATTCCCCTTTCCTCAGAGGTAACCAGCTTATACTCTCTGAATTTCTGATAACTAACTCCATTGTGTTTTGACATTAATATGCTTACTTCCTTTCTTTATAACACCATCTTCTATGTGCAATAAAAACGATGAAAATGCTCTCCAGACACTGACAAATTGGTCTCAATTAAATAAAAAATTCTTCTTAATCCTGGAGCCTTTCCTCTGGATATAAGGTATTCTGAAATGCCATGAACTCCTCTATGGATGAAGTGTCACTGTGTGACAGCATAGGACAGTTGGACAATGGAAAAATGGTTTCCAAGTGCCTAGAAAGACTTTCAGTTGAGATGGACTCATGGAGGTCTGTATGAGGTATGACAAGTTTGAGGTGTGAAAAGCGGAGCTGAATGATTCCTTGCTGTTGAGGGGAACAGCCTCTTCATAAACTCTGAAGAGGCATGAAGAAGATCTAGGATCCAGTGAAATTTTTCTCTTCCTTATCCACCATTTATTATTCCCCACTAGTTTTGGTTGGAATCCCATTCAAAGATCATTTGAAAAACCACCTGTTTCTCATGTTTTCTTATTTTTCATACTATGGTACATGTGCTGCTTCCTACCAAAGCTGGTGATGGCAACAAAAAAAAAAAAAAAAGAAACCAAAGAGGTTTTCATTAAAGAGCACTAAACTGAATTTGTGAACAGTTTGGGGCTAAAGCAAAGGTTTTTCTCAAGGCTATCAGCTCTGACAATTTTTTTCAGCTAAGGACCATGCTCATTCACCTGCCATTCATGGCTGTTTTCTGGACAGAATTCTGGCACAGACCACATAGCTAGTGGTCAGGTTTTAGTCAGTCATCACCTCATCTTTAAATCACTGCCATGTCTGGTGGTGATACACTGCTAATTTATTTTGTTAATAGAATTTAGGATGAGAATGAAGACTTGTCCCATCCCATACACAAATACTAGAGCTTCACTGCTAGTCTTTCATTCTAGTACTCATCTAGATTCTCTTGGTTTGGCATAGCTGGATCTGGAAATTATGCATCCAATGCAGGAAGAACAAGAGGGAAAAAAAAAATCTTGTTATTTCTGTTACATTTAATTTTGTTTTAAGATGTGTAAGAGGCAACACTGGAAACAATGATCATCCAAAGGAGATAGAGGAAGTCCTATAACTTTTATATATGTCAAATTTTAGTAGAAATCAGTTCTGTAGATGAATTGTGCTCTGACAGGGAAATAGAGTAGAGGAATACTGATTTTTTTGTGTGTCTCTATAGACTTAGAAATTAAACACAATCAAGTCTGTTGAACATAATGAGAACATTATATAACAGAACCAAGGATGGCTGAAGTCAGAAAGCACCTCTGAGATCCTCTAGTCCAAACATCTGCTCAAATCAGGATCCACTAGAGCAGGTTGCCCAGGACTGTGTCCAGTCATGTTTTAAATATCTTCAAAGATGGAGTTTCTACAGTCTTCCTGGGCAACCTGTTCCTGTGGTTGATCACAATTACAGCGTTGGGGTTTTTTTCTTATGTATAAATGGAATTTCCTGTATTTCAGTTTGTGTCCTTTGCTTCCACTGTTTTCCCTGGTCACCACTGAGATGAGTCTGGCTCTGTCTTCTTTACTTCTCCCATCAGGTATTCATCCACATCAATAAAGCACCCTGAGCCTCCTCTTCTCCACACTGAACAGACCCAGCCCTCTCAGCTTTGCCTTGTATGATGTGCTCCAGTCCTTTATTCATCTTTGTGGTCCTTTGTTGACTTGCTCCAGTATGTATATGTCTCTCTTGTACTGGGGAGACCAGAACTGGACATAGCACCCAGATGTGTCTCACCAGTGATGAGCAGAGGGGAAGGGTCACCTCTTTTGACCTGCTGTCAATGCTCTGCCTAATGCAGCTCAGGAGGCTGCTTTCCAGCTGGTCAGTCCCCAGTCTGTACTGGTGCATGGAGTTATTGCTCCACAGGTGCAGCATCTTGCATTTTGTTGTGTAGATCTCCTTGATGTTTCTGTTTTTTCCATTTTCTTAGCCTGTAGAGGTCCCTCTGAATGGGACCTGAGCACAACCTCCTGGGGTACCAACTACTCCTCACACTTTGTCCTCGGTGTTCTTGATTTCTATGAAGTATTATACACATTAATAATGTGACTGAAATACGGTACTTTAAGAGAGTGTGGTGGGTTGACCTTGGCTGGATGCCAGGTGTCCACCAAAGCTGCTCTATCTCTCCCCCTCCTAAGCTGGACAGGGGAGAGAAAATATAACAAAAGGCTCATGGGTTGAGATAAGGACAGGGAGATCACTCAGCGGTTACCATCATGGGCAAAACAGACTTGACTTGAGGAAATTAGCTTAATTTATTACCAATCAAATCAGAGTAGGATAATGAGAAATAAAAACTAAATCTTAAAACACCTTCCCCCCACCTGTCCCTTCTTCCTGGGCTTAACTTTACTCCTGAATTCGCTACCTCCTTCCCCCTGAGAAGCACAGAGGGACGGGGAATGGGGGTTGCAATCAGTTCATCACATGTTGTTTCCACCACTCCTTCATCCTCAGGGGGAAGACTCCTCACACTCTTTCCCTGCTCCAGCGTGGGGTCTCTCCCACAGGAGACAGTCCTTCACAAACTTTTCCAACGTGGGTCCTTCCCATGGGCTGCAGTTCTTCAGGCACAGACTACTCCAGCACAGGCTTCCCACGGGGTCACAGCCTCCTTTGGGCATCCCCCTGCTCCAGCCTGGCGTCCTCCCCGGGCTGCAGGTGGATATCTGCTCCACCGTGGACCTCCCTGGGCTGTAGGGGAACAGCCTGCCTCACCATGGTCTTCCCCACGGGCTGCAGGGGAATCTCTGCTCCAGCGCCTGGAGCATCTCCTCCCCCTCCTTCTTCATTGACCCGGGGGTCTGTAGAGTTGTTTCTCCAACATATTCTCACTCCTCTCTCTGGCTGCTGCTGTGCAGCAATTTTTTTACCCCTTCTTAAATCTGTTCTCCCAAAGGCGCTACAACTGTCGCTGACGGGCTCGGCCTTGGCCAGCGACGGGTCCGACTTGGAGCCAGCTGGCATTGGGTCTACTGGACATAGGGGAAGCTTCTAGCAGTTTCTCACAGTAGCCACCCCTGTAGCTCCCCCCCACCCCCCACCCCAAAACCTTTCCATGCAAACCCAATACCCAGACTTACATTTAATCATGCTTCTTTGGTGTCAGCAAAAACTGTACTAGAATGAAACTTCATGATTGTACTTAAAGACCACATTTGTACCTTGATGTCTACAATACCCATGCATATTGATTAGTTTATGTGTCAAAATCAGAATTTTAGGGTATTTGCATATATCTGTTAAGATCTAAAGCAGTGTAAAATCTACTTTATACAGAGAGACTAAAAGGACTGAATATTTAATTTATCCAAGGGATGGCTAAGGCTTGATCACAGTCAAGACACACAGAAGGAAAGATTTCTGATAGTAGAGGACTGTTTAATTTGCCCCTAGAAGACATAACAATGTTCAGTGTCTATAGCGTAAAGGAAGCTCATTCAGATGATGAAACAAGACATGCAATTTTGGCAGTATATGTAGTTAACCAGTAGGTCAATATGCCTTCTGATATAATAGCTTCTCCAGTTACTAAAAAATCCCCAAACCCTGGCTGCCTTTTTCTAAACAAGTGCTTTCGGTCCACCAGAAGTTATAGTTTCATGGAGAAATCTTTGGCATTTCAGTCTTTCCTACTGAGGAGGACATATTGCCAAACACTGCTTCATTCCAGTCATCTCTGTCTGGTAAAACATTTCATTGTGCTCCATTACTGACCAGCATCATTCACAGCAGCCATTTGGGTGCTCTGATAGACACTGCAGGATACACTGGCCCCCAGCTGCTATGACTAGTAAAATGCTCAGCTAGACTAGATATCAGCGGCTAAGTAATTAAAAATTACCAACTTCCTTTGGCTTGGTGAATTAAATTAATTTGGGATAATGGGAAGAAGTTCACAGCTGCAAATACATTTTTATCATGGGACTCATTTTTGCTGTCCACCACATGGGATGATATCTTACTGCTTCATCAATATTCAGTAAAACTGGCAGAAGACTCTCAGTCATTTCATTGCCAGAAGTACTGATTCATTTTCTGCAATGCAGCATTCCCAGATGTATTATTTACTACAGGAATTGCTTTGGGGAATAATTTTAATAATGGCATGACATGTGGCTAGGGGAATAATATAACTAGATAGGCAGAAAAATTTTATACTCAACAATCCAAAACAATTGTGACTAATGAATGGTAAATGTAAGCAAAAATGGGCCTGAACCTCCTCTGCTTGGTAATTCCATGTAGTAAAGCACGCACAAAAGTGGTTTCCAGCTTGGCATGTTTTAGATTTCCAGAGGTTAGAAACTACATAAGACAACAGAGGGTTATGGAATATTGCCCTCTAACATGGACAACAGGAGAATACACACTGGTCTGAATGGGTATCACATTTCTACCAGAGAATGTTCAAGGATGAAAAAAACTGCTGGCTTTGCAAGCTTCTTGAAGTACTCTTGATGATATTTTTTTGTTTATAAAACAGGTGACAAACTTAATTAGGTCTCCAATTCATGTATACAAACTACATCACTGCACTAACTTTTGGTGCCTGCATCTTCCCTATTCAGAACAGAAGCTGAAAGCAAGTTAGACTCCATTTACTCTGCATGATGGAAAGACCAAGGATGCCCAGCATGCAGAATTTCAAACTTTTTTTGAGAAAGGATTAAAGCACTGGAACATGTTCTGTTTGTGCTATTGAAGATGGACATAAAGAATGCAAGGTTTGAAAGCAGAGCAAATGAGTAGACTTAGGTTTGCAGCTCAGTGATACCAAAGCTTTTCTCAGATATGGAAATCCTTAACTCTAGTCTCTTCCTCTTGGATGTGAACAAAAATCTACCCTAAACTGTTACTAGATAAAAATTGAGATAATACAAGGGAGAATTGTAATGTCCAGTCTCATATGAATGTCCTAATCTTCTGGATGTGCTTCTCTTGGCTCCAGAGAAGACAGGAATACCTACAGCTGTCAGTGTTTGAAGCTGCTAATGACAGAACTGTCATTGACTGACTTCTCCCAGGCAGTGAAAAAAAGCAAATGATCAACATATTTATGCCCCCATTTAAATCACTGCAGAGTTTCGAACCTTGACTATACTTAGCCTGGGGGAAATTTCATACAGTTGATGAGTCTGTATCATTTATCCCCTGTGGTCAAATGAATTAAATCTAAGTTTTGTCTAGATGACCCACCTATTTGTTCTGTTTCACTACCAAATTAATTAATTTTTATACAGCCAATCATATCTCACTGAAATTAATGAGACTGGTCAGGAGCAAAGACTCCTTCATGCTGTATAATTTCAAGAGGCATCCTATTATAGAGACCAAACTAGTAAATACATACTTTTAAAGTGTTTTAAATGTGAAAAGAACCACATAAGTACTCATCCTTCTTATTCACCTTATTATTAAATTATTGTATCAAGAAGACTCCTTTAAAGATGCATCATCTTTTAATGTTATCTCATCTTTTCTGTTTCTCTTTCCTTTTCCCTTGCTAACTTGTGCCAAAAGAGATGAAACGGAAATGGAATTGCTAACACAGAATACCTAATGTCACTTCCTTAGGTTTTATAAAACAGATCTATGTTCCTAACCTTCAACATATTTGAAGATCTTCACCTTCATACTAGAAAGTATGAGCTATAGAATAGAATAGAAGTTGGAAGGGACCTACAACAATCATCTAGTCCAACTGCCTGACCAATTCAGGGCTGACCAAGAGTTAAAGCATGTTATTAAGGGCATTGTCCAAATGCCTCTTAAACACTGACAGGCTTGGGGCATCAACCACCTCTTTAGCAATCCTGTTCCAGTGTTTGATTACCCTCTCAATAAAGAAATGCTTCCTAATGTCCAGTCTAAACCTTCCCTGATGTAGCCTTGAGCCATTCCCACACGTCCTGTCACAGGATCCCAGGGAGAAGAGCTCAGCACCTCCCTCTCCACTTCCCCTCCTCAGGAAGCTGTAGAGAGCAATGAGGTTGCCCCACAGACTCCTTTTCTCCAAACTAGACAAGCCCAAAGTCCTTAGCCACTCCTCATATGACATGCCTTCCAGCCTTTTCACCACCTTTGTTGCCCTCTTCTGGAGGCATTCAAGGACCTTCACATCCTTCTTAAATTGTGGGGCCCAGAACTGCACACAGTATTCAAGGTGAGGCCACACTAACAATGAATACAGCGGAATAATCACTCTTTTGACCAGCTGCTTATACTGTGTTTGATGCACCCCAGGATGGGATTTGCCTGCTTGGCTGCCAGGGCACACTGCTGACATATTGAGCCTGCAGTCAACCAACATCCCCAATTCCCCTTCTGCAGGGTTGTTCTCCAGCCACTCCTCTCCCAGTTTATACTTGTGCCTGGTGTTACTCCATCCCAGTTGCAGAATCTGGTATTTGGACTTGTTAAATTTAACCCCGTTAGTCATTGCCCAATGCTCCAATCTATCTAGATGCCTGTGCAAGGCATCTTGTCCTTCAAGAGAGTCAACAGCACCTCCCAGTTTGGTATCATCAGCAAACTTGCTAATGGTGCATTCAACTCCTGCATCCAGATCATTGATAAACGTATTGAATAGAACTGGCCCTAGAATTGAACCCTGAGGAACACTGCTGGTGACCAGTCATGAGCCAGATGTAGCCCCATTCACTACAACTGCCATTCAGCCGGTTCTTCACTGAGAGCACCATGAACCTGCTCATCCCACAGGTGGACAACTTGTCCAGAAGGATGTTGTGAGGGACAGTATCAAAAGCCTTACTAAAATCCAGAAAAACTACATCCACTGTCCTCCCTTCATCCACCAGGCAGATGACCTTACCATAGAAGGATATCAAATTAATTAAACAGGACTTGCCCTTTGTGAACCCTTGTTGACTGTGCCTGATGATTGCATTATCCTTCAAATGCCTTTCAGTAGTACCCAGCATAATCTTCTCCATAATTTTTCCAGGAACTGAGATTAGGCTAACAGGTCTGTTGTTCCTTGGTCTTCCCTCATGCCTTTTTTGTTGATTAGAATAATATTGGCTAGCTTCCAGTCAGCAGGGACCTCCCCAGACTCCCAAGACCTTGGTAGATGACCAAGAGGGGTCCTGCAATAACATCTGCTAGCTCGTTCAGTACTCTGGGATGAATCCCATCAGGCACCATAGACTTATGAACATTCAGCTGATGCAACTGGTCCCTTACAATTTCAGTGTCCACAAAAGGAAAGTCATTGTTTCCATACTCATGGTATCGGGCAGCCCAAGGTCTATCAGTGTTATTAAAGACTGAGGCAAAAAAAGCCATGTTACGTGATTAGCACTAAAGACTAACCATTCAAATTTTAATATCTTTTTTTAGATTTCTTACCATCAGTAACACTATATACAGAACTATTTTTACTACTTTTGAACAAAACTAATGCTATACTCAAAATTCTGAGACAAAGAATCTTCGATTTCTTTTCTCTTTTTCTAAACACGTCATTCCACTTATAAGTAATTTTTAGGAAAATAGTTAAAATAAATGAGATAAGGTGTTTTTTTCTCTTTCTTTTTCTTCTAAAGAATGAAGATCAGAATGAAAAAGATTTAATCCCACTATCAGTAACGTCCTGATGAGATATCAGAGCAGATACACTGCAAGCAAGAAAGCAATAAATTGAAAAATAAATAAAATGAAAGGAAATAAATTCATTAAATTCTGATATGCCTGAAAAGCTATTGATGTTATAGCTCTAAAGAACTACATCAAAGCTCCTTACAGACTGAATCCTGAGCAGCTCATCTGTGAAACTTTAAGTTGTACTAACTGTTTAATTCTTTTGTGTCACAGTCTTACTACACTGGGTGATCATTTCAAAAACAGACTTTGATAATTTCAAAGGTGTCCTGGATGATTACATCAGGTAGCAATATGCTTTTTAACATTCCAGACTTCCTGATGTCAAATGAGTGCACACTTATCTTATTCTTCATGTTAGGAACAAGAATTAGCTTTAATCAACTGTTGAGGAACATTTAAAGAAAAAAATACTGAAGACACTCAAAACAATCTTCAGTTGGTCTTTGGAGCTGCAAAATCCAGACAGATCT
Source organism: Harpia harpyja (assembly GCF_026419915.1). Lineage (NCBI taxonomy): Eukaryota > Metazoa > Chordata > Aves > Accipitriformes > Accipitridae > Harpia > Harpia harpyja. The sequence continues at coordinate 50,966,884 of NC_068945.1, forward strand.
CTTTTATAAGTATAAATAAACAATTTGGAATTCCTCAGTGGCTATCTTCTGCAAAAACAACTAAGGAATTCTGCTCCACTACTGACAGGTAGTGGAAGACCGACCTGAATATTGTAAAATAAAGACTGAACTCATATATACTTGTTTGAACATTAGGTTAGAAAACTTTATAGTATCTCTTGTATCATTTTTAATTGGGGCAATATAGCACAGCCTAATTTTAATGTAATAGCATAAATACCTCCCAATATTTTATCTCCCTGCAGTGTTTATAATAAATTAAATTAGACATTCCACAGCTTTGGATTATAAACACAGTGAAAAGAAGCTGTATGTATTTGAAAAAAAAGATTCCTACAATGTATTGGTTGTGGTTTGCTTAATTTGTTTGGTAAAGCACATTGTGTTGCACTATCTTTTTTAGAACTCAACAAGAATGCTGGTCAAGGATACTAAAGATCAGAAGTTCAGAGCAAGGGTAAGAGCCATAGGGATCATACTTCTCAAGAAAGTTCATTATTTGGTTAGCTATGAAATCATTTTGGCTTTTTCCTAGCCATCATCCCTGCAAAATATCAAGATCTCTTCAGCACCAAGCAGTTCTCTGTGTGACACCAGGTCAACAAAATACTGTATTTAATAAGAAAATAGTCTGTTGCTGAGCATGAAGAGATGAGATTAAAGTTAGGCTTTAAAACTGGTGACATTAAAGGAAAATATTTCTCTGATGAAATATGAAGCTCATATCTCGTTCCAATCTGAAGTGACTTTTTCCTAGACTGTGCTTTAGATTCTTTCAGGTGTTCCGACTGGGGGAAGCTGTAGCTGTGAAAACTAAAGCAAGGTACTTTTTTTTTTTTTTTTTTTTAAGTAAAATCTATATTCTTTTACTAAGCATAGTAACACCAACATTAATCTACCATGTTTCTGACCCACAAGACCACCTGGACCAGCCAACTTCTCAGATTACATACAGACTTAAGAATTTTCTTGGAAAAAGGTCTCTTATTCAGAAGAGAGAATTTTCTATCCAGGACTAGCCAAACAGCTATCACTGACCATAAAAAGAATTATTTGCACATCTAAGAGGAACCACAGGCTAAGATCCACTTGTCAAGAGCAACATTAGTGCAATTAGATATAGTGTCCTTGTTAGAGCAACAAAGAAATCCACTGCAGATGTACCCACCTGTTCTGTCACCTGAAAGTGAGAGAACTTGTTAAAAAATAGGTAAAGCAGTAGCAAAAACATTTAAATCCTTACATATGGTATGGACCTTATTGAAAGGAACCATACTAGAAGCACAGGGCCAACATATATTGCTTGTTAAATACTAAGTATTGCTTCCAAGTAATGAAAGGAAGACAGCATAGAAACCATGAGGTAAGAGAAACTGGGAGAGAGAAGCTATCCTTTGAAAACCTAATGATGTGTTCAAATGAAAAAAATAGAAAGGTTTGTAAAGTTTAGCAGATTAAAGGTAAAAAACATAATAATACATCCCAGAGAAGTGTTGAGAAAAAAATAGCAAAAAGAATCAAAACAAGTACTAAATCATTTTTTCAAACAGATGAGGTATAAGAATTTGCAAGGGAATCTGTAAATTCAGATAATAGTTTGGCTATAAAACAATCTTTAAAAGAAGTCAAAGCCACCACAGAGAAGCCAAATGACTTTTTTGCATCAGTGTTCACTGTGGAAAAATCAGGGAGGTTCTTCCACTGGAACTCTTTTTTTATTGGAGACTCAGGAGAGGTTGTGCCTGAAATTGAAGTGGCTATAAAAGGGGTTATGGAGAAGACTGACAAAGTAAATAATAACAAATTGGTAGGACTACATGGCATTCACTCAAATGTTCTAAGATAACTCAGGGATTAAATAGATAAATTACTAATGGTAGTGTGCAACTTCTCTTTTCAAAACTGCTGTTTGCCATTGTGTAAGTTCACGTTTCTCTTACATTTTGAATACTCTACACAACTCTAGTCCCCACACCTCAAAAAGATACAGTAGAATTGGAAAAAGTTCAAGAAAGTATAAAGCATGTGATCAAAAGTGTGTAAATGTTTCCATACAAGTAATGATTTAACAAGATGGAACTGAACAGGAACCCTTAATGGAAAAATGAGGTGGTGGGATATGATAACATCCACAAAATCATGAATGACATAGAGAGTTTAACAGGGATCAGTCATTCACATTTTCTTCCTATCTATTATCAAATAAAGCTAATGGGAGGTAGGTTCAGAATTGAAGGTAGCTATTTTTTTTTTTCCCAAGCAATAGGTAGTAGATTAACGAAACTCTTTGTCAAAGAATGCTGTGGACCATAAAATTTAAATAGGTCCAAGGGCTGATTAGACAGTTATGTGAAATAAAAGTTTATTAAGCACTAATAAATAGGCAGAGCACATCTGATTCAAGATATTTCCTGAAATGGAAAAAAAAAAATTGGAGGCAGAAGAGTAATACAGGAAATTTCATATATGCTCACTCCATTCTTCTTTCTGTAGTGTCCACTTATTCCCACTGCTAGGGAAAAGATGCTGGGTGTGTACTTTTGGTCTGACTTAATACCATCATCCTCAAATTCTGTTAGTTTCTCGACCAGTGCCAGGCATACCTTGATTTGGTCAATATTGCATTCTTGCAATTAGATCAATGAAGTGCATAAATTCTGCATGATTCTTCCTGAGGAGGGAAAGCGGAGAGGGAGGCGCTGAGCTCTTCTCCCTGGGATCCTGTGACAGGACATGTGGGAATGGCTCAAGGCTACATCAGGGAAGGTTTAGACTGGACATTAGGAAGCATTTCTTTATTGAGAGGGTAATCAAACACTGGAACAGGATTGCTAAAGAGGTGGTTGATGCCCCAAGCCTGTCAGTGTTTAAGAGGCATTTGGACAATGCCCTTAATAACATGCTTTAACTCTTGGTCAGCCCTGAATTGGTCAGGAAGTTGGACTAGATGATTGTTGTAGGTCCCTTCCAACTGAACTATACTATTCTATTTTAGTCTAAGTCTAGTTGAAGGATTCTCAATTAGAAAAACTGTAAAATACTTATTATCTATTTAATTGTCACATATGTAAAAAACCCCTGTGCATAATGTGGGAAACATTTTAGTGTCATTTTGAAAAGCAATGACACTAATTAATTTCACACCCATTAAGCCCTCACATGATTTTGAGGTCTTACAAAGGAGAATGAAGCACAGTGCAGTGACAGTTGAATAGAGTGCACTGCCACTCACTTCTCTCTCTTGAGAAAAAAAAAACAGTTACACTGCAGCAGCTGCATCCTAGTTTAAGTTAAATGGTCCTAACAGCTAAGAAGAGTAAAACAATTAATGAAATTCACCAAAACAAACCTATTTTCTGCAGGTCCTGGTACTATATGTAACACACAAACCAGCTTTCCTATGCTTATTCTGTGTGGTTTAGAGCTTTTTGAATATCTTGGAAGAATGGCTGAAGAATTATCTCAGTTTGTGAGAGCAATCAAAACATAGTAGGTAAAGCTGAGGGCAATGAGAGAGTTTCTAATAGTAGCTAGATTAAGATATGCCTAGACTAGCCACCTTGATTTTCTCACTAGACTATTGAACACCAAAATCTGTCTCATTAGGTTGATTTTCTCTAAAACAGATAAACAAACAAGTGATAAAAATATCTTGTTCTTTCAGCTCTTTTCTCACTAAAGTTAGTCTGAGTATCTTGTGCCTCTTCCAAAATATTACAGTCTCTTCCTCAGTATTTGAGTCAGACATAATCATACCCAAAAGACCAAAGTATCCATTGTCGTTCAGCTGCTGTAGTGTTTTTCACTCTGCGGGAAGTAAGACTACTTTATCAGCAGGAGGTTTTCCACAACATCCATTGAAAAGCTGATGTTCTTGAGGAATCTTTTATATGATTGTATCAGTGACAGTGACTACGGAAGAATCAACGGAGGCAAGTGTCAGCAGAGCTAGCAGCATTATACAGAGTTACAAACAGAAGAACCTGGGTCATACTGAAGGGATTGTGATTCTCAAGGAGCACTGATGGAGTTGAAGATTTTTGTTAAAGAACTGTTATTTATATTTCACAGTTCCTCTTGATTTTTTTTTTTTTACTGTTTTTCTGTGAATTTGTCTAGTGTTAAATTATATGCAAATCGCACACAGCAAGGTGACCTACTTGGCCATCTTTTCATTTACATTCTGTAAATAAAGGATGTAATCTTCAATATGAAGGGTATATTGTATTCTATTTTCCGGTCTTCTACTTTTTTCCTCCAATTACTCCTATGATGAGAATAAGTCCTGTCACCTCTTATCAACCTCATACATATTCCTTATTTTAGTCTTGGCGGTATTTTCAGAAAATTGTTCCTTGATTCTCTGTTAAAAGTAGACCCAAGCAGCTGGACAAAATTTCCTAAACAAACAGAGTAATTTAGATTTTAACAGGTATATCTTGCTCTGGTTAGATGGAGATTACTAGCAGAGTTAGATTAAGGCAATAACATCACTGTATGTCTGCGACCGGTGTTCACAATTGCTTAGTTTAGAGTTTCATGCACATGGATGTTTAAAAATACTGAAGTTATTGAGTGGAAAAGTGTTGTGCTGCGTTTTTTTTAAGTAGTAGACACAGTGCCAATGTTAAACAATGTCCCTGCTTATTCATGTAAGGAAAACAGTCTAATTACAGATTTTAATAGCAAACATATGATAGGTAAAACAATGCTAAATAGCCACTAGAAAACAAAGTACGTCTTTACTGAATCTATATTTTTGTTAGATTTCAGATAGTTTTATTTTTTACAACTTAAAATATATTGTCTAAGGAAAGACACATCTTTTCAGAACACTAAAAAGGGAAAAGAAGATGTTAAAATGGGTTTCAGTCATTAATAGTGTTTTCTTGAGTTGTGAAGATACAAACAAGATAATGTAAAAGTGTTCTAACTCTAAAAGACAAAAAGGAGACTAAACATATTAGGCAAAGACCAATTTTTCATTTAAGACTTAAATAATTCTTTTCCCTGAATTCTACAGAAGCATCAATAATTTCTTAAAAAAAATAGTTTCAAATAATAATTAAAAAAATCCTTTCCTAGAGAACATCTTTTTTTGAATGTTAGCTTTTATTTAACTGACTTCAATTTTTTGTCCTCTTTAAGTAGAATCATTTAAAGTAATTTGCTTCTGTTACCACAAGGCCTGGATTCCTACTTAACTAGAATAACTGTCATATTTTCATCGTGCTTGACAGAACCTTTGGAAATGTCTTGTTCCTGTTAAGCATTAGCCATAGATATTAATGAGGCTAGAAAGTAAACAAAGTGACATCAAAAAAACCTTACATATAGACTGCTGATTTGAACAAGTTCTCTTCTGTTGTACTGTGATGGAAACTCTTCATGAAGATTTTAGTTAGGTTGAAGTTGGATAATACGAGTGCATTAACTGGCACTATCAAAAGGACATTCTCAAAATTACTGGCTCTGGAGCATCTCTGAACCTCCATCTCCATGGATCAGAACAGGGAGCTGGCAAAAAATAGGTACATTTCTGGCTAGGAAGGCTTTCAGATCTTCTCAACTGTACCATGGAACAGCACCTTTAGGATTTGTATTTAAAAGGAAAGTAATTTTTTTCAACAACCTAAATAATCTTTTAAGACAACAGAAAGAGTAATTTTTATTCTAAGATTTCAGCAGTCATGATCTCTAAATAAGCATTGAAAATATTTACAGTAAGTATATTCTATCTGAGTCTCTTTTTTATGTGTACTCTTGCTCAAATATTCACCAAATGAACTAGCTCTAATAAAAAGTGTTATAATAATTTATCAGATATTTGATCAATATTAATTCTAAACAAGATAAAATTTCTTTTATGTGCTTACCAATAGGGAAAAATTAAAAAAGGAAATTTATTTTCATCAATCCCATGAATAATTAAGAGATAGTTTGTCTTATTACAGTTTGTTATTAATGTCCAGACTCCATTTAATTTCACTGTTAACTGACTGTGGCAATTAGATAATTGATTTAATCTGGCAGGCTTTGGTGGATTACATTACTCTGAGTTGCTATTGATACAGAATGTCAGTAGCCCATGAGCAAAGTTTATGGATGTTACTGAGCGAAATAACAGATTCAAAAATCTCCATACAAAACACACAGGACATAGCTGCTTTTTTTGTTTTTTTTTTTTTCTCTTCTAGTAGGTTGGGGTTTTTTTGCAGATTCCATGGGCCTCATTTTGCAGTTCATCAACTTTTTAATTAGGCAAAGTGATAGTTTTGTAAATGTAGTTTTCAACCATAAGGAGAAACAAAACTTAAAGACAAAACAACTCTTGAAAAAGTATCCTTTCTTTCCTTTAAAGGGAGGATGTGTGTTATATCACACGTTAGGACTTACATCTGTATGACTCCTAATATTTAGTAACCCTACAAAACAAAGTTCACCAATGGAAACATACTGTGCAGACAGGAGGGGACCCCACCCACCCCACCCCCCGCAACCTCTTAAAAAACCAACCAACCAACCAACAAAACATTCTTCTTATTTTTAGGTAATACTTTGATATAATCACAGACCACAGGGATTAGCAGAGGCAAAGAATTTCCAGAGATCATTTACTTAAGCTGTGTTGCAAAAGAAATATATTTTCTAAAGTGGTAAATCTTTGAAAAAGAAAAATACCGGCATGAAACATTTGTAATTAAATGCAGAAGGGATCTGGGACAAAGAACGCAAATGTTTAAAAAGTGATTTTAAAAAATGTTTTGCAGTATGTAACAGCTTACAGTTAAGTGTCTGCTTGTTCATGTCAACAGGAAGCAAGTCACTGACTTCAGACTAAGATTTCCTGTATCGAAAGTTATTTCACTGGACACTAAGGACTAGTGAAATTTTCTTGCGATAACCAGACTAGAATTTAGAACTCCTTGTCCTGGGAGCAGACTCTGCTTTATCCATAAAGGCCACCTGGGAATGTAATGGATCTGCATTTGTCTCAGAATAGGTATTTCTGGCTAACACTACAAAAAAATAATCATTGTGGCCATAAAGTTAGGACTTATTCTGGAACACTCAACATACAAAGCTCAAGTAATCTCCATTATTTAATTAAACAAAGATGATAATTGGACTTTACTATCAGAAATATAACTGAAAACAGAAAATTTTAAAATCAATCAACCTGTGCAACAAAACCAGTGTGGCTGCAGCAGACCAGGCTTCAACATCGAATTCCTAATTATATATATTCCTAATATATATATATCCTATTATATATATATTCCTATATATATATGACTGACTGTTCAGCCAGCTTTGCTGGTACCTCAAAATGGAGAGACTTTTTTACACAGAAGTGTTGCTGGTTTTCTTTCAATTCAGTTAAGCTAAGAAGATGGTTTTGCTAAAGGGAAGGTGTCTGCCAGAGCTCATAGTAAGAAACTTTGCTTTTGAAAATATGGCGAGAGATGCTTACTAATCCTTTTGCTTTCATTAAAATAAAGACACTGAGATCTGCTAAAAGCCTGTTTAAACCACGGACCTTGATGGATTGAGTACCAAGCTCTCACTTTGAAAGAAAATTAATGCCAACCTAATATATAGAATGTTTCCAGGATCCGTCCAAATTGTAGGACCATTTTTGTGTGTGTGTGATTATAGACAAAAATATCCTCGGGGTTGTTACATTAATTATATATACTAAATGTGTATATGCACACTGTATGTATTAACTAGTCATAATAACCATGTAGTTGTGTGATCGGATAAATAGCATAGCCTATAGACTCCGAGAGTTCACCCCCACATGAGACAAGATTCTGTTTAATAAAAAAATTCTATAAGAATACATTCTTATTTAATCCTTTCTCATTTAACAGAGTTAGCTATTCACCAGGAAGTTCATTACTGCTTGTTTAAAATGCATAGCATTTGGTGGGTTGAGCCTGTACCTTTGAGAAACTGTGAGATGGCACATTTCCAGAGGTTAACTGGAAGGTCACTCACTGTCCTGTTGAGCAGTTTGAAGTCACTAGGTACTAGTAAAGACCTCTAATTCTAGTAAAAAATTAAAATCTTTTAAAATCCTGATCAACTGCTGTCCAACCTGGCAAGTACTTTGAGGATCATAAATGCTTAAGGTTTGTTTGGTTTCCTCACTAAAATTCCTTGTTTTACTATGTGTTATACATGTCCTGTTGAATGGTTAGTCCACAGAGAAACAAACTAAGTTAACATACCAAACTCATGTGGAAAACATCTTTTATTTTGTTCTAGGTATGGCTGTTTGATACCATTAATTTAATATTCTTCAGTACACACACTAAGACAGTGTAACACCTTGTAAAAATATGTGAATAAAAAATATATATTGTATTCTTTTAATTGTTTATTTGGTATACTCACAGCATTTAGAAAAGTTTTGAAGTACAGAAGATGCTTTTTAGCATGGGTGTGTTAGTTTGGAAATTCACATATCACTTTACATATACAAGCATGAAGTTATTGAATGGTGGAGTTACTGCCTTCAGCGATGAGTAATCTCTGCTGCTGATAACATCCTCTGAACACGGACAGGTATGAGTGCTGCAAGGCAGAAAAGATATTCAAGCTGTTTGGCTACCCACTAAATTCCCTTTAAAATAAGATGATTTAAAGAAGACAATGGATCATACTGTACTTTGTACATTGACAATCAAATCCCAATGCAGGGGAAGCTCATATAAATAGCAGATTATACTGTATAGTAATGTGTAGGGATTGCCACCTCAGAGGATATGGACATTACAAATAGACTTCTGGTATTTTGCTTTTTTTTTTTCAAAATTATTTTTGTTGAACTTTCTTCAATCTTAGAATCTCACTCAAGCTTCTGTTAAGAGAAGTTAATTAGTACCAGTTACACTGCATGGGTGATAATTATAAGACATTACTCAAAGCTCATTATATACAGAAACCTGAAAGAAACAGCTCTTCCTTTCTTCATGTCTGAAAAAAAAAAGACTGCTAGTTTGGATCTGATTGTTTACAAACTCATTTATATTTTAGAAAATATGTTTCTTCTGTCACTTTAGCTAAATTTTTACACAATGAACTAACTATGGAGTATTACAAAACATAGACCAAAATATGAAATGTCATTGAGCTTTATACATGTATGCTTGATTTTTTTATTTATTGCAAGAAATTCTTTGTGAATTTCCAGAGGTATGTGATAAGAGCAATTGCCTCTTTCAAGGTGACTCACAAGGGACTGCTGGGACACAATATTTTTCAGCTTATCATGACACTAACGTAAATACGAAGCCAGAAGATGGTGGCCACTTGTTACTCTTGTGATTCTAAGCTGTTTTACCTAGGTGAGAGTTGAGGCCTAGATCAGTGAGATATTAAATATTCTAAACAGCTATCCTCACCATGTTCATTTATTTTTCATAGTGTATATACCAAATTAAAACGAATAGGTAAGGTAGCTTTTGAAACATGTATTGTAAAACACGAAGAGTCAGTCCTTCTCAAACAAACAGAATATAACTTACTAAAAATTTCAATTATTTGTGTTATTTTTGTAAGATTTCCTATTAATATTGTAAATAAGTAAAACAATACCATACTATTTGTGGTTTTGGATTTTAATTGTTTTACCATCCATTCAAAATATTCACAGCTTGATACAGTTCTACAATTTGTTAAGGACCTTGAAGCGTATTTTCTCCCTTCCTCTCCTCTTTCAAAATATCAAATTTGTTCTCAAAAAGCAGCTGGTAAATTATCAATAATTTTCTTCATGTGCTTAAAAGTGATTGAATCAACATAATCACATGCTACAAATGAACAGGTGTGGAAACATGGCTCCAGACATCTCAGAAAAAAGATCAAACCAAGCTGAATAATCTCAGCTACAAAAAGTAACCTTTTTGGCATTCCATCAGTTTTAAAATACCAGGACATTCTGAAGATGATTTTATTCAAAGCATGAAGAACTGGTTACCCTCAATTAAGTTCTTTATAAATCTCCCTGCAGCACACAGTATTCACAGTAGCCTGGTGGTTTTATCCCAATTATCCACAGTCTTGAGAAACAGTGCTGAGAGAAAATTCAGGGTATGCAATTTATGAAGGCACCTCTTGAGTCATTTGCTGTATCTCTATGCCTTTGTTTTAAAACAAACCTAGTATTACTATGACTTTTTAAATAATTTTACAAGGGTATGCAAAGCTATCTTTGGAGCTTCTTATTTCCTCTCATTTTTTAACACTGAGGTTACAAGATAACACCAGTTGGTTTCTCCTCTACCTTAAGAGCAAAGTTCAGTGTTCCTCTGCAAATGACACTTCACTGATCTGAGCAGCAGCTGTTGGAGTATGAGATTTGTAGCAAGCGTTATCACACCAGTACAGACGACTGTTAAACTGACCTTTTTGTCACCAGTATTAAGATTTTTACATAATACATTTACAAAACACCTAAGACACTGAGAAAACAGCGAAGGCAAAATGTGTTTACCTTAGTCTATGAGCAAAGCTGTATTTCTGTAAACTTTCTCACTTGAGGCAATGTGACAAATAAGACACATAAACAGATGCTCTACACATGCTCTCTGGGATAAGGTTTAAACCATTTCTGTGCTTGTGGTCATAGATATCCTGGATGCACCAGTAAAAAGACTTTTTCAGCTACCCTGATCAGTTCTCATTTCCTAGGCAAGTCAGGTCAAAAATACATTTCTTTTTTTGCCTAATACAAGGACACTTACCTGTGCCTTCATTCCAGCCTGTGAAGCCAACTGATATGTGACAGGTATTATCATATACTATTTTTGATTGGACACAGTGGAGATATATATATGATAAATATATTTAATTCTACTCCTTCCATTGCTCTAGCATAAATTTGTACAAAGTAAGCACTGACTTTTGTTGTAATTTCTGCGACCCAAAAATCTGCGACCCTTGGTTTATTTTATTTCTTTCCCTATGTACTTTCCCATTTAAATTCCATAACTTCTTATGTCCTAAATCCAGGTTCAAATGGAGACGAGTCATATATAGTCATCACAAAACTATTCCAACCTCCCATAAAGTGCTTCTGTGTAAAAACATAGTCTTCCTCTGACACCTGAATTTAACACTGCAGAAATAAAATGACCTGACTTAAGTCACGGTAACAGTTAAGAAACTCATGTTTCTACATGACCAGGATAATTCTAAAATTCTGTGCCATACACAAAACAGCACAATGGCATTGACTTGAACTTGATAACTCAGGTTAGGATACGTATATGACAGACTGGTTTGCTCTTAAATATTTCTTTGGACCTCTACTCCTGACTCATCAGTTGATTTTGGTATTGCTGAGAAATAGTTTGTGGTTTTCTGTGTCAAGGATTCATGTACGAAGTGTCAAATGTTCAAGTTCTTCATCTCAAACTTTTCTGTCTGGATAAATACTACCTCAGTGATCAGTCTGGGCCTGAGTAACCCACAGGAGTGTGAGCAGCAGTACAACTGGTTTACAGATACTGTCTCAATACTCGGTGTGACAAGGTATAGAGTCCAAGAAAGTTGTGGGGTTTATGTTCCATTGTGAGACCTGTGTAATTCTTATAGTCTGCAACATATTTGGGAGTAGAGTGAGGTTCATACGCTCATTTTATTCTTTAGAGTCTATTATGCTCTGGGTTTTCTCAAAAAGCAGAACTTGCTTTCAGGTTTTGCTCATTTATCAAAGGGATTCTAGACAGGGCTTTGTTATACCCTAGGTGTTTGGCCCTGATGGCTTTTATTTTTTAAGGCTGTGTGAACAGAAGTATGAGAATTCCAAGAAAGTTGAAAATGCAAGCCTTTCTATCTTCTTTAAGAGAAACTATAATATTGATATTTATCAAAAAAAAAGAAAAAACTGTCATTACTTTAAATAAGGGGAAAAAAAATAGGTTTTTTCTCATGAAAAGTACTTCCTTTGTCCTATTTTGCATTTGCAGTATTATATTACAGGCCCAAGATGTTTCCTATTAGTTTCCTAATGTCCTATTAGTCAATTTGAGGTATTTGTCTAAACCATCATCAAGGAAGTACATCCGATTTTCTGAATAAATCCCTGAAAGAGTGTTGTACATAATGTAGGAAAGCACAGTCATTGTCTCCTGGCTTTTCCCTGCCAGGGAGGGAGAGTGTGATTCATAATAGCTTCCAATCTTGAATAGGCTAGTAAGTCAAAATGTTCACATTTGGAACAAATGTATTACCTTTTTTTTTTTTTTTTTTTCTCCTCAGAGGCATATAAATTCATTTCCAATGCTCCCTCACCATGACATCTGCAAATCCCATGCTACCAACAAGATGCTCCAGTCCTTCATTCCAGAAAGAATCTGCCTGTGTACTAATCAGCTCTACATAGGGTATGAGGTCCTAGAACAGAAAGGACAGACATCAAACACATCTCCTATGTAATCCCATGCTTTTTCACCATGAGCATTTGCCAGCAGAAGCTCCTTCTTTACATGGTCCAAAGCACATATGTAAGTTTATCGTAAGATAGCATACATGAACAGAGAGAAACATCTAAAAGTTTGCAATGACAAAAAGAGTATCTGTATTGTCCAGCATCTTGTCTTCAGTGCAGCTATTAGTGAATATGTAGTTATGAATATAAGCATACAGTGATACTTTTCCAGAATAATTTCCAAGACTCCAGCAGTTTATGCTGCAGTTTACATACCTCAGCTAGAGTTGATGACTTTGCTTTCTAGAAGTCTTTGATGGATTTTGTTCTATCAATATGTTCAGCTGTTTCTGAACTTATGCAAACTTTAAAATTTGTCTTTTGATAAAAAATTATTATTTTCTCATAAGTTGTGTGAAAATCTCCTCTGCCCTCAGAGTTTTGTTCTGTCTTGAGAACTGATATGAAGTTGGCCCAATGTGTGGTTAAAATGCATTCAGAGTTGTTCAGAAGAACTGAGAGTCCATTGAAGGCATTAGTTCAAGACAAAAAAAAATCATAGAAATTATGGCTGTATACTGAACATTTAATATGTTAAGAATTACTTAAATTTCAAGGATGGGTAAATGCCGAACAAGAGACCCATATGATAAGACAGTCTAAATTAATTTACATTTCTCAACTTTACTTAACTGATATTATTCAGGATAATATCAGTATACCCCAAATTATTCCAAAACATCCTGTGAATCTGAATGAATTAATTTCACTGAAGGATGAAGCCAAGCTACTTTGACTATATACAGTTGAACTGGAGCTAGTTCAGTCATCCATATGGAAATCATAGTGAAAAGTATCTATATCATTAAACACTGGAATCATCCCAATTATAGCCATCCAGTTATTTTTTTAAAAAAAAATAAGCTACCCACAAACACACAAAAAACCCCAAACCCAAACACAGAAACAAACAAACAAAAAAAATCAAAACAGCAATGGGAAGTCCCTGTTACAGTAGCGTATGAGAGAAGCCGAGCTTTCCTCTACTTTTAACAGAAAGAGATAGGGGAATAGTTTCTCTATCTCCATTTTAATCTCCTTCCACATCTCCCAGCTCATCCCACCCTATATCACTTACCCCTCTACTCTTTGTGTATGTCTGTTTCTATATTTTTCACACGAAGAAAAGTCTGACATTTTTTCAAAATCTTTGTTTCTAATGCCTGGAAAGACATCACTTCCAAGAATAACTTATAAATGACAAATATTAAATGTTTGGCTGCATAATAACATCTCCAAAATACCACTTTGTGGAAGGTCATCTTGTAAGATTGATCTCAGTGATTTGGTACGGTTGTCAGTATGGAGGAATTCTGAAGATATGAAAAAACACCAGTAACTGGCAAGAATTTCAGTCACCTTTATTATTTCTTTTTCTGTTCATTCATTATTGATGCATGAAGAATAACAGTCCCAAGTAAAAAGGGACATGAGCTATTGCCTCCAAAGAAAACCCTTCTTAAATTCATCCAGTTCTCCTGAATACACTGTTTGTGCCAGTTTTTATAACAGCCTAAGGGAACTCTTCAGTATTTTCTTCAGCCAACCAAGCCATATTTTGCTTTAATATTTATATTATTTATTTTTCTACAGCAGTACACAGTGTGTCATACTTCAAAGATAACCAGCATACAGAAACAGTCTCCTGAAGATGAAAGCTAGGACAAAAGTAGTCCAAAATCACCTCTTTCCATAAATATACACAGTATACTATTTCCAATATCATATAGATTTTCAGTCTTAATTATTTTCTTATTTCTCCCTCAGTTCACCCCTGATCCCATCCTTAATATCCAACCTCCCTGACATCTGGTCTCCTAATGGTGGAGCTGTTGTGAGCAGATATAAAGAAAGTGGTTTCCCTGGAAACAGAAACTATGATATAGTATGTAAAAGATTTTAAAACATTTCTGTTCCCACTTACTTCCAGCCAGCAGTTTTCATATCTTTTCACAAAAATGGAAGAGCTGCCACTTTTTTCTGATTAATAGTAGCACTTTTAAAAATGTTAAAGTACAGCTATTCCTTCTCCCACCCCACCTGACAAGCTGTTTATCACTTCTATTGTTATATGAAGCATAATTTAGTTTATATCAACACACTTTACAAGTATACAAAACATGTGCTAGCATGTGTTCAGGGTGCACATTTTCTTAATTTTCAGTTAGACTGCCGCTATAGACCAAAGCATCTACTTAGACTTGAACAATAAAACTGCACTAAAAGGAACTTCTAGAGATTGTAATTTACAATCTCCATTAGTATTATTTCACTCACTCTTTAATTCCATCTAATTACAAACACATCTGTTAAGGCTTTGTAGAAGTTTGATGAAGGAAATTCAGAAGTACATATTGTTTCACCCTGAACTCACTGCCCAGGAACCAGTAATTACCATGCACATATAACAGAGGCTTTCTCTCTTTTCTCTGTATAGTCACCTGATAGTCTTCCTGAGACAGAAACACTGAATTTCTGGAAGATTCTTGAAACAATTGCTAGCTTAGTTTGTGTATTTATGAACTGAAAATCAGGCTTACTAATTGGAACAAAGTGGTTATTGGATTTGCATATTGATGTACAGTAGGATAAACATAGAAAAATGTTCCAGCTTTCCAAGTAACCCATAATACCCATTTAAAAATAAAGAACATCAGGATCAGAAAAAGGCATCTGACCATATTCATGTCCAGGTAGGTCCTTTAAATCTTTTTCGTCAAAGTAATTTTCTAATCAGATTTCCAAACTGTTCGCTGGCACCTACCAATGGGGAGGCACTGCTTTGTCAAACACTGTTTCAGTGTGTATGTAAATAATGTAATTTAAATTGGCATACCTAGGCACAAATAATTTTTTGCCTTTGTATATGCTACCATTGCATGCATCACTGGTTATGCAAAATAGTAGCTGAACAAATAATTGTATTCTGAAAATTACACATCCTGCCTTGCATATGCTGACATTATGTTTTGAAAAGTTGGTCTTTAATGTTTGGGTTCAAATAAATTTCTTTCTCTTTAACTGAGCATTTCACTTGAGCATTTCACTTTTAGATCCTTTCTTTTTTTTCATGTTAGTTAAAGTCTTCCTTTTATCTTTTTCAAATAAAATCTTTTTTTTTTGCATCAGTGACTTTTCATTGATTGGGAGGAGCTAAAGACTGCTTTTTTTCCCTTTTTTTTTCCTTTTTTTTCTAGCAGAGCCCAATTTACATTTCTCTTGGTTCATGTTACTTTGAATTCATCAAAGATAAAGAAGGAACTCCCAATTTAGCAGCACAGATAGACTTCTGAAACACTGTCATCCTAGAGAAAGTCTTTAATATAAGAAATGGGTTTACTGTACACAATCTTTTCTTCACTTGATTATTCTAAAGCACTTCCCAAGCAGTTGTTCATTATTATATGCAAAGTATAAGTTGATTAGTAGTATTTTCTATATGTAAAGATGAAGAATGTCAGGTCAGAGAAAGTAAGTAACATCAGTAACAGAATGTCAGCATCAGAGCTGAGAATCATATGACATGAGTAACAACAAAAGATCTGCTTCTCCAGTGACCCACTGAAGCCCACATTTTTATGTTCATTAATCCCCTTTTCTAACTTTGGTTGTTAGGTTTTTTTAATAACCAAGACCTGTATATCACATATGTTAGAGTTCTGACTGGATCTTTCTCCAAATTATTAATATGGGCAAGGCAAATTGGCACTGACACATATCTGTATTTCTTTCCAATGTTTGCAAACTCCAAATAGAATCCATTTTTATTAAATGGAATTGTCTTCTAGTCTTTCAAAATTCTTTCTTACTTTTTTGAGCAACCCATTTTATTCACCAGTCTTCCTTACAGTACACAGTGTACTTAAGAAACACATAGTGTGTGTGTGTTTCTAAAGAGAGAGGGCCCAACAGTATTTTTCGATTTCTGGCATCTGCCATCCTAGTGCCTACTGATCAATCCAAGGCATCAATTTCATTTTTTTATTTTGTTTCATTTATTTATCTATCTAACTATTTATTTATTTAGGGTAAAAAAAGTGTTAATAGCTTTCCAAAGGCAACTTTCTTCAAACAGTATAGCAAGTCACTTAAGCATCATAATGGCAAGACATTGTCTTGTTTCTCATTACTGAAGGAAAAACTGTGCTTAGTTGTACTGTATCAATTTTTAATCTTGTTCTCAGAAGCATTAGAACTTCCTTACAGAGGCAATATGGATAGTCTGTACACTGAATGGATAGTCAGATCACTCCTATATGTGTGTGATTAATGCTTCTTTACCAGTTGCTGCCTGTCAAGCAGTACCTCCAGATCATCTAAAATAATTCTAGAAATGAATAACAAATGCAGAAAGTTCTAAGTCAACTGTGACAACATTTCTGGACAGAAAAAGAAGAAATATCTGAAAAACTAAGGATACACTGCTAGAGTACTTCTAAGTGTCAACTTACATGCCTGATGTGCTTAAAATACTGTTGCTGAGTGAAATCACCAAATGTATCCTGTTTTCAAAACAGGTAGGACTCTTTAAATTTTAGAATGTGCTGTACATAAGCCAACTGCCAAATGCAAATTGTCTATCTTTTGATAAAAAGGTGATGTAAATGGTAGATTTTTTTTCCAAATGCAGAATTAATTAACTTTTCATTAAAAAGCATCATCAAATAATAGAAATTATTTGTTCTCACAATCACATTTCTTTGACTTCACGAAAGAATAGCTTTACATAAAATAGCTAGTGTATTTCTGTTATTTCTTCTCTAGTTATCAGTGTGTTGGCAGTGCAGCTATCCATGCATGACTGCTAAAATAAAGGACACAAATAAGGTCATAGAGATTGGTTTTGGTATGCTTCACCAGAATTCTTGGGCATCCTTTGAAGGATTCTTAAATCATATATTAAAAGTCAGTCAGTAACTGATGTGCAGGCTGTTGGTCCCATATAGTCAAACAGATAACTCAGTCCTTCTCAAAACTAATAAGGAAAATGGTTGTGAAATAAAACCTGAGTGTACTACTGTTGTCCATTTTAGACTGGTTTTGAAATAGAATCCCTTTTGATAGGACATACTTAGTGTTGTTAGCTTGTATGAATTGAACTGGTTTTCGATGCTTTAAATCTGTTGCTTTTCTGGGAATTAGATTTTTGAGCTGACATTTGCTTCATCATAGCAAAGACAAAGGACAAGCAAGCAAAAGGTCACATTCCAGACCCAGGTGAGAAAACTAACTTTTTTTGTGCAATCTACTATGGTAACTCAAATTTCACTTTGCAGTGAAAGTTGGAGCCATCACCTAGACTAAAACCTCCAGAGAAATCTGGTACAGGGAAGCTTTTGGTTTGGTTTGGTTTGGTTTCATTTCGTTTGGTTTGGTTTGTTGTTTTTATGTTAAGTTGCCAATATTTAAAGCTAGAAATATAATGGACAGACAAGTAGAGGTGATGACTGAACTCAGAGAGACAGCAATGATTAGTGAATACTAGCTTCCCAGTAATCAGAAGAATTGCCAAGTCTCTCCATTAAAAAAAGAGATGAAGTTATGGTAAGACTGCATATACTTTCTTGTCATGGAAACCATCACCAAAGCTGAGTCAGGGAACCTATAAAGTGAAGAAGCAAAACAAAGAAGGAAGGCTAAGGAGGAATATTTGAGCTCTCCATACAAAACAAGAAGCAGGGCAAAAGAATCAAATGAAAAAATTGGTCTGAAGAAAAGAAGGAATAGGAATTGTAAAGAGATGGAGGGATGGGAAAGGAAACAGAAGGGAATTCCAAAAGAACTTATGTTAAACAGAAAGGATTACAGAAACTAAATTACATTCAACTGTACCAAAAACTAGCACCGTCTCCCTTGGAGGAAGACAGGCGTTAGTAAATGATATTGAGGTGGAAAGAACATTAGTTAACCGAAACTAATACCTATGCTTTTTGTCTAATGCCACTCCTAATATAGAAATTAATATCATCTCCTCCTTATGGAAAGGAAGTGTTTCTGCTTCAGATTCTTTGACAAATGGTAATAACTAAAAGATTTCATTAGGAAGGACTTTGGCTACAAAGTTAAAATATAAATATTTCAAAAGCCAATCTCCATTTTTGCTATATTCATTCAAAGATGGAACCATATATTTCTGATATGACAAAAAAAAAAAGAGTATGAACAGTAACTGGATTAGTACAGAGTGTTTAGTACCTAAACTATTCTCTCTGCATATTATCAGAATATAAATTCTCCGTTATAACAGCTTTCAGTGCTGTAAATTCTCATATACGCACACTTTCTACCTTTGCTTTCAGTTTATTAAATCTTCAAAGGTTGTCTACCGTATTTTTCAGTCACAGCAGGAATTCTTGAAAGTGTGCCATTTTTCAGGGACACATCCTAGTGTGATGAAGAGAAAAAAAAAATCAAGTTACAGATTTCAAACTCATTTGTGTTTTGGACCACGGAAGCTATTATTTGGCATCATAAGTTCTGTATTGATCAATGATTATACGATGATGAATGACTCTCAGAACACAGTAATTCAGCTTTCATTTGTTTAAACACTCTAGTGGGTATGCCTATAGTGTTTTGCTCAAGGCAATTGGGGCAGTGGAATGGGGAAAAGGGAGACAGACACACAAGGAGAAGAAAATTATTACCTTGTGTAATAATTTAAGCCAAATTGCTGAGATCCTTATTGATGTTTCAAAAGGAGGTTGGCCAGGAAAGATCCCTAGGCAATAAATTATGGGAAGATAATGCTAATTTCAGCACACAGTAAGTGACAAATATAGTCAAACTCATATTACTATCTATGATCAAACTACATGTCATAAAAAAATTAAATTGGCAGCATAAAACTGGAGAGAGAATTAGAGTGATCAGAATTAAATATATGTCAGTAGCAGAACACTTCAGCATGTGTTTTGTGGGCAAATGCATATGTCCAGCATATAATCCCAAAATGGATGTCCATTACGGTAATGAAAACTGTCATCAGAAACATAGAAGAAACACAGGCTAGATGAGAACTGGATTCCTACAAGCCAGAAGGAAATCACTATTGGGAAAGAAATTGAGGCAGAGGGAGATTGTGTCAGATAAAGAGCAATGCTGATGAAGGACTTGGAGCACCTTGAACTGACATTTAATCAGGTTCATATTTTTTTCTCCTTTCTATGCTGTAACTTCAAGAAATTCAATCAGCCTGCTCTGGCTTGGAAAAGAAATCTTAAGTACAAGCACAGATTTCTTGTAGTTAACTCCAATTTGTTGTGAGTTTCTCCTTCTCTTTTAGCATAAATATATTTCTGTCATCACATCTTAAGCATAAGCATGTACTTAAGTCAGTGTGCTTTGGCTTTAATACAGCAACAAAATCATCAGAGATCTTAACTGAAGAAATAGCTTGAAATAAAGCTAAGCAGCTTTCACCTGTGTAAACATAGGCATCTAGTGTTCTTTTAGGCTCTGTTGAATATCTTGCCAGGGCTGCAGCTGCACCTTCAGAAGAGCACAGGTCTCCCATGAAGATTGTTTTGCATATGCCAGCAGATGTCACATGACAGTCTAGACGATTTTGAAATGGCACATCTATGTTCAGACAAGTTAATCCCTTCCTATCTGATTTATAAGCCTAGAAAATCCTGAATAGACAAAACAGTTGTGAAAATCATAATTTGTGTGTGTGTGTGATTTACAAAGAGCATGAATATTTTTTTGATAATCAATTGTTTTGTTGAGCACTGCTGAAAGCAATAATATCAGCACAAAATAGTGAAAAGCTGATGAGGTGGAGTAACTTGTCCTGTTCTTGGTTTTGTTACGATGCTGAACATGCAGGAGTAAAACCCTTTACCTTCAAACAATCTGCTTTCTCACTTGCTATTAAAAGATGAAAAATGATTCAGTGTTCAGCAAAGATTTATTGAGACACTAACCCCAAAGTCAAATCAACTGTGGAAAGAATTCATACATACATAATGGGGTTAAGATTCTCAGTGCCATGGCCTTACAAATATATTTTATTGCTTATGTTAGGAAACAGTCCCTATAGGGCTCTTGTGCATGTTAGAGAAAAAGAGAAGTTGAGAATCTGCTTAAGTGACAGAGAAATAAAGAAAGTGGAAAGCAGAGGGAAGGAGAGAAGGAAAGGTGAGGTCACATAATATTACTCTCTTTTTTCTCAGAGGAAATTAGCTAGCTCTTGCATGGCAAGGCAAGGATACTTACTGCATGAGGGGAATGAGGATGACTTGAAGGAGAGAAAGTATTGAAATAAAAGCTAGGATTAAAAACATAAGGATTCAGTGCAGGAAATGAAGTGGGTCATGCATATTCTAGTACATATTCCCCAGAGGGACAGAGAAAGCAGTATTAGTGATGTGACCATGTGGATGAACTCTGAAGTAAGAGAATGGGACAAAGAACCAAGGGTACAGAAGAAAAAAAGCCAGAAGAGTCAGTCATCCTCTGCGATAGGTGGTAGAACTGTTTGATTTGTCTACAGTTTACTTTATGGCACTACTCCACACTGATGGGAGCAGGAGGTCACTTCTTTCCTGGAAAACAACTGTAAATGGTCATCTTTGGAGAAACTTCAGAAGCAACCAGGAAGAGGAGCAAGGAGGTCTTGCAGCATAGGTGCAGAGACTAAAGCATTTTGGTTCTATTGATTAATTGGTTTTAAAAAAGGCAGGCAAAGAGAGAAGTTTAACTGTAAAGTCCTAGACAAATTGAGGTCCCATCATACCATATCGTAAGAGGAAAGGGAAAAGAGGTCAAGAACAATACTGAAAGGGCTGAGCAGAGTCATAATTAATGCAGTTAGATTAGAAGTCCACTGAGATTGCTGACAGACCAGCATTTGATTTTGAAGGGAGATGAAGGAAAAAGCAGTGCCAGCTTGGCACTGCAGTGTTTCTGCACTGATTAAGTACTTAGTGAAGGGTTAAGTACTTAAAGCTCCCTGAGAAATTCAGTCTGGGTTAAGTGCACTCAGCATGTGGCTCAGTGAACCTTACACAGAAAAAAAACAGTTATTGAGGCTATGATCATTCACTGGCAGGTTGTAATCTGCAAACTTGTTAATATATTGCACAAAATATGAGATTTGTGAATGAATTATACAAATAAGTGGGTTTATTTATTAACATTTGTTTCTTGTATCTTTCTGTGTTCATAATCTGCAATTTGACATTGAAATAAAGATGATTATTTCTCTAGAAAGATATGAAGACTAATAACGAACATCTGGGGCCAGGGAATATTTTATTTTGTTTTCAAAGCACTATTCAGTAGCCAAAAATACAGCTACAGAAAGCATTTTTGCATCATCAGTTCTGAATCCTTTACAGATTATCTATAGCCATGTCAAGGCTCTGACTTTTTATTAAAACATTCTTTGTTTTCTTTTTCCTTCTGTGTGAAGTGTACCATTTTTTCATTGTGATGTGTCCATTGAATACGTATATCTCATTACAGCCACACTCCCACACTAGAATACATAAAATGCCTTTGTTAAACAATGTCCATCTCTTTATTTAACATCAAAACCAAATAATGCCATATTTGTTTCATATTCACCAACTCTCTTTAAATGTAATATCCTTGCCATAATGGCCCTTGTGCTTTGATTACTATTCACTGGCAGAAGGATTTAGTAATTAGCCTTGAGGTCAAATCTCTCAATTTGACTGATTAATCAGATTTTGAAAAAAAATCAAAGATGACCATGGCCAGAAAAAAATGTTGTTATTATAATGCAGTTATAGATGCTTCTATACCTTGCTCAGTACGTATACCTCTATTGCGTTTACTTGGCAAGGCTTTTGGTGGGGTGGGCTGCAGGGGTGACCTCTGTGAGAAGAGGCTGGGGCTGCCTCTGTGACAGACACAGCCAGTTCCAGCCAGCTCCAAAATGGACCCACTTCTGGACAAAGCTGAGGCCATCAGCCAAGCTGGTGGTGCCTCTGTGAAAACATATTTAAGAAAGGGTAACAAACACTGCACAATATAAGCTGTGAGAGAGAAGTGAGAATATGTGAGAGAAACAGCCCTGCAGACCCCCAGGTCAGTGCAGAAGGAGGGGGAGGAGGTGCTCCAGGCGCCAGAGCAGAGATTCCCCTGCAGCCCGTGGGGAAGACCATGGTGAGGCAGGCTGTCCCCCTGCAGCCCGGGGAGGACCCCACACTGGAGCAGGGGGATATGCCCTGAAGGAAATTGCAGCCCATGGACAGTCTATGCAGGAACAAGTTTTCTGGCAGGACCGGTGGCCCCGTGGAGAGAGGAGCCCCCACAGGAACAGGTTTCCTGGTGGGAACTGCAGCACGTGGGGAACCACGCTGGAACAGTCCAGTCCTGAGGGACTGTACCCCATGGAAAGGACCCATGCTGGAGCAGCCTTTGAAGAACTGCAGCCGGCTGGAATGACCCACACTGGAGATGTTTGTGAAGGGCTATATCCTGTGGGAGGGAACTCATGCTGGAGCAGGGGAAAAGTGTGAGGAGGGAGTAGCAGAGACGAAGTGTTACGAACTGACCACAACCCCTGTTGCCCATCCCCCTGCACCATTTAGAGGGAGGAGGTAGAGGAGTCAGGAGTAAAGCTGAGCCCGGGAAGAAGGGAGGGGTGGAGGGAAGGTGTTTTTAATTTTGCCTTTGTTTCTCACCATCCTGCTCTATTTTTAATGCGCAATAAATTAAAATAATTTCCCCAAGTTGAGCCTGTTTTGCCTGTGATGGTAATTGGTAAACAACCTCCCTGTCTTTATCTTAACCCACAAGGTCTTTAATCTTATTTTCACCCCCTGTCCTGTTGAGAAGGGGAGTGAGAGAGCGCCTTGGTGGGCATCTGGCAGCCAGCCAAAGATAACTAACCACACTAGCTCTTTATGCTTTAATATAAAAAAAAGCCAATTAAGACTAAATTGATTATTAACAACAATCAGGGTCATTTCTTGGTGGCAAATCAATCAGAAAAATGCTAATTACATATGCCCTAGTAGGCTTGTATTAATTTATTAGTAATTAAAATGAAGTACAAATCAAACATTGGTCCTAATAGTAGCCAAAAGGCATAACTGCCTTTTTGTTGACTGACAAGGCAATGCTATTTAGTTCACTGCATTGACTACTTTTAAATTATTTCAGATGCCCAGAGCCCCGATGACACACTAGAAACAGTCTTAACTGAAAATATGTAAGAATACTTTATTTTAGAGACACACAAGGCAAATTTTGTGTTATTCTGTCTTACCTATAAACTGAATAATGCAGATACATATTTTTTTATGACTCTATTTTATGTTTAATGTGCAAGAGCACAGACATTCAGCAGAGACACTAAGACTGAGACACTCCATCTTGAAAACCTTAAAAAAGTAGCATGAAACAATTAATTCTACATGCAATGATGGAGCATAAGTTCATATGTAGGGACATATCAGTATTAAAACTTATTTGTCTAGATTCTTGAGCCAGCAAATAAAATGCCTGTAAAGAAGTTTGTCTCAAAGTCTTCCTCTTGCATGAGCCCAGACACCTTCATCAAAAGGAGATATGTGTAGTTATGTAGAGTCTGGTAATTAATGTGAACTAACATGGAGTCAGTTTGGGGTTTGGGTTATCAACAACTGGTTGACAGATGTCTTTCCCAAACCTTTCTTAGTCTAGCTTCCAGGAAGTCTTCCAGCATACAGATGTTGACTCCCCAAACACATTTAGGCAGAAGAGGATTAAAATCTGAGGCTCCCAGCTCTTGAGGAAATGTTCTACACAGTGGGTAGACAATTATATAGAATACACGTGAGTTTATCCTTTGCAATCTGAGCAAACCAGGGTTGATCAGAAAATGACAAGCACATGGAGCCTCAGGCACAGGGAAATCTGTTCACTGAATCCCAAATACAGAATCACAGATTGCCTTGTGAAAGATATAGGAACCTAGAGGAACAAATTCAGGCTTTTCAGTATGATTTCCTCTCTCACTACAAATACATATGGTGAAAACTTGCATAGCTTACCCCTTATGTGTTACTTAATAAGATGTCAGGACAATGCAAAAGAGTCAGAACTAATTCCAGACATCTGATTTAATTTTTCACCATTAATACAGAACTGATAATATTTTCTTCAGTTTTGTGGAATCTCATTTTAGAAGTCTCATATATGTGGCTTCTGATACACTTTATTGTGAGAAAATTTCTCAGTCAGATAGAGTTTGTTCTTGGAAAGTATTCTGTGATCTCAATAAGGTTTATTTGGCTTGCTTCCATCATACTACTCTTTTTTAGATAATTCTTCCGATGCTTTGGTGTGAGTACCTTTTAGTTATTAATATTCTATTATTTTAATGACTTTGACTTCTTTTATTTCTCAGTCCATCCTTCTAGTTCCTCCATCTTATTAATTTTCCTATTTAAACTCTCTTCAGTTTGTGAATATCTGTCTAGAAGTTCAGGTATGTCTGTATACAGAAAATTCAGTATTAACTTCCTATTCATTACCAATTCATCGTCATGTCTCACCTTAAAGCCCCACTGGAATCCTGTCTTCAATTTTCCATCACCTTAATCTCAGGCTTGACTTAGCATTGCTAGCTCCCTTATTTCTCCCCTCTTCTGAACACAGAATTTACAAATCTCTTTTCCAGAGGTTTATCATTTTGCCTTATTCCACTCATATGATTAATTTTATATTTTAACTATTGTTTTCATAAACCTACTATTTATTCTTTCTTCCAGATCAGTAGTAAAGCCATGGTATTGCTCTTTAATAAAATAACTGACTTTCTAGACAAAAGAAATGCACTAGATCCATTTTATCTAGGATTCAGTGAAGTGGTTGATACGGTTCACTCAGATGACACAGTTCAACAGCAAGGAATGGAGTTTAATAAAAAGAATTGTAGAACAGATAAAGAACCACCGAAACTAAAACCAGGAAGTACTTCTTAAGGGAGACCTATTATTCTGTAGTGAGATTACTAATGTAGTTCTCTGAGGTCTGTTCTTGGGACTGATTTTATTTAATATTTTCGTTAGCAGTCTTGGAAGAAAAAGTAGGCAAGAGATGGTGAGATTTGCAGATAACCATACTTAAACACATCATCAGCACAGAGAAACACTGGAATACCATAAAGGGAGAACTGGATGATCTTCAGAGCAAAAATAATAGAAAATCTATGGAATTTAATAGTTGAAAGTGCAAAGTGATGCAGTGAGGGACTCAATGAGATATTCTTGGTTTGTTATAAAAAAGGGGATTCATCGACTGAAAATAGTGGATGAAGGGAAGGCAGTGGATATAGTTTTCTGGATTTTAGTAAGGCTTTTGCTACTGTCCCTCACAGCATCCTTCTGGACAAGTTGTCCACCTGTGGGATGAGAGGGTTCATGGTGCGCTCAGTGAAGAACTGGCTGGATGGCAGGGCTCAAAGGGTTGTAGTGAATGGGGCTACATCTGGCTCACGACTGGTCACCAGCAGTGTTCCTCAGGGTTCAATTCTAGGGCCAGTTCTGTTCAATATATTTATCAATGATCTGGATGCAGAAATTGAATGCACCATTAGCAAGTTTGCTCTTCTCCCTGGGATCCAGTGATAGGACGCATGGGAATGGCTCAAAGCTGCATCAGGGAAGGTTTAGACTGGACATTAGGAAGCATTTCTTTACTGAGAGGGTGGTCAAACACTGGAACAGGCTTGCTAGAGAGTAGGTTGATGCCCCAAGGCAGTTGGACTAGGCGATCGTTATAGGTCCCTCCCAACTGAACTATTCATTCTATTCTATTCTATCTGATTCTATTCTATTCTATTCTATTCTATTCTATTCTATTCTATTAAAGGAGAGAGAAAGACATGTGTCTGTGAGCCACCACTGTGATGTTGCTGGCTAGAAAACTAGTATGGCTGTGGATGTATAAATTATGGTAGAAATGGGGAGGCATTTTTGCAAATGTACTTATGAAGCTTTTGGAAGCATTCATATAACCCACCTTTAACTAACAAATATTGACACTTCTTATAAATGAGTCATCAAGAAACTTTCTATAGTTGATGGAAAACAATACACATTCCCTGAGAATACTTTATCTCACCTAATGAGTGCCAATTGAATTTAATATTGAAAAAATTAGTTAACGTGGGGTTTTATTTATGGAGAAATAGTGGATTAAAATACAATCAAAGAAATTTGGGCATAAACAGATTCATTAAAAAAAAAGACTTTTTTTGAAAATTCTGTAAGACGGAAGAGGTTAAAGGCACCATATTTTATGTGTATGCAGGTTAGCCATTTTGGCATTTCTAAAGAAACTATAGATACTGTACATTAGGCAGTTCACCAGAATAGCAGTGTTAGTGTATAATATCAGAACTGAGGATCATTTGTTACTTTATATGTGAAAATTATTAATGTAGAAGGATTCTAGTGAAGTCATAAACAACATATACCCATATTCTGGGTATATATGTACCTGAAGGGTGGGTGTAAAGATGGAGCCAGGCTCTTTTCAGTGGTGTCCAGTGACAGGACAAGAGGCAATGGGCACAAACTGAAACACAGGAGGGTCCATCTGAATATCAAGAAACACTTTTTTACTGTGAGGGTGACCGAGCACTGGAACAGGTTTCCTAGGGAGGTTGTGGAGTCTCCATCCTTGGAGATATTCAGAAATCATCTGAACATGGTCCTGGGCAAGTGGCTCTAGGTGGCTTTGCTTGAGCAGGGGGTTGGACAAGATGAGGTCCCTTCCAAACTCAACCAATCTGTGATTCTGTGATTCTTAAGTTTGGCTTAAGACTGTCAAGATACAGATTGGATGGGTGGAATGCAAGATGGGTAGGGGATTGGCCAACAGTTTGCACTCAGTGGTGATCAATGGTTTTTACTCAGACTGGCAGCCTATCACAAGTGATGTCTCCCAGGGATCAATACCAGGCCCCATACTGTTCAACATCTTCATAAATGATCTGCATGATGGGATTGAAAACACTCTCACCACATTTACTGATGACAGCAAACTGGGTGATGAGGTGGACACATCAGAAGGATGAGCCACTTTACAGAGAGACCTGGACAGGCTGGAAGAGTGGGCTAGCAAGAACAGTATGAAGTTTAACAAAGACAAGTGTAAAGTTCTGCACCTGGTATAAAATAACCAAATAGCCCAGAAGAGGCTAGGATCTGTGTGGCTGGGAACGGTCTTGCTGAAAGCAACCTGGGGGTCCTGGTGGACAACAGGCTGAACAGGAGTCAGTAGCATGGCACTGCAGTAATAAAGGCAAATCAAACCTTGGGTCACATCTGCAGGGGCATTACTAAGAGATAGAGAGACGTGATCATCCCACTCTACTCAGTGCTTGTCAGGCCTCACCCATAGTACTTGTTGCGTTAATGCATAACGAAGTTTGGCAGAAAATAAACCCCCTTGCATTCCAGCTTATCCTCAGATGTCAGAGGGGCTGGGGGCACTAGGTTTAATTTCTGAGTGATGTCCAATTCAACACTATAAGTCCGCTCGCGTTCAATATGTTGAACTATTATGATGATGGATGCACTTAATAGCATACTACGCTCTTGGCTTAACTGCGTTCAGGATTAACTGCATGAGGATTACCAAACTTAAGGAGTTTGGTTGCATTAACGAACGATCACGGCTAGATTAATGAGCAGCACAGTTTATTAAAGCAACAGTACAGGTTCTTTTGGATTGCTGGTGATAAATACACGGTCTGCAAAGCATGTGCAAATAATAATACAGTTGACTAAAAGAGCTCTAAAGAATTCTAAGTTTTCTGGGGAAGCACTCGGTACAGCTGAGTGTTCAAATCTCACCAAATAAGTGTCCCTATGGGATGGAAGAGAGGTTCAGCCCATCGACTGATCCCAAAAGTCAGCCATGTCCTCCCAACTTTTCTATGATCTCCCTAACATTCCTCCTCTCTTAAGGCCTTTTATATTTTCTTATTTTTCAGGTGGAGCTTGAGTGACTCTAGTCATACATACCTTTACTTTGATGGGTATAAAGTTCTTTTGCTTTGTTTTTAAAGGTATATGTTGGAGAAAATTCAGAGTGCATGCTCAGTGAGGGGTGGTCGCACCTTGGAGGCGGGTAGTTCTTGGGATGGAGGTGTGTTTTGGTATTACAATGAGATTATAATGAGCAAATTTCACCCAGAGAACATGTTTTAGCGTGTCACTACTCCAGAACTGGGCACTTATGACATAAATCAGAAGTAAGACAATAGCATTGACAGAACCCCCATTATTTCACCTCGTTGCTTCAGTGGATTCAATACAGGGACCTTCCATTCTTGTTCCAGTAGTTCCAGTTCCCTATCCCTGCAGTGATATCACAGAGCCTGGCCGTGGTGTCTCCACTCCGCTCCACCCTCTGTGTTGTTTCTCAGAGTCAGCATACCAAGCTCCCCTGGTGTTGCTAACATCTAAGGTTGCAGGTTATGTTGCTTAGGGAATTATTACGGAACTGATTTCATGTATATCCACTGCATTCCACCCTGGAAGTTTACCTTCCCTTAAGAGGGGGACATATCAATAAGTCACCTCCAGCAATCATTCCACAGCACTGTGTCCAGTTCTGGTCCCCATAATTCAAAAAAGATGCAGAGAGACTGGAATGGGTCCAAAGGAGGGCCATGAAGATGATCAAAGGGCTGGAGAACCTGCCCCATGAGGAATGACTCAAGGAGTTAGGTCTTTCCTCCCTGGAGAGGAGAAGGCCTGGGTGGACCTCCTCACAGTATTCTAGGACTTAAAGGGTGGGTATAAAGAGGATGGAGGCTCTCTCTTCACAAGGAGCCACATGGAGAAGATAAGGGTCAATGGATACAAGTTGCAGCAGGAGAGGTTTCATCTCGATATAAAAAAGACATTTTTCACAGTGAGAGCAGTCGTTCACTGGAACAATCTCCCCAGGGACATGGTAGAGTCCCCATTGCTCCAGGTCTTCAAGATGTGATTGGACAGGGTGCTAGATAATCTCATCTAGGCTCCCTTTCCCATGGCAGGTTGGACCAGATGATTTTTTGAGGTCCCTTCCAACCTGGGCTATGCTATGACTCTATCATTCTTAATTTATTATGCATGAATAACAATTGAATTTTATTAATCACTGGGTACTTATACATCAGTTTTCTTGTGTAAAGAGTGAATATAAATTTATTGAAATCAATGAAGATACTCAATCAATTCCAGCTCTGTACTGTAAACCAGACATTTAGGCTTGCTTCTGTTTGATACACATTCACAGTCTAAAATTGAGATGTCTAGATTAATCTAGTCTTTAAGAAGTCAGTGCTGCAAGGGCAACATCTCCAGTGTTTGATTCACCATACTACCTGTAGACAGCTTTCATAGAGTGAGAAGGGTTGCCCTCTTTGAGGTGTCTCTTCTTGTCTCTATTTGAATTGCTTTAGAGTTAGTTAGCCTAGATGATGAAAAAACTAAATGTATGACATTTCGAAAGCAAAAGGGTGTTTGAATCTTGACGCTTATTTGGAACACTGAAGAGTTATGACTGACTTTGCTGAGGGAAATGGACAATACCTACAAAATAGGCTTTAGAATGGAAAGCCTTAGCCACTGAAGGATGCAAGAATCAAGTGCATTACCACATCAGTATTAAGGGATTATTTCCATTGAGTGCATCTTTACTCTTTGTAATTAAGATATCTAAATTTTACTTTATACAGTCCCCTGCTTCATCCCTTTGTCTCTCTGTATCTCGCTTTCCTAGCCTATCCATTCATTGTGTCCCAGACTGACTCTAGCAGTTATTTACAGTCAGAAAAAAATCAATTTCTCAATTTAGTCACATCCACCTCACAAGTTGTCTCCTGTCATCCACGTGTTTAAACCAGGAAGTCTGCTCACACAACAGAAATATTTCTTACTTTGTCTGATTCAGTCTAAACAGTATCTCCATTAAAGTAACGAATACATACTCAATTTGGAGAGTGTATCAGCTCCAGTGTTGCTCTTTTAGTCTACCAGCTGCTTTACACAGTTAACTTCTTACAAAGTCACCAAATTATGTATTTAAGTCATGAAATTATATATTTTTGTATGACTCTTGTTAGTTTATGAGACACTTCATATTATTATTATTATGTATATATATTATATCATATTATTATTCAATAATATTTGGCATCTTCTTCTTTTGTGTGATATGTCTATTCATTTATTTAACCTGTGTAACCCATTGTTATATTGGTCAAATAAAGGTAGAAGGAAAAAACCAACAACTCTGTCACTTTGAAGGCCTTGTTACCCTCTTATAGCTACAGAGCAAAACCAATGCGGAAGCTAGATGAATGATAACTCACGCAAAAGGAAAATACAACTCATCACTAATGTTTAATGTTTACTATGATCAAAAGTTATATGTAATGGATACCAGATGTCTCTTTCTTGGCATTTCTTCAAAGCATTAAAATATAACGCCATAACAGAATTTATTTAAAAAACCACCACTACTACTACTACTACTACTACTACTACTACTAACCACACTATGAAATCATATTGATGAATCTTAAGGGGCACAAATGTAAACTGCAACTAATAACACCATTAAAAATCGCTCCAACTTCTTTTAACTTCTTATCCTGATAATTTGATATTAGAAATGTCTTCTTATCATGAATAAATACTAAACTTGTACGAAATTAAAGGTTTACTTCCTCTTTGTTAACAGAAAGGGGCCAAAAGTCTGGGGGAAAGAGCCAATAGATGAAATTGTCTCCTTTCTTGACCATGGTACTGTAGAGAAGGTCTCGCATGCAAAAAATATTCACTGTTTCCTTGATAAGTGTGTGTAGGTTAAAGTGACTTTGACTTAATAATGGGAATACAATTGGAAACAGTTATGTCACTTGGCTTTGCCTCTCAGTAAAGCCACAGGGAAAGATGGGATTTAGCAGTGACTTCGATCAACCATCTTTTCTGCATATTGTTACTCTACAGTATCATATACCTCTGGAATAACATGAAGAAGCAGACACCATTTTCAAGGAGAGAAAATTCTGAAGTGCTGTTGTCAATAAAGAAGAGAGTTCAGAGGAGAGAATATAACATAAAAGATCATCATATTGCAGTACAGAGTAGACACCGTCCTAGTGTGATCTTTTCTGCAAAATTTTTACACTTTTTTACACAAACAGGCAACTAAATTATTAAGTGGCCAACAAGTTATATATTTAAAAATAATGTAAGAGTTCTAGTACGGTCATTTTCCTTCTCAAGAGGAAAAAGTTGCCATTAGCAGATGTTTTAATCACTGTGTCATTTTGAAAATATTACTGGGTTTCATTTACTTTTTTTTTTTTTTTACTAAGCTATTCTTAGTTCAGTGCAGAGGGGAGAAATGGAAAAAAGAGGTGCACTTAAAAAAAAAAAGATGAAGGAAACTTTCTAAACAAATAGGTAATAACTATTGGTATGTAAAATTTCTAAGAGACTAGAAATGGTTACTTTTAAAATCTGTACAAACTTTCAGTTTACACAGATTTAATATCTTTTAATAATTTTTTTAAGACCTTAATTTTTCATTGAGAAGGAATATATGTGGAAGATTTAAATATTCTTAATCATTAATAAAATATCTTGAAGAGATGTCAATAAGAATTTCCACTTTCCACATTCTTTATACTTCTAAATCTCACAGGCTGAGAATTTGATTCTTATTTTATAGACTGAGGAAGAGTTACATCAGTTTTACTTCTAGTTTTATATAAGACCAGTGAGATCTAGCAGTGATTTGCTTGCTTTAGTCTCTTTTAACAATTTAAATCCACTGTCATCTCAGATATGTTATTCTACACAGTTATTCATAAAGTTTGTTAAAAGATGGTATCCTACAAAGTGACAGAACTTCTTATAAGATAAGGGTTTGTCCTGGTTTCAGCTGGGATAGAGTTAATTTTCTTTCTAGTAGCTGGTATAGTATAATGCTTTGCGTTCAGTATGAGAAGAATGTTGATAACACACTGATGTTTTCAGTTGTTGCTAAGTAGTGTTTAGACTAAAGTCAAGGATTTTTCAGCTTCTTGTGCCCAGTGCCGAGCCGGCAAGAAGGCTGGAGGGGCACAAGAAGTTGGGAGGGGACACAGCCAGGGCAGCTGACCCAAACTGGCCAAAGGGATATTCCATACCGTGTGATGTCATGTCCAGTGTATAAACTGGGGGGAGTTGGCCTGGGGGGGATCGCTGCTCGGGAACTAACTGGGCATCGGTCGGCGAGTGGTGAGCAATTGCATTGTGCATCACTTGTTTTGCATATTCAAATTATTATTATTATTATTAATAATAACAATAATAATAATAATAATAATTTTCTTCCTTTCTGTCCTATTAAACTGTCTTTATCTGAACCCACGAGTTTTACTTTTTTCCCTGATTCTCTCCCCCATCCCACTGGGTAGGGGTGGGGAGTGAGTGAGTGGCTGAGTGGTGCTTAGTTGCTGGCTGGGGTTAAACCATGACAGGAATTTATCTGGTGAGAGAAGAGTGGTGGAAGTGTGATGGAACAACATACAACCACAGAAGTAGTTACCCTTTCTATAGGGTAAAGGCTATACTTTTTCAATAGATCACATTTTTTGTCATTGCACTTTCTCTCAAAATGTCTCCAACTTTTAAAAAAGAAAAAAGAATCAACTGTAATAGCACATGGAAAAATGTGCCATGTTAACACCCTAAAATATAAGTAAGTCACTTTTTGAGATTAGTTTTAAATCCTAGGTAATACTTTTCTATTTGGAGGGAGAAATTACCTTGTATTTTTTCACATTTTAAGATTGTCTGTCTAAACATTTTATATTGCTTTCTCTGTAATTATTTTTAAAGTGTTCTCCCTCCATAGTTTAACACAACCAAACTTGCAGGTAGCATAGGGATATAAAACAAATGAAAACGTATTTTGACTTTGAACGTTAACCTTCTTAAGACAAACCCTTCCAGGAAAAGTTCTGATTCCCTTCAGCTAAATTTTGTGAGGGAATTTTTATTAATGTCTCATCAATTTCCCTCCATTATATTTATAACTATTTACTTCAAGTAGGGTACAATAACTTCCACTTATAGAACTTGTTATGAAAACACTTTAGGCAAAGATTATGATTCTTTGTTCTCCTTTCTCTTCTGGAATATGATAAAAGGTAATTTTTGCAGGCTCATGAGAAGCATTTCCACATTCCTTGTATTAACTGCTCATGAGCCTGAATCTTAACTCTGTGGTAAATTAGCTTTCATCTTTCTATATTGGTCAACATTCCTGATTTGAAGAATACCAGCTTTGTGAAGTATTTGTATCATCTTCTTCAGAGAAAACGGTCAGTTTTTTCTCTCAAGTCCAGACCTAATTACAGACCCCTTAGTAGGGAGAAACTACGAATCATATTGACTAAAGGCAAACACAATTCCAACAGAAAAATGTTTTCAGATTCTACTTATTTATGTATGTCAGTGATAGCCACCACCTGCCAGACTGACTTCCACCTTGTTTATATTGATCCTCAGCCAATTTTCTTATTAGAAAACAAAGCGGTTACAGAATTTCAGTCTTGATGGATTTAAGATAAAAAGCCACATTTTACTACATGGAGAACAAGCAGTTAGAAAAATTTACCTTCTGAGTATATAACAAATATCTTTGAAATTATTTCCATCTTGCAGAAAAAGCCCTTTTCTACCTGTTATAAAAAACATAAAAAGTGAGGTGAAACAAAAGAGAAAAACATTTTTTATCCTGTTACTTACTGGTAATGTTCTATCAATCCAATAATCTAGAAGAAAATTAAGAAATTCTTTCTGATAATTCCTAAAGTTAATTTTTAATTTTTTTCCAAATGAAAACAATAATGAGGGGAGTGAAAGAGAGAGAAAGTCAGAAAAGTCAGGAAATGCTTATCATCATAGCATGGAATGACGATTTGAAGTTTATTTGAAGGATATTTATCCATAAAAATAGTTGACAGACAAAAAGAAATGTTGACTCAAAATGGAAAGTGAAAAACTCTAAGAGGGCCTTAAAACCAAAATATAGAGAGAGACTTGAATTTTCTCCCTCTTTTTTTTCCAAACAAATACGATCTTGATCAGTAGGTTATCTGTATCTATTATTTATGATAATATGGTTATCTTTGGTCTTTCAGAGATTTTTTTTTTTTTGGTGAAAACATTTCTACACTAAAAAATAAATAAATCTCAGCTCTACATATTAATGCTAATGCCAGCAGAATTAAACAGAGGCCTATAACTTTTGCAATAATGACACAGTTAAATATATGTAAGTACATAGTCTGCTGCTGGTCAAAATGACAAGTATTATTATTGTATTTTGTTTGAGTTCTTAATGTCTTGAAATTTTCAATGAGGCGATGCATCTTTTTGTGTTCATTCACATAAACTTGTTTTCCTGGAAGAAAGTGTAAGAAAAAGAATTACAGCTTCTGGCAGCCATAAGTGCTTGAGATTTGGAATGTATTTGTACTCCAGCTTTCCTAATTTTTCCCAATAAAACTATGACCTTAAATGTTATCTATTTGGGATTTTGTCTTAAAACCCATATCAGATTTCTCAGAAGCTTAGGAACTCAAGAGCCTGAGCCAGCCTGTCTTGACCTGATATAGTAGTTCTTGTATCTTTTTCTGAGACAATGGTAGTGTTGATCTGTTCAGAGGTTTAGACAGTAGAAAACTTATTTTGTCAGGCATATCAGCTAAACACAAACACTTACAACCATAGAATTGAACTTTTTCTTTTTAGTGATAACATTAGATTGGAAATAAGAAAGATGCTGTTTGTTCCTTGACCCAATAATCTTGCACTAGCAAGCACACTTGATGAGAATCAACAGCTATTGAACTCCTTTTTTCTCCTTTAGATATTGCTCATTACTGTAGATGGAAGAATTTGTTAAGCACTGATATGTTTATCACTAGCAAGTCTTTCATTCAGTCTGCTTGAGAAGTTAAAGCTAGCAGTGAGTTAGAATGTCATTAATGAGGCTAGCAGAAACACCAAAGCATCATCTTAGAGTCAAGTAAGGTACTTAAAATTCCAATCTAACAACAGTGATCAACTCATAACAGCCAGATTCATGCCATGTAACTGCAGGTAACTAAAAGCTAATTGTCTAATTTAAGATAACCATCTAAGCTCTGCTTTTACTCATAGATAACATCTTTGAAAGATCTAGTGTGGTGACTTATCCTTGACTGGGTGCCAGATGACCACCAAGCTCCTTTCTCACTCCCCACCTCAACAGAATGGTGGAGAAAAAAGGGTGAAAAAAGCTCATGGGTTGAGATAAAAACAGGGTGATTACTTACCAGTTACCACCACAGGCAAAACAAGCTCAACTTGAGGAAGAGTAATTTAACTTTTTGTCAATTAAAAATAGAGTAGGATGATGAGAAACAAAGACAAAACTAAAAACACCTCCCCTCCACCTCCCCCTTCTTCCCCGGTTCAACTACACTCACAACTCTCCTACCTCTTCCCACCCCAAGTAGCGCCAGGGGTATGAGGAATGGGGGCTGCAGCCAGTTCATAACACTTCCCCTCTGCCACTCCTTCCTCTTCACACTTTTCCCCTGCTCTGGCATGGATTCCCTCCCATGAGATACAACCCTTCACAAACTTCTCCAACATTGGTCCTTCCAACGGGCTGCAGTTCTTCAAGAACTGCTCCAGCATGGGTCCTCTCCATGGGGTGCGGTCCTTCAGGAACAGACTGCTCCAGCGTGGGTCCCCCACAGGCCGCAGTTCCTGCCAGGAACCTGTTCCAGTGTGGGCACTCCGTGGGCTGCAGCTTCCTTCAGGGCATCTCCATCTGCTCCGGCGTGGGGTCCTTCACAGGCTGCAGGTGGATATCTGCTCCACCGTAGTCCTCCATGGGCTGCAGGGGCACAACCTGCTTCACCGTGGTCTTCTCCACAGGCTGCAGGGGAACCTCAGCTCCAGCACCTGGAGCAGCTCCCTCCCTCCTTCCTCACTGACCTTGGAGTCTGCGGCATTGTTTCTCTCACATTTTTCTCACTCCCCTATCTCACAGCTGCTGCACAGCATTTTTTTACCCTTTCTTAAATATATTTTCACAGAGGCACCACCAGCTCAGCTGATGGGCTCAGCTGTGCCCTTCAGTGGGTCCGTTTGAACTGGCTGGAACCACCTGTGTCCAGAACAGGGCAGCCCTGGCCTCTTTTCACAGAGGCCACCCCTGCAGCATCCTTGCTACCAAAACCTTGCCACATAAACCTAATACATCTAGACATGTCTAGAGAGAGATTTATGCCATTCCAGCATAAGTCTCAGTGACATTTTTAAGAAGTGTCTCAGGACTGAGTTGAACAAAGAGGAGTAGTTTAACCAGAGCAGTTTACCTCAGTGTGATCTGGTGTTAAATGATGGCACCTTGTTTCTGAATTAATCTCAGGAGTGTTTGAGCCTCACAAAACTGATAGCTCCATGGATAATTCGAACACCACACTAAAAAGTAATCTTGAAGTGACTGGGTTTTGGCTAAACATGATTAGGGAACACTTGCATTTTTTTCATAGTTTTCCAGCAAATCAAGTTTTTCACTTAGTTCTGCTTTACCTTACTTATTGTTCCTAAGTCCAAAATACAAAGTAAAACTCAAGAAGATTTGATTCCCACATGTATAGAATTATAATTAAAAAGTGCTTTCAGAAGCCTTTATAAAGCAAACTCACCAACTTCATAGTTTCATAGAGTTATGGTTTAAAGAAAGTTTTAGAATTTGTTTCGTCTTCAGAAACTCTACAAAGTGACTGATGGTGTTTCAGCACTTTAGTAAGCAGCATATCAGTCACAATGAAAGACTACTATCACAAATAGTACA
This sequence comes from Harpia harpyja, assembly GCF_026419915.1. NCBI lineage: Eukaryota > Metazoa > Chordata > Aves > Accipitriformes > Accipitridae > Harpia > Harpia harpyja. The sequence goes on from NC_068945.1 coordinate 51,004,286, forward strand.
TTGTCAAATCAGGGAATTACAGCCCTAGTGGAGTTATACAGAACCTTTCATACATAACTGATCAAAAAAGACCTTTCTCTACTTTTTTCCCCAGTTTCTTTTAAATTGCAAGTTTTTTAGCAATTGATGGGTGAGTCTTTATAAATGTTCTCCTGGCCTTTGTTCAGAAGTTCAAACCAGTCTGGGAGTTAGGAGAGACATTTGATGAAACCTTAAGACATTGAAAATAAAAGGAGTATTTTCTCAAAGTTTTATAAAAGGTGCTAGGCTCTGTCAAGTATTACAATTATTATAAGGTTTTAAAGATAGGCATAGAGGTTATATTATATTTTGCTTAGAAAAAAATATGCAGCTAGAAAAACAGAAGAATCAAGCCATCACCTTATATAATAGCAAGTTCAAGATTTTTAGGGGAATGCTGCCTTTTGGAGGAGCTTCTGTTGAAAATTATCAAATGCTGAGAGAACAAGAAGAATTTATTCAACCATAAGGAAACTGGTCATTAAAAAGGACCTGAAGATTAGGTTCCAAATGCTATTTACTGCCAAATGCACTGTTAAACTCACTGAATGATATTTATGAGCAGGACTGTATTTCTGGTTTTACAGTATTTTTTTATGTTGTAAAATTTGAGAATAAAATCTTCAGTTTACTTATGAAAAGTATTCCCTGAGTAAGTGTCATACAGAGATCAAAGTGTATTCTAAAAATACAGTAGGCCCTATGTTTCTTATCATTCTCCTGGTCATACTGGCATATTATGTTCTTATCATCACAGTTATATTGGTCTTGGAATTTTTGACTAATTCTACTGTCACGATTTTGTTATCCTTTTCTGTTAACATGACAGCATTTTCATTTGGGGGAAAAAAAAATCAGAACACATTTTGTGATAAGCCACTGGGGCCACAAGGCATCTTGTAACTTGTAAATCAGAATGTGGTGGTGATGGTATTATATGATATCAATTATAATGTGTTTAAAAAAAAAACCACACCAAAAAAAAAAAAACCCTGCTGAAATGTCCCTTTATGACATCTGTCCATGCTCATAAAATGTTCTACAGTTTAATGCTCTTTGTGTAGCTGTTTCAGTGCTTATTCACTGCTACTTTTCAAGGGCCATGTCAGAGAGACCTTGACAGGTAATTTTGCATAGAAATACCCAGAGAGTTCATGTGACGTCAAATGATGTATAGGAGGAAATGTTTCAAAAAGACTAACCTCCTTTTACTACTTTTTTTTTTCAGTAAAACAATCTATTCTTTAATCCTGACAGACTTTTGTAATTCACCCTTTCCTTAACTTAAGACAAAAAGGCAACACTGACAGCCCTGATGATTCAGCATCATATCTTCGAAGAACGTCTTTTATGCATCTCCTTTCACAGACTGAATATTGCTTCATCATTTCTCTGCTTTTTCTACTAGTATATAGCAGTTTTACAGCAAAGACATGAATACTAATAGCTGAAACGTCAGTCTTGTTAACCTTGATAAAATTCTCATTGACTTCAGTGTGGTAAAATTCCTCTCATAGCTGGCTTGCTTAGAAACATTTTGAGACACAGATTGACCTTTTTCCTCCTTCTCTTCCTGCAAAAACTTAGGCATTATTTCTTTAATCTTTTAGTTCATATCTTCAAAATTTTCCAGTAGATTTTGTAATCAAATAGTCCATTGACAGAGGTGGAGACTTGGATGAAATAGGAACTGATTGATTGATTATTCTTTATAAACATATAACAATTAAGAGTATTTTTGTTCACACCCAGTGAAAGACAAAGCATTCTAATACTTCTTCCTTTGTAATTGAACCTTTAAAGAGTGGATTTTAATAAACATAAACATACATAAACATATATAAACATAAACCTAAAGTGGGTTCCAAAAGTAAAATCCCTCTTTCACTATCAAAATAATTAAACTGAAAAGTATGGTTATTTCTCCTGCTCTAATGAAAAATAGCAAATGCAGTCATAGTGGGTTAAATTTATGATGTGTAAACTGAGCTCTTATTTTCAGCAAACAAAAAATATTGGTGATATATATGTTATCTTACACTCAGCATTACTTCAGATGGAAAGAAACTAGTGTAGAAGATCACTAAGGGAAAAAAATGCAATAAAACATACAATTGTCTTCCATGAAAATAAATGAGATCACTACTTTAAACCATACTGATGGGTTATAAGCTCATGATTTAGACAAAAACTAAGAACAAAAAACTATTCATAGAGAATTCATAGATACTGTCAATATCGGTTTTGATGCTGACACCACATATAAATGTTTTGCTACAGAACCTGAGAATCACACAAGAGGAATAAGTCTAATGTATTGTATTCAGGAGTCTAAAACCACCTTTCACTATGACCTTGAAACTCTACAACTGAAGATGACCAAAAAAAGCTGTGTGTTACTTCGAAATATTTGTTTCAACAGTCAAAAGCAGTTGTAGTACAAAACATGATCTAGATGAACACGTAACATTTCATCAGCTCTTATTGTCCTCTACTCACTCAGCTTCCCCTTGTTTCAGTTTGGATTTCTGTGCCTTCTGGAGTGGTACAATCTCTGTATATATTTGTTCAGGAAACATCAGTTCTTCAGGAGGGCCTTTTTAATTTCCTGAAAGAGAACATAATTAATAAGAACATCTTTACTACATACAATGAAATACAGCATAGTTGACGCAAAATAATGCATCATGTTTGAGAAGTATTAAATCCTTATTCCACTAATGTAGAAAGAATAAGATTAAATAACAGAAATCAACTTTGGTTAACAGATTGTAAAGTTACAACTATGAGAGTCTCCGTACTGTACTTTAATCCTTAACTATTTGGAGGTATCTAGAGTTATCTCTGGTTTTTCTTTATAATTTTTTTTTTATTACATACATTGTTTCTGTGTTTCAGAATGGCTTGACGTTGCACTACTTTGATTTTTGAGATAATGCTTATGTTTTTTACCTATCAAACACATTAACAATTTGCTTTCTATCTTGCTTTACACACACTTAATAACTTGCTTGTATGTGGCCAGGGAAAGAGCAATGCTTTTGTTTAAGCTCTTCCTGCTATCTACAGTGAGCCACAGATGTGCTAAACAAGGCCATATTGCTTTATCAGTCTCCTTTTGTTGCTGGTAAATACGTAGCTGAAAATAAAGTATGCTTCTTCATACTCTGATATGTTGGCTGGGAACTAGCCCTCCACATGCTCTGATAACATGAAACAGCTTGATTATTTCTTAGTCAACAGAATTTCTCAAAACACTTCAAAAATAAATTATCAAACAGTATTTTGGGCTCCATTAAGGGGAAAAAAAAAAGAAAAAACTTTCTTTCAATATGTGAAGTGATACTCACAGGTTATTTCCAAAATTGACTCTATTTTCCTTTTTAAGGAATCCAGTTCATTTTAAAAGCCAGCTACACAGTGATGGAAATAGAGGAAAATTGCAGCCATTAAGTGCAGACAGGAAATGTGTGCACCAGCTTTAGCTCAACATGAAAATTAAATCCAAACTGCTAGAAACTAGGTCTGGGTTTTAATGTTAATTGTTCACATGCCCTCAATACAAATTATTCACACTAATGTACTGCATTAGCCAAGCCTGTCACTTCTACAATTATTTGTTGTTGTTGTTGTTGTTTTGTAAATGCCATCTCATTTTGTGTCCATTGTGGGAATTTAGGTAAGCTGCTTTAGTTGTAAGAAAGTTCTGAGCATAACATTTAAGGCTGCTGCAGCAGTTTCATGGATCATTAACAATTTGCTAATATTGTTTTAGCTTGCAAATTAGTGCAGCTTAGTGACTAAGGAAAGGTTCCATAGCTGTCATCAATCAGACTAAAATTCTTCATGCATGAGATGAAAAACGATTTTTAGCCTTTGAGACTCAGACAGCAATTACTGTAACAAAAAAAAAAAAGTGGGGGGTGAGGGGAGGAGTGTGAAGGGGAGAAAGCAAGCTGTATAAATGCTGTTAGCAATTCTATTAAATTTATTTCTTGTTGCACTAGAAAAGAACTAACACATGCTGTGTAACCATGCCTTAGCTTCCTGCTGTATTAATGAAATGACAAACTTTAGAGGGAAAAAAGAGAACCTTTCCTAGGAAATGACAAGATTAGTGAATAAAGAAAGAGAAAAAAAAAACAAAAAAACCCCCCAAAAACAAAACCAAAAAGAAAACCAAAACAAACCCAAATCCCAAACGTGGGAGTTTAGAAATATATTTCCTTCAGCCATCCACCCACTCCTTTCATATTTGCTCTTGAACATTTGAGTGACTGAGTTTTACTCACACAGATGCTCATAGAAGCCAAATCCTTAGCTTCCGTGCTCTAGTACTCACACAGACAGCAAATTTTAAACACCATGTACACACATCTTCATGGAAGAGGAAAATGTCAGTCTTCTCAGATTCTCTTGGCAGAGACCTACAGCAGTAGAGTTAGGAAGCCAACAAGCAGTTCCTGGGGACCACTCAATAACTAAGTTGTTATCGCTGAATTTCTTCAGAGCAAATAGCAGTTTGAGTCCACACAGTGTGAATGTACAGCTCACAATGGGGTTTCTTTGCCTGCCTCTGCAGGAGAGCAGAGGGCAAGGACAGATGCATTATAAAGAGAGGCAAGGCAGAAACTCTAGTGAGTTATGCTACTCCCTTGTAGCATAAGCTAGTACATGATCAGTGTCTCCAGCTTCACTTACACCAGCAAAAAAAGTAGATTTCTCATCAGGTTGTTTTTCATTTTGTTTTTAACCAAGCCCTCTCACTCCAAAATATTTTTCTCTCATCCATCATCTTTAAATTCATTCATAGTCTTTTTTCCTATTGTCTTCTCTGCACACCTCCTTGCAGCCTTTCCCAGTTTTGCACTTTCACAAAATTTCCCATCAAATCTTCCCCTTTCCTGTTGCTCTACTCTCTCCCTTCTGGTATCTGTCTTGATCTCATCTACCTCATTGTAGCTCTACAGTCCTCTCTTTCAAATATTTCTCTTCTTTATGGAAGCTCATAAAGTCTATCCATCTCCATACAAACTGCATTAAAAAAACAGAGAAAGTACAATACAAAGTGACAACAATATCATTGTGATAATACCTTTTGTCTTCTTCAAACTAAATACTTCTCTTTGTATCAGGGATTGTACAGGTTGTTTCTCATTTGTCAATCAGAAATGTGGACAGAAAAGGGCATGTGTCTGTACAGCAGCCACTGAAGTTCTCACCTGTGTTTAGCTTAAAACCCTGATGCCTCTGGTAGAGAGGTGGGGCATTAATCTGAGAACAGGCATCATTGTAGTGCCATCATATTTTGTAAAGTTCTGTCAAGGCCACTGGAAAGAAAGGCCTAAATTTTCAAATTCATCAAAATGCTTTTCAGGATAAGAGTCTATGTTCTTTATGTTTAGGGAGAGATGGAACTTAAGTGTCAGACATATCCATAAGACTCCATAACAATCCATAACTCAGTATTAGTAATCAAGATCATGCATAAACACGGGAAACATATTGAGACAGAACACTATTTTATCAGTCTACCACAAGCTAGAATCTTAAGATGATCAATATTTTCTAAAAAAAAGAGACCAGTGTAACCAAAAATAAGGAAGTTTTAAAATAACCCTCTTTAACGTTTCTTTTTGGGCCTATGTTTACAAGACATTGACTCATGCCACTTTTTCCTGCCTTCTAAAATATTTTAATTCTGTCTGTTTTACATGTGTCTCAGATGGGTTATCTTTCTGAGGAACAGAAATCATATCATGTGTTCTATGTGATGAACCAAAACTCAAAACAATTCTTTTTTCTTGTACAACTGCAAAATTGTTACAGTCAATAAACACAGTAAGAAGCCAGAGACAAAGAAATGGACAAACAGGTTTTGTGAACAAGAAATAAAAGTTTTGATAAGTTATTTGATAGAAATTATTTGCTTAGCTTTCTTTTAAGATATTAGTTAATTTAATAAGGAAGTAATTAGATTTATCAGACAGAAAATTTTGATTAACCATTATTATAACAAGGCTTTTAGTCAGAGTCATTTTTTTCAAAGATGCATTTTAAAATGGTAAAAAAAATTACCAGGTCTGTTTTCAAATTCAGCTTAACTTAATATGAAAGGAATGATCTTATAATTAAGTAGTGCCATCAAAGTGCATAGTTATCTGTGTTACATCTATGTCAAATAATGCTGGTTAGTACATGGAGTTAGAATCTTATGCTTAAGTTTTATGCTAAAGACTACTCCCAGCTGACTTGATGGTACACAAAATAATCATGGTTATCATGTCACAATTGGCAGATGTGAAACTGAATAGATCTCCATCTTTGTACTAAAAGTTTGCAATACCAAGAATTTTAGTGAGCTTGTTAATTAAAATAAGGGTCATTATTTCAAGTATTTTTTTAAGTTTCTCTAAAACTGTTGAATTTTGAATTTGGGAACAATAAAAAAAAATACTGGCACTTACTGAGCCGGTGAGAAGCAATATATAAAATAATGTTTCAATAAAGATTTTAACTGCTTTTTAACATTGTCATTTTGAATATAGTTATATGCAAAAGAGCCTGTGAAATCAGGTGATTGCATCTTAACATTTCACCTTGATTGCAGTAAAAAATTTCAGTATAACCAAGAATCTTAATATGCCAAGAAGTTTAGTTAATCACATTCTACATTTCAGAAAGTCTTAAACTGTACATACATAACATATATTTTCTTGGTATGTTAAGTGTTAATCACACTTCTGGTAGTGTAAGCCCTATATATATTTCTAATTATGACATTCATAATCAAATTATCCAACAGAACAGTTATTACAGTTAGATTTATTTTAGACCCCTACTGTATCTGAACAACATAATGCAATCCATCAATCAAAAAAGTAATAATTTATTGCTGTTTCTTCCCATTTATAAGGACATTTTTTATCAGCTTGACAAAATGAGTTATGAGTCCTATTTTTCAGAATTCACTTTCCTTTAAAAGTTAATTTAGTAACATCAGATACCTAAAATTAAAAATAAAAAATAATAATAACTTTAAAAAAAAGGACAGAGAGAAAGAAAGCACCTCTCTTTAAAAATTTCCAAAACAGTGCCTTTTACTTGTTGTATTTACTAATGTAATAAATCTGGTGTTCTGTTTTACCTAACAAGAACATGGTATATGTTCTAGTAAAATAATTTATTTTGTAGTTAACTTATCTATTATGGGGTGCAAATCTTTGCTCTCAATAAATAAATAACCAATATTTATGCATTTAGTGCAAGAAAAAAAATAATATTAAGTTCTTTACACATATTACAGATTTCCCAGTTAACATTTCAGAAAATTATTAGTGAAACATTTCATTCAACAAGTGGTGGTGAAAACATCTAAAATGGTAATCAGTAGAGGTCTTTTAATTTTATCTCTGGGTTGTACAATTTGTCTTTCCCTATTGCCAGACACAGAGTATTTATTTATTCCTTTTTATGTGTTTATTTAGTTAAAAAGATTCCATTCCCATCTAAATTATTACACAACTCTAAACTTCCAGCATAGCAGCCATGGTGAGCACTCATGAATTAAAAAATAAAAAAACCCCTCCACTTACGGTAAGTTAACTTTTCTCCATGCCACGCAGAATGGAAACAGAATAGAAAACAATAATGTTTCTAATACATTATCTCCTTATGGGTAAGCAATTAAGGATGACTCTCATGGAGCAGGCTACATAAACTGTCTAGTATTTATATGGTACAGACACTTCATAAATAATCTTTAAGTATTATTCTGGTGTATTTAGGTCTTCTAAAGAAGTATAATGATAAAATTAATTAAAGAAGATAACATTATTGGCTTTCTTGAAAATACTAGTGCAAAGACAGAGTTTTCTATGAGGAATTTGTGCTGTTTATAAACCAACTCTTATTTGAATTTTTTACTATTAATGGAAGAATCTGCCTGCTCTCAGGGCTGCATGAATTAGGCATAAACATTAGTAGCCTGACTGTACCAGTCAAAATGGTGACCAATCAGTATCTTAAGGCAAGGAAATCCTTGCCATCACACCCATCCAAAACTCTTCTGGCTTTTTAACTGTGCTAGAACTGAATTCTTTCTACTTTCAGCTGGCAAATACTAAAAAGCAAACACCAAGTATTGTATTATACCAATAAAAAGTATTTCATTAAATTACTCAAATCGTCCAAAACTCACTATGCTCCCTGCAGCTCTGTAGCAACAATATTCACTAGATCATAATTTACTTTAAAATAATTCACTAAACACAATACACTCACCACAAGAATACTACCAACTGTAAGGAGTGTAGACAATGTCTTTGCTGGATGTACTACTCTTTTTCCAAAAAGCTGGAATAATTTGTAGTTAATTCCTCATTATTCTTTTCTATATGGAAACTATATTGCTTATTGACTAGGAATTTTACTATTTTTAGCATTGGATAAACTCAGCCTGTATATTGACAAAGGACATATAAATCTCATTAAAGACTGTAAACAAGTAAAAATCGTGACCAAAAAAAAATAAACTGTCAAATGCAACTGTCATATGTTTAAAGTTTCTTTTTCCACAAAACCTTCACGCATATTTTGACAGCAAACATAGTCAGTAAAATACTATTCTAAAAATTCAAAATAAAGGTATCATCATTAGTTAATAAATAATCCTACACTTAATGTCACATGTCTTATAGTACCCAACAACACATTGTAAATGTACATTGCTCAAACTATGCTTACAACACTATTGTGGGCAGAATTACAACAGAGCATTAACACCTTCCAGCACTCAAAATTTGTTAATGTTCTTAATAGCATGCCATAAAAAAACAAAAAAAATTCCCTAAAACAACCACCAACTAAAAATATGATTTTATTTAATCATTGTTAATTGTTTATTATAAATGTTTTTGTAAAAGTAACTGACAGAGAATCTAGTCTCCATCTCTAATCAATATCTTAACTGGACTAAAACTCTCTTCAGAACGTGTTTTCAAAAATTGATAAACTACATGTCTAAAAGCAGACTAAGAGATGAAGAACAGGTTCATTCATTGCTTCCTGGGCAGGAAGAAGGAGGATGCAAATTAGTATCATTAAAAATCTCTTTCTACAGTCATTCTGAAACTGGAAGGAAATCACACTTTCCAGATACTTGCTCTGTGTCTCCACCTTCAAAGAAATTTTGAGGGATACAGAGGCGTTCTGTGGAATGATAAAAAGCCTCAAAGTACTAAAAGTTAGTAGTTTAACATAGTAAAAAATTCAGGAGTACTTTTTTCCTCGTAAGAGGACTAAACATGGATGATGGCTTAGAAAAAGAGTCTTATGAAGACCATTAGTGACCTAGAAAAGAGATCAGTTACTGACAAATATGGCGTGTATATATATATGTGTGTGTCATACACAAGTGTGTGTGTGTGTGTTTGTTTGTATAGATATATATATCAGTGTATGTGATATATATTTATATCCGTTGTCAAGTTTGAGACTACTGTGAGAGGAGTGTTTAGAAGACTGAAAAATCAGGCAGGTTAAAACTAAAATTCATTAACACTTTGTACTAATGTTTAATTAACAAAAAAAAATATATTACATGCATGCACTTACACTACAGAGCTGATGTTGCATAGCTAGTGCTGATAGGTACAGTCCTTGGAGGTACTTGGTCGCTAAAGTTGAGTTGAGCAAGCTTCAGAGCTCTTTGGTGAGAGAAGCTGGAACTGGCTTGCCTTCTTTATTTTCTGTCTAGCTTCTTCATGCTTGATGTTTTTTTTCTGTTTTCAGCCCTTCCCAAAATGGGACCTCATCTGCTACCAGCACCACTTCTTTTGCTTTTAGTTTTGCCTGCCGTTCTTCTGTATTCAGCTGGATGCCCTGTCTACTTGCAGAAACTTTTATCATTTGTGTGTCTTCTGGGGCAACTATATGTCTTTGCTACTTTGGAGCTCACATACTTATGTACACATTGTGACGGGAATGCCATCACGTTGTTAACAAGTACTTGTATACTGCTAAAGTACTTGTATACTGCTGTTGGTCACACTACATTCGTACCATTTTGGTGTGTTCATATTTGTAAGCAAATTAATATTTATATACTTTGTAAGTAAATCAATATTAACTATATCCAGATTTATACAATTATAATTAATAGGTGTCACAGGCCTCTGCTTTGGCAACAAAAGGAGAGACAAATGAACATGTATTTTATACAATGTTATTCTTTCTTTTCCATATAAGTAAACCAAAAGACTTTTCTGTTTCACTGTGGGAGGAATCAAATACAGTATATATCAAAACTTGCACATTTATCTGAGTCAGCTTTTATCTCTAATGTTAATAAACTTACCATTCATGGCCATTGCTTGGATAACTTCATGCAAATTCTCCATGAGACATATTCCCAGGATATTGAAACTTTCTCAAAATAATACCACAGAAGAATGAGGATACAGCCCAAAAGTCACAGAAGTCAGAGGAAGCACAGATGAAACAAGCAAACAAACCAGAGCTGAAAATATTACTAGTTGGTTTAATACACTGGCTGAAATGCTGTGATGCCTCCAAATGCCAAGACGCTGGGAAGTTTGTGTGTGATCCATAGAACCACATCAAGCTTAATCAAAGATGACTATCAGGCAGGTCTAGGTGAATATTCCCACTCTTCAGGTTCAATCTTAAAGGTTAGATTCACTTCATTTACCTGTTCTCTGTAAATAAGTTAAATTTGCTTCATTTCCAGCCTACATTTCTGTAAAAATTCTGAAGTCAAGAAAGCCAAGTTTAACTTTTGGATGAACATTTAGGCCACTGAATATCTACGCTATGCTAAAGGCTCTTTGTAACCCCTAATTATTTCAGCTAATTTGATTGCTACTATACATTATGTTATTTTTGTTTTCTGAACTCTTAACCTGACACACACCTTCAGCTTTTGCGAACCTGCGTGTGAGGTGATTTTGCCTACCTAGGGCTAGGTACAAGGTGGTTCTCACATCTAATAAACATATTTTATAATAAAAAATAAAATGATTTTAAACATCATGTTCTTCACTGAAAAAAACCAACCAACCCCCCCCCCCCAAAAAAAGGTATTTTAAAACCTTCAAAAATAATGAGACAGAAGCAAAAGGAGGCATCAAAAATAAGGAATAGGCTAAGACATCTTTGGTAATTTTGTGTGGGGAAAGGCAAAATTTCAAGTCCCCAACCTGATAGATGACAGTTTGGCAAATACGACAGTCTCATTTAATCTCTCCTTTGGAGCTGTTGTTTACATAAATAAAGGAATACACACTGGATTAACCAAGTTTTTCATACCCTACATGAGGAAAATGTTATTTAACTCTGGGATCAGTCTTACATTGGCCAAATAAATATTTAGTTGTACATACATATAAACTGCCAGCAGGATGAAATACTGAAAAAAAGAGATTCATGATGAATTAGGGCACAAAGCTGGAATGGAAAACAGAACCTGTGAGGGAGGTACCCTGTTGTCACCAGATAGGTTTGCAGCCAGGACTCTCCTGCATAATTCTTTTCTTATGTTCTTTAGTTTCAACTAAAACTTTGCTATAAGTGTTGTAAATAATTTGTTAAAGAAAATCCTGTCTACACTATTTACAAAGGGCTCTTAATGTCTTTTATTCTGATGGAGAAAAAATGGTTTGTTGTCAATTTTCTGATGACCTGTATATAAGAATGGGAATAAAAACAATATGTTACAGAATAAAAACACTGATTTAAACCTAACTCTGGCTCCCAAGCTTCTCCTATATTTGCTGTCTCAGAGGGAAATATCTGTAAGATCAGATATGTATTCCCTTAAGCTAGGCAAGCATGATATATATGAAGCACTATTGATTTTGCTTCCAAATGAACACAATAGAAAAGGTGGAATATATCAAGACATGATGTAACAAAGATCTCCCAGGATTGGAGGTGTATTTGGGAAAATTTGCCAGCTATTTTGACATATACGAACTTTCAGTATGCAATGTAGGTCATTTCTGTGTCAATCCCAGGAACAAAAAAAAAAAAGGAGAACATAATTTCATACCCAGTTTTAAATTAAATTCAGTGTTCTACAAAGCCATTGATCCAGCAAATGAGCTTTCTGCTGACAGGGAACGACAAGCCTATGCTGCTCTGCATGGAAAGGTGAGCCAGGAACTGGAAATCACAGCAGGCAGGCAGGGCAGCAGCTCTACCACCAAGGGACACCATTACAGAGTACGCATGCAAGAAGAGCAGAGGATTGGTGGCAGTGACCAGGGTCAGCCAACAGCCCTGTGATTGCCAGCCACATCCTTAGTGACAATGCCAGACCAGGAAACCAAGTCAGTGATGCCAGGTCAGGGACAGCAAGGTGCAGTACTGGGCAGAGGCACAGCTGCAACAAAACTCACACAAGGACCTAGGGCAAGGACTTGAGGTTAAATACAGCTTCCACACAAAGGGGACAGAGATCCCAGAAGAGGGTCCCACAGCTCATTCTCACAGTTTATGTGTTTTCACTGCAGTTTCATCCCAGGTTACACAGCTGAGCCAAATCAGAGCTGATTTTGAACACAGATAGCCAAATCCATAGGCATTGGGGGAAGAGACTGCAGAGCCTGTTAGTTCCCTCAGCACCTTGATACCTGCATCAGTCAATTTTTTTTTCCAGTCAACAGGAGTTTAAATGCTGTGAGAGTTTAAATCCTCAGCCTTTGGAGAGGACAGGACATTTCACAGAAGTGTAGTATTGCTTCAAGATATCCAACAGTTTTTCCTTTGATTTGGCTAAGGTCAGTACTGTACAACCATTTCAGTTTTGGCAGGTACTCAGATTGGAAGGCATAAAAAAATACAGAAATAACAAAGCAAATCTACCAATTAGCCTTACACACACACACAAAAAAAAAAAGGTAAGGTTTTTTTATACAGTTTTGAAGAATCCCACTTTAACTTGCTTGACAAATATGAAGAGTTAGGAAATAGACATGTAAGAGTTCCATTTATGTAATTGATTTGCTATCTTTTAGCCAGAAGAAAGCACTCTTCCAACTGTTTCAGTAGCACTTTCAAGATACTGTAATGCATTTAAACTGTTTCAATGAAATTTGATTATAATTGCTTGTTTAACAGTTCTACCAAATTGTGAACCCTTTATCTCAAAGCTTATAAACAAAATTCATGACAAAAATTAATACAAATTCTTCACTGTGTTTTTTACACTGAAGAATCTTTTACTTTACAGATGGGTAGATGTTAAAGTGTGTTATAGGAAACCTCTTTATTGCCATATTCCTTCACCACTTTAAATAAGAATCTTCCTTAAGCTGAAGTTTAGGAAGGAATGATTTGTAAGCTTTGGGAGCTGTGAAGTGGCCACAAAATTTCTACAGCACATAGAAAAATGTTTCCCCAAATGTCTACTGGTTCATGTGGAGTATGACTAATGTAAGATGTCAGACTCCTTTTCATCTGAGAGGGGTTTTTTCTTTCTGCTAGGTTGACTTGGACACTATGATGTTTTGTTCCCTCCTTATCACAGAACACAGATCTTGTTTGTCATCTGGACTGTAAATTTCATTGATCATACTACATAGCTTTCTACCCTAAGGTTATTGAGTTTGAGCACTAGCATCATTCATCTCAAATCTGCATATTGTAAACTTTATTTGCAGTATGTATTTTATCGATCAGCCAAGAGGTGATGTTCTAGTGTTTCTTCCCCTCCACAGTAATCCACAGACAAGTTTATTGAAGTCTTTCAAAAACAGAAGGGATTAAATATAGCCAAAGCATTTAAAAATAATAAATCCTTAAAAATTAAAGTCTGCAATGTTGTTTCAGAGCATTGCTTCAATTACTGTGAAACTGTGATTTCTGGTTGTGGTTAATGATGTGGAAAGAGTATGTGATGAGGTCTAATGTCAGACCACTACCAGGTGCTATGAATTATGGAAGGAAGAGTTACCTACTTTGAGTCATTTACTGTTAAATAATACCCAGCCTGCTTCCACTGTATTCCTAAGAGCCTCATTTTTACTTACGACACCTAACAGGGTAAGGAATAAAGCCATTGAAGTCAATACATTTGAGTTAACACTACTCAAAGTAAATGAAAAGAAACACTTTTTTTTTTTTCCACTTGAAAAAAAAACCAACATGGTAAACATAGATCAAAGTATAATGAAAGTGGTTTAGAGACCCACATTTGTTCCATTTTTTCCAGGACTAGCTCCAGGGGTATGAAAACTATTTTGGTAGAAATTCAGGTCCATATTACATTTCTACAGAGTAAATCAGAATCATACTGTTATATTCATGACCAAAAGACAAAACCACCTCTGATATTCTACTCCTGTAATCACATCTGTAAAAGCAGATTAGGAACGTTTTGCTTTTGCAAATTAAATGCAAATGAGCTAGCTGCAGAACGAACAATGCATTAGAGAATCAGACCTATTGTCCACAGAACGGATCTTCAGTAACTGCCCAACATTACAGAATTCCATCAAGGAAGGAAGAAGTGGTTTACAAATTACTAGGGACATTTTCCTCCATTTAAAACAACCTAAATCACATCATTTATGATAAAACTTCTTATATATAGAAGTAATCTTCATTCTTTGGCAGGTTGCTGACCATTTAGGAGATCTTTAGAAGTAGTCATAGTAATTTGGCTATTTAAGTTGAATCTGTCTCTGCTAAGTTAAATACCCCCCATTAACATAATCAATTTAGAGTAACCCCCTTGAATTTCAAAATTATGTAACCTTATCCTTAGTTTTATGTTCAGTGATGTAGCTACAAGCTTGAAGACTATATAAGAATTTCAGATACTGTATTTGTGAGCTTCTTGTGTTCCCAGTTTCTGGGAACATGAGATGCTTTGCCAGAGCTACCCTACACCTTTTCCAGTAGAAACCAAAGATGTTGTAATCACAGCTAAACTGCTTCTGATATATTTCCTTTTCTTATCCTAACTAGTTCCTAGTTTTCACTAGTCTACTTCTTTTATGGTGAAAGATTCACCATGCCTGCAGGTTTGGGATTGATGATGTGGGTGGGATCGGGACAGATTTGTATTAGTCACCGCCAAAGAAAATAACACTTGGCAGCCTCCAGTGTTGTCTCCTGCCCTTGGCCCAGGACCCCTTTACATCCCCCTGGGGCTGTCAGTCCCTGCCCCAGCAATGCTGCAGCAGGGCCACAGGACCAATCCTGGCCAGCCTCGGCCCGTCTCCAGCCCCATGGAGATGCCCAATGTCCCCAGCTGACCCCTGGCCTGCTCTGTGCCCTGGCTGGGGGAAGGCAGAGCAGGGACTCCCAGCCAGAGCCTGTCCCACTGTCTTTGGCTTTTGGTGGTGAGACTGGCCCTGGCCACGAAGCCCTGCCCTGACACCCCATGGGGAGTCCCCTTGGCCCCCAGCACCTGGCCCAGGAGAGTCACCAACCCTCACAGTGCCCTCACACAAGACAGAAAGCTTTAGCTTTTAATGTTCTGACCAGAGGGGACCGATATTTGAGTTCCTTATGCATATTCTGTTTGGTGACTAAAGGTACATCATAGCCTTTATATTATGATGTAAATAACTGCTTGTAATATATACCTTTCTCATGTACAATATTTTGTCACTGCTTTCAACATGGAGTTAAACAAATCCCTTTAGATTTTCAGGATCTCACTGGGGTTTCTTTGGCTGGGCTGTGCCTAACAAAAGTTAGGCACCTCCTCAAGCAGGTCTTTCAAGGGATGTTAGGCTGGCACCAAAAAATGCCAAAACAGTTGGTTGGTTATATTTTATTTTATCACCTCGTAGACATGTGGCACCATTCATGGGTTAGCCATCTTGCATCCTGAATTAGGTCAGAACTGGAATTAGTCAGATTATTGAAAGTCAATATTCATATGATTTAATGGTGCTGGTTTTCTTGACTTTTTTTCAGACAAAGTAATCTATTTGAAATACCTATTTTAGGATTACTGGCTCAGTCACACATGCACACACATGCAAATGAAGACAGGAGCAATAAATCCCACCAGGTATGTCACAGTATAGATAGTATCCTATTCTCAGTTATTACTTCAGACTTTTCTGATCAAAGATATGTCAGGGGGAAGTCATACCTTTTGGGTTAGCTTTCTTACGATCACAGGTAGGAGGCAGAGTCCTACAGCCTGACTTTGATATGAGTGCTCTACAAAGACACAGAAGATACCAATTTTATCTTTAAGATTCAGAATTTCCTTAGGGAAATTGCCAATATGATGTATTTTTTCCCTCTATACACTCTCTCACTCCTTGCCTAGGTAGTTCAAACCTGATTCTGTCCCAGTTCTGGACAACACACCACAGGGATCCCTGAACCTGAGCATAAACCTCATTTGGGTCAGAGTAGAGGAAGTATGCAGCCTGAATTTGAGATTCTGAGTTTGAGATTCTGAGTCCTGGTGGCTAGGGGTAAAATCATAGTAGTCTTTTTCCTTAGAGATAAGGGCTTTCATACTGAGACTGCATTTTCACCTAGGCACTCTTCTGATGAGAAGTCTGCTTTAATTAACTGCAACAGAATCTAATTCTTAATCAGTTTAAGAGAAACAAAAAAAAAACCAAAATAAATCTTGCTGAAAAGGATACAATATCAGCACATGAATTCTTACCTTAATGCAATGGTTCACTTTAATCCCATCTTAATAAAAACTGATACAGCTTCCTTATTTATAAAACTATACGAAAATGTAAGTGGGAAAGACATTCAAATTCATGGACTGAAACTTTTAAAGCTGATTAGTCATTTCATACCAACACCTATTAATTTCAAAGAAAAATGTTTCCTAATTGATTAGACTGTTTTGAAATTGTTAGTCAACATGCCTAGAACCCTGTGGTGTTGTTATGACAGCCACTTTAAAGCCAAGGAAAGATTTATTTGCTATATGCTTGAAAAGGTCAGAGAGAAAAGTACTTACACAAGGACAATGCACACAGTTTTATATAAACACAACAAGGTAGTAAGTTCAAATATTTGCCCAAATAGAAATAACTCTTGCCTGTCATTTTTAAAATGACCTTCCGATTAAAAGAGCATACCAAAGTATTTGCGATGAATTTGAAGAGGCAGTAATTCAGTTTTTCACATAGACCAGTGAGACTGAGCATGTTTCACTCAGATTGGTTTGTTAAATATTTTATAGATCAGTTTTCTGCTTCTATTGAATTGGAGTGTAATCAACACGTAATATTTTCTTTACTGTCAAGGAACATGTCAAGAAGCTTTTTATATTTGATTATTTATTTCTAGGGTAGATAATTTATTCATCAGCATTACTTGGTTACTGTACCTGTCTTCAAGAGCAATTTTAGTTGATGTAATCTGACAGGTTTGTTATGATGAATCAACAAACCTGGCAATCTGAATAGAATAATCCTTAATGTTGGCTAGTAGAATGTATCAATTGCTTCTTGTCTTTCATAGAACAAAACAAAACCAAACCAAACAAAAAAAAATCCTCATACAAAAAACCCCAACCTGTCACTGATTTAATTGCTGATAGTAATACATGAACTTGTTTATTACAAAAGATATTTTCAGCATATTATGATTATACTGGGTCTGGCTGGAATGGAGTTAACTTTCTTCATAGCTTTGGATTTGTGACTAAACCAGTGGTGATAACACACCAACATTTTGGCTATTGCTGAACAGTGCTTGAGACAATGACAAGGCTTTCTCTTTTTCTCACTCTGCTCATCCTCCCCTTCAACAAGTAGGCTGGGGGTGGGCAAGAATTTGGGAGGGGATACAGCTGGGACAGCTAACCTGAACTGACCAAAGGGATGATCCATACCATATGACGTCCTGCTCAGCAATAAACTGGAGGGGAGGGTGTCTTCCAGGGTAGCTGTTGCTCAGAGATTGGCTGGGCATCCATCTGCCATTGGAGGTGGTGAGCAATTACCTTTGCACCTTCTTTTTTCTCCTCTCATTCCTTCATTTATTAAACTGTCCTTATCTTGGTTCATGAGCTTTCTTGCTTTTGCTCTTCCTACTCTCTTCCCCAGTCCTGATGAGGGTGGGGGTGGGAGTGAGGGAGCAGCTGTGTGGGTGCTTTGTTGCTGGCCAGAATCAACCCACCACAATGATATATATATATACAGGTATTAAATACCTAAGCTAATATTGTAAATCATATTTTATTATTCTGTACTTTGGTTACACAACCACATACAGACCTGTCTTAATAAATTGTTTCAGCCAGGTATATCTGCAAGGCCTGTTGAGCTGGTGATTTTGATATATGCCTGCTCACTGATTAACAAGACACAACAAGATGATCTATCTACCGTTGTATCTATCCAGCTCTGCCTTTAGGAGTATCCAGGTATTCACATATCAGGTGAGTCTAGGTCAACTGGTATCTCAGCTGAGCAAACTCACATCCGTACACCATCCCAAAGCCACCCTATCATACATACCTCTTTGATATTAAGGTAGTACTAGAGTCCATAAATCATTCAAAACAGTATCTAGATGACTTTGGCTTCTAGTATGTTCTAAATCACAATCCACAGAGCTGCCAACTGCAACCCTTCACAAACTATGTGCTAGACCCTGAAAATTACTAGGATGTCTCACAAATTATAAAAATGGGCTGCTAAAAATTACATTTGGTACATTTACCTTTTTATTCTGAATATATCATGTCCACAGTTTATGCTCTGCCCTCATGGGACACACAAATCTAATTTAAAAAGTAAAAACTAAAATCTTTACAAAAAACCAAAAAGGACAGTAAGTGAAATTTTAAACAGGAAATTAAACAGAACAAAACTTCAAATAAAATCACAAAATTGATGCCACTGTGCTTATACATGACTTAGTCCAAAAATCATTCAAATTAAATTACCACATAAACTAATGTTTAGCAAAGACTAGAAAAACTGAAAAAAAGAACTTGAATATTAGATAGAGTTTTTAGGGCATTCTTTTAAGGAATTTAAAATCATTCCTTTAAGGAATATCTGTAGTTTTGCATTTTTGTACATTTCTAGTTCTAAATATTTGAATACAATATATCTCAAAATCGTAAGGTTTAGAAACCATTTGACTGTTAAGGATGTCAGATTTTTAAATCTCTCTGAAGAAAATAATACATGGTTTCTGAACAATTTTGCACAAGCATAATTCTCCTGTGCCTCTCCTCATATGCTTGTAACATTTGTGCAAAATTAATGAAGAGTGGTGATATAAAACAACCTCTCGTACACTGCTTATATTTTTTCCAATTGTACCAGCACACTAATTTGCAAGTCAAGAGATATCCCTATATAAAGTTTCACACAATAATTTTCAGTGTCCATAGCTCTCCGATTATGATGAAGAATTTGCTTATTTCTAATTGGTTTTCATGCATATGACAGCCTACTTTGTACTTATGGCCAGTTACCTCTGAAGACCATGCATTTTTGTTCAGAAAACGTGGCTGCAGAAGTATCAAACATATTCTTTAATGGGATTTGAACATATTTCTCTTCTAAAACAAATCAAAGCTACTCTTCTGGTTACCCTTCTGATTATGATTTACCTTCAATCATATAAGTTATATAGGTGATTACATAAAACTAATATTTTATTCTGTGTAAAACATTTTTTAAATCTTGATCTTTAAATATGTTCACGTAATCTTTTCTAGACTGACTTACTCTTCCTGTAACGTAAAACTGTGGCCTCTCTCTAGACCATGATTCAACTGAGCTAGAGAAGAGCCATCTCCAAAATGGATGTCAGCATAAATTGTCATATTGGGGTATGCTGCCCTCATTTAACCCTCCAGCTGCCATCCAGGTACTATGAAACTATGCAACAGGACCAGTAAAAACTCAGATATAGTTGCCTGAGTTTGACTCACAGCCATTTCAGCTCACCGTTACTACATGAAAGGAGCACAGTGGGGCAGCGTTCCTCTGGCAAACAAACTGCAGTTCCAGAGACTGATACATGATTGTTAATTGGAAACTATAATGCAAACTTTTGCAAAATGCCTATGTGGACATATCATGGTAGATCGTAACCTTTAAGTGTTTACTGTAAGCCTGTAACTGTATTTCTTTTACATGCCAAGAGACATAGGTGGAATCATGTTTGCAACAACAAAGGTAATTTTTGCATTTTTGTTATTTTGTCACAATTTCTCCAATTCATGATTTCTCCAATCTTTCTAGAATTCACTACTCATGCACGTGCTTTAAGGTGTGCATTACCTTCTCCTCTGACCAAGAGAAAAAAAAATAAAGAAGAAAAGAAAAAAATTCTACAAGGGCTACAGTTCAACAGTGCCCTATGTTATGTTTTGTAATTGAAACAGCACAGGTCAAGACTGCATCTGGCTGAGAAAATCAGCTTCTCCAACTGAACTATGGTCCTCCTTTTTTCAGACAAAGGTTAAAGAACAAGAGAGTTTTCTCCTTTCCCTAAACAGGGCACTGGGGAAAGGCGCCATAGGGGAGAACCATTTCCTGGTTTTCTGTAGGGGATGTCCTCACTATAAGTCTTACTGCAGTTTACTCAAGCACCCAACTCTTTGGTGAATAATCACTTTTTCTATTAGGAAAATTTGAACCTTTATCTGTTGTGGGGAAGGCAAACACAATCTTCCTCTTCAGGTGAGGAAAGATTTTTCTCTCAGTGCCCCAAATGATATTGATAATGTCCACATCCCCCAAAATATTCTGATTTAAGGGGAAGATGATACTTGGAATAAGGGAGTTGTTCGTAGGCTGTTGGGAGTCTCTGCTACATGCAGATGTGATCATGGTTTCTCAGAGCAGCTGTTAGTTTGCCCACCATTTCAAAGAATCTCTCTTTCTCCAAACACTTATAAGGGATCCTTATAAGAATTGTTTTGCTTTTCCCTGTCAGTTCACATGAAATCCATCCATCTTTTGTGAAGGTCTCATTTTATTTTTGAGAAGCAAACAGAACTTAATTCCATTTTCACCCTATGTTGAAAACAGACCTATACATACATTTCATTAAGTTTGGAAACAACAATCAGAAGTGAATCATCCATTTGTATCTCAGAGAACTTTTGAACAGGATCTCAGCAGTTGGAAGTATATTACCTGTCTATCTGCTACCTTCCTGCACAGGGAAGGAACAGCAATGTTTGTTAGCAATTATTGTGAGTCAGGCACAGTCAGTACAGACTGTAAAAACCTTATCTGACTTTTTGCTCTCATAGAAGTAGGTAAAATATGATCAGCCAGCTGTCCCAAACAAAAGAATAGTTTTTGTATGCTCAAGAAAATAAATAATTAAATGATGCAAACAGTATTTTGTTCATTAACAAGGCAAATGTGTCCAGATGTGTCTGGAACAGATTGAGTGCCAAAAATGGCAACAGCAAATAAGAAAATGAAAGTACAATTTGAATGGGCTAATCCCTACCGAGGTTTTCTCTATCCAACCCTATAAGTCACAAAAACTAAGAGTGTTGGGGGTACTCAGAGTACCTGAAAGACTCTGAGGGTGGGAGGGAGACAGCATGACCCTGTACCAGGAGTCAATACCATCTCTGCAACCTCTAGAGAAAGCAGGGAACAGAAGAGAGCCCAGGGGACCCCATGACCCTGCCCAGGACTATGCACAGCACACTGACTCATCCTGCTTCTCTCAGGGACCATGGCATCTCTCCCACAAAATAGGCAAGTCATGTAATTTATAAAATTGCATAAATCTGTGATTAAAGTGGTTTAGTATCCAAATGCCTTTAAACTTCAAATTGTCTTTAGGTCTTAATCTGCGACAATGTGCCTAGCTATTGCTGTCATGAAGCAATATGTTTTCCAGTAAAACATCTGCTTTTCAGTTAGAAATGTGAAAGTTTGCATAATTAAACCACTTGCTTAATAAGTTAATAAAATCACTTCATATGATGTTAAAAAAAGCCTGGCAAACTGTCCCACTAAATACTTCACTAATGAAATTCTGTAAGTCTTTAGTTTTAAAGAAGTATTCACATTCACACACAAATCAAGGCCTGGATTACAATGAAGGGAACAAATAATGTTCCAGAACATACAGAATAAACAATTCCTTGATTTGACTTAGTGAAGCATCTTGTTAATTCAGTTGAGTATACCTTTAAATTTTCATGTGTTGGTATATTTGCCCTAGGGACACAGCATGACTTTTTCATTATTTCATTCTCTACTTTTGTTCATATGTATATGAGACCTATCATTGATGACCCAACAAAGTGGCTGTAGATGGCATCTAGTCATCTGAAATATGTTTGAGCCAGATATAGAGAAAGTTTAAATCAGTGTAGCTCTTGCAGCCGGCTGCCTGATGGGATTATGCATTCACATAGGATCTGCCTTCTGTTATCTGATGGGTGCATTTTCATTGAAAGCTACCGAATCTGTTTCAGATGAGTACACATTTCACCCAAACATATCATTACTATGGATGAAAGTAGTAGTTAATAAAACTGCATTGTCACTGGGGGCATCTTCCAAACAGATGACCCATACTGGATAATGAATAATAATAATAACCACACAAATCAAAACAAAATCAGGGATCTATTGTATATCAGGATTTTGCATTTTCAAAGGGGGGGTGTGGGAGGAAATAGAGCTTTCTTAGTTCTGATATCTGGTTTCTTATGTGAATCCCATTTTCTCTCTTCCGCCTTTGTATATAGAAAGAAGCAATATATAAAAGATTTTTTTCTTTCCAAGTTTCTTACTTTTCAGTCATTTCAAGACCATTACAGCTAGACCTTTGGTTTTAGTTAACCAACTAAGTATAACTAATTACAAACTTTTTATTCTCCCTTTAATGTGTTAGGTGAATTCAAGAGAGAGGTCTCTCTAATTATTTTTAAGATGAGGGGTAGGGAAAAAGGTCTCATTTTATACATGCATACTTGAAGAAAAATGAAATAGACTGTGGTATAAATTAAGGCTAGATTAGAAAAAAGAACAGCTTATTTGTCATGTTAGTTCATCATTATTTAATTAGGTACTGATGAGCAAATCCCTAAGGGTTTGAAATCCTCATTTAAGTCCTCTAAGTGAAATTTTGTCCATAAACAAAAGTTTCATGAAACCTTAAATAAGGGATCTTAGAATTCCAAGTGAAAAAAAGAATGGGTTCATAAATATTTAAGAACCGTAGAGGTCAAGAAATGTGTTCTGAAGGAGAAGATGTGATTTTGGTACCTTTTATATTCTGCAATAAACAAATACATTTATGATTTCTTTTTCTTCATGTTAAGTGGAGGAGATATTTATTCAAGTAGAAATCTTAAGAATCAAAGCTTTGCAATGAAAAACATTGAAATTTGGTTTGAACTAATAAAGCCTTTGTAGTAAAATACAGTAATACTTCTTGTGTTTATCTTAAGCTGATTTTTTAATGAGATGCGTATCTGTGTTTGGAATGTGTTACAATTATACAAGTCAAGTGAAGGCAACCTCTAGAGTTGATGTGAAAGATCAAGCAGAAAGCAAGGAAAAATGATGAAATTAGTATGATATATATTTATATACCAGTGAATGAGGAAGAAGAAGAAACATCTGAAGCCATGAATTTAAGAATGTGTCTTTTAAAGCAAGTATAGTTTAAAATATGGTTTGGTTACGGACTAGATTCTATGATGGCACATTCATCACACAACTGAACTGATTATTCACACACAATTAGATTTAGTTAGGATAGGGACGCTTATGGACACTTTAATCATTTGCTTCATGAATTGAAAAGGGGCATGCATTTGATTTACTGTCATCTGAGTGGGTGATAAAGATCAGCTAGCTGATAAATGTTGCAAATGAATTTGCTGATCGAAGCTATCCTTTCATTTGTTTTGCACAATAATTAAAGATTAATTAAATCAGACATGCTTCTAATGAAAGACTCTTACCTGCAGTTCCCTTCATCCAACTGGAAAATACAAAACAGACCAAGATGAAAATTCTTCAAAGAATGAGGGCTTAGATAAACAAAAAAAGGGAATGTTTGTATTGTTCTGCAACTATTGATGCAAGCAATGTACAACATTTACACTCTGCCTATTTAGAACAACAATTACTTTTGGACCTAACATTGGTAACATTCAAAAATGAGCATGCAATCAATATAAAACTTGTAAAGCGTTTTTGTTTTGTTTTGTTTTGTTTTTTTAAGTGGAAATGAATTATATGTTTGACAGAGGTAAGCGTAGACTTTAAACTGAACAACTTCTAAATCTACTAATGGTGCAGAACAAGAGCTCTTCTGATTAGTGAATAGAAAGTAGTTGTTTATTAAAGACAGTCTTTTGAAATCTTATGTTTTTTCTGGTTCAAGTGCTTCACAGCAGTCAAGAAGGCATGTTTGTTTGTCATGATCAATGCCCTAAATTAATCCTCAAAAAAAATTATATTCTTAGTAATGATTAACCAGCTTTGCTCAAATATATGACTCTGTACTTAGGAACTTTCAATTAACATGAGATCTTTTTGTGCGTGTGTGTGTGTGTATATGTTGGATGCTGCTGGCTGTAGCACCTCTACTATGCTCATGCGTTTTTGTGTATTGCTGTGCCAGAAGCTATCTGCTATACTCCATGGTAGCTTCACCATCACAATACATGGTGTCAGAGTTCAATTTCTTAACTCATGATTTAAACTCTTATGTTGTAAAGTACAAAATTAACAAAAACAAAAGTAGACAAAAAAAATTTGAAAGGCCATATCAGTTTTTCAGGATGATTTAGTGGAAAATGGATTGGCACACCAAGAAGATTACTCGTTTAAAAACACTTATTTCAGGGACTTTTCAGGAAGATGCAGTAAAAAATCAACCTGAAATTCAGTAATGTGGAAAGTAAAAGAGACATGTGAGCTAAAATATGGAAAACTGAATAGTTATCTACAGTGTATTTTAGACACCTATTTTCAGTTGGGTTGAATTGCCTCTATAGGTGATAGTCAGTGTCAGATTAATTTGAAGCCTAACCTTTAGATGGTTAAAACTGTCATATGACTTCAGTCCTAGTGGTTTTGCTGAAAACAGAAAATGATGAGAGAGAGGGAATATTTCTTTATAAAATTAATATAGATAGAAGCCAAATTTTTATGTAGCACTGAAATGTACTCTCATATAAAGATGAAAAGGACTATGTAAACTTTCCTTCATATTTTATGCTGCATTTAATTTTTAAAAGCATCTGGTGGTTGACAAGGTACCTAGCTAAAACTCTTAGCTGCCAGTAACTATAGATTTTGTTCATTAATTATATCCTCCTCTTTAAGCAATAAGAAAGCTACTGTATTAAATAAATAGTTACACAGGTTACAAGCAATACAAGCTATACAACAGTTCTGATTGATTCTAACAATTAGAACACTAATCTCACAATAAGTCTGTTTATTCATGAATTATGATAATCATGAGTCTCCACAATAGTTTTTAATTACATCTGAATTAAAAGTAATCACATGCTTTCCCAGGGTACCTCTCTAGTTTTATATTTCTTGGGCCATTTTATGTTTCCACAAGCCACCAGAGAATTGACAGAATTTAGGAGGAACATCTTCTAAACATAAGCAGTACAAATGGACAGAGCTGTCTTTGCAAAGATGCTAGGATATAGAGTATACTGGTCAGGGAAACTCAAATTTTAAAATCATATCTGGCATTCTCCCAGAACAGCCTGTTGTGGTTTAAGCCCAGCTGGCAACAAAGCACCATGAAGCCGCTTGCTCACTCCTCCCTCCTGGCCCCTGTGGGATGAGGAGGAAGAAAATAGAAAGAAAAGCTCGTGGGTAGAGACAAGGACAGGGAGGGATCACTCACCAATCATGGTCAGAGGCAAAAGACAGACGCAACTTGGGGAAAAAACAAAAATAATTTAATGTACTACCAATCAAATCAAAACAAGGATAATGGGAAGTAAACCCAAATCTTAAAACACCTTCCCCCTACCCTTCCCTCCTTCCCAGCTCAACTCCACTGCCGGTTCTCTCTCCCTCCTCCCCTCCAGCAGCAGAGGGGGACAGGGAATGGGGGTTGGGGTCAGTTCATCACACCTTGTCTCTGCTGCTCCTTCCTCCTCAGGGGCAGGACGACTCACTCGTTCCCTGCTCCAGTGTGGGGTCCCTCCCACGGGAGACAGTCCTTCACGAACTTCACTGGTGTTGAGTCCTTTCCGCCATCTGCAGTCCTTCACAAACTTCTCCAACGTGAGTCCTTTCTGCGGGCCGATCTTCAGTCACAGACTGCTCCAGCGCGGGCTTTCCCATGGAGTTGCGGCCATCTTGGGGGACATCCCCTTGCTCCGGCGTGGGCTCCTCTCTCTCTGGGCTGCCGGTGGGCATCTGCTCCCCTGCTGCCCTCCGTGGGCTGGGGGGGACAGCCTGCCGTCTGGTCTCACCACGGGCTGCGGGGGCAGCCCCTCCTCCCCTCCTTCCTCACTGACATGGTGTCTGGTTCCTCTTACATCCCAATCCCCTACTCACTGCAGGTTCCCCCTCTTATCTCTGTTCTCCCAGAGGCGATACCGCCGTCCCTGATGGGCTCGGCCTGGGCCAGAGGCGGGTCCGACTCAGAGCCGGGGAAGCTTCGAGCAGCTTCTCACAGGAGCCGGCCCTGCGGCCTCTCTCCTGCTACCAAAACCCCGCCACACAAACCCAAAACAGTGCCATACTGGCATATATCACGGTTTGGACCAGAGCTGCACTTCATGCTACAGATAGAGTGTGGAGCAATGCAAGTTGCTGGTAGCTTTTCTTAACCTTCCGTATCCTGAAAACTTTAGTCATGCTATGGTTGTGTGCCATGCCGCTATATTTGTCGATATAAAGGCAGCCACATCTGGCCTGTTATGTGATGTTTTTGGCTGAAAATGTGACATTGAATAGAAAGACAAGAGGAAGAAAATGTAAAGGCTCTTAGGAAAAGCATTTCTAACCATCACTAAAATGTCATCTCTCTTAAAGATGAACAAAAATTGTAACCGCACACAGCAAGTTTTGCCTAACATAATACATCAGGTTATATCTTTTGCAGCCATAAATCTGAATACTTTCAGAAATGCCAGTGGAACTATGGTAGTGATAAATTTCACAAGATGAGAATTTACCTTAAGACAAAATCAGGACTGGAACTCAATGGGTTTTCATCTCCAGATCTATGCTTAGTTTGTTCTTCCAGACCTGCAATTTCTGATAGCTTGATAAGTAAGCCTTCTAGCATATTATTAACGAAGACTGATCTTGAAACTTAACTTGAAAAAGAAATATGTATAGAGCGAGACATTGCCCCTCTGCCCACCAGAAAATTTATAATGTGAATTTGTGTTAGTGGAAAATATACCTCATGGCTCCCATATTCTGTCAGTTGATTTTGTATTGTTCTGATATTAGGATACCCTTGGTACTGAAGTTCATGTTTCAAGTATTTGCCTTTGATGTCTCTGATGTCTCTGGGACATTGATTGACTCATTTGGTGACAGAAACCCTTCCACATGCTTACTAACTCTTTGGATATAAACCATTGCTTTCACTTTTGTGTTGAATAGTTGGGTTTAAGGATGTTTTTTCCTCTTCCATATGCCTGCTTTTCTCTTTGGCATGTCTGCTTAAAACTTCTGAAGTGAAATGTGCCACAGACTAGAGTGGGTACAACTTCAAAATTACAACTTGCCTTCAAATAATTTCAAAACTCATAATTTATTGGAATGAAGACCTCATACTGATTTTAATATTTATAAAGATATAAAGTCTCAATACTGGATATCAAAGTAACATTTAGTCAGAGAAATTCAAAGTTAAGCCATGAAAGAAAAAACATTGATTTGAAATTAGAGTTCTTTTGTAAATTTTGTTCTGATAGATTTGTTTAGAAGCTTTGAAAATATCCTTCAATTTTTAATCAAAGTTGGGATGTGAGAGAAGAAGGGTGCAACTCCTCATAAATTCTGTCAGTTTTACTGACACCTCAAGAGATTATGGCTGTTTACCTGCCTCCAACAATTGTCACATCTTTGTGTCATAGTAAAATGATAAATCAAAGACATCAGAAGTCTCTCAAAGAGCTTTATATTTTTGCAATGTGAAATGTTTATGTTTTCCAAATATGAAGGTCACTGTGCTTGTACTTCACCCATTATTTTTTTTTAGGTTTGGCAGATCAGTTCTAGTTATATTTAAAAGCCTGGTGCTTCTCCTAAAACTGTGAACAATAATGCCTGTGTTACTTTCCATGGCAGTAAGACTTACTGCCCTGGCCTTACTCTCTCATTATGTCTTGGTCTGATATGGACTTCCTAAAAGTTACATTAGCTGACTATGAGAAAACAAGACATTGCAGTCGCAGTGCCCAAATGGAATTAATTCACAGAATTGAATTAATTCATCTTTAACCAATCAATATTTAATACACACAAGATTTTTTTTTTCCTCACAGGATAAGTCACTCATTCTGCAAGTTTTGGGTTTACAATATTTCCCTACTTTGAGTTAGAAAAGTCTGAAGACACATCTTGTTTATCAAAATTTAGCTTATTAGAACATCTTGCACAGTACTGAAGTTGTCACTTATAGAATGGCTTAACAGAAAGATGACCTTTTAAGTCCTCGTCTTCTTCTTAACAGGTTTCTATTACCCAATGAACTGAAGTCAAAAGAGGAAAAAAATGGACTGTTTAAAATTATATTTAGGAAGTCAGATAATTTGAATTTGTCAAAATATGACATTTAATTATTTGTGCATGTGAACTTTTTACATGAACCAATTATTGTTTCATGATCCTTTCTAGCCTCTTTCAGACTTCCTCCGGCAGAAAAAATATAATCTTCAGAACACTGAAAAGCTTTAACCTAAACAGATGCCCAGAGGCCAGCGGTTATCTTAACATGAGGGAAACAAGGATATTTTGTAAGTGAAGAAAGCACAAGGACAGAAAGACCAAAACTCCTCTTGTAATTATGTGACTGTCTTTCCTAATATTGTGGTTACTTTGTAGTTCAATGTCAAAATTTGACATACTGTTATCACATATTTATGCAGCGTATTGAAGGAAGAATAAAAGATCAGCATAACATTTCAGTTATTATATTGATACAGCAGAGCCTGTAAATATGATTTTTGCTGTTCCTTGTGAAAAGTCTTGGACTCTGCCCTGAGCTGAGAGTGCAGGTCTCAGGGCTGGCCCCTGGGCTCACCATAGCCGGCGCTGGGCTGGGCTGGTTTCAGCTCCTGCCTTGGGGCCAAGTGCCTGTTGCCTCCCCTGCCTGAGCCTGAGCTCTGCCAGTGCCTCCCTAGGAAGGGTCCGGCAAACCCAGGGGGTCACTGCCCAACACGTGAGATCACCTGGTGGAGGAGCTGGTCCTGGGGACACTGTGGGGCCATGCTCACCCCTCAGCTGGGAACAGCCAGAAGGCAGCAGCCCAGGATGGCATATTAAAATGAACCCAAGCTGATTCCAGGACAGAAGGGCTCCAGATCATACTGTTCCTGGCAAAGAACTCAGGATGATGGTGATTTATCATAAAAGCCTCCTCTGTTCTTCTTGAGGAAGTTGGCACCATCACCTTCAAACCTCAAGAGACATTGGAAGGGTAAGCACAGCACCAAGTGAACAGGGATACATAGGAAGGGGTTTTATGAGATGATAATAATTTCAACTCTACTAGGCTTTTCTGTATCAAATAATTTGAACTGTTAGACTCTTAAAACATTAATTGGATTAACACTAAATTTTTAGCTCCATCTATACTTGTGTTTCCTTTTTCCCAGAACAAGTTCTGGAGTGTAGCATGGCTGGTGGTGCTTTCTGAATACCTGGCAGAACCTCTCTGCTTGTAGAGCAAAAGAGTTCTTATGATGCACTAGGAATGACATGAAACTTCAGTAGCTAGAGATATTTTTGGAGTCCTAAGGATGAAACATTCCCAGTAGGGTTTCAGCATCAAGAATAAACCAGTACTAGTTTACTGGTAATCCCAACTCCTCAGTAGGAAATATCAAGGGAAACCACTCAAACAAACAGGGAAAAAAACCCAAAGAAACAAACAAACTCAACCTGCCTCTTTTCATGTTTTGGAATAGGCCCTACCCGCAGGGTAAAGTCTTTTCTATCCATGGCTGTAACAGATAGAGTAACCTTGGCTTTCTTGTCTTTGACTTAGGTTAACCAAGCAATATGACCATAATCATTTTGTCATACAAGCTGATCTGCTGCCATAAGTGTCTTTCTTTAACTCTTCATTATACCTATAAAGTAAGAAAGAAGTCAGCCATTGCAAAAGAGCATGTTTCCGAAAGGACAAAGGTAAATAAATACAGTGTAAAAGCTTATTAGAGAAAGAGGAGGAGAAAAGAAAAAGATATTTTAAAAAAATATACTTTTCTCACTGAACATTGACATTTTTCCAGGAAAAAAAAAAGAAAAAGGGCCCCCCAAAATTTTGACATAGTAATTATGATAGACACAGTAACACAGCTGAAAGATTGATACAGCTTTGCTGATTCATAAAGCATGTTCATGACCTGTTAACATAAATTTTTGCTCAACTTTTCAATTAAAAATGATGAAATTAATTCAAGTCATTTTATATTGAGTACTTTGTCCTACATTTTCATCTGTTAAGGACTATGTTCATGGTGAAATTTATCCCATTCAAACCACTGATTTAGGAATTTCACTTTTACACAAGTTAGTGTCATCAAGCACATTTATTTATTTAGATACTTTAGGAGCAGTTGAAAAATAATTTTTATTGCCCTTCCATGATACTAAACTGGGACCATTAGCTACTCATCAGATATTAATACTTGGTAGTCGTTACTCACATAAAATGTGAATACAGAAATGTTAATAAAGACAAAAGGACAACTAATTTTGGCTTCAGAAGGCATTGGATCAAGTCCATGGAAAGGATTTTCTCTAGTGACTAGGAGTGAAGTATTCTTCTTCCTATTACATTACAATAAAAATTAATCCAAAATAAGCCAGAAACCCGTTAATGGGATCAACAGTAGAGGAGCAGATATAAGGAAAAAGAAAAAGATATAATACCCAAAAGGAAATCATATGCGCTATTCAGAAATAAAGTAAAACATTCATAGAGAACATTGAAGAAATACGGGCATTAAAACTTATTAATAAAAACCAAGTGTTTGATAATAAATAATATAATTAAGATTACAGTTAGTCCCATTTTTTGTAAGGATTTTTTTAAATAGATAAGAAAGTCGGTTATTGTTCTACACAGGATATGTTATTTCCAACATACATTTTCAGCTGTACTAAAGAATTGTGAAAATTTTTCCTAGTTTTTTCTTACCACTTTTAAATGCTTATTACCAGTTGGGTTTTTTTTCATTTTTAAAAATAAAATTCATTATCCTAATGAAGTGAAAAATTAATTGAATTTGCTTAATTGAGGTCTATTTCCACTAGGAGGAGAAATTAAATACATACAAACCAAATAAGCAAAACATAACTTGTTTTGCTGAAGAGCGTAGGGATCAAACAGAAAACAATGTCTGCTCAAAGACTCAAAGCTTTGACCTAGCCATACTATTTTTTTTCCTGAACTACTCTACTAGTACTTGTACAGGATATGTGCAAAACTCCCATACACTTCCCTTAAATCAGAGCTATGCTTTTTAAAAGGAGGTTGAAAAAGCAAACTTTGATTATATAAATGTATAGCACTCAGGACAGCAGACATAAAAAGTCCACTGCTGTGTAAAAGTGCTCATATTGACTGAGTTTTAATGAATTAGAAGAAATAGTGGGAGGGTTTCTACCAAATAGTGAAATCACACTGAAAAATATCTCCTTAACACCCCAAGACAGAAACTTATTTTTCTGAAGCAAGAAATTTCTGTTAGAAACAGTAGACAGACAATCAGATGCTTGATGTCTTCAAACTTTTTGTACTGGTAACATGTACAGAGCTTTATTTAGCTCTACATGATAATGATTTGAAAAATTATGAAAATTTAGATATCAGAAATGCTCATAAGTTGTTATTTTCACCTTTCTTCTTCAACTGACCTCAAATCTCCAATACCTTTTCTATGAACTTGGCAGATATATATATTAAAAAAAAGTGCACATAAAGGCAGATTCAGAGTTAGAGAAAGCTGAGGAGGATATTCTGCAAAAATAAAAAGGATATTGTGCAAAATGTAGGATATTGTTAAAGAAATGTTAATGATGTCAAGTATCACCAATATCTGATCAAATTTTTATGTCCCTGAACACAATCACACATGCTGCAAACTTGCTGTGGAAAAGTAGTTCTTGTGAGGACATCACAATGTAGCTAGCATGTTTCTAAAAGGATAGAGCAAAGCACTTTCATCTTGACACTGTAGGCTACCTTGAGAACAGGTTACAAGGCAAGCGCTATCAATGGTATGAATCAATAGAAAGAAAAATCAATAGGGAACAAGAGACATTGCCCTTGCATTATAAGCCTCCATTTCTTGTGTCCTGAATACACATTAATTGATCCAGCAGTACCTATTTATGAACACCAATTTTCACCATCTGTAGAAAAAAACATTAGCCTTGCTTTCTGAGGTTTAAAAACCACAGAATTGTAGTTCATAGCATAAGGAACTGCAGTGTGTGCTGGCTCATAGCAGAAAGACGCAACTCACTTTTGAAAATATCAGTATTGTGCTATTGTATCTTGCAGCTATTCTGAATTAGAAGTCTCATTGTATGAAATAAGGCGCACAGGTGACCCAAAAGAATAAGTAGATAGATATCTTTTGCCGTAAGACTACATAATGTATTACCCATGCTATTATCCTACATGATAAAAATTTTGATTGGAATCCTTTGCAATGATGTTTACATTGAAAGATCTTTAATAAAATTAGAAATATAATCCAATTCTAACTACAGAATTAAAAAACATAACAAAAGAAATAATAAACAAAACAAAACTGTGCCTAGAGTACATTGTGAAGCAGTGAACAGCTGCTAATGCCATGAGACCTGGAATTTGCACTGACAGTGACACCAGGATGCTTGGTCATCTACAAGGTGTTCTCTCACAGTCCAGGGAAGCCCATCACCCCACTCCCAACCCTGTCCTCCTGACAGCAGGAGAAGATTTGACTCATGTGGCATGTTTATAACAACATATTTGGTTTATTATCCTGCTCCAGCTATGATGATCAATCACAGGGTTGCCCCACAGGTATCCCCAGACAACCCTGCTCACACATTATGTACCTTATTACTCTTTTTCATGGTTCTTGCCCCTCCTTTTTGTCATCCTTCTAACACCCTTTTGTCATCTCAGTGTCCTCCCTGCCCTAATAAGCAACCTGCCTTAATTACTTTTTGCCCATTCAGTCCCAGTTTTGCTAAATCCATATTGAAATTCAGTATTTCTACATTACTTAGGTAATCCTGGCTCTATATAATACAACTGATGTTGTTACCTAGGTACTCTTGGCCTTACAAGATTGTACTCCCCAAAAGATTCCCAATGCTCCCATCCAAGTATCTCTGCAGTTTTGCAATCTCGCACGTCACTCCTACTCAGTCATCAGTGAAATCCAGCCATGCCTCACTGAGCTACCTGTAAGGGTCATCAGCTTCACATTCTGTTATTTAAGTTCAGAAATTTCTCATATCATATCCAGTGGTTTTCCTCTTCATTTAGCTTAACCTTAAGCCAAAATCTAGTCATTGGCCAGTCATTTGCTTGCAACAGCATCCTTTAAATAATCCACATGTAAAATAGCCTAGTCTAGAAAAACAAATGCTGTGTGAAAGTTGTGGCTTTGAAAAGAATAGATTTGGGGAAACAGGAGAATATTTACGTTATCTCTAAAAAATAATGTACTTATGTGTTTACCTTGTCTGAATACATAGTCTGAGATAAAGCGTAATTGCTAAAGAAAATAGTAAAGAAAGACAGGCAGTGGACTGAATGAAGAGCATCTGATTAAATACAGTGATGATGAAGGATCAGCCCCTCAGTTTTCATATGCTGTTTGGTCAAAAATAGGAAATTCATATAAGACTGGTGTTTTAAGAAGAAAAAATAATAAAACAAGAAAAAAAAAAAGGTTGTCAATTACTCTAGGGTGACCCAGACTAAGAGACCAAGTTGTTTGCCATAGTATGGTGACTAAAACCCAAAGTCTATTACAGGAAAACAATGTAGGGAAGATCATGAGGTTGTCTCTCAACATGGTTTGTTGAATTTTCATGAATGTTATTATAACTAAAATGAAACGCAAGGAAATGTGTCATTTCAGACACTTCCTGTTACTGCATTATTCCAAGGAATCCCTAATACTGCATGCACCTTCTGAAAGGGTAACTGAAACTACCTTACAGACATTAAGAGTCTAAATCTTAAATTTTGCATAAGTTGCACCTAACTCATGATCTGAAGGTAGAACACCCTCTTTGATTTTTCTCAGTAATTCACTCAGTAATTCACGGCATAGATCACACAACCACACACCAACTTACATTACACCAAGTTAATTCTAGAAGTTGGAATTTTCAAGAATTCTTTACTATCTTCAGCTGAACTGGAATAGCCTTTACTGAGCAATGCATATTTTTAGCTACATTCATGCCTTTGGACACAAAATCTGGGTCCTGAATACTCTGGCATTTTGTCAACATCTTGTGATTCTTCTGGACTAAATCAGCCATAAATCACCAGTTAGGGTTGTCTGATGGCCCTTTAATCATCACCAGAGCACCTAAACAAAACTGCATTGGATTTCATCCACATTTAGCATGTGGATGCTATGGACAGCAAGAAGAAATTACCCCAAATGTTCTTGGTGGATAACAGATCGATGATGCATAAACATGATGGCAATAAAAAGACCTCATAACCTGTAAAACAATAGCTTAGAAAGTGAGACAATAAAATAATAAGATTTTCTTGTATAAGAAACTTGAAAGTTTGAACAGAAAACTCATTTACATGGACAAGTGCATTAAGTTTATGCTGTAAGGTTTTGGTAGAGGGGGAGGGGGTAGGTGGGCTGTACGGTTGGCCTCAGCAAGAAGACAGAAGTCTGACATAAGCTGCCCTCATGTCAGACAGAGCCAGTGCTGGTTGGCTCTAAAACAGACCCACTGCTGGACAAAGTTGAGCCCATCAGTGAATATGATGGCGCCTCTGTGATAATATATTTAAGAAAGGGTAAAAAAATGCTGTGCAGCAACTGGGACAGAGAAGAGTGAGAAAAATGTGAGGAAAAAAAACATCTGCAGACACCAAGATCAGAGAATAAGGAGGGAGAGGAGCTGCTCCAGGTGCTGGAGCTGAGGTTCCCCTGCAGCCTGTGGAGAAGACCACGGTGAAGCAGGTTGTGCCCCTGCAGCCCATGGAGGACTACGGTGGAGCAGATATCCACCTGCAGCCTGTGAAGGACCCCACGCCGGAGCAGATGGAGATGCCCTGAAGGAAGCTGCAGCCCACGGAGCGCCCACACTGGAGCAGGTTCCTGGCAGGAACTGCAGCCTGTGGGGGACCCACGCTGGAGCAGTCTGTTCCTGAAGGACCGCACCCCATGGAGAGGACCCATGCTGGAGCAGTTCTTGAAGAACTGCAGCCCGTTGGAAGGACCAATGTTGGAGAAGTTTGTGAAGGGTTGTATCTCATGGGAGGGAATCCATGCCAGAGCAGGGGAAAAGTGTGAAGAGGAAGGAGTGGCAGAGGGGAAGTGTTATGAACTGGCTGCAGCCCCCATTCCTCATACCCCTGGCGCTACTTGGGGTGGGAAGAGGTAGGAGAGTTGTGAGTGTAGTTGAACCGGGGAAGAAGGGGGAGGTGGAGGGGAGGTGTTTTTAGTTTTGTCTTTGTTTCTCATCATCCTACTCTATCTTTAACTGACGAAAAATTAAATTTGCCACAGCAACCCCATGCAGCGCTACAGGCTTGGGGAAGAGTGGCTGGAAAGCTGCCCGGCAGAGAAAGACCTGGGTGTGCTGGTTGACAGCCGGCTGAAGATGAGCCAGCAGTGTGCCCATGTGGCCAAGAAGGCCAATGGTATCCTGGCCTGTATCAGAAATAGTGTGGCCAGCAGGAGCAGGGAGGTGATTGTTCCCCTGTACTCGGCACTGGTGAGGCCGCATCTCGAGTACTGTGTTCAGTTTTGGGCCCCTCATTACAAGAAAGACATTGAGGTGCTGGAGCGTGTCCAAAGAAGGGCAACCAAGTTGGTGAGGGCCCTGGAGCATAAGTCTTATGAGGAGCTGCTGAGGGATCTGGGGCTGTTTAGTCTAGAGAAGAGGAGGCTGAGGGGAGACCTTGTAGTTCTCTACAACTACCTGAAGGGGGGTTGTAGTGAGGTGGGTGCTGGTCTCTTCTGTCAGGTGGCTGGAGATAGGATGAGAGGAAATGACCTGAAGTTGCGGCAAGGGAGATTTAGTTAGATATTAGGAAAAAATTTTTTACTGAGAGGGTTGTCAGATGTTGGAATAGGCTGCCCAGGGAAGTGGTTGAGTCACCATCCCTGGAGGTATTAAAAAAGCAAGTAGATGGGGTACTTCAGGACATGGTTTACTGCGCATGGTTGATGGTTGGACTCGATGATCTTGAAGGTCTTTTCCAACCTAAATGATTCTATGATTCTGTGATTCTATGATTACTCTTCCTCAAGTTGAGTTTGTTTTGCCTGTGGTGGTAACTGGTAAGTAATCACCCTGTTTTTATCTCAACCCATGAGCTTTTTTCACCCTTTTTTCTCCACCATTCTGTTGAGGTGGGGAGTGAGAAAGGAGCTTGGTGGTCATCTGGCAGCCAAAGTTAACAGACCACAAAAAGTCAAAAATCACCTCCCAGTGATGTCACTTTATCCATCATGAAGAAGCAGGATTCTATGGGGAACTAACATAAGACCAAAATACAAATCTTGGGGAAGAATAAACACTCTTCAGATGAGGAACTGATATGGCCTTTCATCATTGCTATGTTAAGTCCTGCATTTTTCAAAGAAGGTTTA
Source organism: Harpia harpyja (assembly GCF_026419915.1). Lineage (NCBI taxonomy): Eukaryota > Metazoa > Chordata > Aves > Accipitriformes > Accipitridae > Harpia > Harpia harpyja. Next base: position 51,041,319 of record NC_068945.1, read on the forward strand.
GTAATGTAAGATATTAAAATGGCTTAGTTGTGGCCTACATTTTTTATTTTATCATATGCAGGATCTGATTTTCTGAAATGCTTAGTATCACTGGGTTCATACAACAGAAGGACCATCTTTTAGCACATCTCTAAATCTACATTTTAAATGACAATATTCACTGCATAAAGCAAAACTTGGGCACCACAGAGAGAATGACTTAACGTATCTTCCCCAGGTTCATGTCTCATTACACATGAATCTTCAGAGTTACTCTTATGGTAATATATATTATTCTGCCTTAATGACATGATTCACTTGACAACATTCAGCAGCTCTTGAGTAGTGTGAAACATGCATAAGAAGCATGTAGCACGTTCACTCCAGGAAATATTTTATGCCCTGCACAACTACAGATGTTCTTGTCTAACCTTACAACATAATTTAGCCAGTTACTGCTGCTGTTCTCAGAAATTTTTCTCTTGTGTTTAAGATGACTCTATGCTTGGAAGCTCAGAGATTTTTCAAACAATAGCTTGCTTTTAGTCAATCTATCATCATGGCTCTTGTGATAATTTTAAGGACAGAAATTTTTGTGCCTTCATAAAAGTACCAGTAACCTAAATTAAAGAATAAAGAGCATAATGAAAAACATAAGACAAAGTTGAAAGGAAAGCAACAAGCCCATTTGTGGTTTCTCAAAATATTAAATGCAATTAAAGAAAACGTTGAAGACAAATACAAATCCAAGCAAATAACTTAACCATTGGCATTAGACACTTTCTAAGGGATAGTTCATAACACAACAAAATACTGAAATACTGGTATACAGTGAATATTAAAAAAAAAAGTTAAAGATAATATCTTCAATGTCATAAAAATTCTTTTTTCAAAATGTCTTCATCACTTGATTTTCAGGGAAAGTCATCCTTGAAAATTAGGTTTCACCTAGTATCACAAGTATCACCAAGACTTATTTACTTTTAGAAATAAGACTCAAGTCCTTTAACATTTTGCTACTGAGCAGCGTCATATGGAAATGACTAAGAAAACTCCATGCTTAACAGTCTGATGTATATGGAGTTTTTTTAACAAACATTTAAAAAACCCCCCTCTAACTGCTGCTTAACATACTTATCCATATATGCACAAACTAACCTCCTAGCTCCTATTAATATAAATCTGTCTGAAAACTAGTTCATTGGTTACCCTTAGACAGTGTTTTTCTTCCAAAGGGGAGTTTGTTTTGTGTGTTTTTACCTCTTCTATCACTCCCTTAGCTTTAGGTGGGGGTGGTATGGGAGGACCATACATCCCATGTGGGAGATATGTAGGTCCTCCCTTCATTGGAGGACCTGCATAGTTCTCATTAAATAAAATAGTCCTCTTGCTGCTCTTACATATGCCTGTAACTGGCCAGCAGATCCACATTTTGTGATCAGGAGTATGAAAGGGCAATGTGAAAGCACCTTCACATAATCTATTTTTGACCTGCACTATTACTAGAGAGAACATTATCAGTCATACATTTACAATTTTCTTTTCATTTAGAGAAGTAGATATAATCTGGGAGTGGGGGAAACACCTGTGCTTTGCTAGAATTGACTGATGCGTTTCTGAGATCATTAACAGATGAGACTGACAGCTAAAAGGAAGAAAACCCAGGAACTGCTCTTGATTGTTAATGAAAGTAATAGCACATTTTCCAGTCAAAAGAAAATCTGATCCTAAAACTGAATATGACATAAGACTATTGTTGCATGTGCCTAAAATTAAATGGATTGGACAAAGACATGATCTTGGTTAAATTACATAAATAATCAAATTTAGAATATATGTGTAAAAATTGTTAAAATATATTAATTTTATTCCTAAACTTTAATTTTATATACTGCTTTAATTCTTTAAATAATTGAAAATAACAATCAGGAAGTCTAAAAGCTGCTATGTAACTGTAGCTTTAAATATTTGCACACCCTTAAGGCAAAGGAATCACAATATAACTCGGTATCATATTATAATTCAGGTTGGAAGGGAGCTCAGGATAACTCTAGTCTAGAGTTCTTTCTGTTAAGAGCAGGGTCAGCTCTAATGTCAGACCTCAGCTCAGAGCTTTATCCAGTTGGGTCTTGAAAGTTTCCAAGGATAAGTAGAGATTGGAGCAGCCTGTTACAGTGCCCGATTGTCCACACAGGGAAGAATTCTTCTCCTTATATCCAGTCTGTATCTCTCTTCTATCAGTCTAGGTTAATTTTTTCTTGTTTTGCCACTATGCATCACTGTGAAGAGGCTACCTCTGATTTCTCAATATCCTCCCCATAGGCTTTTGCAGGCAGACGGTCAGGTCTCCTGAAGCTGTCTCTTCTCGAGGCTGGACAAGCTCAGCTCCCTCACCCTCTCCTCATAGAGCAAGTGCTCCAGTACTACATTATGGTGGCCCTCCACCAAACTCGCTCCAGTTTATCAATGTCTGCCTAGTATTGGGAGCGCCCCCCCCCCCCCCCAATTGCTCATATTGTATTACTCATACTATACTCACTATGCCTGTGAGCAGGGAAATATATGACTTTTCATGACTGTCTCACAATGTATCTTGCTAGAATCACAAGAGTAGTCCAAACAGCAGAGCTAGAACAATCTCTGTTTATTATATCACTTATTATACATACTTTTGCTGCTTGATATACAAAACTTTCTACAGAATGGGCCTTAGATACCTCAGAAGAGATCCACTTTGCGTATTAAATGTCAATAATGGTTATGTCTTCTGTTCTTGAATTCAAAATTTTATGAAACTTAGTGATGTCATCTTTGACTTAAAATATGCAAAGTTCAGGTCAGGATCATTGACCTTGAATACTTCCAAAGCAGTTTTGAGTAAACTCATTGACAGTGCTCAATTTTACATCTGAATCATAGAATCAGAGAACCATTTAGGATCGAAAAGACTCTTAAGACCATCGAGTCCAACCGTTAACCCAAGTCCACCACTAAACCATGTCCCTAAGCACCAAGTCTACATGTCTTTTAAATACCTCCAGGGATGGTGACTCAACCACTTTCCTGGGCAGCCTGTTCCAATGCTTGACAACCCTCTCAGTAAAGAAATTTTTCCTAATCTCCAATCTAAACGTCGCCTGGCACAACTTGAGGCCGTTTCCTCTTGTCCTATTGCTTGTTACTTGGGAGAAGAGACCGACCCCCACCTCGCCACTACCTCCTTTCAGGTAGTTGTAGAGAGCGATAAGGTCTCCCCTCAGCCTTCTTTTCTCCAGCTAAACAATCCCACTTCCCTCAGCAGCTCCTCAGAGGACTTGTGCTCTAGACCCTTCACCAGCTTTGTTGCCCTTCTTTGGACACGCTCCAGCACCTCAATGTCTTTCTTGTAGTGAGGGGCCCAAAACTGAACACAGTACTCGAGGTGCGGCCTCACCAGTGCCGAGTACAGGGGAACAATCACCTCCCTGCTCCTGCTGGCCACACTATTTCTGATACAGGCCAGGATGCCGTTGGCCTTCTTGGCCACCTGGGCACACTGCTGACTCATCTTCAGCCGGCTGTAGACCAACACCCCCCAGATCCTTTTCCGACGGGCATCTTTCCAGTCACTCTTCCCCCAGCCTGTAACGTTGCATGGGGTTGTTGTGACCCAAGTGCAGGACCCAGCACTTGGCCTTGCTGAACCTCATACAATTGGCCTCAGCCCATTGATCCAGCCTGTCCAGATCCCTCTGTAGAGCCTTCCTACCCTCAAGCAGATCATCACTCCCGCCCAGCTTGGTGTCATCCGCAAGCTTACTGAGGGTGCGCTCAATCCCCTTGTCCAGATCATTGATAAAGACATTAAATAGAACTGGCCTCAATACTGAGCCCTGGGGAACACCACTTGTGACCAGCTGCCAACTGGATCTAAATCCATTCACCACAACTCTTTGGGCCCAGCCATCCAGGCAGTTTTTTACCCAGCAAGGAGTACACCCGTCCAAGCCATGAGCAGCCAGTTTCTCCAGGAGAATACTGTGGGAAATGGTCTCAAAGGCTTTACTAAAGTCTAGGTAGGCAACATCCACAGCCTTTCCCTCATCCACTAAGCGGGTCACCTTGTCCTAGAAGGAGATCAGGTTAGTCAAGCAGGACCTGCCTTTCAAAAACCCATGCTGGCTGCGCCTGATCACCTGGTTGTCCTGTACGTGCTGCGAGATGGCACTTGAGATGATCTGCTGCATAACCTTCCCTGGCACTGAGGACAGACTGGCAGGCCTGTAGTTCCCCGGATCCTCCTTCCGGTCCTTCTTGTAGATAGGCATCACATTTGCTAACCTCCAGTCAACTGGGCCCTCCTTGGTTGGCCAGGACTGCTGACAAATTATGGAAAGTGGCTCAGTGAAGACTTCTGCCAGTTTCCTCAGTACCCTTGGGTGGATCCCATCTGGGACCTCGGTGACACCTCTATGCTGGATGAAACAATGTCCTCGTTACTGTTCAGTTCCACTTGCAGAGCCTCATACCTATTATGCAAGGGCACCTGGGAACCTGGGGCAGTCACAGAGGAGACGCACCTGCTGCGCCAGGCAGGAACTTGTGGCCATTGCCCCCTATCCCTTAAGCCCCTGTGTTGAGCCAGGTGGAGAGAGGATAAGGAATCCTCCATATCATGTGTCCTGTATGCCTGTTGGGCCTGTCCCAGGGAAGGTAGCGTGTGATTCCAGTACCCTGGATTCCTGATACTCCTCAACCTACTCACCTCCTCCCAGAGCTCTGTCACTAAGTGGAGGAGTTCCTCTACCTGGTCACACCTCCCACAGGTGTGCTCACTACTGCCATCAGATACTGGTGTAAGAGCAGGGCACACCATGCAGCCTGACACCTGGGTGGCAGCACGTTCCCACCGGAGCTCTGTCTGGGCAGCTGTGTCAGCCGTGGTGGGTGCAGAGCTTAGAGAGGCCATGGCTTCCTTCTGCCAGCTGGATACCATTGCTCCCTGGTTGAGCTGGCAGGGCTTCAGCACCCTTCCTGCATGCCTTTCTGTGTGACCTGCCACGCAAACTGCTGCATCGTGCTCTTGCTGACGTGCCATGTGCTGCCTGCCCGCCCTGTTGGCAGCGCTCCTTGTCGCTGGTGCTCCCCCAGGGCTTCTTGTATACATGGGGGGCACTTGGCTGCCATTATTCCTGGCCCCACTCAGGTCTCGTCAGCCGCTGTCATGCGAGCTGCGGGCTCCTGCTAGCTCTCTCGGCTCCCCCTGAGGTCTCTCCTCAAGCAGGGAAATATTGTTATTTCAGTGAAATCACTGGAATAATTCACACTCCTCTATAACATAAGGAGCTTATTGTACAATTAAAAAAATATAGTTTCTTTTCAGTTAACAGGTAAGTCAGTGAGTGTGCACAGAGTTTTGTGACAGAAACTTCATGTAACTCTTACTGTATGTAAAGCGTGGCCTTCAAAGTGATTGAAATGTAATGTAGTGACAGAATACACCTAATAGTTTATTTTAAGGTTATCATTAAATTAGAAGATGTGTTCAAACTCTTGTCCTTAAGGGACTCACTCAACTTTGTACCTAGTTTTCCCCACTCATTCAGCTGAATACTGGAACTGTGGAATAATCGAGGAATGCTGCAGTCATATTTGTATATGTGTTATATGCCCCACCTCAGAAGTGTTCAAGGCCAGGCTGGATGGAACTTTGAGCAACCTGGTCTAGTGGAAGGTGTCCCTGCCCATGGCAGGGGAGTTGGAACTAGGTGATCTTTAAGGTCCCTTCCAACCCAATCCATTCTATAATTCTACATTTTAATGTGTTTTTATATATTGATACATATAAATAAAAAGAGGAAGAAACCAGATGATATTCTAAGAATAGTTATGTAGCTTGGAATTCAAAAGATAAATCATAAATATTTTATTTTCATCTGTATTACTGTGTTTGAATTCTGAATAGAATTCTGATTCTCAGCATATGGTGTAACCTTCTCTGTTATTTTCATGTTAATTGATTTCCAAGCTTAAATGCCCAACAGAACTATTTTGCACTGAATGTTTTACTGTGCTTAATATTTCTGCTATGTCCTGTTCAAAGAACCATTTGATTTAACAGCCCAGTTTTACTGTGTTGAACAATAGTGTTAAGAAAAGTAAAATACAGAATCTTAGGATATACTCATCAGGAAAATTACAGTTTTCCTAAAGTATCCAGAACTTGTCTGTCACTTTGGCCAAGCAGTGGAAACATCTAGAAAGGATATATAAACCAGTCACGTTTTTTCCCCACTGAAATTAACTGAAGAGGGGGGCATGACGTCAGAACACAATGTTTCTGTATCATAAGAATATTTTTAAAAATCATATAAAAGCATTTCTAAAGGGCTCAGAGAGAATAAAGCACAGACTATTAACACTAGAAGTTTTTCCACGTATAAACAAGTCTTAAGTGAGACTGTGCAGCAGAAAGGGTGATAAAAAAGCTCAGCAAAGACAGAGCTGAATAGCATAAGAAAGAGTTCGCTGTAAAAGTGCGCCACATTTTCAAATAATATAAACTAACATAGTACCAATGATTTTGATGTGCCAGTATTTGTTGATTTATTCTACCTGAGAAAGCAATCCAGAAAGAGAATTGCTGTATAAGCAGTGTTGCATTTTCTTTTTACTTAGAGGAACAGGTAGATTGTCATTTATTGCCAGCCAGAGAACAAGTAGAACATGCAGCCTTGAAAAAAACAAATGTATTTCTCCTCTTAGTCCTTTAAAACAAAATCCCCCACCTCTTTTAGTGTAGAACACTATAAAAGTATATTATGATGTGTGACCAGTAAAAGAAGTTAAGAATTAATTTTATGGGAAAAAGCCTGTCTGCTTGATTAAACCATGGCTTTATGTTAGTAACCCATCAGCAGCATTGCAAATTATCAGGTTCTGCCTCTTCTGTTTCCACACTTGCTTATTCCCCAGGAAAGATTACCATCCCTGTTCAATTCTAGTTCTGTGTCACCTTACTATAACCTACATTTCCTGAAATGATCCGCTGAAATAAATAAAAAGATGTAGTGTGTTTTACTCTTAAAATGGCTTGTCTCACTCTTCTGGTTTAGAACAAGGCCACACAGCTGAATCAGCACACCTGAGGGTGTCATAAAATCTTGCAAAGGATGGGGAGCAAAATATCTTAAATCAGATCATCCTCCAGTGGAACAGTTACGGAGAATGGAAGCCACAAACAGAAAGAAATTGGACCATGTCACAAATTCCACGTCTTTTACAGCTGTAAGAAAGCAATCAAATTCCTCTGCACATATCACCTTCCTAGCTGAGTCAGCCCATATATCCTGGAGGTAGAAAGCAATATAAGGAAGCAGAATCTTCACTGCTTTTGATATGAATTGTTTCATAGGATCACCAATCTTGAGTATAACCTGGGGTCTCAGTTTTTAGAGTGATCATACAGCTCCTGTTCAGGCTTTATTCCCAGATCACAGAAATATATTTCTGATGCACTGTAGCAGTAAAGTTTTCCTATTTAGAAGCAGCCATAGAGTTTCAAAATCATACCAAACCCACTGGAAAGATCGTGTGCAATTGCACATACTGTAGACGTTTGTTAGTGTCCCTGTCGTGTACCTAATGGCAGCAGTCAGACTTTTTTGAAAGACTGAACTACAACTACCCAACGTTAGTGGAAGGAGGAATTGTGTAATCTATGCATTTAATCAGTAATACAGCTGACATATATCTCTATGTATATAATGTGCTTCAGGCAATACTTAAGTATCTTCTTCAGTCATTTCCTACAATAGAGTTATCACAGTGAAAATATATTGCCTGTGGTGTATAAAAATCTTTGGACATTGCACTCATTCTTTCAAGATAAAGAGGGAGGATAGCTCTTAACAGCTTAAAACAGCTTGCCAAATTATCACCTAAAGCAGTGGGATTCAAATCTAATTATACAATTGACAGGCTTTAGAAACAAATGGAAATTGTCCCAAGCATGTTGACAAGTACAAGATAAGAAAGGAGAGCTGTCCTTAAATGGTTAGTAGCCAGACTCATGGATTTCTTTCAGAAGATTAGATATCAGCTTGGAAAATGCTCAAACCATATTTTTAAGCCATTTAGACAACCTTGAAAATGAATTTTTGAAACTAAAATAAGACACAGTTTCATAAAATGCATGTCATGACTTTTTCAAATGATCATGTGTTAAAGCAAATCTTACAGACATACAGTTCTGCATTATGCCCTAAGCTTACACTTGAGAACCACTGGCACCACTGTCAGAGGACTTTAATATTCATCTGGTACATAAACAGCAAAACTGCAACTGAGGCTTTTCAGAGGAGAAAAGTTCTATCAGCCAAAAGTTTAGCTAGCTTACCATGCTATTTAGTGATTCTTAGAAGGCCTTATAGCTCATCTGCTGTAAAGAAAAATCTGAGTCACTTAAAAAAAATGGAACTCAGCTTTCATTCATCAGTCATTCACAGAATTACAGACTGGTTGAGGTTGGAAGAGACCTCTGGAAGTCATCTGGTCCAATCCCCCTGCTCAAGCGGGGCCACTCAAAGCCACTTGCCAAGGGTGGAGACTCCACAACCTCCCTTGGAAATCTGTGCAAGCGCTCAGTCACCTTCACAGTGAAAAAGTGTTACCCAATTTTCAGCTGGACCCTCCTGTGTTTCAGCTTGTGCTCATTGCTTCTTGTCCTGTCACTGGACACCACTGAAAAGAGTCTAGTTCCATTTTCTTTGCACTCACCCCTCAGGAGTTTACATACATTGATGAGATCCACCCTGAGCCTTCTTTTCTCCAGGCTAAACAGTCTCAGCTCTCTCAGCCTTTCCTCATAGGAGAGATGCTCCAGTCCCTTCATCATCCTAGTGGCCCTTCACTGCACTCTCTCCAGTATGTTTATGTCTTTCTTGCCCTAGGGAGCCCAGAACTGGACACAGTACTCCAGGTGCGGCCTCACCAGTGCTGAGTAGCAGGCAAGGATCACCTCCCTCGACCTGCTGGCGACACTGTGCCTAATGCAGCCCAGGATACTATTTACCTTTGCCACAAGGGTACTTTACTGACTGTCGTGGTTTAACCCCAGCCAGCAACTAAGCACCATGCAGCCACTCACTCACTTTTCCCCACCCAGTGGGATGGAGAAGGAAATTGTGAAAAGAAGTAAAACTTGTGGGTTGAGATAAGAATGGTTTAATAGAATAGAAAAGAAGAAACTAATAATGATAACAATAACACTAATAAAATGACAGCAGTAATAATAAAAGGATTGGAATATACAAATGATGTACAATGCAACTGCTCACCATCCGCCAACCAACGCCCAGTTAGTGCCCGAGTGGCAATCCCCCCCAGTCCAACTCCCCCCAGTTTATATACTGGACATGACCTCACATGGTATGGAATACCCCTTTGGCCAGTTTGGGTCAGCTGCCCTGGCTGTGTCCCCTCCCAACTTCTTGTGCCACTCCAGCCTTCTTGCTGGCTGGGCATGAGAAGCTGAAAAATCCTTGACTTTAGACTAAACACTACTTAGCAACAACTGAAAACATCAGTGTGTTATCAACATTCTTCTCACACTGAACCCAAAACATAGCACTATACCAGCTACTAGGAAGACAATTAACTCTATCCCAGCTGAAACCAGGACACTGACTTATGTTTAACCTGGTGTCCAGTAGGATCCCCAGGTCCTTCTCCATCAAGCTGCTTTCCATCTGGGTGGCCCCCAGCATGTACTGGTGCATGGGGTTGTTCCTCCCCAGGTGCAGGACTTTGTACTTCTACTTGTTGAACTTCATGAAGTTCTTTTCAGCCCATTTCTCCAGCCTGTTGAAGTCCGTCTGGATGGCAGCATGTCCCTCTGGCGTTATCAGCCACTCCTCCCAGTTTTGTGTCATCAGCAAACTTACTGATGCTACACTCTGCCCTGTGATCCAGATCATTAATGAGGATGTTAAACAGGACTGGACTCACTTTTGGCCCTTGGAGTACACCACTAGTCACTGGCTTCCAACTAGAGTTTGTGCCACTGATCACCACCCTCTGGGCCTAACCATTCAGTTTTTGGTCCACCTCACAGCCTGCTCATCCAGCCCATACATCAACAGCTTCTCTATGAGGATCTTATAGGAGACAGTGTTGAAAGTTTTATCAAAGTCTAAGCAGACAATATCCATTGCTCTCTGTCTACCAAGCCAGTCAGTTTATCATAGAAGTTTATCAAATTGGTCAAGAATGACTTCCTCCTTTGGGAATTCATGCTGACTAATCCTGACGATTTTCTTGTCTTTCATGTGCCTTGGAATGTTTTCCAGGATTAGCTGTTCTATCACTTTCCCAGAGATCAAGGTGAGGCTGATTGACCTGTAGTTCCCTAAGTCCTCCTTCTTGCCCTTCCTGAAGACAGGAGTGACATTTGTTTTCCTCCAATCTTCAGGTACTTCTCTCAGACACCATGATTGATCAAGGATTATTGAGAGCAGCTTCACAATGACATCTGCCAGATCCCTCAGCACTTGTGGGTGCATTCCATCAGGGCCCATGGATTTATGTATGTCCAGTTTTCTGAAATATTCCCTGACCTGATCGTCTTCCATCAAGGGTATATCTTCCTTGCTCCAGTCTTTCCCCTTGGCCTCTGGGATGCAGAATTCCTGAAACTTAATCTTGCTAGTAAAGACTGAGGCAAAGAAGGCATTCAGTACTTCATAATTTAGTACTTCATAATTCAGGACTTCCTGGCCATAACCAGGAACAGATAAATGGTGACTCTGGGTCACCTTAAAATAAAAACAAACAAACAAAAAAAAATTAGAGCCTTCAAATAGGTGGAGAGAAGTGGTCGAGGACATATAAAATTAACCAAACCCAAAATAATTATACATAGAAAAAGCCTGAGTGAATTTTTTAGCTATTTTTTACTGACCAGTCATTTATAAGGAACAAGTTTTCCTTCTCTATTTTCATGGTTCCTACAAACCCTGTTTGTAAGCATTATTTTAAATCATATCAAACAAACAAACAAAAGTAGTTTTCCATGTTTCTCTAGAACACAATTTTCCCTTCTGAAATAATACAGTTTTTTGTTTTGGTAACTTACACGATTTAAGAATCTGGCTGGCTATATTCAGGTTTGAAGGACCATGGCTTTCAAACATTTACTGGAGGGTGTCTTCAAGCCCTTGCTTCCATTTCTACATGCTCATCTAATCTTTTCTCTCCAGAAGATTATGTCTTTGCAGCTTTGTCCTGAAGTCATCTCACCTCCTCTGCCTGAATTAATTTGCTATAGTCACTGTTAAGAAGAATGGTATGCTCCATAAACCATTTAAGAGCCTGTAGTTCTACATGTACATCAACACAAGAACAGTGCGGAAGAACCAGATCTTGCTTTCACACTTTACACCTGTAAGGCAGAATCAAGTTCTCTGACAGCCTGAGAGGAAAATTCAATGAAAAGATTTTTGAGAGATGCTCAATTAAATAACATGTGACTTTCATTATTTTTCTTACCATACACATTAAAAGGTTCCTAGAAAGCCTATTGAGGTCAATAGTTTCTGTTACTGTTTGTTTGTAAAGCTGATTCCACGAAGAGAAGAAATCACTTACACGAGCCTAGCATGTTCTCTTTAATCTTCTTTACTTAAAAAAAAAAAAAAGGGTAGAGTTGCAAACACTTTTTCTTTTGAATGCAGTATAAACAAATAATCATAGGCAGTTTCTCTCCTCAGAGATTCTTAACTGCGTTAGTCTGGAAATCCACATTTTCATAAATTTCTCTCTGTTTCCTTTTAAGATTAGAGCCATGGCTGCCGAATACTTCAGCTTTATGTCAGCATTAATTTGTCTTTGACTGATGATTACAGGACTGAAGTACCATTCTGTTAACATTACAACTCAGAGAGTCACATCATGCTTTACATTGATTTGTCATTTTCTCCAAAGAACAAATTACATCAATTCATTCCTCTCCTATATCCCTTGCTTTCTGATCTTGGAGATTTTATCTTCAGTCCAAAATGTTCTTATCCATAAACTGAGGAATTTATGAAGTAAATACAAAATGTAACTTCAAAATCATCACCCATAATTCTGTCTTCCTTCTCTTCCTTTTTTTTCCTTTTTTTCAGTGGTGTTGATGAAACCCAGAAAGTCTGGTTTTCACCATCTAGCACTAATACCATAGAAGTTCATGAAAAACTGCTTCTTTTTACAGCACCCAGGATTTCCAGATTACTTCCTGGAAAGTACTGGTCAGAGTCAGGATTAATGCCCTTTTGTAATAACAGAGTGTGTATTCAGCCCAGAATGCCCAAGAAGAAATATCTATTTCAGAAAACCAAGCATGGCAGCCATTCTTATGTCCCTCTTTATAGGTGTATTACAAGGTTTTCAAATGGTATCAAGGTTTATGAAGTTATCAGTTCAATTAATACGGACAGTGAGAAAATTATCACTTCCTTGATGAAATTTTCATTCAGAACCGAAATCTTGAAAGCCACAGAAAATATTCCAGTGGCCAGTGTAAGAGGGAGATATGACAACTCAGCAGTGGGAAAATATGAAAAAATCTGCCTTTCATACAGGTCTTGTTCTGGTCTCTGGTAGCTAGATTCTGGATGAGGTACACATACCCTTTCTACATTTTTAAAGATATTTTAATACCTTTGAGAACCATCTAATTCACTGTTCAATCCTCCTAGATCCAAGCAAGAAAATAAACTATATTTCAATTAATAATTCATGTATCATTTTGGAAATAGTATGTTCTGTAGTCTAAATAAAGGCCCTTGAGCCCAGTATACTTGTATTATAGTCAGTCTGGTATATCCACTGTGGTTGCATTTAGTCTATTTGGAGATCAGTCTGCAGAGAAGCTGAGAAAACTCAGAAAGCTTAAAAAGTGAGTCAGCATTCAGATCATGCGTCTCTGATGATTGTTTATATTGTAGGCTGAGAAGACTAATTAGGACTGAGCCCTATGTGAGCAATGTGTGTTGATTACTGTTAGCTGACCAGTGAGATGTGAAGGACAACCTAGAAGTTGGCAACTATGATTAAAACTGATAAGTTTGATTCCTGCAAAGAATAAGAACAGACTAGTTTGCTGTCTTCAGACAGATTTGTACTGAAACTGATGTATAAGCATATGGGTTTGTACGAATAAATAAGTGGAAAGCTTGGTGACGATAATTATGGTTCAGTTATTACTTGATTGACTATATATATCCTTCGCACATACACACACACTCACACTGAGTATTCTTTCTGCTTGTTTCCTAAACTATTGACAGCATTTCTGAACATGCCTTTATTAAAATCATCACTTTGAGGAAATTATAAATAGTCATGCTTTTGTTTCTTGTCAGGCAACAAATGCAGTGAGATAATTGATTGGGTTTAGAACTTTTTCTTAGTAAAAATACTATTTTCCATAGATTATACATGTTTTTGGGGGCCTGAAAAAAACCACAGAAAGACATTTTGTCCATGGGAAAGATGCAGTCAATGAAAAAGAGAAATTCCTAGTTTATCTGTTGGAGTTTGTAACCTGAGAACATATGATATTATGATTTAAGTAACGAATATTTGTAGTTGCTTTCCTTCATGCATGTATTGAAATAACTAAAGGAAAAAAAATGGGGGAAATAAGGATACACAGATATTACTGTAGACTTTGTAGACGAATGTGGAGAATGATGGGAAAATTGGCTTAGGAGATTTAAAATACTTAGTGGTCTGTTAAAGGAGGTGAACTGGTCATCCTGTACTTTGGGTTCAGAATTTTAAATAGTTTCGATGCTTTTTGGAGTATATGGGTGGGAGTTTTATAATTATAAAAAGCAAATTAATTTATTCATAAATAAAAACAGACTGGACACTGCTATGGTCTAATGAAGAACAACCTAGAAGAATCTTATCTGTAGTAAATTAATAGTTCTAAATAATTCAGAAGAACAGAAAATCAAAAGAAAAGCCAAATATATCTTTTCTATAAAACTTTTAGTAGCCAACAGCACTTACCTCAGATGATAATTTCTTTTCCTGCTGACTGAAGCTGCACTTTAAGAAAGGCAAGCAATGGATGCTTGTTTTCTACTTTTAAAAACAGTTCATTTGACTTGCATTTTAAAAAAGAAATGTCATTTTCCAGATACTAAGCTCCTGAATTTGACATCTAATAACCAAATCTTTCTGAGTTCTGAGAAAAAATGGAGAAATACTGTGAGATGTAAGTGCTTATTACTACCAGAATAAGACCTACATCCACACTTAAAAATAATGTGCCTTTTGTAGATGAAAGCAGAATAGCAAAGAAGAGGTAGCTGGTAATTTTAATCTGCTTTGAGGTGATGATTACATCCAGTAATGACTCAACAAGAATTGTGCAAACTAACAACTGGATAGTGAAGCTCAAAAGCTATGTCCAGATTGTCAGTGCAATGACAAGTTCATCATAAATCATGCAAACAGCCAACCAGACAGCAGAAAAAATCATGAATCTGAGCATTTCTACATTTCTTCTGGCAAGGAACCACTTTTGATGAAAAAGATAAGTCACATTCTCTCACTTTTATCTTTCTCTAGAGAATATCAGAAAGCACTAGCTTAATAGAGAGAAAATTCCAGGATGCTTAAGGACTGCTTATTTATTGTCTACATGGGATCAGGTTATTAGTTTATACCAATGTCCCTGATACAGATGTCCAAGCACTGATAACAGGAAACAGAAATAGTATGCTTGGTAAAGATTTATCTTCTAGAATGAACTAAGATTAACAAGTCATAGGATTTAAGACTAATTTATAAGTGGTTAATTTGCAGAGAGTAAGTATGAATCATAATGCACTCAAAGTAGATATCTATAGCTCTGTGCAGTTAAAGAATATGTCTCTTTCTACATTTGAAGTACTGGTGACGTGTATTACAGTATGTCTGAATATATCTACATCACTGTTTATCTCAGTCTTTTCTATGGTATCTCTCACCAAAGAGGAAGAAAGTTTGAAATAAGCTTATGATTTGCTATTTCAAAATAATTCTCAGACTCTGAATATTGCCTGTTATTCCTAAGCAACATGCAAAATTCCTATGTTTGATCTTTAACACTGGATTTTGATGTAGGAACTATTCTTAAATAGATACTATTTTCCTTGTTGTAAACTGAGTATTTTGTAACACATACCTTTTTTGTCTCATAATAGAGCAGAAAGAAGCATTTTCAAATATTCCTAACTGGTTTTGGAATTAAAGTTGCATTTTCTAAAAAAAAAACCCCAACATTTAGAAAATATGTCCCTTCAATCATTTCAAAAGAGCAAGGAAGCCCTTTTCAAACCAAACCACCAACCTCTTGGTTTTAGGGTTTTTTTCTTTTTTTTTTGGGGGGGGGGCAGGGGGCAGGGTGGTAGTGGTGTAATTTTTTTTATTTTATTTTATGTATTCAACCCTTTATTCCTTTCATCTTTTTTCTTCTGGATTACCTTCTGCAGCACATCTCTTGTTTCATACCATCACCTGCTACTAATAACATAAATAAAAGAATAACACTAACAGCTGTATCAGCTGGCCACAGATGCAATATTCGGGACCTCCTTTCTAAATAAATGTATTTTCTTTTGTGCATTGGGCCAATTCATAGTTCAAGGCAAATGGTTCTGTTACTAAATCTTTTTCTCCTGAGATCTGCCCAGTGGTATCTGCCTACACTGAACCCTACTACTTGTGCTTTTTCAATTGTTAAAATGGTATTTGTATTAATTACTTTATATAAAAAATGTAAGGAATAAATAGAGCTGACTCTCATTTGATCTGGACAAAAACAAGTTTTGAATTTTTGCATGACATGAAAATCACAAATTTTGATTGCCTGAGGTAACAACCTTTAATTCATAAGAAGAACACAAGTATTTCTTTTTCAACTCTAGCTCCACAATTCTGAGACTGTAATCAGAGTAGTCATTCAATTTAATTTTTTATGTAAGATTCTTTAAGGGTCAAAGCAGAGGTCAGAAATTGTTATACTCTATATCTTTATTTCAAAGAGTAATACCTGGTCAGATATGCCTTATTTGAGTCAGGTGGTCATAATTTCTAAAGATTAAATAGTAGTTGTTTCATATATAATTAACATATATTTTAGACATCTATTGTAAGTCAGACTGATATAATATTGATGAGTAAAGAAAAATATTTTTCTCATAGTTCAGGTATTATTGTAGTTACTGTTAAAATACATTAACCAAGGAATTTGGATTTTATCTATTCTGTGAGGAAAGTACTTTTTTTCATAATTTCACATTCCTCTCACTAAAATACAGACTCATGAAGAACAAAGTTACTTCTGGTAAAAGATGTAATCTTAAAATCCATGGCAGTCAGTATGATGAATCATACTTTAAACTTCTCAGAATAAGGATATTTCTACATTAAAAAATTGATTCTATATTTCCTGGTGTTTAATATAAAAATATGCACTAATATGGTTTCACTTTAATAAGCAAGGCATTAAGTGCTTACTGTAGTTATAAAATGGTTCACCTATAAAATCAGTTACTGAAGAGTATATAAAATGGAAATCATAATAAGTTATGTTTGTTATAAATCCAGCAATTAATTTTCCTGCTGTGCTGATTTGTAGACAAGATATCATTGATGAACTTGATTAAAATACTGATTATGCATCAATAATAAAAAGACAAATTCATTATAAACTAATAATCTAACATCAAATATTAAATTTCATTATAATATTGATCAGAACATCCTTTATGTTATTTAAAGAAGTCTGCTCTCCCTCAGAATAAAAAGTTACAAGAGATAACACAGCTGGATGTTCTCTTACAGGGATAGTTCTTCTTTTGACTTAGGAACATACTAAATTTTCTGAGTTATAATAGTAAGTTTTCTGTAAATGTTAGCTTTCTGTATGCCTTCCATATTTTCATTCAAAATACACTGTATGAAAATTGCAGATCACAGTGTCAGATAATTACTTACAGAGACACTGGTGACATTCTGAATTATAGATTTCTGTGGATAAAAAGCATCCAGGGTAAATAGAAAAATAGAAAAAGATTATATGGCATGGTGAATTATAGTTTCACTTCGTCAGCTGTAGAAATAGAATGAGAAGAACTTTATTTGGTTTTAATCCTAGTTTTCACATTAAGTATGCTATAAAATCTTTAAAAACTATAAGATCCTGTATCTATCTAAAAGGTTGGATTAAATCAAAAGATGTGTGTGGTTCAGTATCCTCTTTCTGTCAGTAGCAGATGCTTAAAAAAGGATGAGAAAAAAGTGGACATCTCTAAAGAGAGCTGACTTCATTAATATCTGCTGCTTTTAAGCTACTAGTGACTTAAGGACTTCCAAAGTCAGAGTTAAATCCAAACTACTGCACTCCCTAGTCACCATCCTCCATGACATTTGAAATCTATTTATATTTTTTGCTTTCTTTACCCACCCTTCAGAAATATTTTCTGTTTCTGCATTGCCTTAAAAAGCCCTCCTTTTTTTTAGTCTTAAAACTGTCTTTTAATAATTTCTCTGTGTGGCCCTCACAACACTTAAGATGTGGGCTTATCATGAATTTATGCAGTGTTATGTCTCTTTTATTTATTCCAAATGTCTTTCCTGAAAGTAACAAGCATTGTCTTTTTGACTGCATCTGAACAAAAACATAATGTTGGGGGTTTTTTTAAATCTAAGTAGAATTCTTCCAGAAAAAGAAGTTATAGGTATTTAAACTCTGTTATTGTGTATTTTGTGCAAAATTTACATTCGTATTTAAATTTGTGTTAAACAATATCATATTTTGTATGTCATCTTATAATCTGATTACTCAATATCGTGAGACCCTGATGAAGTTTTTCAGTCATTTTATAGTACTAGTCTTTTTTATTCCACATTGCATACTTCTGTACCATCAGAATGCGTTGTTGCCTCACTACTTAAATACATTTCCAGAACATTTATGACTGTACTGGCTGGTGTCATATTTGGGATCCTTACTGATAGCCTAGATTTACTGTGAAAACTGACCTTTTTTGCCATCTCTTCTTTGCTATCTTAAACCAGTTAGTAATCCAAGGAAAGATTTTCTCATAACCAGTTACAGCTTAGTTCCCAACGATATGACTTTCATAAAGCTTTTCTAAATCCAAATGCATTATATCTGCATGTATAGCTCTCTCAAAGAGTACTAGAAAATTTGTGATTTATGATTTCTCTCCAGAATGCTGCGTTGCCTCTACCCCTATGCAAAGTACTTATCTGCGTCTGCCGATTGTCTTACTTCCTATTGGTTCTGTCAATTGCTTAGAATGCAGCCTATTAACTGTGATTTTTGCCTTTACTAGTAAAGGGTCACAGGCTCTGCACTGACCTGATAGGACAGGTCCTTGGCCAGTGCTGGGCTGGTTTCAGCTCCTGCCTTGGGGCCAAGTGCCTGTTGCCTCCCCTGCCTGAGCCTGAGCTCTGCCAGTGCCTCCCTGGGAAGGGTCTAGAAACACAGTGTCCTACTTGCTGTCTAGGAAACAAGAGCCCGTGGGGAGGCTGAGCCCGGGCAGGCTGTGGGGACATGCTCACACTCAGCTGGAAGCAGACAGAAGGCAGCAGGCTGGGGTAAGGAAACATATAAAATGAATTCAAGTAAAGCCCAGGACAGAGCAGGAAGCCTTCTCCCCCACCCCACCAAACTTCCTACTCATCCTGCCAAAGACCTCCAGATGGTGGTGTCATGTCTCTTATACTTCTCTGGTCGTCCTGCCAGGAGCTGAGCCTGTCAACTTCAAGACCCCCAGGGACATTCAAGGTATGAGCACAGTACCATGGAAAAGAGGTAGATGTCAGGCAGGGGCAAAGGGATTGCATAACAGGTTTAACTCTGTTATTAATGAGGCTTTTATCTGTATTAATTACATAATTTGTATTACTAGAGTGTTAAAACATTAACTGGACTGCCAATAAATTCCTAGTTCCATATATACGGTAAGTTTCTTTTTGCTTATAACAAGATTTTCAATGTAACAAGTACAGAGATCAGACCTGTGACCTTTTTAAAAACTGACATTGCATATCAAATGTTTAATTTCTCTGATACCTAGCCCGTTTAAAGAAATAGCTCTGCTTCACAGTAAGCAGCTAAGCAATTTCATATTTGAGTTTGCCTGAAATTTGATAAATGATACAGTGTTAGAACAGATCTTAATCCTTCAGATACTTTTCTTCTAGGCTAAATAATTGAAAATAAAATTGTGGAGTCAGTGTTCAGATGACTTTAATCTTTCACAATAGTCCTATAGGAAGTGGTAGCATTTCAAACCTACATATAAAGATGCAGCATAGGTCAGAAAATGAAAAAAGAAGTTTGCAGAGACTTAAAAGTTGCCATTACACCTTGGTCAGACTTACTCTACACCGCACTGTCTTCTGCTGCTCTTCTGAAGCATGTGTTTTCAAACACATTTCATTTAAGCCTTCTTTTAGAATGAAGAGATCTTAGAGGTGGGAGTGGGGCGGAAGAAAAAAACACATGATGAGGAGAGGTGGCACAGTGGTAGGCCTAATTAATACGATCTCTTCATAGTGTAGCACTTTAGGAACAATGTATATAGACAGTTTCAGTGGAACCTATAGAAAGTCCTGAGGTAGGTAGATGGATGGAGGGATGAATGAAAACTGTCCAGAGGCAGTACTTACAGTATTCTTATTGGGTATTTATTGTTTTATAAACTTGATCAAGGAAAAAGACTACAGTGTGTTTAATTTGAGATTAAGAGAGATGAGTAATTCCACTGAAATCAATAGAATCTATCATATGTCTGAAGTTCTATGTGCGTTTCCTTCATGGTATAGGGATCAAAAGAGTAATTCATAATCTCATTTTTGTTACCCTTTTGAGTGAAATGCTTCTTTTATTGTATTATTTATTTATTTATTTAAACTTGGCTAATGATGCTGGAACTTCAGGGTTACTTTTGTTGCTGAATACAACAGTTTTTTTCTCTTTAAAAAATCAGATTTGGTAGCTGAAGGCTTAAAAACAGTAATAGCTGTAACACTGATTAGATACAAACAAAGGGTGTTTGTCAAATAGCTGCAACATTATCAGAGCTTAGCACTTTATTAAACAGAGATGTAAGGCTGATGTCCAGAGACCTTTTAAATTCAGAAGAAGTAATGAAAACATGGATCTATTATTAGATTATGATTATCTATACTGATTCCCAGACATCTGTGGGGTTTTGGTGGGGTTTGGTTGGTTGGTTGGTTTGGTATTTTAATTATTATTATTTTAATATTTTTTTAAAATATTAACAAATAGAAATATTTCTGTGTACTCTTTGTTTCCCAAGATTACATCAACAGACTGTTTCTAAAGACGGGACAAACACCTATAAACAGATGGAGGTGAAAGCTCCAAAACTGCCTTCTCTTCACCTCAGCTTTCTGTGATCCTTCCATCCACTGCCCTCCATTATCCCCGTTACTGTGACTGTTGCACTCAAGCTGCAGCTCTGAGGACAGACACATTGCAATATCCTGCTGATACAAATGGTAGTATTCCTACTCCATTCACTTCACAACAGAACAACAGAGCGAATTGCTAGATACAAGGGCAAACTGTCATTTCCCAAAGTTTTAAGTGTATCTTTTATATAGTGCATAGTTGTATAAGAAATTTTGAACAGCGCTTCAATGTATGGAGCAAAGCTGTTTTAAAGACCAATACAACTCACAACACTTGTGGGTTATGAAAAGTGTTGCCATATGTTCTTTTACATAAGTCTGCCTATCAAGATTGCACAAACATCAGGTTTATTAATTAGTAGCTATACATGCACAAAGATTGCTATTTCGCTCATAATGAAGAAAATAAAGTTTAAATTAGTGGAGCATATCAATCAGGCTGTGTTATCACTGTATCAGGATTTTGCTAATGCTCATGACATATTTCTATGTATTCACTACTTCTTTAATAAGTAATACAGAGACGAAATGGCAGCTGAGTAGCCTGTTGAGAACAATTAACTCAAAGCAGATGGCACTACAAATACAACTTTTAAAGGCTCTTTTCTTGTTTGGGATTTTCACCTTCCTTGTTGATTTTGCCCCCTGGGTGAGTTAAGGTCTTTATCGATAGATTTAAGATGTCCCTGACATTTGATTAAGCAAACTTCATACTGAGATTGTATTAAATTTTAATATCTGTCAGAACTGAACAGCAGTTTCTATCGGATGTTTTCTCACCATGTCTAGTGTTTAGTATCATATAAAGTGACTGATTGCTCAGCAACTACAAACCCTAAGAAAGCAGTACAAGCACAAAGACCTGAACTAATAACAGCTTTGAAACATTAACCCTAAGGGCCAATGTTGTCATCTCCAAACAGGATGGTTCATTTTCAAAGACATCACGAAATATGGGAAGTAATTTCACTGAGCTGTATATAGAATACATTAATATATTTTTTTAAGTACTTGAAACATCTAAGTGCTGATTCTTCAAGAAGCACTGTGCTTTAATGGAGGCTGATAGAGTTCTTTGACATATTGCATATGTGTGGACATCTGCCCATCAAGATTTCAATGCAAATTTGAGGCCTTGTGTGTGTGTAAAGATAGCAGCAAAGCGTCTCACATTGTAACTGAGGCCTGAGAGACAAATCAATGTCGAAGATGTGTCCATCACGTAAGTTCTACACTAAAGGGAACACAATTGTCCCCAAGCTATTTGCAGTTTTAATTCAGCCATCCATTCCAGTGTTAAGCAATGATTTTTGCTGCTCCTTTAGAGAATGCTCAAAGCAGATTTCATCAGAGGTATATATATGGACTTTTTAAGTATCCATTCACATACAGAGTATTTTAGAGGTGCAGAATGGTTGACAGGAAGATTTGCATAGTTATTAAGTACAGTCCTAGGGCAGAAAATCTAACCATGGTCTTTTTTTTTTTGTAAGCAATAAATATTCCTTCTGGTTTATAATAAATATTTCTGCCAAGTAAAAATATAGAAGCTTGAAATACAGTTTATTGTATTAATGTTTTACAAAAAAGAAAAACTGGAAGAAAGCTGCTAACACTGCTCTGAAAAAACAGCAAATAATAGACAGTGCTGTATCAAAATTTAATAACAAACAATTTTAGTGTTGCTTCCTTGAAAGAGTTGTTTTGTTGTGGTTTTTTTTTTTCTGATCATTTCACTGCAGTTTTCTGTGCCCTTCAGAACCTGAATAACTAAAATTTCAGGTTTTTGCAGCTACCTCTTTTGAGTTGGCATCAGCCATACTGATCACCACCTAATCTTAATTAAACCGATTTTGAAGCAGTTGCACAAAACTCACTAGCAAACTTCTGCTAAATACTAGTTTGAATATTTTGGATGGTAGCTTGTCAAATTCTTAATCGAATGTGTCAGAGTGCAACTTATCATATAAGTGCAAAAATTCAAGGAATCACCTCTTTTTTAAACTTACCATCAGATATAATAAAAATATAAACATGGTAATTTAAAGGCACAGAGTATTTTCAGGTGAAAGGCAGGACATGAAAACCATAAATAAAATAATCTTCTCAGCCATATATATATGGTAGAGCCATACTGCCCTAAGGTCCTTAATAGCTGTTTTACTCTCCAGATGACGTATCTGTCTCAGTCTTAGCACTATTTTACCATAGAAGTTTTGACTTTGTTGCAGAAAACAGGAGTTGTGTATCGTGCCTCAATGATAGTAGTTTTGCTGTGACATTTTTTAGCTTTATAATCCACATTATCCACAAAATTTAGGGTGCAGATTTCATTTTTGTCTTTATTATCTAAGCTATAGCACCCCTGTAAATATAATACAAATTTGAAAACACATCAATAATTGCAAGAGCCAGAAAACTGTATGCAGAACGGGGGAAAATAGGAGCAGATCAAATTAACTTTAGGTTCTGCATATCTCATTTCTCATTGCTGCAAATATAAAGAAAAAAGCTTCATTTATGACTTTTGACCCCCATTAATGTCATAGACATGTTTATATAGTTATTGTCCCTTCTTGGGATAGAACAGATTTATAAATTTTACACTTAGATTTTGTTCATGTCCAGGGAACAACTTTCTTTCTTTCTTTCTTTCATTTTTTTTAAATAGGTAAACAAGGCTTTAATTCTGCAGATTTTGATGAATCTCAGATAAAATGTGACACCTTTTCCCATACCCTTTCACTGGGCTTCACCCATGCTGTTAAGTGTATGGCATGAATCAGCATTTGGGGATTTGGGAGTACAAAGATCTTTGGAGACAAAACAGTAAGATGAAGTCCTCCAGCTGTTACTCACTTTTAAAGAAGGCAGAGCCATTATCAATTATCAAGCTACATTAGAAAAAAAATTTCCTTCTCATGTGCTTTGACCCAGTGGTTATTTCAAATGCTAAGGCCAAATTTGGGGTACAAAATTTCCTTGTTTTATTGTTTCAATCACCTGTGACTTCAGTAATTTTGAATTTTATGTGTAAAATTTGGAAATCTTAATTTGTTCATATGAAGACACTGATTGATCAAAAGCTGACAAAAAGATATTATAGAAATAGTAATAATTATCATATAAATATCACAAGGATTTTATTTTGTTTCAAAAATCCTCCAGTGGTATAGCAATACCCAAAACACAGTGCCTGGTGATCCTGATCCCAGATAATCCAATCCTCAATAAATCCCATTGCTTCTCCATCTTCTGAAGTAAATTAAGGATGATCAACTATATTTTTATCATCCATATTTGGAAGCAGTTTCCAATTAAAGTATGTCTTGCTTTGCTCCGTAAGCTTTACTCATGCCTACCATGACAAGAAAGTATTATCTGCCAGATTATTTAGAAAGGATTAAGACAGAAGATGTTTAAAAAATAGAATTCCCAAGTCAAAAAACAGGAATGGGAAAATGGAAAAGGTCACTTACACTCTTCAAGATAGAATTTTTTCTCTACAATGTACTTTTCTAGTGATTTATGTTGCCCAATAGGAAACTTTCCACAGTCTAATGACATACAACATATTACAGGAACTTGGGGATCTTTCCCTGCCCCTGAGGTCCAATATGTTTCCGTCTGTTTTGTTTGTGTCTACTGCATTCAGTGATGCCCCCTGGACTATCCTAAATAACAAGTCATCATTAATTGAAGAGTCCATTAGGGCAGACCAGCAGGATAATAAAGTTATGAGATAAGCAAATATGAACACATCAGAAAAGATAAGTTTTATTACACTGAAATAATCTCCTTTAAACAAAGCTATTGAATTTTACCCTTTGGATATCTAAAGTCTAATTCTGATCTACAGTGAAAGATGGTATTTTGTTTTGATGGTTGATTACTCTCCACAGAAAGTACTTATTACCACCAAATAGACCAATTTTGTTATTCTTAGAGAAAAATGGTTTTTATTTTTAAAAAGTTGTGATGATTTTTAAATGTTTATAGTGAAAAACGACAATTGCTTGCATAGGTCTTCTGGAGATCGGTGGCCATAAACATGCCAATAAACTTTTATAGCTCTTTTAAAATGAACGCTTAAAAAGATCTTCAGAAATGCATTAGAAACCAGCTGTAAAGAAGAATGGGTCACTTTTCTATCAGGGTTTTTAAGGCTTTAAAGTTTATTGTTATTGATTAAACACATTCAAAAAGTTAAACCCATTTTGTTCTCCGTGAAAAAATAAGATAAACAGAAATTGTTATTAACATTTACTTGGTCCAAAATTCTCATTCATTTATATGTATGTAAATGAGAGTTTCAGATAAACATATACATGTTGTATCATAATTTACATAGAAGAGAGGAGTAATGTGGCTTTACAAAACATCTGGAGGCAAGACGTCTTTGTATGTGGGACAACCACATGAGCAGTTGTCTGCTACCTGACCTTGGAGGAGTAGCTTGCTATCTCTAGGGCTCTCTTTTTGTATCCTTCTTTTGATGATTCTGTCTAAACTATAAAATCTGCAATAAATACTGTCTCTAATATAACAGTTCAGCCTTGCCTTTTGACTCCTGTTTAAAGCAAAAGCACATCCTATTGCATTCAATGAAGAGTGCAACACTTGGCAGAATATATTGGGTGTGCGCGTCTACCAGATCAGCCTATTGATCCTAAAGGGTAATAGCTCTGAAAAAGAGTTGCGGGTAATACTAATTAACCACTTAAACATAGTTATCACTGCAAAGCTATAGCTAAGAATGCTAAGAAGTGGTCTTTGGATATACAAATATCTTGGGAATACCAAGTAGTGATAGAGCATGTAGCTTATAGATATTTCTTAAGGGAGAAAAAGGTCAGATGATGATTTTTACTTCTTTCTAGCACTTCAATTTTACATATATTTGTTATAACAGAATGGAATAAAACTTATTTTTTTAATGATGCTTAGGGAAATAAAAGGTTTATAATTTCAACACTGTTCTTGAATTTTCCTTAGTAGGATAGCAAGTGAGGTAACAATCATACTACCACTGTATGAAAAGAAAATATCCAAATTTAATTCTTCTAGGCAGACCTAGTATGTCCCACTTTTTTATAATGAAACAATTCAGTGACATTACAAAAATATATCTGATTATATGATAACAAAAATAATCCCGACCAAACTATTTTGCATTCCTGAAGATTTTTGAAACAGATCTATGAAGACTAAGTTTCAATATTTGCATTTTTTGTGTGTTTTTGTATGTATATATTTTTCCACATGTATATATAGTGTATATATTTTTTTATTCAATCAATATATTTTACTAATTTAATACATGTACTATTACATTTATATTTTATATAAATGTTAATATTTTATTCAAAATTATATAAAATCCATATATTTTTCTAAATAACAATAGAAATCTAAACCCACACAAAAATCTCAAATAATTCACACTAAATTTTCACCAGTCTTCAGTTTCAGCACATTTTTCAATGTGTTCATTTCCTTTAGAGCTCCTGTTGCTATTAAAAAACAGTGTTCATTGATTCATTTATTTTTGAGGAAGCTATTCATTCAGCTTTCATGATACTTAAGACCTCACATTGCAATTCGTCTTTGGATGTATTAAAGTACATTATCAATTTAAAAAAATGGAATCTTTGTTATTCACTAAAAATGCACTTTGCCAGTTCTTCAGTTTTTACACATCTTGATTACATGGCAAAGTTAATACAGTATTTACTTATTCTACCACCAATCCTTGTCTAGATGACATCAAAGCTTTACAATCCTGCCTAGATGATACAGGATATAATTTTTTCAACATAAGTATTATTCTTTTAAATTTTCCATTGATTCCACAGTGTATAGACAAAAAAAAAAGATAATTTTTGTGCTTGTTTTAGCATATATAAATACATATATATAAAAATACATATATATAAAATATAAATTTATATATGTATATATACACAATTTTTTGTAGCACTGGTCACTTTTTAAAATCCTTGACATAGATCTGTTAGGTAATTGCATTCTGGTCAGATCTCTGCTAATCCCAGCTAAGCAAATGACATATTTGAATTAACTCAGAACAGTTCCTAAAAAAAGGCTGGATATTTGACTAAAATGCTATGTCTCACTGAATCGTCACTTCTGAAAGTATTTCTGGATTCAGACTAATCTAGCTGACCACTTTACAAAATGCAGGATGCTTCTCTCTCAAATTGAAGGATACTATCATATCTTTATCAGTTATTTTGCCCCTTGGTTATGGGGAAATTTTCTATAGTAGTACTCAAACTCAATTTGTGAATTGCCTTCAAATGCCAATTAAATGACCCTCATAAAACAAGTTACTTATCATAATAACAAATTATTACTATTTTAAGAACTTCATATGCTTGCCTTCAATGACTTCTGTAATGTGTATTTCTCATTCTATTTAGCTTGTCTTAAGAAAATAAAGGAAAAATTACCAACTTAATTCTATAAATATTAAATTACAAATGCCATTAGGTGAAGTCCATAATAACAGCAAAGGGAAAGAAAGAAGAAGATGAAATATAGATACAAGATTACATTTAAAGAATAAGAGCATTAACCATTTTGAAATAGCTGATCTTTAAGAATAGCAAGTTTACCTTTAGTACTCGTATTCAATATATGGACTCTTTGTAAAAAAGAGATGAAAGGGGTTAATTGCAATGATTGTAACACCTTAGTTCTGAAGCCTGTGAACTTTTGTTAGGTGCTTATTGAAACAATAGTCCAAGGTAGCTGCTACTGTTTCAGTGTTTAAAAAAAAACCAAAACCAAATCATAAATGGATTCAGGTGCTAAACCAGAATGCTTGTAAGACTTGATGTTGTATAGTAGTTATTTAGATTTTAGGCAAATACAGAAGTCACCATACAGTTTTTACAAGCAGATGGAGATATAATAATAACTTAGTCTACAAGATGTGAAGAGACAGCTTGCTGGAATATATCCACTGCTGAACTGCCATCAAACACTCTTGAAGTGCAGAAATAGGATTTGTCAAGGAATTATCAGCCTGAAGTGCAATAAATCTGTATGTTGTCTGCATAACAATGATATTTAAAGCCATTTTAGGTATTAATGTCAATCAGTGTAACTGTAGATAGAAAGAAAGAATCTTAGAAGTAAAATTTTAAGGTGGGTGTTAGGAGGAATTCACACAAATCCTGTTAGTCACAATAAGCAGGATTTGTGTGCTTATCTCCTGTGCTTTATATACCAGGCTAATTTGTTTTGTAGTACATAGAGATTTGCAGAGTGGAGACATACCAACAGTTTCAGACCTACTGCATCGGCACAGATGATATTTACAGAAACTAGTTACAATCTGGGCCTAGAGCATCTATGCAATACAGTTAATCTATATAGGCGGGGTGTATCCTACACATCTGAAGTATTTGCAGTGGCTTTGCATACATATGTAAGGACTTCAACACATCTGTACAGTCATTTTATTTAGACCATGCACATTGGTCACTCATTCTGAAATTTAATGCATCTACTGGAGAAGAAAAATAAATATTCAACCTGATGAAACAGAATTACCTTCCTGGTAATATCTGGAATGTGCTGGAATGTCAACAGCACATTCTTGAGAACTTTGTGATCCTGTTGATTATTCAATTACTGCAGATAAAATAAAACATTTTTGGTAACGAGGACATGATTTCTTGGGAAACTTCAAGCAACCTCCAATTTTATTCAAGGAATAAATTCGTAAAAGTCCTGTACAGATTACTTCATATTTTCTACAAGAGTAACTCACTGGTTAGGATTTCTAACATTTGCACCTAAAAACAGGCTACATTTAAAGGAAAAAAAATAGAGGAGGTTTTGGGTAATATTTCTGACTGATGCTTTCAATAACATACTACTCTAGTTAATGGGTCTCATCTCTAACATATTGTTACATCACTTTTTTTTTTTTCAATGAGAATAAATGGATATTCCAGAACCTATAATATAATTAATTTGCACTTGAGAATTGGACCGACTCATATGATGATATATCATATGTGCCTTATGTTCTTTCTCATCTAAGTCAAATCAGATTTTCAGGTTTCAGAAGAATGTCCTTTAGTTTCTTGCAATTTCTGACAGTCAAGATTAAATGTAAACTATTAAAATGATGTTATTTTAGTACTTAATAGAAGCAGGTTTTTTTGGTTTTTGCAGGGTTTGGGTTTTTTTTTCAGTAAAACACTATTGTCTTAAGGAACACATTCTTTATTTCAAATGAGGAAAACCATTAAAACCAGTAGAACTATTCAGACTAGTGGAAAAGAAGAATTTTTTGTTCCCTACACAAGAAGCTTCCAATATTCATCATGTTCATCAAATGTAAAATACATATCTCAGCTAACTGCAACATCACTCAGAAATATATCTAAATTCATGATGACGTGTGGTGGTTTGACCTTGGCTAGCCGCCAGGTGCCCACCAAGCCACTCTATCACTCCACCTCCTCAACAGGGCAGGGGAGAGAAAATATAATGAAAGGCTCATGGGTTGAGATAAGGACAGGGAGATCATTCAGCAATCACCGTCATGGGCAAAACAGACTCCACTTGGTGAAATTAATTTAATTTATTGCCAATTAAACAGAGTAGGATAATGAGAAATAAGAACAAATCAAAAAACCACCTTCTGCCCACCCCTCCCTTCTTCCAGGACTCAGTTTTACTCCCAACTTTTCTATCTCCTCCCCCTGAGCGGCACAGTGGGATGGGGAATGGGGGTTGCAGTCAGTTCATAACACTTCAGCTCTGCCGCTCCTTCCTCCTCACACTCTTCCCCTCCTCCAGTGTGGGGTCCCTTCCACGGGATACAGTCCTTCATGATGTTTTCCAAGGTGAGCCCTTCCCATGGGCTTCAGTTCTTGAAGAACTGCTCCAGCATGGGTCCTTTCCACAGTGTGCAGTCCTTCAGGAACAGACACCTCCAGCGTGGGTCTCCCACAAGGCCACAAGTCCTGCCAGAGATTCTGCTCCAGCATGGGTGCTCCACGGGCTGCAGGTGGATATCTGCTCCACCGTGGACCTCCATGGGCTGCAGGGGGAAAACCTGCCTCACCATGGTCTTCTCCATGGGCTGCAGGGGAAACTCTGCTCCGGCGCCTGGAGCATCTCCTCCCCCTCCTTCTTCACTGACCTTGGTGTCTGCAGCGCTGTTTCTCTGACATTTTTCTCACTCCTCTCTCTCACAGTTGCTATTGCGCAGCGTTTTTTACCACTTCTTAAATAAGTGCACTATTTTCTTAAATAAGAGGCACTATCAACATCACCAATGGGCTCAGCTTTGGCCAGCAGCAGGTCCACCTTGGAGCTGGCTGGAACTGGCTGTGTCTAACGTGAGGGCAGCTTCTGGTGTCTTCTCACAGTAGCACCCTTGCACTGCCCCCCCCCCCCCCCCCGCACCTTGCCAGGTAAACCCAATACACGCTGTTAATGTATTTCTTTGCTCCAGAAAGTTGAACACATAAATAGGGAAATAGGATAAAAGAGGTGGGTTAGAAAATGATTGTTCCACATTTAATGATAGGCATGAGGGGGAAAGAGAGATCCTCTCTTAGCAGTTAAGAGTGTCAAAAAGAGAACAGGAGTTGCTGATCTTCCCATAACAGCAAATGTTTTTTTCTCTTATAAGGCTACTACATGGAATATTGTCCTTTCACCAGAGTGAAATGGTTTTATGGATTAAGTTGAGAAGTGGACAGAACTTCAATAACAAATCATTTCCAAACAGTAATTTCTCTTTTTCATTATCAGTAGCATACACTTGATTGACAGCATCCATCTCAACACATGTTCTCCAAGTTTTCGCACTGTTCTCAGTACAATTCATTCACACAACCTCTAAAGAATGAGACAATGTGAGGACAGGAGTCTTATTTGGTTTCTTATTTTATTGAGCAGTTTTTCTGCCATAACGTAAGCTTTGCATCAGGATCATTCACAGTCTTGCCTGTCAAACATCTCCAGGTGTAAATAATACACCTCTTGCTTCCTTCAGCACTAGCTGTTAATTCACTTCACTGCTACCTTCTAAGCCTAGCAAATATGTTCTTTTTTTTTTGTTTAGAGAGTGCTTGCTAGTACTAATTTAGAGCTATTAAAATTTAGCTATTATGAGGATTATTTAGTATTGTTAGTTAAGTTGACTGATAATTGACCTGCGCTGATCTCATATTGTTTTCAATGTCATGCACAAATATACACGTTTGTTCAGGGTGGGGTGTAAACAAATCATAAAGGAGAATTAAATCTCTACTCAGAGACACATCTGTGAGAAATCACTTATGGTCTCTAAAGCTGCATTGCTTGTTCCTGGCAGAATTCAAGCCTGGCAAAGTTCAGTAATAATCTATGTTTCTTGCTCTTTTATTTTTCTATGTTTAAGAATAATGTCTTTTTACGTGTGTCACAACCTAAAGGGTTACCCAGCCTGCTAGTGATAGAGATCACCACTGTGGGTTCATAGGATTCCATAAGGCACAAGGACACAGAAGCTTTATCCTCTAAATTTCCCTACTTAACTAAAGATTATCACAAATACAAAAACAAAACAAAACAAAACAATCACCACTGGCAAGTATACCTATGATTAATAAAGCAAATATATATATATATATTCAGCTATTACAAATTATTATCAGCAATCCATAGTATGTATCCATAGCAATCAATAGTATGGCAGCAATCATTAACAGTCAATAACAGCAGCAATCAATAGCGTTGCAGCAATTAATAATAGCAGAACTAAATAAAAACAGTAACAAGTATATATATTACAGGTTACTACAAACTTTTCACTAGTAAAGCAACTTATCAATAATATAACAGCAGATATACTTATGACAGATTACTTATTTGAATATATACAATACCAAGTGCATCAAACAAATTTCAGAAGGGGGCCAAACCATCCCAGAGGGGACCCAACTGTCCCAGAAGTGGGAGGACTAACTGAACCAAGCCCAGAGGTAGTCCCAGAGAGGAAACAATCCACATCACAGAGTCTGGAGTCAGCCAGGTGTCCCCAGCAAGGGCTCAAGATCTCATAGAAACTTCACACAGATCTTTTTAGGAAAGGGAAAAGTATGTGCAGGAGAGGAAGTTCTCACAGAGAGAAGCTCCACTTTGGATAAAAATTAAGTCATTTTTACATTGTAAAGACATAAGAGGGCATAGGACACTACCAATTCAAGCAGCCAATAGATGCTGTTAATTTCTATTTTTTCACCTGGAACCCAATAGACGATGATGTTTTCTGCTCTACCAGAGCAATTTTTTATTTTTCCAGACTGTTTTCCTGTTCTTGCAATTAATATAGCCAGTGGCAGTTACCGACTCCTACTTTCTCATGATGTTTTCCCCTTTTTCCAGACCATTTTTCACCTTTTCAGACTATATGTCGTTGTTACAATTCTCTGATTTTTGGCTTATTGATGATATCTCAGGATGTCTCTGCTTTCTATGTACCTAATTGTACTTCAAAGATGCCAGCTGCACTTCTAAAGGATGCTTCTGATCCATAGGCCTAGTTCCCAGGCTAACAGTTCCCAGGCTGGCATGCATTTTCTCTGTCAGTACATCAGCAAACATATTCTCAGCATTTTTCCCTTATAACCAGGTCTCCTTTATGGCTGCTCACATCAACATGAAATAAAGTTTAAAAAAAAGGGAAAAAAAGAAAAGAAACATGCAATGATTTATGTACCCTTTCTTGTGCTGAACCAAGAACTTCATAGAAAGTGTTTTGTTCTTACATTATCTGTTACCTATGGAAGAAAATGGTGCTAATAGAACCTTCACTCTGCCCTTGTCTTTAAGGTATGATGTACTCTTTTCCCAGATGGTCAGAGACCATTCCTCATTTCAGGTAATATTTCAGCCTAGGCAACATTTTTTCCAGAACAGCCAACAGAGTTTTCCTGTTTACAATCAGTTTATATACTAATTTTGAATAATTAGATGATGGTAAATGTTGCCTTACATTACTCATCTCTGAAAGGTATCATGAAGAAATGGAAAATATCCCCAAAGCTAGTCCAATATGGACTATGGCCAATATGTCCAACCTAGTGAAAGAATTGAGAACTGCCTTAAGACAATGATCTATTTCAATAATTTACAGGGTTTTTTTTAATTAGAGTCTCAAAAGGGAGAAAAAAAAGAGATGTGACTGTCATCAGTAGACAGCCTGAAAATACAATGATGCTTTTCAGTCATTATACTACATAAAAGATGGGTATTTATTAACAATTTTTCACAGATGTCTTTGGTGTTCACACAGAGTCTGTAATACTCTTTAAGAAAATAAGAAATCTGGAATCCATTCAAGCTCATTCTAAGAATAAATGTTGGCAAGCACCCCTCAGAAATTTGTTTGTGGAGTGCCTCAGAAACACTTCTTTTATTAGATATTGGTGGATCTCAAGCCAGAATGAAAGAGAATTCTTCTAAAAAGACAATTTTAGAAGGTAATGTTGAAGAATTGTATTTTTTTTTCTTGTCATTAGACATGAAATGTTACACCAGAAGAATGTATCAGCTTAACGAACGTTAGAAGAGATTTTTGGAAAAAAAGTCATCATATAGTTTCCCTGTTTGTTTATTCATTGACAACTATTACTGGCCACTGTCAGACAAAAGATAATATGTTAGAGAGACCTTTTTTAAGATACAGTATGATCATTTCAGTTCAACAGAAAGCTGCTTTAAATCCAGTAGTATTTGACTTTTCAATTAATGACATATATTATTACTTTAAATTTGAAGATTATCTTAAGTAGGGTAGGGCTAAAAGCACATCATGGCATAAAGTTAGCATTTCAAACTATATTTAATATTCTGAAAAAAAATTGAAGTAATTCCATAAAGACAAGGTCTTTCACATACATAAGCAGAATCCATTGAAAAAATACATGATAGGAATGACTAGCTAAATAGGTTTACAAAGCTGCAGAATATGGTGCATGACAATTTGAAGAGGGGTTGACCATGCTCAAAGCAGTTTATCTTTGCAATTGAAAAAAACATAAATATTGTAGTAAGCTGTAGAAGTAAAGACACGTGGAGTAGTTATTAATCTATGAGTAGTAATACTCCCTCACCTGAAATACTTTGCCTACTTTGAGCATATCTCTTCAAGAAAGAAGTGCACTGGAGAATATCAAGACAAGAGCAATGAAAATGACTAAGGATCAATCTGGAAAACATAGTCATCATGAAACACTGGAAGATGTGGGTTTGTTGAGTTTAAAGATGACTGATACAATTGTCTTCAAATACATAAATAATAAGCATAAAAGGAAGGAATCAGAAGTTCTTCAAGGAAGACAGAGAAAATGAGGATGATATATAATAAATACATTTGTTCATGTAAAACATAGACCACTTTGAAAGTATAAGCAACAACAGAACTATGTATATGGGAGTATATGCCATCATTAAATATTTTGTTCTTGAGCTCTTTACCTTCTGAGGTTTCTGTACTCTGGGCACAGTATTTCACAGGTATGTCCTTGACTTCCCAAGTGATAAAAGTGACAAAATGGCTAGGTCAACGTTCCAACCTTTCTTGAACAGTTTAGGGACAATCAGAAGCAATATGGTGTGAAAAGATGAAGCATTATGTTTTCTGTTTCTTAATCTACTTAGTCTCATGAGAGAATTCTTAAAACATTCAGACTAAACCACCCCAGCTTCATAATATCAATCAAAATAATAAACGTGTTTTCAGAATTCAGCATAGAAGAAACCAATTCTCTTTCAGAGACTGCCGTAAAGAGTTAAGTCTTACACAGTACTAACCCCACTGGATTCAGACTGGTTTTGGTTATTAAGAGGTTGCAAGTCTTAGACCAATTATTCTGTAGTAGGTATTCTTAAATTATGTTTTAACATTTAATTCCTGAAGAGGTAGGGAAAAATTTCCTTGCACATTTCTAGATCATATTCACTTGAGATCAAATAGTGTAGAGCATTGTTATGTACTTAACATGTCTCTTAACACACCTTTGTGAAGACATGACTAGTGAGAGAAAATTTTGTGGTAAGTTCCTTAGACCTGCTCAACTTGAAAAGTAAATATATGCCTGTGAGAAAATATACACTTCCATCCACTTACTGTTCTACCAGTCATAACAAAATGACTACGAATTCAGAACAGGATTTTGAAAGAAAAAAGATCCCTAATCTCTTTAACATTTCTGTGGATTTGTACTTTAGCATTGAGTAAAAGTTAAATATATGCTTAAGTAACATGTTAGCTTAAGGACTAAAAGAGGAACCCTGAGGAATTTTAGTGATGCCTCTTAGTTCATGCTATTCCTGACTCTATCATTTTCACTGTATTTTCACTGTAAACTGCATTTTCACTACAAGCTACTTCACTATTTTCACTGTAAGCAAAACAAGAACTTTAAGCAGGAAAAGATTCTATAAAAGCAAAAAGAAAAACATTGAAGTGAAAATGGTTGGCGGCTGCAAATTAAACTCAATTTTTAAAACCAAACATGCAAAACTAGCTGTCCTGGTTTCATCTGGGATAAAGTTAATTGTCTTCCTAGTAGCTGGTATAGTGCTATGTTTTGGATTCAGTATGGGAAGAATGTTGATAACACACTGATGTTTTCAGTTGTTGCTAAGTAGTGTTTAGTCTGAAGTCAAGGATTTTTCAGCTTCTCATGCCCAGCCAGCAAGAAGGCTGGAGGGGCACAAGAAGTTGGGAGGGGACACAGCCAGGGCAGCTGACCCAAACTGGCCAAAGGGGTATTCCACACCGTGTGACGTCATGCCCAGTATATATACTGGGCGGAGTGGGACTGGGGGGGTATTGCTGCTAGGGAACTGACATGGCATCAGTGGGCAGGTGGTAAGCAACTGCATTGTGCATCACTTGTTTTGTATATTCCAATCCTTTTATTATTATTATTGTCATTTTATTGTTGTTATTATTATCATTATTAGTTTCTTCCTTTCTGTTCTACTAAACTGTTCTGATCTCAACCCACGAGTTTTACTTTTTTTTTCCCCCCCGATTCTCTCCTCCATCCCACTGGTGGGGGGGCAGTGAGTGAGTGAGCAGCTGCGTGGTGCTTAGTTGCTGGCTGGGGTTAAAGCACAAGGCTAGCTCAGAGGAAGTGCATATCCGTGCAAGGTTTGAAAAGTTTATTACTTAGCCGAAGTATTTTAACTACATATTCCAGCCTTCAAGAACATTAAAACACCAGATATACTGCCCATAAAAAGGTATATGCTTTTCAATGTACTGACAAAAAGGTGGCTGTGCAAAAGAGTATAATGTACCTTAACTCTATATTCAGCATTTAGGATGTGTTAAGTCAAAAAGCCAATACAGCATTATTGACAAACATTCTATGATCTAAATTTAGTGGCTAACTGATTTTTAAATTAACTAGATGAACTGTATAAAGCACGTGATCTCATACCTCATGAGATGTGTTTAATTCCTTTTAGATATGAAAATTAGATATGAAAAGGTCATAGAAATGCTTAAACATAGTATAATCACGTTATTAAGTCAGATAATTCAGATCATCGAGTGATTAAAATTCATGCTAGTGACACCTGATTAAAATAAATATTTTTTGATCTCTACATAATTGCCTGTTATGGTGAAACAACTAGCTCAGTGAATGAGGGGAGAGCTGCAGATATGATCTGCCTTGATTTTTAGCAAAGCATTTAATCTGGTCACTCACACAGTTTCCTTGCTAATGAGCTGGTAAGATAGGGACTGGACAAATGAATAGCAAAATTGATGGAAAACTGACTAAACTTCTGAGCTCAAAGTGTGGTGATAGTTAGTGGCTCAAAATCAGACAAGTGGAGTTCCTTGGGGTCAGTACTGTCTCCAATATGGTTAAATATCTTTATGATCAATCTGGATGTATGATTGACACACTCAACAAGTCTGTAGGTGACATCAAATTGGGAAGCGTAGGTAAAGGCTGGGGAGAGGAGTCACCACTCAGAGTGATCTAAGCAGGCTGGAAGATAGACTAGCAAGAATTGCATAAGGTTTAACAAAAATAGATGTGAAGTCCTACATCCAAGACAGAATAATTATAAACTCCGTAACTATAGGCTACGGACTGATGGCTGAGAAGCAGCTCTGATAAAAAGGCCCTGGGATTCCTGGGGGACAGTAAGCTCAACATGAGCCAGCAGTGTGCCCTGGCAGCAAGGAAGGGCAACAGCTTCAGAAAGTGTGTACCAGCAAACTGTGGGATATGATTATTCAACACTACTTGGCACGTGGTACGCTACACCTGGAGAAGTAAACTGTTCTGATCCTCCTAGTTTAAGAGACATTGATAAATACATAGGGTCTAGAAGAGGACTACCAAGATGATGAGATGGCTTGGGAACTTGACTTATGATGAAAAAAGTTGAAGGAACTGCATCTGTTCAGCCTTGAGAACAAAAGATTCAGGACTGGTGGGGGTGGGGGCAACCAGTCACAATCTTTCATAAAGTAAAAGGTAGTTACAGAGAAGATGGATGAGTATCTTCACAAGGATACACAGTGACAGGACAAGAAGCAACTGGCACAAGTTGCCTTAGGGGAAATTCTGTATAATTTGTAATAAATGCTTCACTGTGAGAACAATTAATCATTGGCATAAGTTGCTTGGAGAAGCAATGGAACCTCTCTCACCAGAAACACTCAAGACTCAGCCTGACAAGGTGCTGGAACAGGGCCCTGGAAAACCTAACCTGAGGCCTTGCATTCAACAGAAGGTTGGACCGGATAAGCTCTGGAAGTCTATTCCAGTCTAGATTTTTCTATGGTTCTATGATTCTACAGTGAATTATATCCACAAATACCTGTTTTCAGGTCGTGTTGGTTTAAAGATTCTCAGAGAAGCACTTTTTCTTTTTTTTTTTGTTTTGTTTTGGTTTTCCCCTTATAAAAGCAAAGGTACTTTGTCAAATCCCTTGGAGGATATTGATAGACTTATTTAATAGATTTATCTTAGCTTAAAATGCACTAAATACATTCAATACTTGAAATATTATGAGGTAGAATATATAAATTTCCATTAATATATCCCTCAGTGTCTTATGAAAAGGCCAATTTTATTAAAAAAAAGCAAAACCCAACCAATCTGTTCTATTTGTCACATAAGATTTATGACATTACATTAAGTTCTACCTGATAAGTCGTTTCCAATGGTTTCTACCCTTCTCTATACACAAACATGATTATTTGTCTGATACATACAACCACACTGATCTAGAAGTTAACACAAATTCTTTTGGCCCTTAGCGCTAAGTGGAATTTAAAATTGTCTACTATGAATCACAAGGTTCAATAACTTAGCCAAAACTTATCTTATTATCAAAGTTCTAAGATACAAAACAATAGCTTCCGCTTTGCAAGGACTGTGTCTAAGTTATTGCAAATGCAATCTAATAACAATACTGTAAGAAGCAGTGATCTATCTCATATAGCCTGGAAAATAGCTTTTGAATGTAATTTCATAACAGAGTCACAGATTTAATTTTGTAGGAAACTCTGGAGATCATCTAGTTTAAACTCTTACTTAAAGCAGGACCTGGTTGCCTAGGTCAGGTTGCTCAGGTCCAGTCAATATTTAAGTATCTCCAAGGATGGGATTCCACACCTTTGCTTGGCAATCTGTTCCAGTGTTTGACCACCCTCATTGTGATTTTTTTTTCTTTATCTATAGTTGGAATTTCCCTTTTTGCAGCTTGTGTTTTTGCATCTTTTCCTGTCATTGCACCTCCAAGAAAAGTCTGGTTAAGTGAAGACAGCAAAAATATTTTTTTATTACATCCATCAAAACATCCAGCAGTCAGTACATGTGAATCAATGACTTTAAAAAATGTGTATGTTTAATACCTGATTAAGATTTCTGTATTGGGTGCCCCTGTCCAGGTGTTCACAGTAAGGGGGATGCAGGGGTGGTCTCTCTGAGAGGAGGCCAGGGGCTGCCCCATGCCAGACACAGTCAGTTCCAGCTGGCTCCAAAGATACCCACCACAGGACACAGATAAGCCTGTCAGCCAAGTTGGTGGCCCCTCTGTGATAATGTATTTATAAAGGGTAAAAAACACTGCACAGCAGCTGTGAGAGAATGAGAAAAGTGTCAGAGAAACAGCCTTGCAGACACCAAGGTCAGTGAAGAAGGAGGGGGAGGAGGTGCTCCAGGCACCGGAGCAGAGATTCCCCTGCAGCCCATGGGGAAGACCATGGTGAGGCAGGCTGTCCCCCTGCAGCCCAGGGAGGTCCACGGTGGAGCAGATATCCACGTGCAGCCCATGGAAGACCCCACATTGCAGCAGGTGGAAAAGCCCTGAAAGAAGCTGCACCTCGTGGAGTGCCCACGCTGGAGCAGTTTCCTAGCAGGATCTGCAGCCTATGGGGGAACCGTGCTGGAGCTGTCCATTACTGAAGGACTGTACCTCATGCAGAGGACACATGCTGGAGCAGTTTGTGAAGGACTGTATCCCATGTGAGGGACTCCATGCTGGAACAGGTCAACACTGTGAGGAGGAAAGAGCACAGAGATGAAGTGTTATGAACTGACTACGAAGCCCATCTTCCATCCACCTTGCACCACTCTGGGAGTGGGAAGAAGAATCAGGAATGAAGGAGTGAAGTTGAGCCTCAGAATCTAAGGGTTGGGATAGGTGTATTTTTAATTTTGTCTTTGTTCCTTACCATCCTGCTTTATTTTTAACTGGCAAGAAATGAAAGTAATCTTCCCCAAGTTTAGTCTGTGACAGTAACTGGTAAGTGATCTTTATCTCAACCCAAGAGTTTTCCATCTTATTTTCTCCCCCTGTGCTGTTGAAGAGGGGGAATGAGAGAGTGGCTGTGTGGCGGTCTAGCAACCAGCCAATGTTAACTCACCACAATTTCTTAGCTAGCTTTCTTCTTTATAAAACCAAATAATAAATTACTGAAGTGTGGGGTTTTTTTTTTTAATTTTACTGTTCATTGCATGTGCATTACTATAAATTATTCCACCACCACCTTAAGGTCAAAACACTTATATTAAGTAGAATAGTCATATTAACAATACCTGTAAATTAATTTGGGGGTTGTGGGGTTCTTTTTTTCTAGCATGCTATGCAATCATACAAGGGTACACTTAAGAAACTTTTTTGTGTTGATAACCACCATTGGTTTGCAACTGAGAAAAAGTTCAATTTATCAACAGCCTTCATAAATAAATAAACTATTTTTAAGCTTGTTGTGGCCTTGGAAAGTATCAACACCAGCTTCTTCTGTCTTTTCATAACCTCACAGCTAATAGAAGTCCAGCTGGGGATGCACTTTAATTTGGTATGTCATCTCCAAAACACACCGAGTCACATAATTTTGTTGTAAGACACAGGTTCCTTAAAAAGGTTACCTGCAGGAACTGTTTTAAGTGTACTTAATATTTAAGAAAAGGGTGGTGGGCCAAAACTGTCAGTTTTGCTTGTTTTCCATTTTAGCATCAGATTAGCTTAAGGTTGAAAAATTAGATTTATTTTTTTTTTGCAAATTGGAGATTTGAGTTATTGATTATAAAGTAGGGAACAAACTAGGGAAGGTATAAAATGGTAAACAAACCGGAAACTGACAATCTGCCTAGCAATTGCCTTACGTTTGTGAAGTTACCTTGGAAAGATGCTTTTCAATTCATACTTCCATTTCTTCAACATTGACACTGTCTTATTTTTATTCATTTATATCCTTGTTTGCCAGTTTTTTTCTTTCCAGTAGGAATTAAGTTTCAGTGATTTACATATCTTATCCAAAATATATCTACTCTGATTCACTTTGTTGTTTCGACCTCCCCTCTCTGTCTTTTCTTTATCTCTTGTGTTGATCTTTTTCCCAAACCTTTTTAATGTAAATGAAACATTCAGTACTTGGCCTTAGGGCTGATTCATTGTAAATTAAGCATTCTGTTTTATCAGGGGATGAGGGAGGAATGATATACTATTTTCAAGACCGTTACAGTATTTTAAAAATCCTGTATCATAGGAAGTATTTACTTTACATAGATATTCTGCAATTCAGAGTCTCCATAACACATTCACTTTTCCACTGAGATTTTATACAATCTATTAATAACATGCATGACAAATACTAGTTTCAGAAGACTCTTTCTAAACGCTCTCTCCTGTTTCTCCTTCCTTTTTGGTCCTTTTCCTGTGTACAAGTTTTACCACCCCCCCAAAAAACCCCAACTAACTAACAAACAAAAAGTCATCAAAATTAAATATTCCCTGATGTCTTTCTGAACCAGAATTTCCCCCTTTACATTATTCCCCCACTCATATAATTGAGTTATAGGAAGGGCATTGTTATAGTAGCTTAAACGGAATCCATTGTATAGTCACTTCCTAGCTTAAATGAAATCCATTGTATAGCATTAAAAGTAAGACTTGCTAAAGCCTTAGGCCACAAGCAGTGAATTTATGCTGAACTTATACTTAGTTACATGAAGGGAGGCCCCAAGAAGGTGCATCCTGTGAAAAATAAGGTAGCCACATCTGTCAGCAGAAGCTGCATCCTTGAGATAAGAAACAGAACGTCCTGCCTGGAGGCAGAGAAAGGATCCAATGAGGAACTAGAAGACCCCAGACCCAAATATTACTATTGGATTCAACCACTGTGTGAGGGGAGTGCAACTTGGATTGTAAGGGTATAATTGCCCAGAGATTTCTTTGTTCAGGGTCCCTCTCTGGAGGCACTCAGCTTGAGCTGTCCTATACCACTGTACCACCAAAATAAATTCATCTGATGTATGTCATGTTGGAGACTCTGCTTTAGGAAACCTAGGGTTGAGCCTCAGGGAAGAGGAAGCACCAGAGGGTGAGCATGTGTGTGGCTCCTTGAATGGTGTGTGAATGCTTTGGCAGTGGCTCTCCCTTAGAAGGCATGATCTTAAAACACTGAAACACAACTCTAAGTAATAGAGGCAAACATAGGTAAGATAGTCGTAAGTATTCGACCAATTTCCCTTTTTAACTCATTTACTTTTCACAGACTTTACTTCTTGACTTGACTATCACCAACCCCACTCAACCTTAAGACCAATGACTGGGAAGTGCTTTGTTGCAGGTATGCTGCTAGTTCTGAGAAAGAGGTACTTGCATGGTTTTTACTGGAAACATCTGTACCTAATTTAGTTATTTAGCTTTATTTGACACTGATCGTGTAATATTGCCTATAAGTAAAACCAACAATACTATTTCATCCTCCCCACAAAACTTTTTGGAAAGGTCTTCCTACCTCTATCTTTTCAGAGAGACAGTATATTATGTTTTACCACAAAACATAAGATGAGAAAAGCTTTCAAAAGAAAATATTACTTCTCTGTATTTTTACTACATCATGTAGTAAATTCTCCTCCCTGAAGTCACTATCTGTACAATAACAAGACTTGAGTCAGTTGGCTAAACACAAGCACTGGAGAAACAGACACACCCTAGGATACCCAAGGGCACCTGATCAGGGCTGGCAAAAATGGGGTTTACACGAAACCCACACTTTTCTGGATGGCAGAAAAGGACAAACCAGATAGGCTATCCTTGGGCAAGCCCATATGGCAGTAGACATCTACGTTTAGGCAAGTCAGTCTGCTCCTTATTGTCACCTCTCACTGAAGTAGAAAGTTAAACGTGGAATTTATCCTATGCATCTTACGGAATTCTTACCCC
Source organism: Harpia harpyja (assembly GCF_026419915.1). Taxonomy (NCBI): domain Eukaryota; kingdom Metazoa; phylum Chordata; class Aves; order Accipitriformes; family Accipitridae; genus Harpia; species Harpia harpyja. The sequence continues at coordinate 51,083,541 of NC_068945.1, forward strand.
TTCACAGCAAAAAAAGAATGAAGAACTAAGCATGTAGTCAGAATAATTTTTATGTCTATGTAAAATTAAAAACAATTAAAACTTTCTTCTTTTTTTAAGACAAGCTCAAAAAAAACCTATAATCACAATGCAATTTAATTCTTCTCCAAGACTTCATTCATCTATTTCCCACCTACATCAAAAGTCAATAGTGTGAAATCAGTGAAAAATTTTAGATTTGGTATGAAGAGACAATAAAGAAGTGTGACTTAGAGGTTCAAATACATTTTTAAAGAAAACTTAATTTGTGTCATACTTTCCTTTGACTCTAAGCCTTGAATTTTAAGATCTTGCCTTCTTAAATTCCAGTTACTTTCACAGAACTACATATGTCTTTATCTATTTTCCAGCAGTTTTCAAGAGGCTTTTTTGGGTTCTTTTTGGGGCACAATCTAAAGTTCACTGAAACAAAAGTGTGCCTTAAGTTTTTTTGAGATAGCAAATACTGCAGAAAAAAAAAATCCAGTTCAGTTTATGTTTGCTTTAGTGTCTTGCACACATTTTTTTCTGTAATTCAAAATCAGTCAGATGCACAGTAAAAATTTATCCTTTCCATGTATCTATATTGGTATTTCACCTGAGATACACTTAGTCCAAGATGGAGACTGACTTCATGTACATTCTTCTTTGTTCCTTGCAGAGAAAGTTCTCTGCATGCACCTCTATTCCTCCTGTAGCTCTAGAAACTCTTGAAAATGCCATCTTGATAGATGTAGAATGCATTATTCTTATGACCATCATAACCAGTTCTTAGCTCTGTTCTCTTTAACTGGCCAACATCTTCTCCGTACATTTTAACACTTCAATAGTATCAATAAAAATATTTCTAGTGTATCAGTACTGGGTCTAAACGTATCTGTTTCAAGCCATACAGAATAACTTCACAATAACTCTGATCTCAGAAAGCACTGGAAGCATTTTTTTTACTTTAACTTCAGCCAAACTGCTTATCAGAAATTTGTCTAGGTAGAAATATCTTTGCAATCAGGGATTTTGGCTACATTCCATGTAAAATTGTCTCTTCAGTCCTTTTCTTTAATTCTTACTGTTTTGCTACAAAATATGTTATATCTCCATGGCTTCGAGGGATACTAAAAAAAAAAAGGGGAGGGCGAACAACACAGAAAAAAAAACACAAAAGACCACAAGAAAATTGAAGGAGTACAATATAGGATGACCTACAGCAGAAACCTCTGATTGTTAGTTTGGTATGGATAGAATCTACCCATCATTGTAAAGATAGCTTCATAGGAAAACATCTTTTTTTCACTTTGATAGTGTGGTTAGGGGAACAGGACCTACATTTAACCTTTTTTTAAAAGAAAGAATTAGACATTTATCTGGCTGAGAGACTGTGTTAAATTGCACAGGTTCTGACTTACACAAACAACACACCAACCCCTCAAAAACAGAAATTTAAAACCAATTACAGCCTAATATGTACAATGTCCTCATCTACTTGCTGGCTAAAAAGTGGTGGATCCCAGCAGTGTGGGGGTTATTTATCTAATTATATTCAAAGTATTTCTATATAATCAAAATCCAAGATAGAATCTTTGTGTGAAAACAGCAAAGGAAATTGTTTTGAACTCAGCAGCTTAATGACCCTGGTTTATAATTGCTCTTTCACCTCTCCAAAATATTTCTTTTAGCTAAGCCTTTTTTTTTGCCTTTTTTTCCCCTCCCCACTTAAAGACAATACAAATTAAACCAAAAAGTGGAGAAGCTATTTCTTAAAGTTCAAAATTATTTCATGGTAAAATATACTAATGTGCGGCATATTTCCCTCACTTTTTGGATATGCATTGCATGATGAAGGAATTTGTTGCTTGTGAACATTAAGAGTCTAAAACATTTGCTGGACAAGAAACATTATTTTTTAATATTTTTATTTACATTACCTTTACTAAGCCAGGTTTCACATTTCATGCCTTAGTGGTTTTGAAGTTGTTTATTGCTCTATTTTTCTTATCACTAGGGAACATGTTGAGAATTCCCATCCCTTATCTGTCTTCAAGGACTTGTGTACTGGACTTGTGTTAAGTTTTTTACAGAGGATAAAATGCCTTTGTTTCACGCCACCAGAGAGCACTGTTGGATCGTTAAGATTTGGCACTTTTTTCCTAGACATTAGCTAAAGTAATGAGAACCAGAAAGACAAATAAAACTTTGCGAAATATTCTTTCTTTCTTACCACATGACAAATGTCACCAGCACATAAGGCGTAATAAATCAATTGGGTTTTTTGCGCTTATAGTTCTGCATTCTTTCAACATTCTTCTCCTTCAAATAAATGAAAAGACCAGTGTTCCCAAGGTTGCAATCAGTGATACAGTTTGTACCATCTACTTTCATAAATTTTATTTTACTCACCAGTCCAGTGGCACAGCTGTGAGCTATATCACAGGACAACAGTGAAGACCACTTCCGGTTCCTCGTTCTGGGAAACAGAAAAAGCAGCCCTTAATGCCTCAGTAAATAACATGACAAGAAGTTGAAGACCATGCTGCAAAAATACCTTGCCACTGTGCCAATCAACACACTCTAGCAGAAGCCATCTATTCTTTCAACTTTACAGGTGATTAATGCAACAATTGTGGCAAAGATCAAGGAAATTGCATTCAGCTAGAAAAAAAAAATGGCACCTTCAATGAATGAGGAAGAGGGTGGTAGCTTGGTCTTCTCACTTAACTTTCCACCAAAACCAAGAACTACAATGAAGAATCCATATCTTTGGTAGGTTAGAAAGTCATTCTGCATGTAGGTATATGCATGTGTGCCTATATGTGTGCTATATAGACATGTATATAGCCTTGCATAAAATGCACATATGTATAACATGCTAATTTCTTTAAAACTCTCTTAATTTTGCAAGGAAACTAAGCACCTCTCTCTATGCAGGTGTTTAAATGAAGCTTTACGCTAAATTGACCAAGCACAGGTTTGAGGCTTTTTTCGTAATTCAAAAAGTAACCATTAAATGAACCACTAAAACTATTTAACCACTTGGTACTTCACAGTTTTAGGATTTAGGTTTTAAAGACATTTTGAGGTACTGTTTAGGATTTTTCAAAGACAGGGCAATCTAAGATTATTTAAGGTCCTAACTTCTACTTAAGATTCCAAACTTCCCATTTAAATTTAGGTGTCTACATGCATTTTTATTTTGAAGCTTGGTGATGAAAAAATGTTGGACAATTTGAAATGAACTTACTTTGATTAACTAATTATGAGATTTCTAGTCTAAGTATATATAAAATAAAAATTTATAGAAAAGCTTCTAGAAAATTAAATGTGTTCTAGAAAAAAAAATGTCCTTTGGAAAGATACATCTCATAATTTTCTTGCACCTAAACTTAATAACATGTTTATTGTATTGAGGAGTATTTTGTGAGAATTCTACTTTCTTGTGGCACTAAGAGAAGACAGTTAATCTAAAACGAACAGTAACTAATGTCTTTATTCCACCCTTGATTATATCTTATTTTTCCTAGTTTTCATTTTAATATAAGGAAATTATTCTGAAATTATGATGTAATGATGCAGTGTTAACTAGAATTTTCTCATCACACTGAGGCCTGGATATTAAAATGCATAACTATCAGTTTTACTGATTATTTCTAAATACAATGCAAAAACATCTTTCAGTGTTTCTGAAATGCAGGGTTAAACTGTCTTTTCCTTTTGATGCATCTGCAAAGTAAGCATTTTTCCTTCCTATCATAAAAATCTACCCTGTAATGATCTTTCTCCCGTTATCCACAACGAAGTTGATACAGACTATACTGAAATTATTTGAGATTTTCCATTGGCTCAGAGATGATGACAGAAAATGCTTGTTTCCACAATATTAATTCTTGTCCTTCTGCTCCAGGCTTTACTCAGATAAAATGTGCATTGAAATTTTTGCTTCGGTAAGGACTTCAAAATATCTATGTATTCAAATGAGAAACAGGATAAATGTGATAATCTCCTTAACCTGTTTTCTTGATTATTGCATTCTTCTGCTACTGCAGTTTTTTCATATCTGTATCATACATTATGTATATGTAAAGTTCATTCTCATGCTTTAAAAATAAATAAAACTCACAATATTGAAAAATATTGTCTGTAAATAACACTTCGGTATCATGTAATTTTTTCATAACTTTAACAGTTTTATAAAGGTATTTTAATGGGAACAACTGAGAACTTGGAACAGGGGTAAAAGGAATAAAAATTTGAAAGGGGAAGTTCTTTTTTTTCCTTAAATAATTTGAACCTCTGCTTATTCATTAACCAGTTTTAGACCCTCCATATGTCGTAACTGTATTGCTTCATGATATTAGTTCAATGTCAGGGTTGATGTTGTGATTTCATGCAATTTATAGGTAATTGAGAAACTTAGTCCAAAGTAATCTTGACTGTTAGTGTCTATATGTAATCCAACTTGAGAAACATTTGCTGTAAATCAAAGATCAAAAAATGACTGAATTATCAACTAGAGAAGGAAAGAAGAAACAAGCAGAAAATCTTATTTTGTGACTCAGGGACTAATTTGAATCTTGAAAAGCTTGTGTGCAGTCACTGATTACAATACAAATTTCTAGGATGACCTTGAACTAATTATTTAGGGTCAGATTTTTAAAAGGACTTTATATAACAACAACAACTTGGAATTTTTTAAAACTATGTAGGAGATCATTTTGCAGAATGGACAAATAGAAAGACTATAGTGGAAATAGTTTGGTGTCCAGTAATAAATGAAGGCAAATAAACTTGCACTTACAGCAAGTTAGTTGCAGAAGACTAATAAAAGAATGAAAAAAAAAAAAATGTTAACCAGAAGTTTGTTTATGTTTCATGGTTCGTTTTAATTCAAATTGGGAGTCAGCATACCTTTTCTAATGGTGAAGGTGACTAAACACTGGAATAATGTACCCAAGGAAGGTATGGATTCTTCATTGTTTGACATCTTATAAAAGAGACTGAATACCTCTCGAGAAGACATATTTTAATTCAAATGCAGGGTTTTTTTATGTCCATACTGCTTCATTTGCTCGGTATAATTGTCGTGGTTTAAGCCCAGATGACAACAAAGCACCACGAAGCCACTCGCTCACTCCTCCCCCGGCCCCGTGGGATGAGGAGGAGAAAATATAAAGAAAAACTCGTGGCTCGAGACAAGGACAGGGAGGGATCACTCAGTTATGGTCACAGGCAAAAGACTGACTCAACTTGGGGGGGGGGGGCGGGAACACAAAAATTAATTTAATTTACAACAAATCAAAACAAGGATAATGAGAAATAAACCCAAATCTTAAAACATCGTCCCCCCAGCCCTCCCTCCCTCCCGGCTGAACTCCACTCCCGGTTCTCTCTCCCTCCTCCCTCCAGCGATGCAGGGGGAACGTTGGTTGTCTCTGCCGGTCCTTCCACCTCAGGGGGAGGACTCCTCACTAGTCTCCTGCTCCACCATGGGGTCCCTCCCACGGGAGACAGTCCTTCACGAACTTCTCCAATGTGAGTCCTTCCTGCGGGCTGTAGTTCTTCATGAACTTCTCCAACGTGAGTCCTTTCCGCGGGCCGATCTTCAGTCACAGACTGCTCCAGCGCGGGCTTTCCCATGGAGTTGCGGCCATCTTGGGGGTCATCCCCCTGCTCCGGCGTGGGCTCCTCTCTCCCCGGGCTGCAGGTGGGCATCTGCTCCCCCGCTCCCCTCCGTGGGCTGGGGGGGGGACAGCCTGCCGCCTCACCGCGGGCTGCGGGGGCATCAGCCTCCTCCCCCGCTCCTCCTCCCCTCCTTCCTCACTGACCTGGTGTCTGCAGAGGGGTTCCTCTCACATCCCACTCCCCTACTCACTGCAGGTTCCCCCCCCTTAACTCTGTTCTCCCAGAGGCGATACCGCTGTCACTGACGGGCTCGGCCTGGGCCAGAGGCAGGTCCGACTCAGAGCCGGGGAAGCTTCGAGCAGCTTCTCACAGGAGCCGGCCCTGCGGCCCCGCCCCTGCTACCAAAACCCCGCCACACAAACGCAAAATAATTATACACATTATCTAATATGACAAAGTTTAACCCAGATAATCTCAGGATTTTTTAACCTTAAAATCTCTGTGACTGCCATAGGGTAACAGGTGAAGTAGCAGCAATATAAATGTTACAAATTTGATTATAACTGTTGTTCAAGAGATTCCACTGTCCACCTCTTTCCAGATTAATTGTAAAAGCGTAAACAGAGAGTTTGAGGTTAATAGGAATTTTGGTCAAAGTTTGAAGGACACCATTTATTTTTGTGAGGTACGAAAAAAAAATAAATGCTTGCTTCATGACATTTCTTCAGAAACCACACCCAACTGGGTTCAGTAGAACTTCAAATCAGTAGTCCTATTTCATTTAAACATCACCTCCTACACCACAGCTGCCACAACTCTTTAAGTCTAGTAAGCCATTTTCACCAGATGACAGTAGTCTTTACAAGTATGTCCCACTGCTGTGAAGCTAATTCGAAAGACAACTCACATCCTCTGACAAGAATTATTCAATCTGTTAAATTAATGGGCTATGTTTTAAAAGAGTTCAAGTCTAAGAACCAAGGACCTTCTGCCATAGGCTATTCTACCTTCTCCTTTTTCCCATGTGTGATTACACCACCTCTTATGTTAGTAACTCATGTTTTAATATCCTCCCCTAGTAACTAATGACTTGTTCCAGTAAGGTTCCAACCCTGTACTGTCACAGTAGCCTGTGGGATTCAAAAGTTTCTGTTATAACTTTTCCCATTCTGAAAATCCTTTTTCAGTAATGGCATTGACGTGAAAATTTCCTCCACATCACTTGTGAAAATCAAGTATTAAAAAGAATCTTAGTAAGTGCAATCATATTTTAATCCAAAACCATTCTTAGTAAAGCTCTTTAATCAAAACTTTCACAATGCTGGCAAAAATAGGACTAGATTTATGAACTTATTCAAATGACTTGACAGCAAAAATAGGTCAGTGGGATGCAAAAATCCCACATTTCTTATACAGCCTTTTGTTTCCAAGTAACTTTGTCTTTTGCTTTGAAACTTTGCATTCATTGGACCCTTGCAAAGTCTTTAAATTAGCTTTTACTCAGTAAGCCACTTATACACTCTTAGGTAAAGACCATCATCCTGATTGCAAAATCTGCTAGCTTTAAGCAATTATAAGGATAAAGTTGTTGCATTTTGAAAGAATAAGGGCATGTGTAATTTGCATTTGATGTAAAAGTTAAACCAGACAGTCTTTCTAAGAAAGCAACCACACTGACCCTGTTCTGATAGCAAAGTCATGCTGAAGTCATTTTTGTGAGTGTGTGGAGAAGTCCACGATCCTCTGAAACACTAAACCACACTATCCACTCCCTACTTGTCTATTCTGCTGCTTTGCTTGCCATCTCTATTTCTGCTAATATCTATGCAAGAACAAAGCTTGTCACCTTGGCCATTTTAGAAATCTGGTAAGTGAATTCATATGGAAGGATAATGAATCATAAAGTGTAGAGAAGCATGGACCCACTGTAAATAGAACTTCTAGAGCATGCAAAAGTTTAAAAGATAGTTATAAAATAAAAAAAAATGTAAACATGCTAACAATTCTTTCTGTTTCTGCAGGAAGAAAGAAAACATTTATTACAATAGCTACTTAATTTCTTTTAATTTTATACAGTGGATAATCTAGTTACAGAAATGCAGAAAATTTCCCATGACAAAAAAAATCATTTTCTACAAATACTGAGTAAATGAATTCTAGTAGAGCAATGAAACAGTCCCATTCCTTAAACTTCTCTTTTAGGCTGAAAAGCTTTTGCCTTCTCCAGAATTTAAGGACACAAAATTCTTGTTCAAAGCTCCCTTTCCTAGTGCAATGCTTGCTTCTGTAAGTTGTTATAAATATTCTGTAAGATGCTGAGCAGCAGAGAAAAGCCTAAAGGAAGCTCTGTAACCTAAAGTCTGCCTTCATGAAAGAAAAAATTCATCTTACAGATTAAAGTATTTTAGAATGCATAGCTAAACAGTTTATAAATCCAGTTCTATAGCTGGTCGTGCACAAATTCCTTTTGACACCAGTTGAGGTCCACTGCAGAAATGTAGTATTCTACACAGCTAGAACTGAGCACGTATCTCCAATAACTCTTCATGGACTATGTAAGGAATACATCTGTGATTTGTCTTAAACTTTTAATGAATTAGAGACTTATTTCCTACTTTGCATGGACTGTGTCAGCAATTTATGTGCACTGTCGTGCCCTGGTCACAGGATTAGTTCAAGGCCTCCTTTAAACAAAATATTTTGTAAAAAACATCCACAATACTATAATTACTACTTAAGGGACTTGAATAAAAAGTACCATTTCAGATAAGTATCTCAGAAGCAACATTTTTCATTATTACCACTGATTACAACTGTAATTTTTTTTTTAATCTCTGACTGGTTGACTGACAGTAGCTGAAGACAGTATCATTAAAATTGCTATATGAAGGCTCCTGATTTCCCAGTGAGCTTTAACTCAAACCAAACTCTTACAATCACGATGGCACTACTTTTACCACCACTCTGCTTCTTACCTCTTGTGCTGTTCCCATTAACTCCTCAAACATCTTCTGAGGAAAGAAGATAGGCTGGCTACCTAAACATGGCTCAGAATACAGCTCTCAGAGGCAGCTATCTACTCAGAAAAGACAATTCTGGCTATCTATGTAAGGAGAACATGAGCCATCCAGGAAACTTTTAGGCTTAACCGTCTTATCCAATGGTCCAGAAAACCCTATAGCCACTCAAAGACGGTTGCTGTCTCATACCCAAGTATGAGACACTCACTGCTAATGAGACTTCGGTGGCAAATATTTCATCCTTGTTTTTTAAAAGTTTGTGTTTATAATAGTGTTGTTGTTATTTTAGAAAATATGTGGTTTTAATATTTTTAAGATAGCATATGTTCTGGATTCTAGCCCTGGGTTGAAAAGTCAACGAACTCAGTTTGCACATATCTACCTTTTTTTACAATGAAAAATATCTCAGTGTATACGCATTTTTCCATCTTTCACTGTTTTAAAAGAGCTGATGTATTCTTTTTTCATTTTATTCATTTTTTATCATCATCAGATGATACAAAGTAAAGTTAATATTTACCTTCCCTTATGACTCACCAAGATTCTTTTGTATCACTGTTTTTGCCCAACAAAATGAAGTAGTTGTATCAGGCAGTTTTGATAGGTGTAGCAGATACTGCAGGTCATATATATGTATGGATAAATATATGAGAAATAGACCAAAAGTGTGTAGTTATTGTATAATAAGAGCTCCACATTTAGGATAGAGGAATTTGTTGTTTAATAAAGACAGCTTAGCATGCTGAACTTTATTAGGTACAATGCTTACTAAGACAGAGATGCTATGTACACTTACATTCTTTCATACTTTTATGTATATTGGATGTCCCAAATAACTCATTAGTTGTCACTTTTGCCTGAATGAAGCAAATGAGTGTGTTGCCTATTGGCTTTATACCAAGGACACTTCACCCACTATATATGAACTTGCAGCTCTTAGTACCTGAACTACGCAGTTTCTAGATCTGTTATATCCCTACTAGAAAGGTTGCACTCAATCTAAAGCAGAAATCATAATCACTTTGTAGGTATTCTGATACCTAACAAGTTAAAAGAGTTATTTCAGGAAGACACTGATGTAAAAATCTGCAGGACAGTTAACAAAGCTATAGAACAGATCTCCCCTTTACTAACTTCTAGGGAGTTTTAAAGCAACATCAATAAAATCACATAATGATTCCATCAAATCCTGTCATTGCATCTGCATTAAACTCTGTAGCATTGTGTAATAATAAAAATACACAGGAGTACCTGAAATTCTCACTACATGTTGAACTCAAACCTCTGAGTAACCATAAAAGAACAATTAGTACCTTGGAAGCTGAGTTGATCTTGAATTTGCTACTCAAGAAAAACAGTCATTGTGATGGGAAACTCTTGGTACAGATAAACATGCATTTTTCAAAAGAAGTTGAAAAAGCTGCTTGCAAAATTTGTAGAAGATTTAGGTCTCTTTCCTGATTGACTACGTATGCATTTTTACATTTAGTATTAAGCAGTCACTAGAGATTAATAAAGTATTTCTGAGAGCCTGGACTAGCTCCTCTCACCTGAGTGCCCTAGCAGTAAACATCCAAAACATACCGTTTTCACCTCCCCTGCTCCTGTCCTGGTTTAAGCCCAGACGGCAACAAAGCACAACGAAGGGCTTGCTCCACTCCCCACTCCCCCACCCCCCTGCCGCCGGCCCCCGGTGGGATGAGGAGGAGAAAATATAAAGAAGCGTTCATGGGTGGAGACAAGGACAGGGAGGGATCAGTCACCAACTATGGTCACGGTCAAAAAACAGACTCAACTTGGGGAAGAAACAAAATCAATTTCATTTACTACCAATCAAATCAAAACGAGGATATTAGGAAGTAAAGCCAAACCTTACAACACCTTCCCCCCACCCCTCCCTCCTTCCCACCTCAACTCCACTCCCGGTTCTCTCTCCCTCCTCCCCCCGGCGGCGCAGGGGAAGAGGGGATGGGATGGGGGCTGAAGTCGGTTCCTCACACCTTGTCTCTGCCGCTCCTTCCTCCTCGGGGGGAGGAGTCCTCACTCCTCCCCTGCTCCACCGTGGGGTCCCTCCCGCGGGAGACAGTCCTCCACGAACTTCTCCAACGTGAGTCCTTGGGGCAACAACCTCCTCCCCCGCTCCTCCTCCCCCTCTGACCTCAGTGTCTGCAGAGGGGTTCCTCTCCCATCCCAATCCCCTACTTGCTGCAGGTTCCCCCTCTTAAGTCTGTTCTCCCAGAGGCGCTACCGCCGTCACTGACGGGCAGAGGCAGGTCCGACTCGGAGCCGGGGAAGCTTCGAGCAGCTTCTCACAGGAGCCGGCCCTGCGGCCTCTCCCCGCTACCAAAACCCCACCACACAAACCCAAAACACCTCCTAGTGTTAGGACTTCTGCATTCTTATGCAGTTTTACATACACAACTTGTCTTTAATACTACAGAGAAAATGGAATAATCTGCAGCCAGCGAACAGTCATCTTTTGGAATATGGAAGGCATGGACTCAAATCCTGCAGACCAAGCTGGAGCAAGAAGTCAGGTAGCCAGTGCCAATTTTTAACCTCTTGTGAAAAACTTTGACACTAGTATGTTCTCTTTGTGTGGATGTGGAAGAAGCAAAACCAGGGAGCTAACCAGATGCATCCGAGTGTGTGACTTAAACCTCTACATGAAGTAAATGACTGCAGGCTTTGGACCTTATTTCCTAAAGATGCTTTTGTCCATCCATGTGTTAGTGCCAAAATCCATTTGAGTATACATTCTATCATAAACATTTTGGGTATCAACTGCTGTGAATGTCAGTGTTAGAAAAGTAGATCTCACCATTCATTGCAACTTACCAGTATTATGAATCCTTCCTCCCAAGCCAAGACTTTTGATAGCACAGCATTGTGCTTCACAATGCCAAAGTCATTATTTGGGTTCAGTACACAGTGTACAGTTGGATTTTGACCATGTAAAGAGATTTCATCAGTGTTCCCAACAGACGTATTGATAGAACAAAAGAGTTATCTCCCAGAATAGGCACAACAGTGAAACATCTCTATTGGTGAGGTTTAGGTGTTCGGGCATTTTTTGTTGGTGGTGGGTTTGGTTTTGATTTTGTTTCTGTTTATTTTAAAAAAATATATATATAGTTACTGTATTATTGTTGCAGCCGTATCCATCACCTCAAAAAAGTAGTTATTCAAAAATTGAGTCCATAATGTCTTTATCCTTTTAGTTTGCGCACAGTGTATTGCATTGTACTATAGCCTGAAGCTTATACCTCCTGCAAGTCACATTATTCCGTTGTTAAAAAGGCACTACAATACTGTGGAATATTATTAAAATATCTAGGTGCATTTCCTTAAGTTTGTGGATGAAAAATTCAGTTATGTGTGTATGGAAAAAAAATGACCATTTTCTCTTTCTTTAAGGAGGTACAATTTAACTAAAAGATCTGTAAGATAATTAATTCAAACATATTCTGCAGGTATAGTAAAAGGACAGAAATTATTTTTGGAAATCAAAATATATGGCAGGGATTTCATTTATTGCTACGCTGCAGTAAACAGAATCTCTTCTTTTTATGTCTGTACATCTGAGCCTGTTTCAACAGTACCCAGATCCACACACATGTATAACATCATTGGGCTGTAGTTTTTAAAAGGCAAAGTTACCACTGGTTTTCAGTGGTAAATGAATATTAATGTCCTTTTAAAATTTCACCTTTAAATATACTAATCCTATGGTATGCAAGTATTTATGCATATGATGTTTGGGAAGGGGCTATTTTGCGAAAGATAGATCAGCTTTGTTCTTGAACGGGTTGGCTTTTTTTTTCATTTCAAAACAAAAACAAATGAACAAATATACATGCATACACTGTTGAGACAAATTAAATCATTCATTTTGTTTTCAGAGGTGCTATGGGCTGTTAAAAAATACACTGTATCTCATCAGGAGCTGGCACTCTGTAGGAATGTAAGTCATGCTACCAGAGCTATTTGCTCACTTGCATGACTGGATGTGCATTCATCAACTGGTCAAATGCATTCCTTTTCATTTGATAGGCACATGTCCCTTCACATGGTAGAACACACAAGTTGTCTCTGTTTACATCATCCAATAGATAAACTCTTGTTACATCAGCAAATGTGTATCTACTGCATGACAGAAACCCCTTCTTCATAAGGTACTGACATGGTAGGTGTACACTCAGTAGCTTCTTTCTCCAGAAATCTGTGGCTTCTTTCCTAAGAATGTAATAAGTTCTGGACAGGATTGTTAGCAGTTTTGCAGAACAATCTGGTTAAGAACTTGTGAATTAATGGGGGAAAAAAGAGCTGAATTCTGTTTTCTATTAGCTTCCCAGAAGGCAGAGAATACCCTGAGTATGCATCAGGATGAAACTTTGTTTGTGATAATTTTTAAAGTTTGTGGTGTTTGGGGTTTTTTTTGTTTTTAAATATAATAAATAAGTAAGTAAATAACACATTTTAAACTGTGACAGAAGCCGTGCAAGGCAATCCCAAAGTCTTCTAAAAAAAGACAATTTTTGAACTCATACAAAGTCCTGACAAAATAATAAGATGTTACCAGTAGCACAGTGCTGAATAGGAAAATTTCTGGTCATTAGAGAATGCCAAACCCACCATTATTCTGAGCTGTTTCTATTTGTCTTGAACCTTTATATCATTACAAAAACACAGAGAAATTAGCTATTTCTTCTGCTTGTGATAAGTTGGTAGAGAATGCTTTGATATACATGTGCAAAGCATACAGAAGAAGTTATGTATGAATAGTGGTAAAAATAGATCCAACAATTGCAATTATAAACTAGAAGTAGGTTTACATTTCCAGTGTATCTATCTCTTTTGGGGATATTTCTATATACACAAGAATGACTTCATGGCTTTAGCCAGAACTGAGAAATACAAAAGAGCCTTTGATATTCTGTTCTGGGTCACCTTGTTTTCTGCATTTTTTTCTTGATCTCCACTGGCTTTACTAACTAATATCTGAGTCTTGTTTTAAGCTTGCTGATTGCATTGAGTTTGTATTTGCTATGCAATAAGCTGGCACTAAGAAGGATTTTGATCTTTAATCTGGTTCAAGGGATTCTAAGCAGCTCTGATTGCAGCCATAGGCAATACATGTACTAAATGAGATTGAAGGACAAATTAAAATAAATAATGTTTGAGTAAATCACTTTGTCCTGGTTAAATGCATTTAACAATTTCATTTTCCCTTGCAAAGCAGGTTTTAAAGAAAATAACAAGTGCTTTTTTTTTTTGATGTAAGTATAATGAATCTTTTTCCGCGCAGAAAAACTAATGTCATTAAAGATGTGTCTCTCCTCCATGTATTACAATAGCTTCAAAGCTTTTGGGTAGAAAGCTGAGGAGAAGTCATGAGATCTGCAAAACGTATTGCTGCATTTATTGCCAAAGGCAAAGCATAGGAAATTGGTTAAGGCTTTCTTAACAATCATAGTTCACTTGAGTAATGATGTTTTAGGCCTTTTGACTAACTAGCTCCTGCAGCCAGACAATAGCAACTTTATATAGTTTGCATTACTCTAAGAAATAAAGTCTAGTAATGAACTAGCTAGAGAAAGAACAACGAAAAGCAGGTTTATTTGATCCAGTTATTTTAGTAATCTTCTATCTGCCCATATTTACATTCCTTAGAGTAACATTTTTGTGATATGTTGCTATATTTGGAGAAAACTAAACAATATACTAAAAAAGTTGTCTGACACTGTAATAAGGGGAAAAATTAGAAAAGATAATACATACGGTTTAAAAAAAAATTAAGAAGCAAATTAGTAGAATAACTAAGATTTTTCAGCAGATTATCTACATTAGGCAGGTAAAAATACCTGATAATCTGATAGACTAAACCCTGTTTGGCCACAAGTCCAAACAGAAAAAACCCCCAATATTGTAGACATGACAGCACTTTGGGACCTATGATTTTATGTTCATCAGTTACTTCTCTGTATGTGAATATGCTTGTATAATCTAATGTCTATAAATATGAAATGTCAAAGGAGCATATGCACCAGTTCAGAAAGGAAGAATGGTTGCAGAATAATGTCTTAGTGATCTTTTCGGACTTCTACTTTTTTTTTTTTTTTTTTTTACTATTTAAATGTGTAGTTCTGGGGGAAAATCCATGTTGTTTTCAGTACAAATTGGTGCCCTTAGACAATTCAGGAATAATGTCCTGGCCAATTCTGCATTGCTAAAATTTCTGTTGATTTCAGCAAGATAAATATTTAATCTGTGTTGGATCAGGAAGTATTCAACTCTATTTCATCTAGCATTATTTTTCTATGCTTCAGTATTCCCCTTCCACTCTATGTAAAATTTCTTGTGTGCTACAGAGCACATGAATGACTCACTTTTTATATAAGTTCCCTCACACTTAATACTGGAGCACCTTAACTGAATTTGACTCTATACTACCAGTGCTTAGAGAACTCTAGTAGGTGGGATGTTAATTATCTGCTAATATTTCAAAGTCTTTTTCTAAACACAGGCTTATACTGCCATTTATGTACCTTCTCCCTCTCCCCCTCATCCCCTAGCTCTAAAAGGGAAATATGAAAAAACTTTTATTTATAAATGAAAAGAAGTCTTTGGGCTCATTGAAGTTGAACTTTTCTTCAATTGTGCCCTGTGTGGGACACAGTGCATTCCCACACTGCTGTTTTGGAAAGGAGTAGGATTAAAACTAGATAAATTCTTCCATTATGGAATCCAGTACAGAATTTTCTACATACTTGTATCATAAATTCAACTGATAACTATAATTCTATCATGATGACCTTATGCTTATTTTGTCTCTTAAAATACCCAAAGCACAAATAAGATTATAAAGGTAGCATTTCTCCAGCGGCTGCTAGCAGCTTTTCTGTCCCTTCTCTGTGCATTGATACTTCACTCTGTATTGTTGGTCCAGGTCATTCTGTATTCTAGTCTATGGTAGTACTCTGTGATTCTGAAGGACCCCTATGCATTGGTTTTGAGGAAAAGATCTAGCTTTAAAAGCTATTTTTTGCTGTATAAATCAAGTAAAAATGCAGTTTGACTCATTGTGGAGAAAAGTTCTGATGCTGTATTTAAAAGCTGCTGTGGAAAGAATTCATTTTCTCTAAAAGAATTCCCAGTAGCATGAGAAATAGTTAATACTGGTTTATAGCTTACTTCCCTCAAGATGATTAAAACCTGTGCTTTCCAGTAGCATATTTGAATCACCGAACTATACTGTACTCCAGTGCAGTAAGTGTTAAACAGGTCTTAAGAGAGCTGTAACGGTGGAGTGCACCTACAGAGAAAACAACAGGGTTTTGGGACAGAGATGCCCAGAGGATATGGCCTTTTAGCACAGCTTTTGATCAGAGGAGGAGACTACATAGAAAAGAGATGTAAAATAATTCTGTTTCCTCTGAAGAATGGGCAATGTTGGCACAATGCCTCTAGCTCACTTAAAGGAAAACAGCAGTTCTTCTTCAAGGAAAGAGTAAATATTTTGCAATGTTCCATGCAAATAAAAATAAAAAAAAGAAAGACAGAAACAACTTGACATTCCCTTCCCCAACAAAAAAAAAAGAAAACAAAAAGGGGGGGGGGGGGGAAGAGATAACACATGGGAGACCAGTGCTTAATTCCCTGCAGTAGTATATCAGCCAGATGAATAATATAGAGGTGGTTCACCCATGTCACCAAGCTAGCAGGACATACCAAAGCACAGAACTCCTTGAAATGGCTGTTAAGAATGCAGATTCCTAGAGTTCATGTCCAAAGCTTGATATCATGTCGGCATGCTAACAAAGTATTGAAGCTATCAAGTAGTATGGGGATAATCCCTGATTAATATTAACCATCCCATTCATAGGATTCTGAGAAAGAAAATGAGACCTTCACTGGATGCTTATAGAACACATGGAATATTGTAAAATTAAATTATTGCTGGAAGAATTTTGCATTTGGTGCAGTTCTGCATGTTTTTAATCAAATACTGTGCCATTTTATGTGAACAACTATTCAATGACTATCTTTTGGAATTATTCAATTGGATTTAGCAAAAAAGTGCAATAGGTCCCCTGGAACCTCTTACTTAATCCAGAAAATATTTAGTGGTCTATTCAGGATTTTGCTTGACATTTGGAGAGCGTATTAGAAGATCACTTGGTGGTAAATGCAACTAGTACTTTATCTTGTTTGATAGCATCTACATTATTTGATAGCCTATGACATCTTTGCATTATGAAGCAGCACTGCGAGCCACTCTGCATTTAATGAAAAACAAACAAACAAATGTTTGTGGCTGGTCTTTTCATAATGTACCAAAACTGCATAGGGTTCAAATTTATATAATACAATATCTATTTACCTTTAACATAAATAGAATATTTCTCCTATACAAGGATAGACTATACAGTCTATCAGACTACAGTTCTGGCCCCCACAATTTAAGAAGGATGTGAAGGACCTTGAATGCATCCAGAGGAGGGCAACAAAGCTGGTGAAAGGGCTGGAAGGCATGTCCTATGAGGAGTGGCTAAGGACTTTGGGCTTGTTTAGTTTGGAGAAAAGGAGGCTGAAGGGCAACCTCATTGCTCTCTACAGCTTCTTGAGGAGGGGAAGTGGAGAGGGACGTGCTGAGCGCTTCTCCCTGGGATCCTGGGATCCAGTGATAGGACACGTGGGAATGGCTGCAAGCTGCATCAGGGGAGGTTTAGACTGGACATTAGGAAGCATTTCTTTACTGAGAGGGTGGTCAAACACTGGAACAGGCTTCCTAGAGAGGAGGTTGATGCCCCAAGCCTGTCAGTGTTTAAGAGGCATTTGGACAATGTCCTTAATAACATGCTTTAACTCTTAGTCAGACCTGAATTGGTCAGGCAGTTGGACTGGATAATCGATGTAGGTCCCTTCCAACTCAAATATTCAATTCCATTCTGTTCTATACTTTTAACCAAGTATTTCATGAACATTTTGTCAGCAATCTCTGTCAGAAGATAGGGGAATGAACTAATCATTATGGGAACTTTTTTTTATACTAAAGGTTGTTGTATCCTTCTGTCAAAAAAACATCAGTAGTCCCAACAGATTCTTCTTGCCCCCTTTAAAT
This sequence comes from Harpia harpyja, assembly GCF_026419915.1. NCBI lineage: Eukaryota > Metazoa > Chordata > Aves > Accipitriformes > Accipitridae > Harpia > Harpia harpyja. The sequence goes on from NC_068945.1 coordinate 51,101,316, forward strand.
ATTACATAACATGATTTCTTCCTTTTTCTCTGATCTTGTTACTAGGTTGATTTGCCTAGAAATGGCATGCAACAGGGATCTATTGATTATGTGTATCTAAAACTGGAGTTACAAAATCTTCTTTCAAGGCAAATTCATACTCTTCCTTCAGATTTATCTCTTGATGGATTTTGACCTTGACATTGACTTTTCTAAGAATACCAAAGTGTTCTTAGTTACAGTGGCTTATACCAAAAAGAGACTGTATTTTTATCAAGATGTGCTTTTTACTAAAGATCTATGCTGCATATGAATATTTTCTTGAAATCAAATGGTAATCTGGGCATGGAATAGTTGTCAAGTAAAACTCTTCAAATCCATGAAGGATTTTTCTAGAAGTCAAATTACAGAAGTCAATGGGTTAAAAGTGGTGTAAATTCCACAAAAGTGTAAAGAAATTTGAAACGGTGTTCAAGCCAAATGATCACAGGTGATAGCACAGACATTTTTATGTTTTCTAAGTCTTTCCTGATTTTATATATAAAATTTATTATCAGAGAAGCTCAGAGATAACTGAAGGCTTAACTTTAAGATAGGCTGAGTAGTTCTGATAATTATAAAACCAAAAAGTTATGACTGGTGATCTTTTGTATTAGCAACTTCATAGTATAATATCATCTTTATGTACCAATACCAGAATTAAAATATTTTCTTGGCCACAAAATGCAGCATGGATAGCAGGAAGCATTTACATATGGAACACTAATCTTAAGCCCTTGGGTGAAGTAAATTTTTTAGTGAGGTCTTTCTGCTATACGATTTTTGGTTCATTTTATTGCCTTTCACTGTAATTCATGCATCCTGGTAGCTCCAAAACACATTCAGTTCAACCAGTTCATCAAACTGTATATTTTTCATTATTTTTTAAAATTGACATTGATTAGGTGAAATTTGTAAATTGTTAGAATATACTGTCCTGGTTTCAGCTGGGATAGAGTTAACTGTCTTCCTAGTAGCTGGTACAGTGCTATATTTTGAGTTCAGAGCGAAGAATGTTGATAACACTGATGTTTTCAGTTGTTGCTCAGTAGTGTTTAGACTAATGTCAAGGATTTTTCAGCTTCTCATGCCCAGCCAGTGAGAAAGCTGGAGGGGCACAAGAAGTTGGCACAGGACACAGCCAGGGCACCTGACCCAAACTGGCCAACGGTGTATTCCATACCATGTGACGTCCCATCCAGTATAGGAACGGGGAAGTGGGGGGGCAGGGATTTGCCGCTCGGGGACTGGCTGGGTGTCGGTCGGCGGGTGGTGAGCAATTGCACTGCGCATCATTTGTACATTCCAATCCTTTCATTATTGCTGTTGTCATTTTATTGGTGTTATCATTATCATTATTAGTTTCTTCTTTTCTGTTCTATTAAACCGTTCTTATCTCAACCCACGGGTTTTGCTTCTTTTCCCGATTTTCTCCCCCATCCCACTGGGTGAGGGGGAGTGAGTGAGCGGCTGCGTGGTGTTTAGTTGCTGGCTGGGGTTAAACCACGACAACACAAAAACGTTACAATGGATAGATTAGATTATGCAATTATGACATGCTGAAGGCATTAAATATAGACAAGTTACAACACTCAGTAGTCTAGGGACCCTAAAATTTTAATAACCTTTAGCTGCGGGCAAGAATCTAGCAGCTGCAGGGACAGAGGAGGAGGAAGGTCTAATCTATTGGTGGCATGTGTTTTGTTGTCAAAAGCAATGTATCATCATAACCCTTCTTTCTATTACTGAAAGTTCTTACAGGTTGTCGTCTAGTGCATATATCTATGCAATTACGTATTGCTCTTTTTACATATTTTGTAAAAGTAGTAGGCAAAAACTCATACTCCAAAAAATTTTATTTCAGTATTTTAGAAATACTTAGGCTCTGCATATTTATTCTTTTATATTCTGAACATAGTCCTCTTCCCAATAAACCTTTTATGACCATGAGGTTGATCTTCCTGAACAGGATATCTTCTTTGATAAACATCCTGTAGGAAGAAGCTATTTTCAGGATATAGATATTGAAACAGTATGCTGTTAAAAGAAAATGATCAATTCAGTCTTATAGTAGTCATGTTTAACAGTCAATGCATAAACAAAAGTCACAACATAGCGTTGTTTTTTAGCTATTTATTCAGATCTACTCTCCAACTTTATTCTCCAATCCTGCTGCAGAAGGAGTGGTATTACAGCACATATACTGAAGGCTAGTACACTTACAGCACGTGGGTTTTCTTTCCTACTACAGCAGAGATTTCTGGAGTTGCAGGCCACAAAAATGGTGTTCTTCATGTTTCCAGGCAACCTGGAATCTACTTTACTGAATCTGAAAGAGTCTGAGTCTTTGTTACTAAATAGAGTTCTGAAAAAGAGCTGTGGCATATCTTATCACTGTTGCATTATGTTGTTGTGATGCCAGGATTTAGGTCATGCACTGTGAGTGAAGTATTCAGCTTCAAAAGATACTAGAAAAATCCCATTATAGGAGTCACTCATTCTAGAAATACTTCACTCATACGTGAGGTTAACAGACTTCCCATTTAAATGCTCTCTAGAGGTACAGCTTTTTCTTGTTTATCTAAAACTCTATTTTGGCTAGAGAACACCTGTGTCTAGAGACACAAAGGAACAAAAAAAAGCCAAAACAAAACAAAAAAGCCTTTTATATTATTTTCTTATTTGGGGGAACAGTCTCAACACATTCTGTTAATTGTACCTTTTCATTTGCAAACATAGAGCCGAATTTCAAACACACTATTACATAACTGTGAGAGACTGAAGAGTTAATGTCTCAAACATTGTGGTGGGGCAAGTTCTGCATAACGACAAACTCTGCATAACAAGGAATTCTGCCTAGCAAGAAACCCCAGGTGAAAAGCAGCCGATCAGCACCCATCACCAACAGGAGAGGGAGGTCAGGCCGGAGCGTGCGCAGCTCCCAGTTCTGATAACGCTGTTCTGATGTGCTGAGCAGGGCAGCTCACCATGCATGGCCAAAGATCAAACAATGGTCACGTCTGCAGGGAAGGAGAAGTTACTCCCCAGATGACCCCCAAACCCACCGACCCATTTCCCAAAGGTTCTGAAAGCACAAACCCTGCATGACACCTAATTAGCCTAATGAGTTCAAGTGCCCGCCTGAAGGAGCGGCAAGGAGATGAGAAAAGGACACAAACTGAAGCCCCGCACGCTCTCCCGAACCGGACCCCTCGGCTGGCTGGACCAATGGAAGGACTGCTGGCGTCTTTCTCTTAGCTTTTCCTTTTTCTCTCTCTGTCTTGTTCTCTTTCTCTCTCCTTTTACAAAATCGCTACACCTCATCCCTTTCGACATAAACCCTTGACCAAGTCTGGGACGAGGAGCGGATCCAGCCGCCCCCAGGCTCCTCTCTGAGGAGGAGTCTAGAAAGCAAGGGGGTCTGTTCTGAACCTCCTGACCCAACGGGAGGGATCTCCTTACTCCCTGAATTGATGCATACAGTTACCGCCGAGTTACCCGGTTTACTGAGGTAGTTTCATGCCAATTCCTGTTGTAAGAAACCCCGCCACCTACTGTTATGCCTTCCAAGTTCAGTTTGCTTCTGCCATGAATAAAATGTTTAACGGATCGTTTGGTGTCGTTTCATCTTAATTTAGCCCGAGGAAATTCCAAATTCACGTCGGGACAATAACTGTGCATATTTTTTCTTAGTCCTGGATCAAGTGACATGCACTTTAAATTCGATGGAAAGCAATGGTAAGATTAAGTTGTCTATATGGAAACCTCTCAGTTCAGAGGTGAAATGCAACAACTTTAACATTATACACTGCTATGTCCCAGGTAGAAAATACTGTTTTTTAAATGTGTAGTGTGCTGACACCAGCCAAGACCCATCCAGCCTTTCACTCACTCCCCTCTCCACAAGACAGGAAGAAAATAACAGGAAGATGAGAAGACTTGTGGATCAACATAATGACAGTTTAATAAGGAAAGCAAAAGCTGTGTGTGCAAACAAAGCAAAAAAAAAGAGGAATTCATTCACTACTTCCCATCAGCAGCTAGATTTCCAGCTGCTTCCTGGAAAGCAGGGCCATGTATAACAACTGCTTGGGAAGACAAATGCCATTGTCAGTAACATCTCCCTTTCCTCTTTTTTTCCTGAGCATTTATTCCTGAGCACATCATATGGTATGGAACATCTTTTTTGTCCATTTGGTTCAGCTGTCCTGGCTATGATCCTTCCAACCTCTTGCCTACCCTCAACCTACTCACTGTGGGTGTGGGCAGGGGGGAAGAAGAAGAAGGAGGGGGGAGAGAAAAACTTGACACTCTGCAAGTACTGTTCAGCAATAGCCAAAACACTAGTGTGTTATCAACAGTGTTTTAGCCATAAATGCAAAGCACAGCACAATAAGAGCTGCTAAGAAGAAAGTTAACTCCATCCCAGCCAGACCCAGTACAAAATTGTATCTTCCAAAAATTATCAAGGCAAGTTGGCATTCATAGAGATATTTTGCTTGGGTTTTTCATTAGTTACCACTAGTGTTAGTGCTACAATTTTAAGAACAATTTTTGTTAGAACTATTTAAGAGACAATTTTAAAAATTCAATATTTGAGGCTAAAAGCCCTTCTTAAAATCAAACCTTTAAAGATGTTTACAGCTGAGTAAACAAATATGAGATACATGAAAATATTCACAATTTTTTGGCATAAACACATGCACTGGTGAATATATTGCATCTGGGGTTTACAAAGAGCAAGTATCAACATTGTCTCTTATGCGGTACTTTATGTAGTTAGGTTAACAATTATAAAATAGCTCATTAAAATTCATAAATGTATTTACAAATGAAGAACAGGTTTTTGATCTTCCAACCATTGCAAATATCTACAAAAGAAGCTTAAACAGCAGACCTACAAGGAAATTCAAAATAGGCAAAGGTTTTATCAGAAAATACAGACAGTATCTTTCCTGCAGCTGTCAAATCTGTAAAGTAAAATTACAGCAATTTTCAAAATAAATGAAAATCCTTACTTTTTGCTTAGGCTCATGCTAGGAGGGCACTAGAGAGAAAATATAGTGTAATAGTTTTTACACAGCTGGGATGAAGAAAAGCATAGTCAGTGTGAGGTTGACTTGGTTAAAGTATAAGTTGAAATATTCCTTCTAAGCTATCAGTCTAACCCCAAGTTCATACTCACAAAGAAAACTATCCTTCCAGACTACAGGTGCATAAAGCTAATATTTATATTTCAATATATTTTTTATGAGATTCATCACCAACTATATAGCACTCATTATCTATGGGTACTATAATCAATCTATGAATACTTCCTGTTGGGAAATTTCACCTAAACAGAAAAAAAACCACTTGCTACCTTATAAAAATCAGTCAAAAGACTCACCAAACAGACTTTATAGCACAGGATAGATCTGCTGCAAGAGGTAAAATTATTAATCTCTTTCATAGAGAGGGAGTACTACGTCACTCCTGAGCTCATGGAGAGGGACAGTGGAAGGGCAATACCTTACTCACCAGATAGAAAGATGTACAAGCACCAGAGAACAAGGGTTTGCCCTTTCCTCCTAGGGTCTATTCCCAAACTCTCCTGCTTCACTAGCACTGTTCAGAAAGTCACCAAATTTGAAGTACAATGGATTTCCAGTACAGTAAGTCCTAGAGATCTGATTTCTCCACTGTAGCTGCCTTTTGGTTGATTGTTTAGAACACATAGACAAAAGATGCAATGATCCATCAGATGTAAATTCTGTGGTGCTACAAAAAATTACAAAAAGTGACATTTCCAATAGCAGAATCCTAACTTCCTTCAGACTTAATGGCTCACAACAAATGATAGAGCAACAAATGTAAATCACATTAAATTTGACTAATAGAAAAATGTTACCTTTTTAGATTAAGTTCATATTTCAACAAAAAAGTTTAAATTTGAAAACATCTAGGAAAAGCTTATAGATGTAATGTGAGTCATTTCTAGCTCAGTCAAAGAAATAATCCAGGAAAAATGTCAGGATAAGAAAATCCATCAGTACAGACTGGATATGTACATAATCAGAAAAGTAGCTTTCAATTTGAATATGACATATTAAAAGTGAATTTAGACAGACAATACAGGCTCACACATTTTATCACTGGGAAGAGAGTGCTCCAAAATCAAGCCATGCACTAGCATAATAATATTCCTTTTCTTTGTATTATAGCAAGTTTTGAACTGAGTACATAGTAAGGAAAAAAGACTAATTAAAACTGTGTTTGTAACAGCATTCAGTCTATCTATGATCACAGAAGAAGGGCTAATCATCACAGTATGATTTAACAGTAGATGGTATTGATCAAAAGCATTATTGGCATCACTGACTACGCTGAGGTGCAAATTAGAGTTTTTCTTTATTCCTGTCCCCAGATAGTGAGTGAAGACCCTCTTAAAATATCAGGGAGATTATGTATCTATCAGTTTCCTATTGTCAAAGGTTTTTCTTAAGCTTCACTTTCTTACCATCAGAAAGAGGTGTTTTCAGGGAAGAATCACAGGACAGAGTGTAAAAGTCACTTTGATCCAACTACCACCTAGGATTAGATTTGCTGTTTTAGAAAGGTTGTTAGTGGTAGTTTTACCTTCACTCTCTTCACAGTTTCATGGGACATTTTTGTAACCGTCAGTGTTGCTCCATTTCACACTTTGTTGTTTGGTACTGATCCTCCACTGGAAAATCAATATTGCAGGGAACATTCCTGCATTTTACTCTTACAGTGGGACAACCACGCAACCTAAGAATGACAGTATTGAAGAATTATGTATCTCTCTATCTGATAAACAGGAAGAGTAATAAACACTCCTCTAAGAATGAACTTGGCATAGCTTCAGAAATGAATGAAGTATGCCTTTCCAAAATGTCTAAAGAATAATTTTCCACATATGGCCTTTATTAATTTAATGTCTTGTATTCAGGTAACAGCTGCTATAATAAACTTCTTTAAAAAAAACCCCTGCACCTATGGTTATCTGTTGTGATAACATACCAAAATGTGGGTGAAAAATACGGCATTTAGTCTTAAAATCATGATGCAAGACAAGTCCATATGAAACAAAATTTTCTCTGTTGGATGTAACAAAGAGTTTTTAAATGAATGAGTGGAATTTATGTGAATGTATCAGCTTCTACAATACCCAAATGCTGTATGACTCATTGGGAAGTTGTCACAGTAAAAATTCTGCTGTCTGCCTTTTCTAGGAAATGGCAGGAAGCATATCACTTTGTTTTGTGAGGATTCATAATGCTTCTAGTTTCTTTATTGCAAAATATTTCCATGCTCCAGGTGTAATTTGTAGGAAAGATTCTGGAAAATGAACTTTTTTGAGTATCAGTACAAGTATTTGAAAGCCATTTTACAATGGAAGTCTTTTCGTGGATGACTTGAAAAAAGCAGTATTTAGTTTCTCACAAGTATTTTTTTCTTTTGCACAATATGATGATACAACAAAGTATTTGTGAACCACTTGTGAACAGCATATTTTCAGATTTTAAGAGAATTAAGTTAATATCAGGTGATTTAAGTAATGAATTGGACAGCAGCAGGAGTAAATGATGAATAAAGAAAACTTTAGGCAGCCATTGAATGGTCATGAGTTAGCAGACATACTTCAAAATTAGTTTGTATGAGTCATTTTTAAAGTGGTTATCTGTAAGAGTTACATCATTTATTTAATTATTTATTTATTAGATTGCAAAGATAGATACACATTTATTAAATAAATGGTTATATCTAAAATAACTTACCCTTATCTCCCATACAAAATGTAGAGACATAATAGCATTCCTGAGAACAGTTCTCCAGCTAATCTTGATTCATTGTGCCACTTTATGCATGGGTAGTAGAACTGGGACCATTTTATCTTTTCCTAAATGTCTTTTGAAGTTTATGGTCATTGAAAAATCCATGCAAATAAATTGGTGAAGTAAATGATATATGCAGGTTTCATACAGAGTATCAAAGCATTATGGTGGCTTAAATCCCTCTAGAAGCAGCAAGAGACAGGGTGAAAGTGTTTGCTAACAAATGTCTAAGGTATTTTTTTTCCCATTCAGATGAATGAGTTCTTAAAAACAGAAAAGAATGTTATAAGATCAATTTATAGTAGCTCTAATACTTTATGTTAAGGGATGTTAGGAGCAAGGCTGCCTCCAGCAGTGCCAGTCCAGGACTTCCTCCTGCCAGCCACTGAAGCCGGGCCCGGTTGGCCCAGGGACCCGAGGTCTCTGCCCAGGCTGAGGGATGAGCTGCCACTTTGCTGTTTGCAGGTTCAACCAGTAGTGAAGCTCAGCACATATCCCAGAGACAGACAGACACACACAAGCAGGACACTGACACAACTGGTCACACAGGCTGCCACAGACAAGGTGCTTCCTTCAGGAGCACTTGCATACAGGACTCACATAAAACAAAGCACAGACAGCCAAGTCCCCTCCTCCTCTTGGGCTTGCAGAGACAGGAGGTCACTAGTGCAGGCGCACATACAACACTCTCCAGGTTCACAAGCACAAGCATTTGTGGATCCCCTCAGCACCGGCACGGCCTGCCCCTTTGTGTGTCTGGCACCCCCGCCCGAATCCTGGCCCCCTTAACTCACCTCATGGGTCGCCTACTCACCCACTGGTCTAGCTCAGTGCTCGCTGCGCACATGCAGCACTCACACACTTGTCCCACAGGCACCCCACAGTCGTGGGTCCCCTGGATACCAGCGTGGATCCTCCACCCACCTGATACCTCTGCTCCAACCTGAGGCCCCCCTACTCGCTTACTGGTCCAGCTTGAGGTTTGCTAGCGAATGCACACGCACACCGCACGCACACCAGGGCTGGGGAAGATAAAGATGCTCAGGGACCCAGCAGTCGGCACTCAGCTGTGTTCTGAGGTCCCGCTCCAGCTGCCAGCACCGAGTTCCTCAATTACACCAGTCCCCCCAGTAGCTGGTTTTTGGGACACACACCATTCCCACCTCATGGCTGGAAGTTAAAGACCTCCACTCACTCCAGTAAGTGACACTGAGACCCCCCTCCCCCCCCCCCCCCACGACAGAGTGAGATTATGCAGAGAGACGTTTAAGAAGAAGATATAAGAAGATAGGATAGACTGGTGATCAGACACAGGGCTCAGCCAGGCAAGTGTACTGACTGGCCCCGTTTTACGTGCAGTTGGACCCTTTTATAACCCCTTCTGTGTGTTACCCCCTTCGCTCCCTGATTTGCTTCCCCTGCGTGTTCCCTCATCACAGTCCCACTGATCCCTCTCAAACATCCCGGTCCCTCAGGTTTGCATCCTTACCATTTGCAAAGTCCTGGTTTGCCTGCAGTTTCATGATAGCACATTAATTAGTGCAACCAACCAGGTGTATTTCTTGCCTTTGCCTCCATATTGGCTGCCAGGTTTGTGTCTCTGTATATTTTGCCTATGGCTTCACCCTTTTCCTAAGTATCCCAATTGTCCTCAATCAGATAATCTTACTGAAATAAGTATTTCTGTGTTCCACCTACTCTTGCTAGCTAGTGTTTCTGACCATGTTTGATTCGCATTATTGCCTGGTCAGGTTTATGTTTCTGTGCGATCTTGTATATGGCTTTCCCCTTTTCTTATTATCTCCTTTTGCACTGTAAAGGCCCCTGACCAGACACCCTTAAAGGAGCAGCTGATGTCACCTTCCACATACCCTTCTTATACTTTAATACTGCTACAGTGTTTGACTTATCTCCTGTTAGACAGCATATTTTGGCCTAATGCTCTTTCTGCATGTATGGTTCAAACGTAACAAATTAATATTTTTTTTTACAATTATTTTCTCACCTTCAGATAATTTTTGGAGTATGAATAATGACAGCATAATTAAAATTTGATTACATTTTAAGTAACCATTTATTTCTTTCTTTTTAATAAATGCATTACTTCATACATTCCTGCCATCCTTCCTTCTGCAATTTGAATGAATTTGATTCACTAGAAATTTGTTCCAGTTTCAACCTTGGATAGAAATGGGTCAAAGGGCTTGACATGCCACTTAACTAAAAATCTCTTCCAGTTTAGCTGTGGACTATACAGTACTCAATTTTTACTTCTCTCTGAGAAATGAATTTTAAAAATGCTTCCATGCCAAATCAATGATAGTTACCACAATTATTGGTTACACTTTATATTCTGTGCCATCCTAAATTAGATACAGTAGATAAAAATATTAACACTAAATACAAGATTCATTCTTCTACTTGCATTTCTAATTTAATATACAAGTTGCCTTCACTGGCTTGTCGTTACATTTGGGCATAAGTATGTTGCTTCACTGGTCAGCCACTCTATTTTACCTGTGAAGGTCTCTACAGGATGTGGCATTAGATTCCCAAGCTGAAAAACTTCAGACTTTAAGAAAAGGAGACAGGAGTTTCATAAATTAAGATGCCACATATTTTTATTTTACATTGTTACAGTGACATTGTATGTTTTCTGGAGGGAAAAAAAAAAACAACCCCACAACCAAACAAAATTATAACATTTTCCTCTTACTATTTGATTAATCTTTCTGGGTGAATTTTATCTTATTATTTTCTCATTAAAACTAAAGGAATGAATTGAAATGTTCTCAATTAAGTATTTAGTAAGGATATCAACAACTCACAGTGAAGTTGGGGTGGGAAAGAGGAACCTTTTCTCTTTTTGGAACTCAGCAATTCTTCAAGTAATACAAATATTAGTCCAAGAAATGGTTTTCCATAGAAATAAAAATAAATGTAGCCTGAAGCATTAAGAAGACTTCCTACCCTTAGGAATTTGGGAAAGTAACTCAGAAAAAACAAGTCTCTTGTCAGGATGCTTAAACTCACAGGGCAGAATCCCTTCTTCTGCTATAATACTGAATTAGTTGAAAAACTGGAAATGTTTAAAACTACCATTCTGGACTAAGGTGTCTGCTCTCATTCCTATATGAACACAAAGAATAGTCATATGTATATACTTCTACAGAAAATATTCACTGAGAACCCAAAAAGTATGTGTCCCAATAGAAAAAAAATGCTCTCTGCTTCCATCTCCTGGTGGAGAGACACAGAAGTTTCATTTGCATAAAATTTTTATTCATAATTCCTTCAGTGGCACATGGGAGTGATCATCACTATACACAAACTCATAATTAGTTGAGAATTGGAATTGCATGGAGAGAGGTGACAAGGGATTTCTTTCATGTAGCTAAAAGAACATCTGTGAGGTAAGGACTCACAGATGTTCAAGCGTCCTACAAGTTATTAGTTGTCAGGACATGCAGACTGCGTGCTATTGAGAGGTGAAATATAGGTTCTCCTTAAATGAATCTACAGAGGGCAGAAGAAGAGCTAAGTGAAATCCAGTGATTATTTTCCTAACAGAAAAATAAAGATGCATTTCACAGGTTCAGGTCTTGCTCATTCATTAACAGCAGAGGAAGCATGGAGCTTAGGTGATCAGGAAAGGTGATGTTCTTTTGGTTGCGTTTTTTTACAATCTAACAGAAATTCTATCCTGGATCAAAAAACTTGTCCTAGTGAGGTTTTCTTTAGAATACTTCATTTTAAATGAGAAAATTAGTAATTCAGAATTTCAGAAAATTTGAATAGAAGCTCCTCTTGCTATGAGTTTTAATATAGTATTAGCTTGAACTTAAGTAGCTGTCAGCATTTTATGGAAGAATCACAGGCTGTGATCCGTATTATGAAATCACTTCACTGCTTTGTTCCAGTGCTCTAGTCTCCTGATCATACCTGCAAGGATGTGAGTGTGCTCCTGGGCTCTGTTCAGGGAGGAATCAAGCTGTTTACTTGGCAGGGAAGCAGACTAGCCATACACACCCATATCTACACCCAACAGACAGGATGGATAATTTGTTTCTCCTGCTTGAAATAGTCTTCAAATAGCAGACTTACTTTTCTCCACTCAATGCTGTCCTTCACATCAGCAAATTGCATGCTTTCACGCTACTTCCCACAATATACACATCCCAGTTTCAGCACAGCGTTGTAAGAAAACAATCTGGAGAGTTGCAAAAGCCTTCTCATAATTCATTTTTCTGTCTCAGGTATCAGCACACAAAAGCTGTAAGAGATCGCCTACCTGTAGGGACCTTGTGTTGTCTCAAAGTTTTGTTGTTGGGAGGATTCCCAACAGTATTACAAGGAGGTCACTTGCCATATCTGCCATATGGTCAACATGCTGCAGATGGTTACTGTTACTCTCAAAATCTTGTTGTGAGCACAGGGGAGCACACGCCCTATGCAGAGCCAAGAATTTATTGTTAGTAAAATTAATGTTTTAACGGTGTAATCTAAATGCAGCAAACAGTTCTTATTAGTCCAGTTACAATAATACTAACACTCATAGTCCAAATTATCTAATCAATACAGAAAATTCTCCTTGATAATGCAGTTAAAACTGTTATTGTCTAAAAATATTTAGCTACTATCTACCTTTTCTTGGGTACTGTGCTCACCCTCCCAATGTTCCTCTAGTCCTAGGTTGATGGTGCTACCTAGTCTTCCTCAAAAAGACTTCTTCAAAAAGAGTGTAGGAGACAAATAACTTACTTACTTCTTCCCCTAGGAAGAGTATGATGTTCACAGTGGAAAGCATCTTCCTCCTCAGAATTGAATCTGCTTTAAGTTGGTTTTGAATATTTTCTAACACAATCTGCTCTGTTGCTCTTTCTTCATTGGTTACCAACTCCACAATGTATTTGTACTTCTTTTCTCTTTTTTAGCCCTAACAGCAGATTCACCTGACTCACATGGTTACACTTGTTTGATGACCACTAATTAATCACTATGATAAGTTTTCACAATTTCTAGCACCATTCTTTATCTGTAGTCTTCTACATCAAGTTTTTATTCTAGGGTCATAAACAGGCTATTCCACACAGAATACATACTTTTTATTACTACTTATTAATTAACATCAGATCTTACATCACACAACTGCACAAAGCTAAACTCATGCTAAAACAGATTTAAAGCAATAGTCACCTGACTTCTAGGCAATTGCTATCACAGCTAAAACAAGCTAAGGCCAAAACAAGTGCAAACAAGTCCTGAGTCCATGCCATGCCCTCTTACTAATAATGGCAAAATCATATTTACTTGGCAACATTATGAGCAAATGGCCAGGTGACGTTTAAAAAATTAACAGTACTGTTTGGACGTCCTGGAAATTCAACATCTCTGCATTAATAGGTACTAAGAAGTGACTACTAACTAAAAATTAAGGGAGGAATTCCCTACATGGAATTTGCCTATTTTTTCATTAAGTTGTACAAGAAACAAACATGGTGTAAGCTAGAAAGGCCAAATGCAAAAGGATTTAAAATGTATTCAAGTGTGTGCTGATATGCAGTACAGATTTGATCTGTCAATGTGCAGAAGCTATAAATGAGCCCTCATCTGTGATACAGAAAACTGAGCCCAGTCCCTGGGACGTGCAACAATGACAGCACAGGCATTGTCAATGAGTACTCAAAACCAGAGCTGGACTGAACCTCATGGGTGCCTGGACAGGAGGCCACTTCTTTGATATCCTTTCTCTAATTATTCACTGAAACTGGAACCTCATGTAATATATTCCACAAGGCCTCATGAACAGCTAAGGAGAATCACAATGTTAAAATGACATTAAAATTAGTCTAATACAATTTAACGTTTCTAGGCAGAAAGGATGGTCTACATTTGAAAGACAATAGACTTCAGGACTTGTTAATCTTCAGAATCTTCCCAGTCAACTGCAAAGCAAACTAATGACAAGAAGGAGGCATTCTCCTTACCACTTCAGCATTAGGCTTTACTTTATAGTCATCCATTTACTAGAATTCTTTTTGGAGTTCAAAAAATCCCCACAGAAATACAAGTTTAAAAAACCTAGAAAATCATAGAAACAGACCATCAGTGTCTAAATTTGAAAGCAGAATACATGCAAAGAACAGTGAAGTAGAAACAGAAGTGTAGAAGAACCTTGGTAGACCAGAAAAAAAGCTTAGAAAAACCTAAAACCCACAACAGGCAATATGATACTTATTGAACAGATAGCAGCAGCTTATATCTGTTGAAATGAGTGAAAACTGAGGTGTTCTTTTTTTTCTTTTCAGAACTGAGGTAGTGTGTTATTAGATATCTTAATAAAAAAATCCCTCTGATAGGAAGTCACCGCCTTTTCACTTCCCTTTTGATATGGTTACAACATTTTGGCAAGAACAGAGAAAGTCAAATCCAAGCATCTGTAGATATTCCACATGGATTTCAGTCAATGGTGGTGTGAGGAAATTACTTCCAGGCACGGTCCCTGCAGTTCTTTCACTCTGCAGGGATGAAAGTGTCCTGACAGCAGCAGGCATCTCCCACCATGCTGTGCATGAAGAGAGCAATCACAGAAGGTGCCCTAAATATTCATAGTGTCTCAGGCAACACTTGGGGTATGAAGTACGTCATATTACTCCATAGTAATGAAGTAATAATGCCTTCTGAAAGACACTTTTAGAAAACTAATGTGAAGATCATGTGATGCCCAGAAATGAAAAGAGAGAGATACACTAATGAATTAAGATAATCTAGGAACTTTGGTGTATAATGCATGTTTGCCTGGCTTCAGAAAAGCCCACTCTGTGGGCCAGTGCTTTGGCCTCATTGCTACTACAGAGAGTACCTTCACAGCACTCAAAGAGGCCATCTGTTGAGTTGGATAGTCTGCAAAAAATGTGTTTTAGGCATAAAAGCTTCCCTTCCAAGGTATTCTCACAGTTACAGAACTGTGATGCAACCCAAAGAAACTTACTTTCCCTCTACTTTCAGCTTTGAAAAGTGAGACTTTCCATATGTTTTAAATCAACTATATCAGGTTCACTGATACTCAAGAAGATAACAGTGCCGTACACATACCTGGCTGATGTTTCAAAATAGTTCTTCTTTTTAAATAAAACAGGAAATCTTTTTAAGCTTATATATTTATTTTTTATTTTTGTAAATGAAGAACAAAACTTAGATGTCATTATGCTAATTCCAGGAGTTAAAATTTACTAAACATTTGCCCACATTGCAGCATGGTCTTGGTTAAAGAAAGATTACACCAAGGGTAACTTCCATGCTGTAGACTTCAGTGTGTAGCCAGAACATTTGAGACAAGTGTAAATGAACAAACTCATGTAGGGAAAGCATTCTAGCCAGTCTAACCACACAGCCAGAGAGCTCCATGTGGCTTAATTTACCCAGGCAACCAGTCCCTGCTGCAATGGTTAACATGCTTCCAGTACTCAAGTTAGCTCATAAAAATCTTGCTCAGCATTTGTAAACTACATTGCAATCTGCAAAATGCATATAACTTGAGAAGAAATGGCCACTATAGATGCTAATAGGTTTTTATTTTTCAGGGGATTTTTAGTTGCCTTAGCTACTTGTTAGAGAATTTTTTTCAGATTTAATGGATAAAGCGATGAGAGCAGCGTGGGTTTCTTTGCGGACATGAGTAGAAAGGATTCACTAGCAGGTGTATACCATAAACCATCAGTTGGTAGGGAGAAATCTTTTTGCTCTTCTTATCCACTGCTTCCTACTTCTCTTTTGTTGTCAGACTCATTGTCATGACACATGGTGCACAAAGAAGGTTTTGTTCATGTGATACTACCCATGTAAGGAAATATTTTTTTCTAGGTCACCCTGTAGAGTTTTTCTCACCTACAGAGATCAGTAGAGAAGCTGCTGTTTAGCAGCCATTGTAAGTGAACTATTGTAAATCACAAAAAAGAGCTCAACTCTTTATTTTTTTAGGCAAAAGTCATTGACTCTTCTTAATCATCTCTTCTTCAAATCTATTTGGATAATGATAATCTGTATGAAAATAAAAGAATGAAAATATCTTGCTTTAGTTCAGCCCCTTATTATCTGTTTAAATACACTTAAAGAGAGTTAAAAATGTAGCCTCTAAATGACAGCTAGTTATACAAAGATTTTCAGAAACAAGATAATACAGCACCTTCAATATACTTTACAAGTGGTTTTTTCCTCCCCTAGATTTAACATTCAGTTTCTTACAACAGGATTACAGTTATAATCACTGAAACATTTCTTTCCTTCTTAATTTTGTGTTTACATGCATTGTTAGCCCAACTTTAAAATTCACAGCATGGATCTCCGTCATATGAATAAAAAACATATTCACAGAAAATTTATTGCCTGCTTTCTATGATTTCACTTATTTTTGTTATCATTTTTACATCCACAATTGTATATTAAGCCACCATGACATGGGAATTAAAAATGAATCACTGCAAAGTGCTGCAACTATTCATTTTAAATGGAATTAAATGAACCTCTATGATTAAGCATTCCTTCTCTGCCATGCTATGTGAACTTAAAATAAATATATAATAACATATTCTAATTCTGAACTTTAAAGTTGTGCCAAAGTGATTGATAAAAAGCCAAAAAGATATCAGTTGTTGCTGGTAATGTAAAAATATTAGAACACTTCAAACAAAGGGTATTTGGTGTCAGAATAAGATTTTTATGATTAATTGGCTTTTCAGAAAAAAATAATTAAGGTTTATAAATGCCTTAGAATTTGTTGTGATTTGCAATTTTTTTGTCTACAGAAAAAGTTATTCATAATAGTAGATGTACAGATTTTTTTTGTCCCAAGTATTGCTGATCTTTTAATACGTAACATACAGGATATTACAAGAAAAAAAATCCCTTTAATATAATGAATGCATAAAAGCTCATGTTGCTGGTGATTATATGCTAATAAGAATAAAATGCATAGCCCAGTAAATGTAATTTGTCCCATTCCTAGTAAAAAGCTGTGGGAAGGACCCAGCAGACTCAGGTAGTTGCTGCCCAACAAACAAAAGCCCCCGGTGGGGCTGAGCCTGGGAAGGCTGTGGGGATGCGCTCACACTCAGCTGGGAGCAGCCAGAAGGTAGCAGCCCATGGTGAGGAAACATACAAAAATGAACCCAAGCAGATCCCAATATTGAGGAGTAGGGGACCCCTGCCATGAACGTCATATTTGTCTCAGGAAAGACCTCAAGATGCTGTTGACTCACCATAGGCCTCCTTCTTGAGGAAGATTCCAGTGCCATCTTCAGGACACCAAAAGACATTGGAAGGGTGAGATCCAGGAAGGGCTTTTTGATATAACAATTTGTACTACATTTTTATTGAGGCTTTTCTGATTTGGACTGTTAGGTTATGAATGCATAATTGACAGAAATATTAAATTCTTAGCTCTATATATATGATGTGTTTTGTTGAGCTCATAAAGAAAGATTTTGAGAGTTACAATGTGTAGGATAGCCACAATCTTTCAAATTTGAACTCACTGGTGGAGTTAAACTAATTTTTAATGTTCGGATACACCAAACCAGAATGAATTAGGCAATATGTATCCAATAAATGTCTGGTTTCCCTTGGTCATGAAATCTGCTCACCGAGTCATTTTTAGATGGTACTGCCTGTGTTGGGAGCAGCATGAGTGGGGCTGTCCCACACCCATCAAGTGGGTGAGCAGAGACGGGAGTGGCAGCAGAAGGACCCATCCCCAGTCCCGCCATAACTGAGCAACAGCAATGCACTTCTGGCCTGAGCTTAGTCCAGAAAGGTGGAAGGACAGTTTTGGACAAGCGGAAGACAGACTGGAAGCAGGCAGCAACAGCAAGGCTTGGTGAGGCCCAGGGCCAAGCCAAAATGGGGCTCCTGGCTGAGGTGGGTCAGAGCAGTTATAGCCCAGGGGTGCTTGCTGACAGGCTGTTAACCTAACCCCAAGTTTAAGCAAATTAAATAATTAAATTAAAAGATCCATGCTATTTCATTCAGGCATATACAGTGTTACACTTTGACACTTGATAACGCCTCTATCTGATTGGGTTGATTTGAGGAATAAAAAGTTTCTTTGCTCGATGCGTGGTAGCATCTGCCACATGTTTCTAGGAAGCAAACACAAAAATTCCTGTTTCAGTACATGTTGTTCATTACAGTGAATTAATTTGTTTCTGGTTCTCACAATTATTTATTTTCAGAAAAATAGGCTTTGAATCCTTAGGTTATTTTAATACCATTGTATGGTTGAGTATAACTGATGAAGGCAGTGGAGCTACCACTATAACAGGTAATTACTCCATGAACATTTCGTTCTTCCTCATAAACATTGTTATATCTTTGTTATCAAGTTTAGGCGTCTTCGAGCATGAGATTCAGAACTTGACTTTTGATTTATATTTTTGCTCAAAATATTCAGTTAGTCTTATTTTCTTAAATTAGCTTCCCTGTTGCTAAAACTAAACACAGATATAGACTCCTTTTGAATGTCTGTGCTCTTCAGAGTATATTAAAACAGTTCAGTTTATGCATGTCTCATATTTTTTCTGTCTTGATAAAGTTGGCAAGTGAGAAAAAATATTAAATATAATCTAATAAAAACATGTATGTGTGGGAGTTCACTCACCTAAAACCTCTCACCCACATATGTCCTGTAACAAAGATCCACTCCATCAGTTGTCTAGAACATTTTAACCCTGGTCATCTACATTCGCTATTGAGCTCCTCAACATGAAAGACTTGTGAGTCATTTTTGAGTGCTAAGAAGTATCTTTCCAGAAAGATACATGCCCAGTGCTTGTAGAGCCCTGTGGCAATCCAAACTCAAATTTCCCAGTTCCCCAGAAAAGCTTAATATGCTATGGTTCAGGACTAAGAGCTTTACTGGTGCTGCTGAAACTCAATTCTGCATAATAATCTAGAGGATATAGTGCTCATCTAAGACATGGGCAGCATGGATTCTAGGCACTGTTTCTGCAGATGAAATCTTCACTGTCTCAGTCACAGCACTGAGAATCCCGAGTGGAAAAACAGGGGCAAGGATTTTCTAGTGGTTTGCTGTGCCCTTAATGGAGAAGAAAAAATATCTAACTTAGAAAAGAGAATTTCCCTCTGCAGATATTGGAGGTGTCTTCCTCTACTGACTATATGAAACATTTAGTCATTTTAGGGGAATAAGCTTATCCTCCAGGGCTAGACACCTAAAATTTAGTGGGAAAAGTGCAGAGATTAAAGTTTGAGTATAATAGACTGGGTTCTTCCACTTGTTATCTGCCAAAATATTGTCAAACTCAACATATTCCTATATGGTATTTCAGTTTTCACAGACCAACATTTTCTCACAGCTTATTCTAGGAGAAAATTGCTAGCCATGTTTAAAAAACAAAGTGTAAATTAATACTAATAACATGATAATATTAATAAAATAAAGCAAGAATGCCCACTGAAGAAGCAAGTTCTGCAGTAACACAAGCAGAGAAAAAATTCAGCTTACTTATTGTTATGAAAATACAAGAAAAATTAAAATAATGATGGTCTGGGAGCCAAACAGCAATCATGCCTTTAGTATGTACCATATAATACACAAATACAAAACATTAAGGGTTAAGTATGAGTCATCTGAGCAATTTTATTATAAAAGGAACCACTGCTTTTGCAACCCAAGGGGATGAAAATTTGCTTTTTTTCCCTTATCTTAGATCTTCTGGGAGCCTTGCCAATATCAAAAGGTCTCTATGGATAAAACACATCATACTACAATGCTTAAAGTGTATTTCTATTCTAAAATACAATTCTCTGCAAATTATATTTTGTTAATACCATGTTTATACTACCCTTGGTGGAATTCCTACTAGCCAAGGCAACATTTGCTCAGATTCAGTTGAAAGACAATTCTTCCAGTTAATAGCCTTACAAAGTCACCCTGGAATTCAAGAGTTAATGTGTGTGTGTTCATGTCTAATATAAAAAGTGAAAATGAGGCCAGAATTTGTTGCTGAAATTAAAACTTAATGAACAATTCTGTCGATGATGTACAAGCCACAATAGAATTTAACTTACTCTTTCAGATTTCCATCAAGTCTTGAAAGATAATGTGATGTAGGGGTTTTTTTCCCCCCACAAAAAAATAAGCTGCTATGACTGCAAAATGCATATATGAAGCATATCCTTTCAGTGAGAAACCAACCCATACAAGTAATTACTTTGTTAAACAACACTTCACATATTAACACTGCCTGTCTGCCTCTACCCATCATTCCCAAATATTAAAATGAATTCCTTTAAATGGTACTCAAAAAAAATGAAATGCAGTCTTAAATGGGGTATCTGCCTTAAAGCAGTTCATTAAATAAAGTTACTGACTCCTTGAGTAATGTAAACCTATAACTCTAGTATTTGGACAACTGATTAATTGACATGATTTTGTTTTTACCTTGCCATTTCAATTAGGTGGTTAACACTGTACCATAACTTAACAAAAATTGTTCAAAAGCAATGAAGGAAGAAAATATATCACTTTTATTTGCATAATGTTATCAGTGGTAACTTAACAGATACTGCCAAAATCAGACTCTGACAGAAGAAAGTAGGTTCATCACAATTGTGTACATTATTCCATCACACAAATGGCCTTTACTTGTTTGACAGTTTGAGAAAGGAAGTGAATAAATTAAAATGAAAATCAATTTCTAGCTCCTTGATCACAATTTGATGGTCATTTATACTTAAATGTGTTGTAAGCAATTTATTTTAAAGAGTATGAAGGACTTGAATCATTGCCATTTTCTGGAAGTGAGGGTTTTACACTAATTTCATTTATACCAATGAAGTTACAATCATGTCTTGAAAGATGGATATAAATTATAACAATTTCCCAAGATTCAGAGGTCTGAATCTCACTTCAATCTTTTGAATACATTATGAGAACTACACTTCAGCCGTGACTGTTGAATTCACTTCACAAATGAGTTCGTTTGTGACCATACGTATTTGAGAAAAAGAAATCTACCAGCCAGTGTTCAAAAAAGTGAAAACTAAAGCCTTCGAAGTCTGCATTTTAGTAACCAGCTAAATATGCAAAATACCAACTACCTTTTCTTTCAATGGCAGCTGTTAGAAGCAATTCGGGAAGATGCATGCTCAGAGCGATTCAATGAACCATGAAAAAAATTACTCCTGGCTTTAATAGGCACTAGGTTAAGGTTCTCACAAACCATTTCACAGCTTTATTTTGAACATGCATAATAAAATGAAGAACAGAGCAGAGAATACAATAATAATCCTTTACTGATTTAGCTCCTGTGCTTTTCATGATGGTTAACTTTCTCTTTTCTTTCCTTTTTCAACAGTGTAAGTATTTATTATTAAGTTTTCTAACTATGTGATGATTGATTAAATGATAATTGATAAATTACACATACAATTAATTTCTATTATGCCTGTCACTGATTGTCTTAGAATAATATCTATAATCGTATCGTATCACAATAGATAATGGATGATTCACTTTTTGTTGCTAGTATAAAAATATCAAAATTTTTTTTAATTTTGTTCTCTGAAGATGTGCCCAAGATCTCTAAGTGAAATACCCTATTTTGAAACTCTACCTATTATACATGATGTCTGATGGCAACATTAGGCCTAAAGTTTCTCTGCTACTCTGACTTTTCCCAGCATTAGGACATGTTTCTCTGCTACTCTGATTGTTAGCACTGAGCAGACATAGTGATGCTGAAGCTGGGTAGACAGTGCATATTTAGTGGTAGCAGAGAAGGACAAGAAGTAGCTATATGTTTTTCCTGCTTTATTCCTACTTTACAAACCCATTAGCTAGTTATTGGTTACTAATAATACAAGGACATTTGGACAATGCCCTTAATAACATGCTTTAACTTTTGGTCAGCCCTGAATTGCTCAGGCAGTTGGACTAGATCATTGTAGGTCCCTCCCAAATGAAATATTCTATTCTATTCTATTCTATTCTAAACAATTTCACCTAAGTGGAAATCTCTTAATCTGCAGTGTTTTTCCCTTCACATACATCTCTGATAAGACCAGGAGGGAAACTTGTACATGATGCAGTTTGGGGAAATACCATTGTGCTTGAAGGAACACAGCTGATACCTCATAGCCTATTCATTTTTTAAAGATTTTGTGCTAGCATAGCAATCTATGGCTAAGGCGTAAGTCTCCATATCTCAAGCAACTGATGTTTTTCCTCAAGATACCTCATCTATTTATAATGGGAACGCATGTTTATTCAGAGATCCTAGGCAGGCTTGTGAGTTGACAGAGCCTCCATGTTCATCTCGGGTTTATAACAGAGGAAGACCATTGCTGGGTAACATCAGGTAGACAGCTTGACTATATATATACACGTTCTTTACATTGTTTACATTAACCATATATTAATACTTGTGCCTCATTGGTCACATATGCTTCTTTCCGATTTCAAAATTGTATGGTTTTAAGTCAAATGCTTACTAAGATATGAGGTCAAATGCTCTAATTTCCTCATTGTAGAGACTCTTACTACTCTTGAACACAAGTTTTTATGAAAATGGTATCAGAAAATAGTTATAGATATTCCATCAAATGTGATATTAAAATATAATTAAATTTCAGCTTTTCCCCACTACCATTTTAAATTTTTATTTAGTCTTATTAATATAGTTAACATTCAGCTGCAATTCTGTACAATATTTCTAAATGTTTATAAAACTAAAGTTTACAGCTATTAAAAAATTCTGCAGGCTTTATACCAAAATATTAAAATTTTGTAAAAGCATCTCTCAAAAAGGAGGGCACAATATTACCAAAGTCTAGAAGCCCAAATTTTAATAATGATTAAAGTTGAAATGAAAAATTGAAATTACTAGTGTAAAAACTTTGTAAAATTCTTCCTGCAGTAACTGATCTTATGCATGCTTTTAGTCATCTTCTAGGCAAAGTTAAGTGAGCATATTTAAACTGTCTTCAAAAAGAAGGGGCTTCCATGTGCTTATGTTTAGCAATAGAGTTACAAAGCACTCTGTATATTTCAGTGTATTTAACTATTAATTTTGTTAGCTCTCCAGCTTTGGAAATGTCTAGTACTTTTAAGTAGGTCAGTTCCTTCTTATTCCAGAGATGTAATGGAAGGCCAAGAGACATGCTTATGAAAGCGTTTGCTACACACTTAATTTTTCTTGTTAAAGCTGGAATGCCAGAGCATTTGTCTATTTGTTAATGAACACCTCAAAATACACAAACAATAAATCTGATATCAGTACTTGACAACAGCAATTAAGATATGGCCATTATATTTGCATAGTCTCTTAAGAAAAAAAGATTCAAGTATGGCTCTAAGGCACCAAATCTGCATAATACATGTACCACACACACCAGCAGTAATTGGATATATGGCTATAAACAGTATGTTAAACCCCTTGTATATTTCTTGTAAACTTTGATTGATTGTCTCTGTTTAAATCATGCCCTTGTGTATCTCTTTTGAGAACTATGCTTGACCTACATAGAATTAAATACTCCTGGCTCACAATGGACTCCTAATACATTACAATATCTTTAGAAGACAGACCTGATTTTTAATGAGCATATATTATTCTTGAAGTACTACTTTTTGAAATCAGAGCTTAGATGATTAGAAAATCTGATTAGCAATCAGAAAGAAATTGGTTACAAAAGACAGCGTGAAACCACCAATTTTTCTTTCAGGTTTCTTAGAGTGTATTTGTTTATAAAAAATTCTCGCACTAAAATGATTTAGAATATTGTTATTCAAACAGTACAGGTTTGCTAATGGAAACATTTAAGAGGTATTTTAAACATATTTAAATATGGATATTTTAATACATGGTTATGAATAAAAAAGTAATGTTATAAAACCCCATTTCTATTAGAATTTTCAACATGGAATTTGGTATCCATGCACACAGAAAACAATGTCTTTTATATTGTTTTGGTTTAAAATCCTATTTCAGGACTTGCATACAACGGGTACATATGTGGTTGTCTTACAGGAAGGAGCCCAAGCATACAGACCTGAACCGTTTCTCTGACAACCTATATCACCCTCCTTCCAGGAATTATTACATATCCCTGGTATAATGGTTTTTTTTCATTGGATTAGCATAAGTGAAAAATCACTGTTCACCACTAATTCCAGTTACTCATTCTCCTTCATTAGAATAAACTGTGGCATAGGATTTCTATGCATGAACTTCTGTCATGGTTTAACCCCAGCCAGCAACCAAGCACCACGCAGCTGCTCACTCACTCCAGCCCCGCCCCCCAGTGGGATGGGGGAGAAAATCGGGAAAACAAGTAAAACTCATGGGTTGAGGTAAGAACGGTTTAATAGAACAGAAAAGAAGAAACTAATAATGATAATGATAACACTAATAAAATGACAGCAGTAATAATAAAAGGATTGGAATATACAAATGATGCACAGTGCAGTTGCTCACCACCCAGTTAATCCCTGAGCGGCGATCCCCCTGCCCCCACTCCCCCCAGTTTATATACTGGGCATGACGTGACATGGTATGAAATACCCTGTTGGCCAGTTTGGGTCAGCTGCCCTGGCTGTGTCCCCTCCCAACTTCTTGTGCCACTCCAGCCTTCTTGCTGGCTGGGCGTGAGAAGCCAAAAAATCCTTGACTTTTAGTATAAACGCTACTTAGCAACAACTGAAAACATCAGTGTGTTATCAACATTCTTCTCATACTGAACTCAAAACATAGCACTGTACCAGCTACTAGGAAGACAATTAACTCTATCCCAGCTGAAACCATGACAAACAGCAACCATGTTCTGCAAGCGGTAAACAAGCTACAGGAAGATTTGGAGAAATGAAGTATTAGCAAAACAAGACTTGGCTCACTATCCTTACATAATTATTAAGTATCATTTCTTTTGTTGTTGAACTTTCTTTTGTGTCAGCGTTCCAGCTGTCTGTATTAGGTGTTTTATATACAACCCATTAAGTAAATGGTAGTTTAACCTTGACAGTAAAGATTAGATGTCTTTCAGGCAAATACTTTAAACTTCTCTCTTTTGTATATGTCAGACCTAAACAAAAGTGCCAGAACCTTGTATTGGTGAACAATCCTTCATGATGATTGTATTCGTGTTTTTCCTAATTGTTAATGTACAAGTTATACCTTGCTTTGGTAAAGAGGAGATTTTAAGCATGAAAGTCTATATTTTGCCAGTAGTCTGCTTCGTGCTTTTCTTCCTCGTACTGAGGAAGCAACCCCCAAAACTGCAATTTGAAAAACTTACTGCCTTTACTTTGGTGTAAAAAGAAAGTTAACTCATTGAAAGAGCATATAGAGAGATAACTTCCCCCCCCCCCCCCCAATGAGGAAAATTAAGGGATACCTTAAGAATTTTTTTTTTTTTTCCCAAGAAACCCCTCCTGGTGCTCAAGTGTCACATTTTTCAGATATTCTGAGAAAGGGGGTTGTACTGGGTCTGGTTGGGATGGAGTTAACTTTCTTCATAGCAATCCATATGGTGCTATGTTTTGGATTTGCGACCAAACCAGTATTGATAACACACCAGTGTTTTACCTATTGCTGAACAGTGCTTGTACGGCATCAAGGTTTTCTCTGTTTCTTACTCTGACTCTACCAGCGAGTAGGCTGGGGGTGCACAAGAAGTTGGGAGGAGACACAACCAGGACAGCTGACCCCAACTGACCAAAGATATTTCATGCCACGTAACATCATGCTTAGCAATAAGAAAGGAGAGGAGGTGGGTTTTGGGTAGGTACCTATTTCTCGGAGACTGGCTGGGCATTGGTCTACTTGTGGGAGGTGGTGAGTGATTGTCTTTGCATCATTTGTTTTTAGTGGGGTTTTCGGCTGGTTTTCCCCCCTCCCTCTCTTTCTTTTTCCTCTTTCTTATTAAACTATCTTTGTCTCAACCCACAACTTTTCTCGCTTTTGCTCTTCCTATTCTTTGACCCGGGCCAGTACAGGGTGGGGGCAGTGAAGGAGCGGCTGTGTGGTCAACTCACTACAGACCATAAGTATTAAAAATTAAAATATTTAGAGAAATGTGAAAACTCTTCCATGTAAGTTCCTCATAAATGAAAGAAATTCCATCTTTTAAAAATACATGCAATTGGCCAATATTTGAATATTAGCAAATGGTGATTCCTTTTTTTTTTTTTCCATTGGAGTGACTAATTACTTGAAACTACGGATGGGCTTCTAAATATGTGTGAAAAACTTTGAGTATGTTCAGAACTGCTGATACCTATTTAAAAGCAAAATTAAAAAAACCCAAAGTGACAGTAAATTCATTTCCATCTTCATATTCTCATTAAGAACATATATTTCCCAACAGTAATATCCAAACAGCACATGCAACATGAAGAAAGTTAGGAAACTCTCAAGGAAGAATGAGGATATTGTTTTCAAACAGAAAGACAGCTTCACAGAGTCAACAGAGAAAGGCAGACCTGAACAAATACAATTTATGTTTGAAACTATAAAATGTAGCATAGTGATAATAATATTAAAAAATTTGGTTGAAACATGTGAGTCCATAAACCATAAAATCTTCAATATTAATGCATCAAACATCCCATGAGATGATTTTTATAGCTTTTCTCCTTTCCAAAGACATCATCAACTTAAGTCAAATCTCAAAGATTTCATTGTAAAGATTTCATTAACTTCTTTGACTTAGTCCCAATAGCTAGATTAAAAAGAAAGAAAGAAAAAAATGCATAAGGGATGTATTATCTACTTTGTATTCACTTCTGTCTACTGGAGTTATTAATCTTAGCACAAAAGCCTTTGAACTAGAGATTTATTCTTTTTATTTAAGTAGTCCATCCTCAATATTTTTTAAAAGTCTAGCATTCCTGGGAATTATATTAATTATTAACCTTTGATCAGGTTCATTTTTATATCTTATCTGTCTGTGTAAGAGGAAATGTTATCTGGCTCCACTGTAGCTGAAACCACACTGACATTGTGTGTTACAAATTAAAGCTTAATATTGTTGGCTGCTGAAAACTGATGAGGAAGGTGTGGGATCAATGCTTAAAAATATTCCTAGTTTCAGGGGAACCATAAAGGGAAATGCCAGGAAGGGAGGTGACATACAATATGGCTATATCCTGTTCTAGCTTTTAGATGAAATTAGGCCATTCAGATGAGAGTTAAATCTCTGGCAGAATTTGGAGCAACCTCTTGTTCATGCCTCAGGCTGGTTTCCATCCTCTTAATTTTTCCTAGTGTGATCCTCTGGTTTGTTTTCTACCCCACTTTATTTCTCTGATACTTTCTACACTGTTATTTAGAAACTGTCTCTTGAAGCACTGTACAATTCATTACTTTCATATAAGTATTTTTTCCCATTTCTCTTCTTATTTTACTGATCATTCACCCACTGATTCTTCAGAAAATCCTGTGGTTACTGTATCTTTGTCGAAGGGCCAATGATAGCCCAAAAATGGCTGTATAGAGAAAAAAAAAACCCACAACTTTTTTTTTTCCAGGGGATTCAGGGTCTTAGACCAAGTACCATTAAGCTGAACATACTGCTAGACTGTTTTTATGATCCCTGTGCAACTGTGGGCTAATGGCTCTTGCAGTCTTTTGCTTTCCTGAGTACATGTTAATCACTCAATCTAAAAAAGGGCCCACAAAGTTACCCACAACATAGGTCTCCCAGAGACCTACCATCTTAGATTTATTTGAGTTTCTGTAAGTACAAAAAAACCTTTAATCTCAGGAAAGTCTCAGTGGGTGGTTGCTGAGGCTTCTCAGAGTATTGGGTTTGAGTAAATGTATTAGCTTTGAGCTCCTGATTGTCATGTGGACAATCTCATCCACAGTCACAATTTTAGACAAGTAACTTACCCATGAAAGCCTAAGTCTTAATTTTATCCTGTTGATCATCTATAAATGGCAAGAAAATTGTTAAAAAATAATGTTACTTAAAAGTCTAAATATGGGAAAGCATCGGTGCTCCAAAGATTTGGACATTAAGCTGAGATGCAGGAATCTCAGATGTTGTAACATCTAATGTTTAAACTTTAAAAATTTAAAATTTTTAACCTTGGCTTCTCATTTTAGGATTAATTTTAATTTGATTACTTGTTACCTTGTGTAACTGTGTTGGTTGCTACCTCTCTCAAGGAATATTTATCCTACTGAAACAAAAGGTATTATATTATTTAAGTTGGCATTAACTAAAAGTGGTCATTTACAACTTCCTTCACAGTCACGGAAGAGTACTGGAGGTCTGTCTGCAAGCGCTGGTGTAAACACTGGTGTCTTCCTTCTCTACTCCTCTCCCATATGACAGAAGTAACGTATTGGACATTCTTTGTTAATATTATTGATTTAATCAGTGTTGTGACTGTACATAATAGATTCTACCATTGGTTATTTCTGCTTTATTTCAACTAATTTTTTAAATCTAATTTTAACAGAATTCTGCAATTAATGCTTCTACACTACGTACATCATAAGTCATAGAATAGAATCATAGAATGGTTTGGGTTGGAAGGGACATTAAAGATCACCTAGTTCCAACCCCGATACCATGGGCAGGGACACCTTCCACTGGACCAGGTTGCTCAAAGCCCCATCCAACCTGGCCTTGAACACTTCCAGGGATGGGGCATCCACAGCTTCTCTGGGCAACCTGTTCCAGTGCCTCACCACCCTCACAGTAAAGAATTTTTTCCTAACATCTCATCTACATCTACCCTCTTTCGGTTTGAAGCCATTATCCCTTGTCCTATCACTACATGCCCTTGTAAAAAGTCCCTCTCCAGCTTTCTTGTAGGCCCCCTTTAAGTACTGGAAGGCTGCTATAAGGTCTCCCCAGAGCCTTCTCTTCTCCAGGCTGAGCAACCCCAACTTTCTCAGCCTGTCCTCACAGGGGAGGTGCTCCAGCCCCCTGATCATCTTCATGGCCCTCCTCTGGACCCGCTTGAGCAGGTCCATGTCTTTCTTATATTGGAGGCCCCAGAGCTGGACTCAGTACTCCAGGTGGGGTCTCACAAGAGCGGAGCAGAGGGGCAGAATCCCCTCCCTTGACGTGCTGGCCACGCTTCTTTTGATGCAGCCCAGGATGCGATTGGCTTTCTGGGCTGCGAGCCCACATTGCTGGCTCCTCTTCAGTTTTTCATCCACTAATACCCCCAAGTCCTTCTCTGCAGATCTGCTCTCAATCCTCTCATCGCCCAGCCTGTATTTGTGCTTGGGATTGCCCCGACCCATGTGCAGAACCTTGCACTTGGCCGTGTTGAACTTCATGAAGTTTACATGGGCCCACCTCTCAAGCCTGTCAAGGTGCCTCTGGATGGCATCCTCCAGCACGTTGACCACACCACACCGCTTGGTGTCATCGGCAAACTTGCTGAGGGTGTACTCAGTTCCACTGTCCATGTCACCGACAAAGATGTTAAACAGTGCTGGTCCCAATACTGGCCCCTGAGGAACGCCACTCATCCCTGGTCTCCACTCGGACATAAGCACTTATCAAAGTAGATCATATATCAGTTCAAGTAAATGAAGAAATTACCCTTTCTTTTTTTTTTTTTGTAACATATCTGCCCATAAAAGTATTTCTTAGGCTTCCTTTTTGCTTCCCTTCCCTTCTCATTCTGTTCCTTTCCACCCCTTCCCTTACTGTTCCTGCCCCTTTTCCGCCCATTCCCCTTTCCCTACTCATTCTCTTTCCTATTCTTCCTCCCCTTATATTTCTCCTTCTCCTTCCCCTTATTCTTCCCCTTTCTAATTTTTATCATGAATCTAAGCACAATAACATTTAACTTAAAAATCTTCCTGCTCTTTAATCACAAACATGCAGATGGTATTACACAGACAGACAGATAGATAGAAAGAAAGAAAGAAAGAAAGAAAGAAAGAAAGAAAGAAAGAAGAAAGAGAAGGAAAGAAAGAAAGATGTGATAGAATGCCGCGGTAGATAGACTGACATGATCATAATTTATTATTACCAGATTTTACTTCCCCTTTCTCTTAATTTGACTTGGTCTGTGTTCAATTCTCCATCTGTATTCAAAAAAGCCCTTAAGCATGTGATTACATTTAATGATGTACTTAAGTTTGATTTCAGTAGGGTTTTAAAGCACATCCTATGTATTTTAAGCATATCTTCATCTACAACAAATTTGATACCCATAAAATCATGCTTGATGGGCCTCTATGGTTGACAGTTACGTTCAAGAATTTTTCAGATCATCAGCAATCGATGTTGAAATATATTACACTTTCCAAACTGAGTTAATTCTTCGGTCATTCACAAAATTGTGTGAGGAATGGACAAAGGATTCAGAGTACAGCTAAGACTGCTCCATGTCAGGCTGTGGTAATCTTCATCTTTTCTATAGCTTTAGCTATAGACTCTGTACAGTCTCCATAACCAACGACTAAGCAATTTGCTAACAGAATTTTCTATTCAGTGGAAGAAGATACTTTGATGCTATTAGAAGCACTTTAAGTACTCCTTGAAATTTATCTTTAAAACCTGACAGGTTTGTTTCATGGTGAGAATAAAACCTACAAGGAGAATGGTTTGACCTGAGGTATCTTAAAACAAATCAGCTACAATCCTGTCTGGACATGGCCTTCAATGTGAACTGCCAAGGCAGGCAGCAGGCCAGGAGAGAGAGAGAGAAAAGAAGAGAGAAGAGAAGAGAAGAGGAGAGGAGAGGAGAGGAGAGGAGAGGAGAGGAGAGGAGAGAAAAGAGAAGAGAAGAGAAGAGAAGAGAAGAGAAGAGAAGAGAAGAGAAGAGAAGAGAAGAGAAGAGAAGAGAAGAGAAGAGAAGAGAAGAGAAGGGAGAAGAGACGAGACTACCTATTCTAACTAAACAGGACCAGGAGATGGCTGAAGCACTGATATGAAAAATCCTTGTAGATATAGTGTCAGCATGTTCTCTGGTATAAATTTGGCCCACACCAACTGCTGCTTTTGCAAGTAATCCCCAGGGATTGGTGGTTAGAAAAAAACTGAGTCTTTTTCCTTCAGGCCATTTGGGTGAATCAGCTAGTCGTCAGAGAAACACAGTTAAATCATAGGTGTATTTTTCTAATAAATTTGTTTGTTCTCACATGCTTGAATCTATAGACGGAGAAAGTAAGTAGCCGCAGTCACTGCCTGCAATATACAAATACTATGTTTTACATCATGTTCTGAGCCAAGACTTTTTCTCCATATTGTGAAGTATAAGCATAGAAAACCTTTTTCTCCTACCAAAATAAAACACAGAACTCAAGACACCTATACTGGTAATATGTATTAGTTTTGCTCCACTACTTTTAATTCCCAGCAGTTTTAATGGACAAACAACAGTTTACACCATCAGTGGGACCCATTAAATCAGGTCTCTTCCATGCTAAACCAAAACTATAGCAATTGCCTTGAACTCTGCATTACATTGTTCTGAGTCATCCTGAAGCCGGAGAGATTCATTAGCTTTTGTAATAAATTCTCAGGAATGAAACTGGTTGGTTTCAGAGAAACCTTTCACCAACTCCTCTCATTTTTCCTGACATCGCTATCCCCCAGCCCAAAATGATTTGGTAAAAAATTCATCTGCCCTTCAGCTACATTTGCTTGGGGGGTGCAGCTTACACTTGATACCACTACTGAACACTTACACAGCTTTTCTGGGGTGATTATCCTCTATATACACCTCCCCAGAAATAAAGGAAAACTCAAGTATGACAATTCTTTGTTTAAAATGAAACTTAACCATAAATCTTCTGTGTATTCTTTTTTCTCCTCAGAGGCCACCAGAGGATTAATAGATGATTCATGGTGTGCTCCACAGACTATCCATTTCCTGTTTTCAAGTTACTACTAGATTTCTAATTAAAATAAGATGATTTTTTTTGCAGTCCACTAAAAATAATCAAAGTGATGTCTATTTAAGCAATAAATAGTTTTTCTTTGGCAGCAAAGCATAGCTTGATCAGATTTTAAGGCTGAGGAGTTTGGGGGGGCGGTTCTTTTTTTTTCTTCTTCTCTCTCCTTGTGGAAATTTGGAATAACTGAGCAGTTAAAATTCATGATCTACACTTTTCTGTCATTATTATTGCATTAGCATGAAATTATGGTTCTAGTTAGGCATAATTATACTCATAATTATTCAATTTATCACTATAGGTCCTCCTGGAAATTTTATTGGAAGAGTTATTAACATTAATAAATTGTTTTTCTTCATATCCATATTATTAATTCAGCTCATGTGTGATATGAACTATCAACCATAAAATTATTACAAACTCTGTTCTATGTGTAGCTGATTTAATGATGGAGAGTCTGATAACCTTTAGCCAGTTTTCTGGTACAGCTGTTTGTCGTCTTCACCAATGGTATGCAGAGGGAGATAGGTGGACAGTGAAATACTCAGTCCCAAATGCACCCAAGACACTTGACAGACATTTCTTTTTAGCACAGCAGTCTTTCTGGTTTTCTAAAATTTGTGAAAAAAAAACCCAACCCCAAAACCAAAACAAACTTATAAGAAAATCCTGATTTGCATATATCAATATTGCTATGAAACAGTCCATCAGTTTCACCTGACAGATATTTCTGGTCAAACCCACAGAAATGATTGTCAGAGCCCAGAACAACCAACAGCCTCTGAGATCCAGGCACTCACTGCAGAACCTGACTGACTTCACAAGTACTTTTTTCTAATGCTTTAGACTTGAATACATGGGTGGGTCTTTACAGTGTCACAGAGCTGTTTGCAGCTGAGCTGTATCCAGAACTGATGTACTATAGCTGCATCAGTGTAATTGTTAAGAAAACATGGAGCTGGCTTTCAGAACCTAAATTAGCACTCTGCATAGACCTGCGCTACTGGATCTACCTCCACATTTTCTGAGTCATATTCTATTATGTATTTATGTATAAATACTTACACGTATGTGTGTCTATAGATACATACCTACCCTGGCCTCTTTCTTTCCCACCTACTGCCCTTCTGACAATCTTACCTATAACTGTGAGGTTCATCATTGTCTGCTAACCCTAATATGTGATATAAATGAAGCAAGAGACCCAACTCCATTTTCACACATTGTGATGGGTTAACCCTGGCTGGACGCCAGGTGCCCACCAGAGCCGTTCTATCACTCCCCCTCCTTCTCAGCTGGACAGGGGAGAGAAAATATAACAAAGAGCTCATGGGTCGAGATAAGGACAGGAGAGATCACTCACCAATTACCGTCACGGGCAAAACAGACTCAGTTTGGGGAAAATTAACTCAATTTATTACAAATCAACTGGAGTAGGGTAATGAGAAATAAAACCAAATCTCAGAACACCTTCCCTCCACCCCTCCCTTCTTCCCGGGCACAACTTCACTCACGGATTCTCTACCAACCCCCCAGCGGCACAGGGGGACGGGGATGGGGTTTACGGTCAGTTCATCACAAGTTATTTTCTGCCGCTTCATCCTCCTCAGGGGGAGGACTCATCACACTCTTCCCCTGCTCCAGCGTGGGGTCCCAC
The DNA here is from genome assembly GCF_026419915.1 of Harpia harpyja. Classification (NCBI taxonomy): domain Eukaryota; kingdom Metazoa; phylum Chordata; class Aves; order Accipitriformes; family Accipitridae; genus Harpia; species Harpia harpyja. The sequence goes on from NC_068945.1 coordinate 51,134,720, forward strand.
CCACGGGAGACAGTCCTCCATGAACTTCTCCAACGTGGGTCCTTCCCACGGGCTGCAGTTCTTCACGAACTGCTCCAGCATGGGTCCTTTCCACGGTGTGCAGTCCTTCAGGCACAGACTGCTCTAGTGTGGGCCCCCCACGGGGTCACAAGTCCTGCCAGAAAACCTGCTCCGTGGGCTCCTCTCTCCACAGATCCGCAGGTCCTGCCAGGAGCCTGCTCCAGCGCGGGGTTCCCACGGGGTCACAGCCTCCTTCGGGAACCCACCTGCTCCGGCGTGGGGTCCTCCACGGGCTGCAGGTGGATATCTGCTCCACCGTGGACCTCCCTGGGCTGCAGGGGGACAGCCTGCCTCACCATGGTCTTCCCCACGGGCTGCAGGGGAATCTCTGCTCTGGCGCCTGGAGTATCTCCTCCCCCTCCTTCTTCACTGACCTTGGTGTCCGCAGGGTTGTTTCTCTTACATGTTCTCACTCCTCTCTCCGGCTGCCGATTACTCCCTGTCCCAACTTTTTTCCTTCTTAAAAATGTTATCACAGAGGCGTTACCACTATCGCTGATGGGCTTGGCCTTGGCTGGCGCGGGGTCCGTCTTAGAGCCGGCTGGTATGGGCTCTCTCAAACACAGGGGAATCTTCCAGCAGCTTCTTACAGAAGCCACCCCTGTAACCCCCCCCAGTACCAAAACCTTGCCACACAAAGCCAATACACACATCAAAATTAATATCTGGTTATTGGGTCATAGTTTCAATTTTTTTTTAATTTATTTTTATTTTATCTTTGAATCATTTTGATTCATCCCAAAATTTGAAATTACTTAAAAAGAGAAATCTTTCTTGGGGTGGAAAAAAATAGCTGTAGCAAAACATTTTTTTAATATATATGGCAGAGGTCAGAGGAACAGTCATTTATTACCTAGTCCTGTGGTTCTTTTAAAACAAATATCAATACCTGCATTACTGTACAAATTGATTTTTTAATTGTCAATTCCTAGTTCTTTCCAACACAAGAGGTCAAAATATTGTAATTGACATATAATCTTTCATTTAATAAAACTGCTGGTTTATGTTAGACCTTGACATTGAAGCTGGGACTTTTGGGTTTGGAGTACTTTTTACTGTTGCCTCTTTCCACTTGTTTGCATTGAAAATATTTAATTATAATTTCTAATGCTTTCATACTTAAACAAGGAATGTAACTGATCTGTAATTCTACAATGCAAAGGTAGACATGAGAAAGGAATCAAATTCATAACCTAAAGACTTTTAAGACTTTTAAAATGTAGCCTCAAATAATAATGTGTCAAATATTTTTGGTGGATTTTCCTGAGTTCTGAAGAATTTATTAACTGATAAATTAGATATATAATACTTTTATTAATACTTTCTATGTAAAAATCTTATTGTAGAGATTGGCATGGAACCATAAAACAGATATTTCCTCTCATGTATTCCCACATTGCATGCTATCTGTTTTATGTAGCAACTAAATTATTCAGAAACTTATAGTTAAGTTAAAATTATTGCAAATCAAAGGCAAAAGGTAATAATCATTAAGACATAAAAGAAGCAATGATGATTACTTACTCTCTAGATGTTAACACCGTCTATGCTTTACAAAATCATGGAAATATGAACACAAACAGAATGATTAGCATAACTAAAACTGAAAAGAAAAAGCATCTCATTATTTTAAGTCCTTCGCAAATGAGTTTCCAATCTGAGTACAAAGGTTTTGTGAATCTGCTGTGGTTCCTTTTAGCCAGCTCTGGGGCAGTTACATCTTAACCAGAGCATACATAAATAGATAGATTCATACTATGTTTGCATTAGAAGATGGAAATTTTGTACATATGTGTACCATTCTGACTTACTTTCTCAAATTAGTGTAGTACTTTCCAAACAAAAATAATCATAGAAATCATCCCAGTGAAGGAGCTCTCTAGAACATTCCATACATGAGAGCAGTTGCTGGAGGATTCTCTGCCAGGAAATGTTTAGATGTATGCAGTGTATTTATTCACTTAGATTTATAATACCAAGCATTTGTTAAGCCCCTGTCTGAACTGACTGAGCCTTGCAACTTTGGGACAGATAAAGAAGAACAAATTAAAGATGCTTCTGTAATTGATATTGCTGACAAGGAAGTGTCAGTGGAGTTACAGATGGATTCAGAGCTGACGCTGAGAGAAAGGTATTCAAATAGTTCATGACTAAGCGCTCATTGAGAAGCAAAGTACAAATCAGAGAATGGCAGAGGAAGCTGTTGGTGGTCAGTTTCAATCTAAGCTAGACAGAAGGAACAAGAAGAATTTGAACCTGAAAAAGGGTTTGCAGGGAACAGGTCAATAGACAGACAAGTCAATAGACGTCCAAGTACAGTCAAGGAGAATGCTGACCTGCCTTGAAGAAGATAGGTGGGAAATGTAAAGTGGAGGTTACTTTAGAGGACAAGATTAGAGGACAAGAGTACTAATAGAGATAATTCTCAGTATAGAGAACTGGAGAATAAAGATTTAGGAACTGAATACATGAAGGGAAAACACCTGATATACAGTCACAGGTGAAACTACAATTGGAAGGAAAGACTTTAAGATAAATGTAAATGCAGGATCCATATTCATATTGCAGAAAACAGAGACAGGCCTAGCATAACAGATAAAGGTACAGCCAATAAATATAAAAGCGGATACACTCCAAGAGTGTAAATAACTAAAAAACAAACAAACAAGCAAACAAACAAACAAGTAATTTGATTGGCCTTAGAATAGTTTATAGCAAGCCTTGTAAGGAATCACTCTGGGTAATTAGGAAACCGGATTAAATATAAATTTCCGAACGGATGGTGTTAAAGATGCTCCAGATATTCTGGATTATCCATCTGGCCATTGTAACTATAATCACATGCAATCACACCCCATAATTTGGGGGTTTATGTTCCAGTATAGGATTCAGGCACTTAAAAGACATTTTTTCACCCAGTTCATAAGAATCTAAATCTTTTAATGGTATTTTATTGGATGTAACAGTAACTTAGGAAGAAGTTTATATTTATCTATAGAAAACAGTCATGAAGAGCCTCACACTGGAAAAGGCGTTGCATTTGGGCCGTGTGAACACAAGGACAGACACATATGAAAACTGCAAGCCATCTCCCAGGCTGCATTTTGGCCTTCCTGTTTGAAATAACAACATACAGAAAACTGACAACCTCAATAGCCATATCTCAATATTTCTTAGTAAAAATACTCATTTCCTGCTGTAGATGGGGATTCCCAAATGTTTTTTCTAATACACCATATGTTACGAAATGTGTTACGAATACACATTTAGTATCAAATAGTATTGTATGCCCCCACAACCTTTTCGGATAACCTGGTAAGCTGTCTCTAAGATTTGTCTAGTTGCTGATTGGCAGTGGCCCTCAGCTGGTGAGCAATGTTTTATGCTTCTTTTTGTTTTTTTTTTAAATACATGTTACTGGAACAGTAGAAAGTACAAAACACTGCAAAAAGAATGTCATTAGAGGAAGGTCTCTCTTTAGGTTCATAGAGCTACTTAGAAATTGTTTTAGTGTGAAGTTTTTTTACTGAGCAGTTAAAAATAGAATATTATATTAGGGTAGCCTTATAATAAAAACAACTCCCCCAAATCTCCAGCTTGAATTGGGAAAAACGATCGGCTATTAAAGATGGTGAGAAAAAAATAATGTGGTACATTAATATAATTTAAATATTAAAGGCCTCTCCTTTAGGGGATTAAATAACAGTCAGTTATAAGGAAGTGCTGTCCTCGACTTTGATAAAGAATCGAAAGAGTCACTGGCACCAAAAAAAGGAATATATTAGAAAAAAGAAATAGTCTTGTCCCTAAAGCAACTCTTTCTCTTTCTCTCAAAGAAAAGTTTCTGCCTAGAATGTTCCACCTGACTGACTTTCTTCCAAAGAAAGAGCATTGACCTCCAAGGGATTCAAACATTTTTATAAAAGGGAGAGATGAAATTTCAGGCCCGTGTCAGTGAGGTTTTTAATGACAAATTCCATAGGAATAGAAGCTATTTACACTTTATGAGGAAAAGAGGACAGCAAATAAAGAAAGCTCCTTCTTTTGTCCTCACTTGCAGTCATTATGTTGTATGTCTGATGTGTTAGACTGGGGCTTCAAAACCTTGAGCACAAGGCTTGCAGGAAGCCTCTGCTGCAGAGATGTGGGGACGTTAACTCCTACAGAAGGACTCCTTTTCTCCCGCCCTGCCCGTCAGAGCAATACAAAGCTTCCTGGTTTCTTTGCAGTGACTTTGTTGCTCTTAAAACAACTAAGCATGACTTTGTGCATTATTCCAGGCTTCCTTCCTTCTCCCTGATAAAACTGATATCTAGGTGAAAGAAGTATCCTGTGCCTCACAAGGTATCTGCTACACATCAGGCTTGCCTTCCTGAGCCTCAGGGTGTTGTCTCCACAGTAAGCAAAGTGCCTGAGGCCCTGATGTTTTGGTTTTACAGCAGCATTTCTGCTTTCAGCTTCACAGACTGTAGCTGGCAGCTTTTGTATCTCCTTCCTACTCCCACTGAGTTTAGTATTATTTTAAAGTATATTTACATGCATCTCCTGAAGAGTAGGATATTTCATTTAGGATTTTTTTAACGTGTATTTTTTTGTTCTGAATATACCTTATGCTGCTCTTCTAATATACTTGTGGCAGACTCTTTGCACCCTTGTTCCCAGTACAGCATCCCTTCCAGAAAAAAGGGATGCTATGCTAAGCAGAAAAGGATTTCTTCACTGAGACAACTAGATACAAAGAGCTCTCTAAAGTTTTCTCTGGTTCTTTTAGCTGGGTGAACACTGGGTTTTCTCAAAATGTCTTCCTGAACAGTGCTGCTGGAGTACATTACTGCATATACCATTTCATAGGACTGTAAAGTGTGCTTCTGGAAGTACATTTGCTTGCTAAGGCAAAGCAAGGGGTTTGCTTGGCATTGTATACATTTGAAAACATGCAAGAGGCACTTCAGTTGTTAAGTCCAGCAGCAGCTTTTATGTATATGTTTACACTTCGTAGGAAGGGGGTGAGTGATGTTGAGAGAAATTTCTCTTTTCTAGGCAGAAGTAATATTATCTGAAGTTATCAATATTGCCTGCATTCCTCAGTGACAATTATTTTTTTCCTCAGTTTTGATGGCCAAATTATGACTTCCCTGGGGCAGATGGGATGGGCTAAAATGTTCCTTACTGTTCTTAAAACAAACACAGGGCCCAGGGTTCCATGTGGAAGAATATTGTTTCTGTGGATTAAATTTCAGTTATTGTCTCATTTTCTGACTCTTACAAACTCCCACTCAGTCAGATCTGCAAAATAGATATTTGAAATATTATTGTTGCTCTTAACTGTGGCTTAGGAAAGTGAAGTCTTGTTCTTCACATGGGTTGCTATAGTCAGTCCCTTCCTGATAACTGGTCTTAAAATGAGGCTGTGGAAATGAGGTGTCCTACGAGATGGATGATCTTCTTTTCTTGCTTACAGTAACAGCTGTTGCTTTGTAGTCTGACTTCCTTTTGTGTCTCCTTGGGATTTATAGCCAACCCAACTATAGTGACAATATAGCACAGGCTTCCAATGTTTGTCCTAGAGCTTTTTGACTTTTATAAAGCAGAATATAAATGCAAAAGCATGCAGTCACTGGCATGACATAGAGGAGTTAAAAAAAAAAAAACAGGAAGTCATTAAAATTGCAGCAAATAAATGTATTGGTGGCATAAGGAAATGTCAGAAAATATAAATTAAACATCTTGTTGTTATCAATGGTATATTGCTTTTGCCTATCTTCCTCCATCTCCTTTCATTTGTTTCAGAAAGAATGTGTTTAAAATCCTTGTACAATTTTGCACCAATATACAAAATACTAATAAATAAGCTGGTAACTGCAACAACTAGTACAATATAAAGAAAGAACCTAGTTTTCAGAAGGGTGTTTGTAGGTAATACAGTACTTCACAACATGAACTCAGACATCTGGGGCTGTTTTTAGTAAAACCTGAATCTCTGTGATTAAAGGTGTTTTTTCTACTTCAAAAGCTGATTCTAAGGCCCCAGTGCAGTTACTCTGTTTTATATCCTCATTATACTGCACATTAATAATTTTTGTAGTTTGTTGTATATCAGGTGTATCTAATACACAGCAAGCAACATAATCTTGTGGATTTTCCATTTAGTGTGAATTAGAGAACTTCTTTGAATCGAAGGATAAAGTCAGACTTACTATTTTTCTCCTCTTAACCTTTCCCATACTTCCATGTGGTTTGGAACATATAACACATTAGAAGTAATACACACATGGAGACCAGAAACATTAAGATCAATCTTTCGGGTATCAGGAAAAGCAAATTAGTATTAAATTACTTGGGCATTTTTTCCTTTAAAGACTGTGAGATTTCTTCTTTTTTTACATGTTATGTCTAAGACATTTATCTAATAACTATAATATCTAATCATTATAAAAATCAGTGATGTATCTACACCTTTAGGGGTTTTGACAGATCTATGGTGTTCCCTCAGGCCCAGATTTTCTGTCAATACCAAACCCAAACAGGTTTTACAGGAACAGCTGGAAGACATTCTCTGGAGACAGACACTCCTATCGGTGATTTACTATACTGCTATTATGGCACTAGTAGGATAGTAAATGGCACACCTTGCAGAATGTTTGTATGAAAAGCAAGCATGTCGCAAAATGTAATTTACATACAGCTAACTAGAGCTAGCCCATTAAGCCTCAAGGGTCAGAGCCACTGGAGTCTTGCAAATAATAAGAAACAGATATTTGGAAATAAAAATTGGATCATTAAAGAGAATTACTCTGATTAGTTTATAACTATTTTATTTTATTTTTTTTATTTTATTTTATTGTCGTCTTTGGCTGTCCATCAGCATATCTTTTGAGATTTTTCATGTGAAAAGATAGTAACAGTATCTCTTAGTGGGTTTTATTGTTTGGGGTTTCTTTTTCCTGTCTGTGAACTTTAGATTTTATAATTTCAAATCTTGCTGTATCTTACAGAAATAAATTTAAAATATCAAATAAAGTAATTTGTATTTTAGATGAGTCTTGAAAATGACTAATAGTAACTTACCACATTATAATTTAGAAAGGCCTTTTAATGTACAAAAGTGTGTCATTATAACATGAAAACCATATTTAATTTTACACAAGTTTTATTTGGATCAATTTATTTTATGATCAGTGTTTCTAAATAATGTAAAAAAAGTAGACCTTAGTAGACCTATTAAAAAAATTACAAACAATTTTTTTTTTCTTGTTAGTGCAAATGTGGGTGTGATGCTTGATCTAATTTGAAATTGTAGCATTGGACTGATAGTGGCGATAGCTTGAAAGGACAATAATACTTAATACTTTAAATATGTTTTTAAGCATATTTGGGTCACAGCCACCTCAAAAGTATTTATGAAATTATATAGCTCGAAGAAGAGTTTTTATGGTTTCCATTTCCTTGGTTTCATACTTTCCCAGAAGACAGAATCACGTACAAATTTAAGGAAGTGGAAATGCAAACATTAAAACTGAAGCTCTGGATTGCACACATCTATTTTAAGACATGTAAGTAGAGAATTAAATACCAGACTATTTTATTCCACAGAGTTAATCTTCACTTCCATTATAATCTTTGTCACAAGATGAATTAATTTTATACAATTTTCTTTTCTCATTACACTCCTTGCCATGAATATAGTTATATGTCCTTTTCCAAATGAGAAGATACTTTCAGAACTCAGAATAATTCTGCCTCTGATGCTCATACACAGTAACTCCAGAACACTTTAAAAGAATTACAGTTGTATCTGAATCACTGTGCAGCTGAGCAGATATTTTTATATGTCCGCAGAATACATCAGAGGTTTCCTTTTTCTTTTGGTGGTTAGCACTGCTCTAACTCTGATGCTAAGGTGAATATTACCATCTGATGATCACATGCTCTTTCAGACATTTTCATTATGTTTCAGTACCTGGTCATGACTGCTTCTGGAAACAGATTTATCCTCAAGAACTGATTTCATGACTTGACAATCTCAAGTAAACAGAATGGATTTATAAATTTTCAGTGTTCCAACAAAACAGTACTATGTGCTCACTTTGTTACCATTACAGTTTTGTTACTGTTTCATGTTTTCCAACATTGCAATGTCACAGTACTAGTATTGTTATTACTTTTGGTAATAAGTAGCTGGCCAGAAGTCAAGCCATACAAATTGTATTCAGTTATGGGAGAAAATGGTGCTCAAGCCCACTGTATTGTTTTGTTTTCATTTGTTGTTGTTGTTGCTGTTGCTGTAGTAATCCTATTTATTTAAAAGTCATGTACAAAGTCCTGCTACTTTGAACACAGCGCGAATCAAAGAAAAGGTAACTGTTGTCAATACTAGAGAAGAAAGAGAGGTGCCATTTTTCAATTACATTTAGGTTAAAAACACTCCCTCAGAACTACATTTCCTGTCCAGGTGTTTTTCTACACCTTCTATCCCTCCCGTGCTGCCTTTTTTTTAAACCAGTGTATATGCCCAGTGAGATCACAGAATCACAGACTAACATATGTTAGAATTGAATCTTAGTCCAACCTCCTGCTCAAAACCCTGGGATGTCTTCAAGGCTAGAGCAGGCTGCTCAGGGCCTTCTCCAGACAAGCTCTGAAAATATCTGAAGGCAGTGATTCCCCAGCCTCTCTAGGCAACCTCCTCTGAGGCTTAACCCCTCTTCTAGTGAAGCATCCTTCCCTATCCTGTAACTGCAGTTTCCTTTGCTGCAGCACTGTGACCATTACCTCTTGATCTTTTGCTGTGCATCTCTGGCAAGGGTCCATCTTCTTCGTAATTCCCTTTTAGGCAGTAGAAGACTACTGCCTCTCCAGGCTAAGCATACCCAGTTCCCTTTATTTCTCCTTTTATGTGATGTGCTCCAACTCCCTAACCATCTTGTGGGTCCTCCACTGATTTCTCCCCAAATCGCAATCTCTCTCTTCTGCTGGGAGAGCTGAAACAGGACAACATATTCCAAAGGTGGCCAAGTCAAGGGGAATAATAACCTCTCTGGACCTGCTGCCATGTTTTTGTTCATGCAGCCTTCATCACCTCAAGGGCATGTTACAGACTCATACCAGGACCCCCAGGTCCTTTCCTGCAGATCTGCTCCCCAGCCAGTCATTCCATATTCCTCTATCTATTTGTGCCTCATCTGAGGCACCTTGATCAGTGGCAAACGCCTGTGTTTTAGAAAGTAGCTCCTGGAGCTGAGACAATCTGATTCTACACACAAGTGTAATTCTTGCTTACTGGTTTTATCCTAAAACCAGTTCATTCTAGGTCAATAAAATCAACTTTATAAGTCACAGCCTGTTCCCAAAACAGCTGTTAAAATCTGACTTTAATAATCTTTACTGCCTAAGGCTGTTGCCAGTTCCTCAGGAAGCTTCACCTTTTTCTTCCTATTCACTCAAACTCAGTTGTGGAAATTCCCACTTTCCAAAATGCATAGATCTGACTGTTTGCCACCAGTTTCACCTCTGACTCAAATTCCTGCACCTTGGACCAGCTCTCAAAGACAAATGATATATTTTGGCCATAAAAACCCTGTTTCTCTCACTTAAAAAGTGAAGAATGGGAGTTTCAGCTACTTGTTTCAATATGTTTAATAGATCTCACTCTTTTGATAAGGGACTCTAAATGGTTAGCATGGGAACAACACCCTAAACAGACTTTAATTATTCACCCAAGGCAATAAGGAAATAAGTAATTAATCAAATTACAGATGACACAACCTTTATTGTTGACATCTTTTCATAGTGTCAACCCAAAACAGTGTCTCTTTCAAAGTCCTCCTTACTATATCCAGTGTTGAAGGTGAGTTTTTCCCTGCCCAGTTTTTTTCAGCTGTCAAGATGAAACTTCTTTTACTGTGCTCCTGAAGAACATTTATCTTTTTTTCTCTGTGAGCAGCTAAGAAAAATGCTATCTTGAAGAAAATAGCAGTACCTGTTACAACTTTTAAAAATCTCATTTCTGATACTTAAATTATGTTGCATGTTCAGGGACATGTCCAATCTTACAAGAAAATAGGTAAAGATTCTATTGATGCCCCAATGAGGAGCTCTCACTGGTAAGATGATTTTTTTTTAATTTTTTTTTTTTAATGTGAACATCATGTTTCCTTAATCAGCCTTCTATTGTCTACCTGCATTTTGCCTGGGTAAAATACTAACATACTCTAGCATTGGTTAAGGTATTTTCTGACTTCAAATGGAGTTTTTATGGTTTTACAGACACAACAGCTCTGGAATCTTTTTCAGTGTAGCTGTTTTATCACAGGGCTTATTATACTTTGATTTACCCTATTATTTTTACAGTATTTCCCATATTGACTCCAAGATTTACCACTGTGAATAAACGAGCATTTACTGTAACTAAAGAAGGTTTCACATTTTCATTGATGTATTCAAATTTGGTCATGTCTGAGAGAACTCTGCCTTATACAACCGCAAGCACCTGTTAAGTTCCTAATTTCTTGGAAGCTCAAACCTAACAGATCCACAAGAGAACAAAATAGGAAATTACACCTCATAGAAATGTGTTATGGATTGAAACTAGAAGAAAAAAGAAAAAGTCACCCTGAAGATTTACACAGAGGACAGAAAATAATATTGGTGTTATATAGCCTTTTGTCAGATTCTTCCTCTGTACTGTATTTCTAGTAATTAAAAGAAAATTGTCTTAGAAAGAAATCACATTTGCTGGATCTTCAGATTCAGATATATGCTTCCAATTCCACGTTCTACATTTGCTTCCAAAATCTCAGTCTTGCATGTACTCTGAGTATTTTCCTACTCTTTACATGTATGCCTTTTCAGTATCTTTTTATTCTTTAGCTAGAAGATGAGCACTGAGATCATGGACTCTAGATTATACTTTCTGATATATGTTGCACTGTAATCAAACTGTTGAAAGTAAAACTCTATTATACTGTATACAAATTTGGACTAAGCAATGCCATAGTCAATCTTTGGTAATCTGTGGGGCTTTTTACATCAGTGGGCTATAACATCAGTTCTTAGCTATAAAAATAGGAAACCCATCATAAGCCCTTAAAAGAATTACTTTAATACTTTGGAAGTATTGACTTCTGAAGTTGTTAAGGATTTGAGAACATTTCCGTAGGGGATAATTTTAATGAGTGGCCAAAAACATTTGAACATGGTTCAGAGAGCAGTTCCTTCACACACTTAAGTTACTTCCCTCATTCTGATTATTTATGGAAGAAGTATTTGTTTCCTTATACTATTCATAGCTAATAGAAATTGCACGTAATTCTTAGTTGCTTGAATGGAAACAATTCCTTTTGATCTTTTCCCCCTCTATACAGTCAATGCATGCAATTTAAAATAATGAAGAAAAAAAGCATGTCTGTGAAAGTACACACTATGAGATCCATAGCAATACCAATGTTTTAACTCTATTTAATATTACAAAGGGTGCTTGCAGGTATTTACAGTAGAAACAGTAAACAGAATGAAATCTAATTTAAATTTAATTAACTACAGCACGATGTCGTTGTAATACATGGAAGTGAAAATCTAAGAAAAAAAATGGAGAAAAGTTTGTAGAAATTGGTCCAAAAATCAAATCCTCTATTTCTTTGTGCCTTTTAAACTAAAGATCATTTGCAATTATTATTGTTATTTATTTAAGCAAAATAATGCAAAAAATAAAATAAAATAAAATTCTGACCAGGGAACAGAAAATCTATCAAATCACAGGTCTTTTTATTCTTTTAAATCAGTATTATCATGCAAAAGAACAAAATCTGTAGTTTGGTAAATCGCACAATGAAATCCACAAACACAGTACTGCCTAAACCATACTATTTTTAGACTACGCTATTTCCATTACATTTCAGCTTATTAATGAGGTCTGTAATGCTAATGTACCAATAAAAGTGTTCTCTCAATGTGTCAAACAGAAAGTGAACTCAAAATACTTTTTCCTCCATTATGACAAGTAAAATAATTAATTGCTTGAAACTTACTTTGTTCATCTTTTTATGAGTGTTTAGTTCTTTGTTAGATGTGGAACTTCTTGTCATGAAATTTGTGACATTCATTTAATACTGTTCTACTTTTCCCATCTCAGCTACTTAACATTTTTTTATACAAATGGAGGTTTTGAGAAAAGACTAAAATCAAAGCCAGAGTGACAGAGAGAAAAAAAGCCCCAAATCTCATACAAGATCACTCCCTTTCACTGATATGACGATATATTTTTCCTATTTTGTACAGTAAAATTTCTAAGAATGCTCTCAGCTTGTAGCCTAACTTTTTCTGTGCAGGCATGTGTTTGAGAGCGGCAGCAAGGTTCCTGCTATTTTAACAGTTTCTGTGATACAGCAAAGAAACAAGACAGTAATTTGCTGCAACACGATGCAACACACTGCATCACAGGGAGCGTCCCAGTGATCTGCAATGTAAATGCACAGCTCAGTTTGAGGCATGTCACAGATTTCTGTTACATTGCAGCTTTGCTGAGACATACGTAATTGTCTGCAGTTAAGTTATCTTTGTTCAGTAATGTGTGCTTCTTGCCATATTCACAATGCTAATAAATAAAGGATGATCAAATGGAAGCCAGGGTTGCTGATACTTTTGCAAATTTAATTTGATTCCTCCAGAATCACTGAATGCAAACTAATCCAGTAAGAGTCAGTTCCGTCCAATGTTGCTGTTAGCATTACCATTTACATTTTCAAAATTTAAACAATAACTGGAAGAAGTTACACATGAAAGAATACTTAAAGAATTGGTTTATTGTTTTTGAAGAATTTTATTCTTAGTGGAAGTCATAAGTCAACACAAACAAAATATAGTTCTTTTTATAGTACTTAGTTGGAAATATGAGATCAGTCCTTGAGGAGGTGTAAATAAATAGAGCTGTATGGACTTCTGTGTTGCTCCACTAATGGAACCAAAGAAGGATCTAATCTAGTCAGATGTCAGACAGATGTTGCCCACATGTTCGTGAACAAACAAAACATGTCCTACACAATTCAGAGCAGATGATCGCCTCTGCCGTCACAACTAGACATGGTACATGGGAAGTGCAGAATTAATTGAAGTACACCTGGTAAGTATATGAACACCTGTGACTGGGAGAGATCAATGGGTGATGTTTCTGATGGTAGGCCAAAACTGGCTTTCACAGATACATATTACCATTACAGCTTAGTAGACTGAATTAAAGCTCAGGTAATAATGCATCTAGTGTGCCATTGCAGAGATACAAACAGTCCCTTTGCTCTGACAGGAAAAATTCTTGTCTTAGACATGCATGGACATAAGATGTTACTGTTCAGCCTCCTATGACACCCTAATACATTTATCTCCAATACTACATAGCCCTAAAAATAAATAATAAATAAACCATTTTCTTTAGCCATCCTAACGAAGAGCAACTCTACATAAGCATGATCATGAATATTTACATTTGGGTTATTTCCTTAATTTATATAACCAGCCTAAAAGACAGGGTGATTCTTCTGTTTCTTTGAGCATCTAGAGAGATTAATAATTATTGTACTATTAACTTCAGGCTCATCTATTTTGACTCTCTCCTACCATACAGTTATAGATGTTTCCATTATGTTAATAATACAATATATGATTATAATTCTTCCATTGTGACATTCATCTTAGGCACAAATTAGTGGCTGACTCCTTAAAAGCGTACCTACATTTACTGCAGCCTGAAAAAATTATCTTTCCAGTGTGGTTAAAAAGCTACACATATACTACTTAAAATCTGTCCCAAATAAGCTGAAGGGAGTGGGGATCGAAAAGACTTTTGCATAATTTTGAAATGCATACAATAAACAAATTTTTGCTTGCTGAAGAATGACCATTACTGGAAAATAAAGTTACTGGTGTGTGTCACAAAAGGACACTTGATAGAACTGGCGATTTATTCATTGTGCCATACCAAGCTTAGGTCCTCAAAGCAGAAAGCTTTAATGCAACAACACATGGCTCAGTCTTCATATACATTATGCTCATGACTTCACTGCAGAGACCAGCAATAACCGTGCTAACTAATGCCAAATGCAGTTGGTATTTAGTGTCTTGGAAGGCTATTTTGCAGCAGTCACCAAACACCCTGCAGATGGTAATAGCTTTTAATCACTAGTTAAGGAAACAGTGAAAATAGAGAGGTAAAAGTCTGGATGGGACTTTAAACCCTATAAATGAAATTATAAGTTTTAAACAGGTAGCTATTTGCACCTTAATATGTGTTTATAATCTGCTGAATATGAGTATAATGTAAACAAAGAGATAAATAAACCAGTAAATATATGATCAATTTTAAATGCAAGCAGAAATCTGTATCAATAAAAACTACAATATTGTGTTCTGGGGAAAAAAAAAGACAGATATTTTAGTACAGTGATGCATTTTAACAATCTGTGCGTATATTTTGCTATCTACTTGATTTCACTGTGTAGGAATATTCATTGCTTTCATTGTAAATATTCCCAAATAAAGGCTCCATCCTTTTTAAAGAGATTCAAAACATAATAGTTCTAAGGATATATTCCTTTATAAGTATTGTCTGTTCAGTGACATCTTAATGTCACTGGATCTTGATAATTCAGTGGAATAAATTTAGTAAAAAAATTGTTTCAGTGAAATCTTATTTGTATTTATTTCTAATACTAACACATAGATTTATCTATCTATCAAGACTATCTTGTTACTATCTCAAGACTAGGAATTAAAACACCCCCCAAAAAGGATGAGAACTGGTAACAAGTTAGGACTTCTTTAAAGCAAAAGAATTTAGCTTTTAACTCAATCTGCTGAATTCTCATAATTTCATTCTCCTCCAAATATTTAGCTGGAATCAAGTGAGTCCAAATCATTTAGAGGCAGTTGTAGAACCTGTACGACACACTGTTCAGGTTAATAATCCCTTCTCTTTTTGTTGTGAAATGAAAAACAGAGTGAGTGCTTCTTTTATCTTTTACAGGCATAATTGAGAATAAAAAGGTATGGAAAGCTCACATATGTTGCTCTTGAGGACAATAAATTATCTCATGGAAACACAGAGTGAATGCAAAGACAGCATTAGGATAAAACCTAATTTATTTAAAAAACTTACTCATTTGATGCTAGATAAAAGGCCATATACTCTGCTTTATCATTGTCAGTAAAGCCAACAAAAAGCTATACGTGGCTCAGCACATTTTATTAGAGTTATGACAAATATAAGCATACATCTAATGTTATCAATGCACAAAACAGCTGTTTATCCTTCCATGACTGTACGAAGTTCATTCAGCAGCTATGAGCTTCTTTAAATATGTTAGAAGTTTGTAGCACCATGGCTGAATTTGTATGATCATATACTGATTGAACAAAAGGAAGTTCCTTAAACCTCAGAGAGACCTTAAGAAGGAGGGAACTTACATTGTTCTCTCTTAGCAGAGAACAACGCTGAGATCACAAGCAATGGATACTTATAGTAATTGTGTTGACCTAAGTAGGTCCTTTCTGATGAAGAATTAAGCTGCTCAGTGTTGGTGATTTAAAGTAGCATTCACAGTACAAGACTACTGCATTAACCTAGAATACTATCTAATACATGTGGTAGAGATTTTTTTAAGTTTCTGGTCTCAGCTGCAGGTCTATTGGACCATAAAAATTCATCTGCCGTTAATCTTATGCATACTGTCTATCATAAACATTTCTGAGGCACAGACTTGCAGAAAGCATTCAAATGCTAGCAAAGGAGCCCCTGCAATTATGTGGAATAATAGACAGGTATTTCAGATTTAGCAATAGAATCTATTTCATTTCATAAAATATATATAAAATATATTCAACCTTCCTGGTGTCCTATTTACTTTTAAAAGCAATCTGGGTCACTGATGCCAGTCCAAATCTTTATTATTACCAAAGTCATCATTGTTCTACGTAGCACACATGATGTTACTAATTCTGGGTAGGGCAAAAGTTAAGGTCCCAAAGCAATGAGCAGATTTGGCTAATCAAAAAGTTATCACAACAGGATGAGTGAAGGATAGGTTTCAGCTTTGCCATTAAATTCTGTCTTCAGTAGTTTCAGTCAAGTTCTTAGCATCATTGTTGTGTTAATTTTGTATGTGTACTTGCTTTACAGTTCAATACAAGAAATAATTAGATTTATATATGCAGTGCCTGGTGCAGCTGATAAAACAAGCATTTATCTGAAAGTCAATAGCTCTGAATTAGTACAACCACCAAAAAGTTGTTCGTATTTCTATCTTTCTATTCTCTGGAGTACTTCCTGTATATTTTTCTTACTGTTAGGAATGAATCTTTCTCTTTGCATTAAAAGATGTCTATTGCAGATTTTTAAATCATATTACTCTGGTTGTTAACTTTTTCTGTAAAGAAGTGAAAAATATAGCACCCTTATTAGCAAGGTAAAGCATATAGCCTTTAATCAATATTAAAATGTACAGGTTTACATTGTTGTAAGGTAGATTTTTGTATGCTAATACTAGCAGACTAATTTTCATCTGAAAGGCTTAGTTAATATATGGAAGCAATCTTCAGGGTAAGAAAGATGAATACATAGACATGAAAATAAATCTGGAAAATCACCAAAGAATGTGCAGAAGTAAAGAAGTTAAAGTCATAGAATTTTAACTGAGACTGAAGAAAAGGAACAGGTAAACTGGACCTTGATATCTGTAATGTCACTCAAGTTTTCCTATATCAGTATGAAAAGTCCCAGGAAAGCATGATCATAACTATATATTTTGTTTCTAACTAATTTAAAAAATGCAGTGTTTATACATTCAGTTATAAAAGTATTTTCTGAACATCTATATGGGACTTAACATTTCTCTGGAAAAAAGAAACAGAGGCAAAAACTGAAACTAAAAATTAAAAAGTTGCATTTCAAAATCTGATAATAATTTAACTCATGTTGCATGCTTTAGGCACAGTCATTTTCAATACCTACTATTAAGAGATGTTCTGAATTTTAATAAACCACATGCATCACATTTCCCCCAGACTTTGCTATTAATTTAAATCAAAGCCTGGTACAAAGTTGAAATAATACAAATCATACTTGAGTTTGACTATGAATAACCTAAGTGCAAAATGATTTAACGTATTCCTACTGTATGAAAACCAGACTATGTAGCTTGTTTGTTAGCCTCTACTTAAACTCAGAAACCCCATCAATGTACATTTCACTAGTGTACATGTAATGTTCATGTAATGTTAAATGTCTTTGCTTTCACTATGGAATCATACTATTACTATTAATATTCAAAAAAATAACCCCAGTAAAAAAAACTTAAACGTAGTCTAAATCTTTGATTATCTGTATAGTGATCAGTTTCTGGTTTTGAAGTACACTATTAGAAAACCACGTTAGATTGCACTCTTTTAGGACATAAGAAAAAAAAATTAAAAATATCTATAAAATTCTGAAGGACTAATAGCCCTCATAAGATGCTCTTTATTTAAATTATGAACTACTATTACTGGCTAAGTAAGTAAAATGAGTCTTGTGCCATACTGCCTTACTGTGGTAGGTTGACCCTGGCTGGATGCCAGGTGCCCACCAAAGCCATTCTATCACTCCCTCCTCCTCAGCTGGACAGGGGAGAAAAAATATAACAAAGAGCTCATGGGTCGAGATAAGGACAGGAGAGATCACTCACCAATTATTGTCACGTGCAAAACAGACTCAACTTGGGGAAAATTAACTCAATTTATTACCAATCAACCAGAGTAGGGTAATGAGAAATAAACCCAAATCTCAAAACACCTTCCCTCCACCCCACCCTTCTTCCCAGGCACAACTTCTCTCCCGGATTCTTTACCTAGCCCCACAGCGACGCAGGGGGATGGGGAATGGGGGTTATGATCATCACACCTTGTCTCTGCTGCTCCTTCTTCCTCAGGGGGAGGACTCCTCACTCCTCCCCTGCTCCAGTGTGGGGTCCATCCCACGGTGTGCAGTCCTTCAGGAGCAGACTGCTCCAGCGTGGGTCTCCCACAGGGTCACAAGTCCTGCCAGAAAACCTGCTCCAGCGTGGGCTCCTCTCTCCACAGATCCGCAGGTCCTGCCAGGAGCCTGCTCCAGCGTGGGCTTCCCGCAGGGTCACAGCCTCCTTCAGGCACCCACCTGCTCTGGCGTGGGGTCCTCCCCGGGCTGCAGGTGGATATCTGCTCCACTGTGGACCTCCCCGGGCTGCAGGGGGACAGCCTGCCTCACCATGGTCTTCCCCACGGGCTGCAGGGGAATCTCTGCTCCGGCGCCTGGAGCATCTCCTCCCCCTCCTTCTGCACTGACCTGGGGGTCCGCAGGGTTGTTTCTCTTACATGTTCTCACTCCCCTCTCCGGCTGCCAATTACTCCCTGTCCCAGCAACTTTTTTTCCTTCTTAAAAATGTTATCACAGAGGCGTTACCACTATCGCTGACTGGCTCGGCCTTGGCCGGTGGCGGGTCCGTCTTAGAGCCGGCTGGTATGGGCTGTCTCGAACACAGGGGAATCTTCCAGCAGCTTCTCACAGAAGCCACCCTTGTAACCCCCACCACTACCAAAACCTTGCCACACAAACCCGATACACTTACACACCATGAAACTATGCACAAGCCAGACTTGAAAACTTAGATACTATTCTCAGACTAATCCCTGGAAGATGTTTCAGGTCTCTCTATAGAAAGACTCAAAAAAGTGTTATATTCTAAGCAGGCCTAAATATTTATGAAGTGGCACCTCAAGCCTAATGCTTTCTTTATCACGTTGCCTTATTATGGCATAACTGAAGACATAACAGGTCTTGATCTCTAAACATCCATTTGCATCAGAATCTAAGTCACGTTCCTGTTTATTAAATTCAATATTAATTACACTCAGATGTGCTGAGTGAAATTTATTCATTAGAAAGTCTTGGAAATCACTCTCCTCTTTGCCCACTGCATCTTTTCGTCCGGTATTCCTTTCCAATCTGGCAGCTTTAATTGGTTCTTAGGTCATGAGGCAAATATTCTTTATTAATCAGTTCTAAGGCTTATATTCTGGCTCTTCAGTAAGCAAGCCCTCTGCTATTCTTGGGAGTTTTCCAGTCTCATACCCTGCTGCAGACATGCCGATACCTGTGAGTCCCCTTCTATCAACCCCATTCTGTAGAAATGCACCCACTGGGCACAACCTGTCCCTCCCAGTAGGCCACCACCCTGGTGCCCAGAGCAATCTCTTTTACAGAGCGTAGTATACTGTGATGCTAGTATACTGTGATGTACAGTAAATTCTACAGTTTACACAAGTAAGAATTGCTTAAAAACAACATAATTTTAAGATAGAGAGAAGTATTGTTGAATAAAAGCATAAAAAAATTCTTTTCAAATTGGTCATATTTGTATGTATGCATTCGATCATGACCTAGCTCTCAACTAGCATCCAATTTACATAGTTACATGCCAGACACAAAGAACAATAAAACCCCCCCCCAAACCCAAACCAAACATTAATTTGACATCACTTGACAACTACTACCTAGAAATACAGTGCTTGTACTGCAAGGTCTAAACAACAGTGTTCAAACAGATGCATGTTTGGGGGCATTCATCTTCCCTTTCCAAGACACAAGCAGAATATCACTGTTCCATCTAGCTAATCTGCCAAAAGAAGGCACTTCAGTTAAGCTGATTGCCTGAAAAATATGCTATATCAGTGCCAGCTTGGTCACATTTGTCCTCTTTATTTTTCTTGTTTTCTCAGGCTAACAATGGATGAGCCTGAAAGACCATGGCAAAACAGAGGTATCAGATGCCTTTCAATTCCCTCTTGAAGCAAACATGACATTTTTTGTAGCCCATTGTGGAGTCTGGCTGCTTGTCATGTTCCAATTAGTGAAGCAGATGTGAAAGTCTTATTATCATCACCTAAGCCTTCAATTTAACTTGAAATGGAACACTCCTAACTATGCAGGAGTTTACTAGTTCTGTTCTTTTCCCCTAAATGCATATTAATTTCTATTATAAGTTATGTCATTTTAACTTCAAAAATATTCTTCTGCTCCTACTTTTACTGCTCCTGGACAAATTTTTGTTCTGGGTAAGTTAATGGCAGTTTTGTCATAATCATCAGTGGGAATAGAAGTAGTTCCTATAATGTGATAATTATTTTAAGCCAGATCTTAATATGTAACAGACAGTACTCTATTGCTATATTATCACTTAATTAATTTGCCATAAGATATACTGATAAAAATGTATTCAATCCACTTCGTTATGTGTCAGTTTCAAATAATTTTCTATCTCATTATCAGAGTTCTTCTCCATAATAAATGCAAAGCCTTCCTCATACCTAAGAGATTGTTAACTTTTTAAACTTTTTTTAATGCACTAGTCTGATGATTTCAGGGGCTAGTTTAGTATGGGCTAAGTCCTTAACTAAAGCTGGGGAGCTATGACCTCCATCCCCACCAGAGCTTTACTAAAAGTCACCTCAGTGAAACCTTCCTCAGCTGTTTTCTTCTTGCACTGCACAGAGGGGAACCAATGCACTGGAGCAGAGAGACCATCACCACCACACACCAGTATGGGCAGTGTAGACAGGGACCAGAAGTACACCACCCCTGCACAACAGCCACGGCAGATGGAAAGATTCCCACTAGGTAAAACGTGGTAGAGCAGCCACTGCAACACAGTATTGTCTCTATTCATAGTCTAATTTCCAGTAAGTGTTTGGAATATAAAACAGCTCTGGAAAATAGATTGTTAGACTTTATATTGCAGGCAACAGGAGGCCACTAACAAGATTCAAAGAAAAGACAGGTCTAACCATCAATGTAAGGTTAGTTCCCATGTTGATGAAAGGACTGTGAGAGGCCAGGATGGAAACTGAGGAGGAGAGCTGCCTTAGTCTAACCAAACAGTTGACAGAGAAATAACCAGAAAGCTTTGCACAGAAAAGAAAAAAGAAAAAAGGAAAAGGAAAAGGAAAAGGGAAAAGAAAAAGAGAACAAGAAAAAGAAAAAGAAAAAGAAAAAAGAAAAAGAAAAAAGAAAAAAAAGAAAAAGAAAAGGTTTATTCTTTTAAATAATACAGAAAAGGTATCTAAGTCTTTCTATTGTCTGTGGAGAAAAGCTATGGAACTAATTTAGATAAGATGACTTGCATTTTAGGCATCTCCAGTGAAAGAATCTTAATGAATGCTGAAAAAATTTACTCAGTGCTAAAGGGAAAAGAGAAGAGAAAAGTGGACAGAGATTGCTGTGATACCTCACAATAATACCTGCTGACATATAAAAATGAAAAATGAGAAGAAAGAAGAGGCAAAAATAGAGGAAGGTGAAGTCAAGCAAAATGAAACTTATACAGAGTAACTACTCAGACTACATAGAAATTCTTGCAAATTTATTACCTTTAATAACACTAATCAATGTAATAATAGCTCCAAATAAGGTAACATGAAATAACACAAGAGCAAACATGCTATACCTATACCAGTGGAAAAGTTCAATGGTCTATATAATCTGAATATTTTTTTCCCAACAGTATGCATAAGCAATGTCTAGGCTAGAAAATAACATCCAAACCCCCCTACATTTTCCAAGTACTGTCCCATAATTTGCGGCTTCTTGAATCAAAGTGGTTTCTAAGAATTTAGAAAACTTCAATAAATTTATTCACTGGACTTGTCCAGTCTTTCCTTAAACCTAAGTATGCTTTCAGTGTTCTGAGCATCCTGAGAGAAGGTGTGCTATAGCTTATATTTTTGAGTAAAAGTATCTCATAGAATCATAGAAAAAATGAAAGTTGAAAATTTAGTTCAACCTCCTGCTCAAGGCAGGCCTAAGTTCAAGATACCGTCTCCTTTTGTGTTACCTGTTAGTTTCATCTGATGTCCCATAGTTCTTCCATAGGAAGAGGCAGGGAAAAAGTGGTCCATATTTGCCATCTCTAGACCAGTCATAAAAGCCCTCTGTCATGTCTTCTAGATCACTTTTTTTCAGACTGAAGAATTTGAAACCTACTTATGGATCACGTAACTGTTCATTTTCCTACTTTTGAATATCTTTCTTGCCATTCTCTGAAACTTTTCTAATACTTTTTTTCTAATACTTTTTTTTCTATATTCTTTTTGAGATTGAAGGGCAAAAAACCCCTCAGAATTTGAAGAAGTACCTTGGATTTATACAGAGGAATAATCATGTTCTAACATTTGGGAAAAGCAGACCAAAGTTCCTCATCACTACTGACCAACCTATAGCATGAATGCATGATATTACACTGTTTTGTTTTGATAAAAATACATAATATTTGATAAATTTTAGGCATATTTGAATGATCTAAAGTTTTCTAGCTCTACTCCTTGTTAGAAAAATCGTTCTGGAAACTGTTTCTGAGTCACAAGAAACAGATGAAGACTTCTAATATAATAGCAACTACCGATAGTGCTTTAAGCTTCATGATATTATAATATCAGACCAAAATACAGTGTGGTTGTGAACTCAGTTTCTATTTCAGATTTACTTTCCCATGTACTCCTTCAGAGTTGTAAAAAACTATCATTTTAATCACTAGAGTATATGTGAACAGTGCTACGAGTGGTTTAAAAATCCCTGAGGAAGTTTTGTCAGCTGGTTTGGCATGATTTTGTGATTCAACTGCTCTGGTCCTTAAGCCTCATGCTCTCCTTGGTTTTTAGTACTATGATGAATACATGAATAACATGGTATAAAGATACAAACCATGTGAAGTCATAACCAAAGATTTCCTTATTGTTCTTTTTCCAATACAAATTTTCAATAGAGTATTCTGCTGTCATTTCACCCAAACAGTAAATCGTCATTAATTGATCAATCTGAAATAAATGTATCATTTGGAAGAAAATTTTTTAAGAGGGCATTTATGAAATGGAGATATTAAGCTGCTAGATTATACTTAGGATAAACATTGTCACTGAATACAATAGAAATAATGACTTGCATTAATTTTCAATTTATTACATTTTCAAATCAAAACATGAAGTTAACAAATCGTGTTACTTTTCCTTTGAAAAAATTGCTAAATTGTATTATTCCAGTTCAGTACAATGTCATCAATTTATTAACTTACCATTACATATATCACTAGGGCCTCTACTGAATGTGACAGTTACATTTCCCTATTCTAGTTAAATGTTTTCTCCACAGCCTGTGAAACTGCTATAGTAATTGCTGATCAGCAAGTAAATATTCAGTAAGTAAACGTTCTAAGATAGTGCCTAATTGAGAATGAGTGAACAACGTCAGCTGAAACTGACTCTAAGGAAGGCATGTTCGTAATGGCTTGATCAACTGTGCTTGTTAATTCTAATCCTGACTAGATCATTTATTTCTGGAAGTGTTAGTAATAGCAGATAGTAATTATTCCACAGTGAAGGGGAGTGCAAGGGGTCAGTTTCTCATTAAAAAAGGAAAATTAAACACATCAGATTTAAAACAGTTTTTCACCTTTTATTTAGCATTATTTTGGAGAAATTGCTTCCAACTAAGTTAAATAATTTATTTAGAAAAGGAAATATTTTTATCCTGTATAGACAAAGGATGCCTTCATATGATGCATTCCCAATACCAAATGAAAACATATTAAAACTCTTTTAGGCTACACCATGATCAAACATGCTGCAACATTAGGTCTATTTAGGAAAGAAAAAGTTCCTTTCATCATGGTTGCTTCTAGACCACAGAGTAGGTTCCATACCACAAAAATATTAAAGTAAAAATACATTTTACTGAGGTGAAGCTGTCCAATAAAAGTATTGATCATCTTGTCTATTATGGGTCAAAAGAGTGAAAAATTAATGAGAAAATTGCTTTAATACAGTTTCGGTTTACTTAGATTTTTAAAAGAAATGTCACAATTCATAACTCAAGTAAATTTAACCTATGAATGTTAGAAGTCTAGCTCCATGTAGAGATTAGGTTGTAACTTCATTCTGAGGCAGGTAGTAGAT